>NC_089222.1:7048152-7711516 GCF_963924675.1 Phocoena phocoena | reverse complement strand
ATAACAGCTCTATCTGGATAAAATTTCATTTTCTGCCTTTTAGCAAATCTCCCGGCACAAAATAAAGATTCATCTGTTGGCATTTATAAAACTCACAGCAGGTTAAAGTTCATAAAGACAAAATTGTGGAACATTCCAGAACAAAATCAATAGTGACTATGCTATGAATATTAGTATAATTTAGTTCTGTTTGATAAAAGAAAAAGTAGTCTTTTATAAAATCCTTATTTACTTCATTGGCTAGGAGTATAGAAAATAATTTGAAATCTCATTCTGTTCTTAAACTATTTGAAGAGAATGTTACTATTTGATACTTAAGTTTCATAAAGCACTTTGCAGGCCTGTTATCCATACATCACAATATGATATTGAACAGATGAATAAATAATGCTGGGAATTCCAGCACTGGTCCTTGGTCCTTGAAACAGAAGCAATGCTTCCCAGATGGATTAATCTACAACTATGAGTAAATAAGTAAATACATATAGTTATAACATAAATGTGTGTGTATATATATTATGAATTGATAATTTATTAAATTATTATTAATTTTATGTTATTCATATTTATTCAATAAACATTTATTGAATATCTATACAGTGCCAGGTGTTGTGTTACATACCATTTATTTTTTAACAAAATAAAAAATTTCTCATAATGTTTTATAGTCTAGCATGGTGGTAAGAAGGCTGTTGCAAGCCAGATGCCTGGTTTCAAAGTCTGCTCCTGTCACTTCCTAGCTCAATAACCCTGGACACGGTACTTAACATTATTAATAAAATAGAAGTAATATTTCTCTCATGAGGTTTGTAAGGATTAAATTAGTTGATATAAAGAAATTAGAGTAGTGCCTGAGATGAAGTTTACACCTGTGCATAACTGAACTATATTATCTTATCTCATTAGATGTACTTCTGACCTTAAGAACTTGGCATTGAGTGGATGAAACAGATGCCATCTGTATTAGTTAGGTTTCTCCAGAAAACCAGAACTAGTAAGATCTGCATGTGTGTGTGTATAACATATTTATAAATACATAAAGAGATATATAAAAACATCTATGTGTATGGTGTGTATATATATATATATATATATATATATATATATATATATATACACACACACACACATTACATACACATATATCCTATCCCAGTTTAGGCAAGAGTGGAATGGTAGAGACCTGTGGATTGATTATCCCTGGAAACTGTCTGCCCTCTGTACTGTTTTAAGTACTGCCTTTAGTGTGTGCACTAAGGACTACATGCATACATTCCTATTTATGTATGTATATATGTGAATTATATATATGTATATATACATATGTACGTATATGTAGGTAGATATATTTTACGTATTTACACGTATTTATATTTAATTTTGGACCAGGTAAATTCCACTGCCTGAGAGCAAGTAGGGGGTAATAAATAAAGTTCATTTTGATCATTTCCCACACTGTATATCCAGTTCAGGTTACACAAAGTCATTTTTTTAAAAAGTCGTTGGTGTTCAAAAATCTCATACATACACATATGTGTACATATAAATATACACACACATACACGCATACATATGCATGCACACATATATGCACATACATATATAAGCTCCTATATATTATATATACATACAATAATATATACATACATGCACAAGGATGTGTACAGGCGTACCTCATTTTATTGTTGTTCACTTTACTGTGCTTCACAGATAATGTATTTTTTACAAATTGAAGGTTTGTGGCAATTCTGCATCGAGTATATATAGGTAGCACTTTTCCAACAGCATTTGCTCACTTCATGTCTCTGTGTCACATTTTGTAATTCTTGCAATATTTCAAATCTTTTCATTATTATTATATATGTTATGATGATCTGTGATTTTTGATGTTATTTTTGTAACTTTTTTTTGTATTTTTACATTATGTATTTTTTAAAGACATACTGCTGATGCACACTTAATAGAATAGAGTATAGCATAAACATGACTTTCACATGCATTGGAAACCAAAATGTTTGTGTGACTTGCTGTACTGAGATGTTAGCTTTGTGGTCTAGAACAGAACCTGTAATATTTCTGAGGTATGCTTGCATATGTGTACATATATATTAGGAGGCATATATGCACATATGTGATGTGTATACACATTATATATAGGATGTGTGTATCTATATCTACATGTGTTATATATATATATGTATATAAAGAGAGAGAGAGAGATTGATTTTAAGGAATTGCATCACCAATATGTGGGGCTGGCAAGTCCGAAATCCACAGAGCAGGCCAACAGTCTGGAGCCCTGTGGAAGAGCTGATGTTATAGTCTGGAGGCAGAACTCCCTTTGTATGTCTATATTCAAATTTCCTCTTCTTATAAGGATACCAGTTACATTGGATTAGGACCCATCCTAATGATCTCATTTAAATTATGTCTTCAAGACCCTCTCTGCAAATGTGGCCACACTCTGAGGTACCAGGGGTTAGCACTTCAACATGTGAATTTCTTGGGGGGCACAATTCAGCCTATAACATTATCCTAACTGTAATATGACAGATGTGGTGCTGGTGATCTGCACAAAATTCTTTTCCTTTTTTTTTTAACTTAAAAAAAATTGAAGTATAATTGATTTACAACGTTGTGTTAGTTTCACATGTACAGCAAAGTGATTCAGTTATACATAAATATGTATCTACTCTTTTTCAGATTCTTTCCCCTTATGGGTGGTTACAAAATATTAAGTATAGTTTCCTGTGCTATACAATAGGTTCTTGTTGTTTATCTATTTTATATATAGTAGTGTGTATGTGTTAATCCCATGCTTCTAATTTATCCCTCCCCCCTTTCCTCTTTGGTAACCATAAGTTTGTTTTCTATGTCTGTGGGTTTATTTCTGTTTTGCATATAAGTTCATTTGTATCACTTTTTATTTTT
This sequence comes from Phocoena phocoena, assembly GCF_963924675.1. Taxonomy (NCBI): domain Eukaryota; kingdom Metazoa; phylum Chordata; class Mammalia; order Artiodactyla; family Phocoenidae; genus Phocoena; species Phocoena phocoena. The sequence goes on along the minus strand of NC_089222.1, from coordinate 7,708,585 downwards.
CGATCATCTATAGGTCCATCCATGTTGCTGCAAATGGCATTAGTTCATTCCTTTTTATGACTAATATTACATTGTATACATGGACCACAGCATCTTTATCCTTTCATCTGTTGATGAACACTTAGGTTGCTTCCATGTCTTGCACACAATTCTGAGGAAACAGAGGTGAGAGCACTATTTCCTGGACAGTGATGGTGGTAGTGTCGGTGGCAGTTGGAGGCTCAGTGTTTAAGTGAAGATGCCATTTAAAGCAGAATATAAGGAAAATAATTTATTGCAGTTCAAGGAAAGAAAGCCTTGTAAGTAGAGGATGCAGCCTGAAAACAATCAGCAATGTGCAAAAGTGCCCAGTGACTGAGTCCTGCAGGTATTTCAGATGAGGTTGTATAGGAACCGTGGAAGGAGGGGAACCTCAAGCCTGGGACAGAATCTAAAGGATTTTTAAAGCTGTCCTTAGAGTTTAAAATTTATCATGTGAACAATGGGGAATTATTGAATATGATTAAGTTAGAATCACAGACAACCTGCTTTTAATTAATTTTACTTAGAAAAAGTACTCTCATGGCAGTGCAGGGGTTAGATTTGGCAGGGGAGAGACATGCAGAGGCTGACGCAGTTGTGAAGAAATAAGTTGGTGATAGCTTGAAATAATTTTGTAGCCATGGAGATGAGAGAAGGAAATGGATTTTGCAGACAGGTAAAACTGGCAGTGTTTGGTTGAGGGAGCTGAGAGAGATGGAGAAAAGAAAGAACATTCTGAATTCTCTGCCTTGGTTGGCTGGGTAGGTGCAATAAACTGACATTTGTGTTCATGAGATGGCTGTTAAGCATTTGTTGTGCATGGCATTGTAGAGGACTTTGGAAATACATTATGGAGTTGATTTGAATTGCTGTAAACTTAACTCATCACATGAACACCAAGTAGTGCACAAGTATTTACACAAATTTTTAACGAAACACTAGAATAGTTGCTTGGGGAAGGAAGAATTTAAACAAGAAAGGTTGGAAAAGGGGGTATGTAAATAAACAAAACAAGAGGGAACTTGCATGGACCAATGAGGATGGCATGTATGAGCTAATTAGTATAATTACTCAATCCCAGATACCTGTACATAATTAGTATGATTACTCAACCCTCTCCACCTGGGGTCCAAACAAGAGAATAATAAAATGCATTTAACATATTTAGTTTTGGACCAGGTGAACTCCACTGCCTGATGCCAAAGAGGGGGCAATAAACAAAATACATGTTGATTAATTCCCAGAACGTATGTCCAGTTTAGGTTACACAAAATTGTTGATCTTTTTAAGATTGTTGGTGATCTAAAATCTTAAATCAAGAATACTGTAGAATTAGTTGGCTTTCTAATGTGCAGAATACAATTTCTAATATTTTTTGAGGACCTAAATGTTTTAGACATGTTTTAAGAGCTTTATACGTGTACTTATCTCCACAGAAACCAAGTAAGATGGTTACTATAATTATCCCCATCTTATAAGTGAGGAACTTGAGGGAAGGAAAGAATAAGCAATTTTCCCAAGATCAAATGGCTAGTAAGATAGGGACAACATTTCAGAGGCTGTGGTCTTAAACACTGTTCTACTGCTTCTCTGAACTTTTCCTATGATGTCTTCTCTATTCATATCATGGATTCCAACAGAGAGGTTTGAATTGCACAATGAGCCTTTGGTTATGAACTACTTATTGCCAGGGGTCCAATCAAATTTCTCCATGCCCAACACCAGGCTTGGTGGATCCCTGGTGCTCAATAAACTTTTGTTACACAAATGCGTTACTAAGTCCTCTCAGAAGCTTGTTAGCCTGGGATTCTGGTTTCTAATAATGGCTGGTTAGATAATTTGGACTAACTCTTACACTGAAAACACCTCAAAAGGGTCAATAAGCTATAAAAATAAAATATTTAAAGACATGGAAGAACAAATAAGATTGTAGAAGTCACCAGACCAAAGTCAGTATGGGAATCCAGAAAGGTAAATAAACTGGGCATGAAAACTGCTTCTGTCCTGAGAGTATATGCTGATTTAGAGAAAATAGCACTTTATTTTTGATGAAGTTGCTGGATGAGAAAGATAGAAATTAAAGCAGAAACCTTGCCTGGTGAGGGGAATCAAGTAGCAGACTCTCTCCACAGTGAATTATAAACTGAAGTAAACCATCCCTTGTGAGATTCTGCAGCCTAGGTTCATAGAGTCTTCCTGGTCCTGAAAACCTATGAATTAAACCTGATTTAAGGTGGTTGCTGACTGTACTCATAAAACTTGTCATAGCTGACCTGTAAAGGAAATTCTTATGATACAATTTAGGTAGGAGGAAAATTATTCATACTGAAGATTTGAGTTATAAAAAGATATGAAAACCAAAAAAACGTGGTATGTGGGTATATCTGAGTTAATATTGCCTTTATTAAAAACTTTCAATTATGTACACACACACACACACAACACAACACATGACTCTTTTTGACTCCCATTTACCATTGCAACAAAAAGAATAAAATATCTAGGAATAAACCTACCTAAGGAGACAAAAGACATGTAGGCATAAAACTATAAGACACTGATGAAAGAAATTAAAGATGATATGAACAGATGGAGACATATACCATGTTCTTAGATTGGAAGAATTAACATTGTGAAAATGACTCTACTATCCAAAGGAATCTACAGAGTCAATATAATCCCTATCAAACTACTAATAGCATTTTTCACAGAACTAGAACAAAAAATTTCAAAATTGTATGGAAAAAAAAGCCAAAGCAATCTTGAGAAAGAAAAACGGAGCTGGAGGAATCAGGCTCCCTGACTTCAGACTATTCTACAAAGCTACAGTAAATAAAAACAGTATGGTACTGGTGCAAAAACAGAAATATAGATCAATGGAACAGGGTAGAAAGCCCAGAGATAATCCCACACACAGATGGTCACCTTATCTTTGATAAAGGAGGCAAGAATATACAGTGGAGAAAAGACAGCCTCTTCAATAAGTCGTGCTGGGAAAACTGGACAGGTACATGTAAAAGAATAAAATTAGAACATGCCCTAACACCATACAGAAAAGTAAACTCAAAATGGAGTAAAGACCTAAATGTAAGGCCAGACACTATAAAACTCTTAGAGGAAAAGGTAGGAAGAACACTCTTTGACATAAATCACAGCAAGATCTTTTTTGACCCACCTCTTAGAGATATGGAAATAAAAACAAAAATAAACAAATGGGATCTAATGAAACTTAAAAGCTTTTTCACAGCAAAGAAAACCAAAAACAAGACAAAATACAACCCTCAATATGGGAGAAAATATTTGCAAATGAAGCAACTGACAAAGGATTAATCTACAAAATATACAGGCAGCTCATGCAGCCCAATATCAAAAAATCACACAACCCAAACCAAAAATGGGTGGAAGACCTAAATAGACATTTCTCCAAAGAACATATACGAATTGCCAAAAAACACATGAAAGCATGCTCAGCATCACTAATCATTAGAGAAAAGCAAATCAAAAGTACAATGAGGTATTACCTCATACCAGTCAGAATGGCCATCATCAAAAAATCTACAAACAATAAATGCTGGAGAGGGTATGGAGAAAAGGGAACCCTCTTGCACTGTTGGTGGGATGTAAATTGATACAGCCATTATGGAAAACAGTATGGAGGTTCCTTAAAAAACTAAGAATAGAACTACCATATGACTCAGCAATCCCACTACTGGGCATATACCCTGAGAAAACCATAATTCAAAGAGAGTCATGTACCACAATGTTCATTGCAGCACTATTTACAATAGCCAGGACATGGAAGAACCTGTGTCCATCAACAGATGAATGGATAAAGAAGATGTGGCACATATATAAAATGGAATATTACTCAGCCATAAAAATAAATGAAATTGAGATATTTTTTAATTTTTTAAACATCTTTATTTAATTGCTTTACAATGTGTTAGTTTCTGCTTTATAACAAAGTGAATCAGTGATACATATACATATGTTCCCATATCTCTTCCATCTTTCATCTCCCACCCTCCCACCCTCCGTATTCTACCCGTCTAGGTGGTCACAAACCACCGAGCTGATCTCCCTGTGCTTTGCAGCTGCTTCCCACTAGCTATCTTTTTTATGTTTGGTAGTGTATATATGTCCATGCCACTCTCTCACTTTGTCACAGCTTACCCTTCACCCTCCCCATATCCTAACGTCCATTCTCTAGTAGGTCAGTGTCTTTATTCCCATCTTACCCCTATGTCCTTCATGACATTTTTTCTTATATTCCATATATATGTGTTAGCATACGGTATTTGTTTTTCTCTTTCTGACTTACTTCACTCTGTAGGACAGACTCTAGGTCCATCCACCTCACTACAAATATCGCAATTTTGTTTCATGTTGTGGCTGAGTAATATTTCATTGTATATATGTGCCACATCTTCTTTATCCATTCATCTGATGATGGACACTTAGGTTGCTTCCATGTCCTGGCTATTGTAAATAGAGCTGCAGTGAATATTTTGGTACATGACTCTTTTTGAATTATGGTTTTCTCAGGGTATATGCCCAGTAGTGGGATTGCTGGTTCGCGTGGTAGATATATTTTTAGTTTTTAAAGGAACCTCCATACTGTTCTCCATAGTGACTGTATCACTTAACATTCCCACCAACAGTGCAAGAGGGTTCCCTTTTCTCCACACCCTCTCTAGCATTTATTGTTTCCAGATTTTTTTAATTAATTAATTTATGTTTTTACATCTTTATTGGAGTAAAATTGCTTTACAATGGTGTGTTAGTTTCTGCTTTATAACAAGGTGAATCAGTTATACATATACATATGTTCCCATATCTCTTCTGTCTTGCATCTCCCTCCCTCCCACCCTCCCTATCCCACACTTGCAGGTGGTCAAAAAGCACTGAGCTGATCTCCCTGTGCTATGAGGCTGTTTTCCACTAGCTATCTACCTTACATTTGGTAGTGTATATATGTCCATGCCTCTCTCTCGCTTTGTCACAGCTTACACTTGATGATGGCCATTGTGACTAGTGTGAGATGATATCTCATTGTAGTTTTGATTTGCATTTCTCTAATGATTAATGATGTTGAGCATTCTTTCATGTGTTTGTTGGCAATCTGTATATCTTCTTTGGAGAAATGTCTATTTAGGTCTTCTGCCCATTTTTGATTTGGGTTGTTTGTTTTTTATGTTATTGAGCTGCATGAGTTGCTTGTAAATCTTGCAGATTAATTCTCTGTCAGTTGCTTCATTTGAAAATATTTTCTCCCACTCTGAGGGTTGTCTTTTGGTCTTGCTTATGGTTTCCTTTGCTGTGCAAAAGCTTTTAAGTTTCATTAGGTCCCATTTGTTTATTTTTGTTTTCATTTCTCTAGGAGGTGGGTCAAATAAGATCTTGCTGTGATTTATGTCATAGAGTGTTCTGCCTATGTTTTCCTCTAAGAATTTTATAGTGTCTGGCCTTACATTTAGGTCTTTAATACATTTTGAGTTTATTTTTCTGTATGGTGTTAGGTGTGTTCTAATTTCTTATCTTTACATGTACCTGTCCAATTTTTGCATCACCACTTATTGAAGAGGCTGTCTTTTCTCCATTGTATATTCTTGCCTCCTTTATCAAAGATAAGGGGACCATATATGCGTGGGTTTATATCTGGGCTTTCTATCGTGTTCCATTGATCTATATTTCTGTTTTTCTACCAGTACCATACTGTCTAGTTTACTGTAGCTTTGTAGTATAGTCTGAAGTCAGGGAGCCTGATTCCTCCAGATTTATTTTTCATTCTCAAGATTGCTTGGCTATTTGGGGTCTTTTGTGTTTCCATACAAATTGTGAAATTTTTTGTTCTTGTTTTGTGAAAAATGCCAGTGGTAGTTTGATAGGGATTGCATTGAATCTGTAGATTGCTTTGGGTAGTAGAGTCATTTTCACAATGTTGGTTCTTCCAATCCAAGAATATGGTATATCTCTCCATCTATTTGTACCATCTTTAATTACTTTCATCAGTGTCTTATAATTTTCTGTATAAAGGTCTTTTGTCTCCTTAGGTAGGTTTATTCCTAGATATTTTATTCTTTTTGTTGCAATGGTAAATGGGAGTGTTTTCTTGATTTCACTTTCAGATTTTTCATCATTATTGTATAGGAATGCCAGAGATTTCTGTGCATTAATTTTGTATCCTGCTACCTTACCAAATTCATTGATTAGCTCTAGTAGTTTTCTTTTAGCATCTTTAGGATTCTCTGTGTATAGTATCATGTCATCTGCAAAGAATGACTGCTTTACTTCTTCTTTTCTGATTTGGATTCCTTTTATTTCCTTTTCTTCTCTGATTGCTGTGGCTAAAATTTCCAAAACTATGTTGAATAAGAGTGGTGAGAGTGGGCAACCTTGCCTTGTTCCTGATCTTAGTGGAAATGCTTTCAGTTTTTCACCATTGAGGACGATGTTGGCTGTGGGTTTGTCATATATGACCTTTATTATGTTGAGGAAAGTTCCCTCTATGCCTACTTTCTGGAGGGTTTTTATCATAAATGGGTGCTGAATTTTGTCGAAAGCTTTCTCTGCATATATTGAGATGACCATATGGTTTTTCTCCTTTAATTTGTTAATATGGTGTATCACATTGATTGATTTGTGTATATTGAAGAATCGTTGCATTCCTGGAATAAACCACACTTGATCATGGTGTGGGATCCTTTTAATGTGCTGTTGGAATCTGTTTGCTAGTATTTTTTGAGCATTTTTACATCTATGCTCATCAGTGATATTGGCCTGTAGTTTTCTTTCTTTGTGACAACTTTGTTTGGTTTTTGTATCAGGGTGATGGTGGCATCATAGAATGCGTTTGGGTGTGTTCTTCCCTCTGTTATATTTTGGAAGGGTTTGAGAAGGATAGGTGTAAGCTCTTCCTAAATGTTTGAGAGAATTCGCCTGTGAAGACATCTGGTCCTGGGCTTTTGTTTGTTGAAAGATTTTTAATCACAATTTTAATTTCAGTGCTTGTGATTGGTCTCTTCATATTTTCTATTTCTTCCTGGTTCAGTCTTGGCAGGTTGTGTTTTTCTAAGAATTTGTCCATTTCTTCCAGGTTGTGCATTTTATTGGCATGTAGTTGCTTGTAGTAATCTCTCATGATCTTTTGTATTTCTGCAATGTCAGTTGTTACTTCTCCTGTTTCATTTCTAATTCTATTGATTTGAGTCCTCTCCCTTTTTTTTCTTGATAAGTCTGGCTAATGGTTTATCAATTTTGTTTATCTTCTCAAAGAACCAACTTTTAGCTTTACTGATCTTTGCTATCATTTCCTTCATTTCTTTTTCATTTATTTCTGATCTGATCTTTATGATTTCTTTCAATCTGCTATCTTTGAGTTTCTTTGTTCTTCTTTCTCTAATTGCTTTAGGTGTAAGTTTAGGTTGTTTATTTAAGGTGTTTCCTGTTTCTTAAGGTAGGATTGTATTGCTATAAACTTCCCTCTTAGAAGTGCTTTTGCTGCATCCCATAAGTTTGTGTCGTCCTGTCTCCATTGTCATTTGTTACTAGGTATCTTTTTATTTCCTCTTTGATTTCTTCAGTGATCACTTCGGTATTAAGTAGTGTATTGTTTAGCCTCCATGTGTTTGTATTTTTTACAGATCTTTTCCTCTAATTGATATCTAGTCTCATAGTGTTGTGGTCGGAAAAGATACTGATACAATTTCAATTTTCTTAAATTTACCAAGGTTTGATTTGTGACCCAATATATGATCTATCCTGGAGAATGTTCCATGAGCACTTGAGAATAATGTGTATTCTGTTGTTTTTGTATGGAATGTCCTATAAATATCAATTAAGTCCATCTTGTTTAATGTATCATTTAAAGCTTGTGTTTCCTTATTTATTTTCATTTTGGATGATCTGTCCATTGGTGAAAGTGGGGTGTTAAAATCCCCTACTATGATTGTGTTACTGTCGATTTCCCCTTTTATGGCTGTTAGTATTTGACTTATGTATTGAGGTGCTCCTATTTTGGGTTCATAAATATTTACAATTGTTATATCTTCTTCTTGGATCGATCCCTTGATCATTATGTAGTATCCTTCTTTGTCTCTTGTAATAGTCTTTATTTTAACATCTATTTTGTCTGATATGAGAATTGCTATTCCAGCTTTCTTTTGATTTCCATTTGCATGGAATATCTTTTTCCATCCCCTCAATTTCAGTCTGTATGTGTCCCTAGGTCTGAGGTGGGTCTCTTGTAGACAGCGTATATATGGGTCATGTTGTTGTATCCTTTCAGCCAGTCTGTGTCTTTTGGTGGGAGCCTTTAATCCATTTACATTAAAGGTAATTATCAATATGTATGTTCTTATTCTCATTTTCTTAATTGATTTGGGTTTGTTATTGTAGGTCTTTTCCTTCTCTTGTGTTTCTTGCCCAGAGAAGTTCCTTTAGCATTTGTTGTAAAGCTTGTTTTGTGGTGCTGAATTATCTCAGCTTTTGCTTGTCTGTAAAGGATTTAATTTTTCCATCAAATCTTAATGAGATCCTTGCTGGGTAGAGTAATCTTGGTTGTAGGTTTTTCTCCTTCATCACTTTAAATATGTCCTGCCAGTCCCTTCTGGTTTGCAGAGTTTCTGCTGAAAGATCAGATGTTCATGTTATGGGGATTCCCTTGTGTGTTATTTTTTTCCCTTGCTGCTTTTAATGTTTTCTTTGTATTTAATTTTTGATAGTTTGATTATTATGTGCCTTTGTGTGTTTCTCCTTGAATTTATCCTGTATGGGTCTCTCTGTGCTTCCTGTACTTGATTAACTATTTCCTTTCCCATATTAGGGAAGTTTTCAACTATAATCTCTTCAAATATTTTCTCAGTCCCTTTCTTTTTCTCTTCTTCTTCTGGGACCCCTATAATTCGATTGTTGGTGCATTTAATATTGTCCCAGAGGTCTGTGAGACTGTCCTCAGTTCTTTTCATTATTTTTTCTTTTTCTGCTCTGCAGTAGTTATTTCCACTATTTTATCTTCCAGGTCACTCAACCGTTCTTCTGCCTCAGTTATTCTGCTATTGATCCCTTCTAGAGTATATATATATATATATATATATATATATATATATATATATATATATTTGGCGGTACACTGTCCTCTCATCATTGTGGCCTCTCCCATTGTGGAGCACAGGTTCCAGACGTGCAGGCTCAGTGGCCATGGCTAACGGGCCCAGCTGCTCTGTGGCACGTGGGATCTTCCCTGACCGGGGCACGAACCCATGTCTCCTGCATCGGCAGGCAGACTCTCAAACACTGTGCCACCAGGGAAGCCCCCTTCTAGAGTGTTTTTAATTTTATTTATTGTGTTGTTCATCATGGCTTGTTTCCTCTTTAGTTCTTCTAGGTCCTTGTTAATGTTTCTTGCATTTTCTCTATTCTATTTCCAAGATTTTGAATCATCTTTGCTATCATTATTCTGAATTATTTTTCAGGTAGACTTCCTATTTCCTCTTCATTTGTTAGGGGTTGTGGCATTTTACCTTGCTCTTTCATCTGCCTTGTGTTTTTCTGCCTTCTCATTTTGCTTATCTTACTGTGTTTGCGGTCTCCTTTTTGCAGGCTGCAGGTTCATAGTTCCCGTTGTTTTTGGTGTCTGTCCCCAGTGAGTAATGTTGGTTCAGTGGGTTTTGTAGGCCTCCTGTTGGAGGGGACTAGTGTCTGTGTTCAGGTGGATGAACCTGGATCTTGTCTTTCTGGTGGGCAGGTCCACATCTGGTGGTGTGTTTTGGGGTGTCTGTGGCCTTATTTTGATTTAAGGCAGCCTCTCTGCTAATGGGTAGTGTTGTGTTCCTGTCTTGCTAATTGTTTGGCATAGGGTGTCCAGCACTGTAGCTTGCTGGTCATTGAGTGAAGCTGGTTCTTGGTGTTGAGATGGAGATATGTGGGAGATTTTCGGCATTTGATATTATGTGGTGCTGGGAAGTCTCTTGTGGTCCAGTGTCCTGAAGTTGGCTCTTCCAACTCAGAGGCACAGCACTGACTCCTGGCTGGAGCACCAAGAGCCTTTCATCCACACTTTTGCAACCTTGCCCACTGACCATGCTCACCCAGTGCACCCACAGAGTCTGGCACTGGGTAGGGGGCAGGCTTCAGGTACCCTTCCTTACTCCCAGCCTCTCTCCCTCAGCGTCCTTGGCATCCTCTCTGCTGCTTCTTCCGCTCCCACTTTCTCTGGGCTCCTGTTGTTCAGCAGGTGCCTGCCACTACCTGCCACTGGCACCCAGCCCCAGCCGGCCGAGCCTGTGGAATTGGAAACCAGACACCCAACGCAGCAGTGTGGGTGAGGGTCAGTCTGGAGTCTCTGTTAGGGAAATTTTTGACTATAATCTTCACCAGTATTTTCTTCTGTCCTTTCCCTATCTCTTCTCCTTCTGGGACCCCTATAATGTGAATGTTGGTGTGTATAATGTTGTCCCAGGGGTCTCTTAGGCAGTCTCCATTTTTTAAAATTCTTTTTTCTTTATTCTGTTCTGTAGCAGTGGATTTCACCATTCTGTCTTCCAGGTCACTTATCCGTTCTTCTGCCTCAGTTATTCTGCTATTGATTGTTTCTAGTGTATTTTTTTGTTTGTTTGTTTGTTTTCTTTTTTTTTGCTGTAGGCAGGCCTCTCACTGTTGTGGCCTCTGCCATTGTGGAGCACAGGCTTTGGACACGCAGGCCCAGCGGCCATGGCTCATGGGCCCAGCTTCTCTGCGACATGTGGGATCCTCCCAGACCAGGGCACGAACCCGTGTCCCCTGCATCGGCAGGTGGACTCTCAACCACTGCGCCACCAGGGAAGCCCTCTAGTGTATTTTTCATTTCAGTTATTGTATTGTTCATCTGTGTTTGTTTGTTCTATAATTCTTCTAGGTGTTTGTTCTTTAATTCTTCTAGGTTTTTATTAAACATTTATTGCATCTTCTCAATCTTTGCCTCCATTCTTTTTCTGAGGTCCTGGATCATCTTCACTATCATTATTCTGGATTATTTTTCTGGTAGGCTGCCTATTTCCACTTCATTTGTGTTTCTGGGGCTTTATCTTTTTCCTTTGTCTGGTACATAGTCCTCTCCCTTTTCATTTTGTCTATCTTTCTGTGAATGTGGCTTTCCTTCCACAGGCTGCAGGATTGTAGTCCTTCTTTCTTCTGTTGTCTGCCCTCTGGTGGATGAGGCCATCCAAGAGGCTTGTGGAAACTTCCTGATGAGAAGGACTGGTGATTGGCAGAGCTGGGTGTTGCTCTGGTGGGCAGAACTCAGTAAAACTTTAATCTGCTTGTCTTCTGATGGGTGGACCTGAGTTCCCTCCCCTTTGGTTGTTTGGCCTGAGGCAATCCAGCACTGGACCCTACTTGTTCTTTGGTGAGGCTAATTGTAGACTTTGGGAGGACTCACACCAATAGTACATCCCAGAAACATCCCAGAACTTCCGCTGTCAGTGTCCTTGTTCCCATGGTGAGCCACAGCCACACACTCCACCCCCCACGCCTCTGCAGAAGACCTACCAGAACTAGTGGTTAGGTCTGTTTCAGTCTCCTATGGTGTCACTGCTTGTTCCCCTGGGTCCTGATGCACACCTACTTTGTGTGTGCCCTCCAAGAGTGGAGTCCCTGTTTCCCCCAGTCCTGTCAATGTCCTGCATTCAGATCCTGCTAGACTTCAAAGTCTGATTCTCTGGGAATTCCTCCACCTGTTGCCAGACACCCAGGTTGGGAAGCCTGATATGGAACTCAGAACCTTCACTCCAGTGGATGCATTTCTGTGGTATAACTGTTCTCCAGTTTGTGAGTCACCCACCCAGCGGTAATGAGATTTGATTTTATTGTGATTGTGCCCCTCCTACCATCTCATTGTGGCTTCTCCTTTGTCTTTTGATGTGGGGTATCTTTTTTGGTGAGTTCCAGTGTCTTCCCTTTGATGATTGTTCAGTAGTTAGTTGTAATTCTAGTGCTCTTGCAAGAGGGTGTGAGTGCATGTACTTCTACTCTGCCATCTTGAACCAATCTCCTCTCTGTTCATTAATTTTGTTCCTGAGCTCATTGCACTGCCTTTCTGAGTTGTCTTATAGCTCATTGTGTTTCTTCATGACAGCCATTTTGAACTCTCTATCAGTTAGATTGTATTAATCCATGACTTTAATTTCTGGAGAATTTTCATTTTCTTTTTGTGAAACCATATTACTGTATTTTTTTCCTGGTGTTTGATGCATTGTTAGTCTGCCAGCATATTTAAAGTAGTGAAAAGTTTCTTCTTTAGGTAAAGCTTTTATTTTTTCTTGATTCTAACCATTCAACAAGTTAGTAATTAAAGGCCTTTTTTGTTTTCAGTAGGTGGTACTATAGCACAAGTTTTTGGTTTCTCTTACCTGAACTGCCTCTAGTTGTATTTGAGAATTAGTATGTTCCACCCCACTGCTTCTGGCAGAGGTTTTGCTCAATGCCTATATTGAGGCTGCTTGTGCCTCCAGGTGGCTGGTGATTTGCTGCTGCTGTTCCTCCCTGGGACACTGGAATGGCAGGTACTTCCATTGCTTCACCACCACAGGGTGAGTGGGGGAGAGGCCAGAGTCAGGGGTGTCTCTACATTGTCCAGGTTTGTTGGATTAATGGGTGCTGCTGTTACAGGTGTTGGGTTAGCAGAGTCATGCTGGTGCCTCCATGGCTAGAGGGACAGGGTAGCAGGCCTTGGTTACCCTGCTACCAGTTCCCTGTGGCAATGGTGCTGCTGTAGCTGGGATGCCAGAGTTGTGTGCACTGCCTCTCCTGCTGCTACTGGGTTCTCTGGGGCTGCAGGCTCTGCCACCACTGCCAGGGGTTTGGTGTCACAGGTGCCACCTCTGCTCCTCCTCTGGCTCTGCCTTCTCTATGTGTTCTGTACACCATTAGATGTATAGATGTATGGAATTCTTCAGTGTCCTGGTGTGTTGGGCAGAGGTACTTTTCTTGAGTTATGGGTGTTTTACTGGTTGTATGTTGAAGGGAAGAGACAATGGGAGCATCTCATTCTACCATGATGTTGACATCACTTCTTTCATGAATTTTAAAACTAAACAACATTTTAGAAGATACTGTAAAATAAATAATTAGTATTTTTATAGTTTATATGAAATTATCCTTGTCATTATAATCAAGGTGCTATAGTAGTAATTAAAAGAAAATTTTCAAAGATTATTTAACTTTTTTCCTTTATACTGTACATTTAACTTTATCAATGTAAAGGAACATAATTTTTTCCTGTGTATTAAGACTTGAGACTTTTCATTTGGATATGTTCATATCATGCTAGATTTATACTTATAATCTGATTCTTAATATGTCATCTAAACTGATGAACAAATTATTTTTAACACCTTTAATTTGTATTTATTTATCACTATTATTTTTCTGTTAATTCAATACAGAAAATATCCTCCCCACTAGCTATCTAGGCAGCAGGATAAGAACACATCAGAATAGTCATTCACAATTAAACTTCCTGCCTTATTTTCCATCAGGGTTTTTTTCTTTTTCTCATTTTGAATTGGGCTGAGAAGGTATTTAATTCATATATTTAGAAAGAGGACTGCTAGCCAGGCATACCTAGCTAACTCAAAACGTTCAGTCATTTCTCCTTTAAGTAACAGAGTATTATCTTGGTAATTGATTGACATATATCACATTTATAGTTATATGCAGGTGATGTGGTTATTAATAAAGTTTTGCTATATTACAACTGCTTTAGAATCAGTATATGGACCTATCTATATCTTAGAATTACTTTAACAATGTGTTTGTTGCCAGATGCATATCAGTCAGCTATGGCCACAATAATGTTGGACAAAAAAACACCCCAAAAGCAGTGGCTTAAAACAAAGCATTTACTTTTACTTATACATGCATACATTGGCTTAGGTCAGCTGATCTAGACTGAGTTCAGCTGGGCTTGACTCCAAATCACAGGCTGATTCTAAGTCAGGTTGATGTGTCTCTTACCATCTCTGGACCAGTGAAGTATCCAAGAATGTTCTTTTCATGGTATTTTATTCTGTTCCTGTTGCTAGAACAAAATACCACAGACTGGGTGACTTATAAACAGTAAAAACTTATTGCTTAAAGTTCTGGAGCCTGGAAGTCAGAGATCAGGATACCAGCATGGCCAGGTGAGGACTCTCTTCAAGGTTGCAGACTTCTCATTGTGTGCTCTTATGACCAAAGGGGCTAGGGATTTCTCTGTGACCTCTTTTATAAGGCAATCTCATTCATGAGAGTTCTACCTTCATGACTCAGGCACTTCCCAAAGGCCCTATCTCCTAATACCATCAATTTTGGGGGTTAGGAGTTTAACATACAAATTTTAGGGGGATACAAACATTCAGACCATAGCACAGGGAAATGTCAGAAGTCTCAAACCTTTGTTTTTATCATGGCTTAAAATACTGTGTCATGGTGTGGTACCATTAATCATAACAAGTCAAATATTCAAGCCCAACATAACGGGGATGGAAAAGTATACTCTGCCCACAGTATGGGGAAAAGGGAGGAAGTATTTGGTGAACATAATCTAACTTATCACAATTTGGAGGGTCTTTTTTTAAAATTTGTGGTCTAAAATTCGCTAGTAGGCAGAGTCTGTCTTAAAATCTGTCGTTGGCAGAATGTTTTAGAAGACCTCAGATATCTTGATGTAAGGCAACCTCAAACCGTGTGCCCAGAGGCAATATTTTAGTGAGGCTCCATTGTACCTAAAGTGCATATTTATTTCAATGTAAAACAATAAGCTCAGGCGGAACTTGAACATCCACAGAGAAACATGCCGGCAATCAAACGCTTAAATGAATAGCATATGCACAAATTGGTGACAGTCAGCCTTACCCCTCTGCATATTTGTGAGCTCTTTGGAACTAAGGTAATACATACTCTTGACAGAAAATTCACTTTCTGTCAACTGCTCAATTTTACCTCAAATACTCCCTCTTATTTAACTTTCTTCATATGTGTTCATGCCTCATAGTGCTGTGGTTCATTTGGAAAAATTGTCTTAGAAAATAATATGCTATCAGTTTCTTGGTTGGATGTATAGAAGAAAGAAAAAAAATGAAGGGAGCTGCTGTTTGGGTGACAGGTTTTCCATTTCTCACCAGGTAAGTAGCAGTGGGGGTTGTCCTTGAGAACATTAGAAGAGCCACAGGTAGAAGGCATTCTTTATCTAGATAGGGGAAAAACAAGTGTTTACTTTGGATGTTCCACTGGAATATTTTGAATATTGAGGAAATGGAATATTGGAATTGCTCACAGAACTCTGTCTTTTCTGAGCAAATTTGATGTGTCAGGTAGTCCTAAAACCCTCCCACCAGTTGATGATTGCACTGCAAAATCTATTGCTTGAGAAATGTGAGACGAAAAATGATGTCATCTTTCTGGTAGTGTAATAACCAAGTGAATTACTTAATATATTTTATACTCCCCTTCCCTTCTCATACACATGCTATATTAAAATTTCGTTACGTAAGTGAAAGAATGAGCCTGTCATTAGCACAAATGAGAATTTTAGATTATAAAGGTCAATGTTTATTGTGAGGCATAATGCATGTAAGGCTTTTGCAAGGTTGTTAAATGTATCATGAGACAGATTTTGTAAATCATATTTTGCTCACTTCCTTATTATAATCCAAAGTAAATGTTACATACAAAGAAAAAAAGTGAATCATGTCTCATGCTGGGGTATGTTTCTTGAAAGCACATTGATTGTGTTTTAAGTATGTCACTACGTAAGTATGCATGAAATGTATCAATTATGAGATGAATTTTTTAAAAGGAAGGTTAACTCTCTAAGTCAGGATGATGGGTTTATTAAAGGAGAGAAAATCCTTTGCCATGAATTTTCTAGGACCCAGACATTATAATTTTTAGATTGCGTTTGATGCTCTGTTTCAGAGACTGGATACTTTTGGTGAATCATTTTAAGGAACTGAATCTATATTTGGATGATTTGACACCAGCACTCCAACTTTTGTGCATTATTGAAATAAGAGCTCAATTTAACCCTAGCTCTTGTCTTTCAAGAATTTAAAATACTCTCAGAATTTGTTTTAAATTTGCATGATGTTTTAATCACTTCCATACACAATTTCCAAAACAGAGGACCTAGCACCTTGGAGAAACTTAATAATTATTTGAATTGAAGTGAAATCTAGTTTGAAAGTCATCTGGAGTTAGTGCTTAAAGTTCTGGATTTAGTTCCACTGGTACACTGGTGCAGGCAATAATAACATCAACTACCCATGTGTTTAACTATCCAGAACTTTCTGTGTTTTACAGTCTTAATCTGTAAATGGGGATAATTTCTTATCTCAAAGGGTTGGAGTGACAATAGAATAATTCAGCAAATATTAAATTATCTTTGAAAGACTAAAACACTGTACAGATGTGCGGTAAAACTATATAGCTTCTTACTGTGCTTTGAAGTTTGAGGTTAAATCTTTACTATAATGGTGACTTTGGACTACAACAATGGTGACTTTTGACTATATAAATATAATAGAATTCCAACAGACAGAGTCCAATTTATGTTACTGAGGTTTTGTTTTTCATTTTACTTGTTTCTTTTTGGAAATACAACTGCATGAAATCTATCCCAGCCACAATAGGAGAATTTATATTTTTCCTAAGATAATTATGTTTTAATTTTTATTACAAATATAATACATGTTGTATAAAATTAGGGAAATACAGTTAAACACAAAAATGCAGATAAAGAAAAAGTACTAAATTTAAATCACCTATAATCCATAACATATCTAGAGGTATAGCCTCCCAGTTTTATTTTGAGTACGTGTTTATATGTTTGTATACACAAAACATACTCCTTTTCTTTCACAAAAAACTGTTTAGTGATTTAAAAAGTTTACTGTCCACCTTGAACATTTCTCCAAGCCATGAAATACTTTTCTTTTATGTATTTTTGTGGCTGTCCATATTGTTGTATGACTGTACCATACTTTATTTACCTATTCCCTATTGTCAAATATTTAGTTGCTTTCCATTTTTATTATTATGATAAATAGTGTTGCAGAGAACACTTCTACAGCAAGTTATTTACCAGGAACTTGGTATATTTCTGCATTTATTCAAGTCATCTTTTTCATTTCTCAATGAAGTTTTATAACTTGCATAGGACTTGAGTAGTATTTATATATATATATATATATTTTTCACTTTATTAAGCTACCTTATTAGTTATTAGTTTTAGAAGTGTTATTCTAGACGCTTCAGGATTTCCAAGTAGTTAAGAATGTCCAACTGTGTCTCTTTTTAATACCTTTTATCCTTTATTGCAGTAGCTTACACTAAAGGACAAAGTCGAATAGTGATGATAGCAGACATTGTCAGGTTGTTTTCACTTTTACGATCACACTTCTATTAAAATGTCAAATGCTAGTTTGAGATTAGTATTATTTATCATGTTGAAAAGGGTTAGCAATACCTTTTTTAAAGTATAGAATAGATGTTGGGCTTTACCAAATACCCTTTTTGACACCTAACAATCATACAGATTTTGTCTTTTGACCTAATGACAGGATTAGTTCTAATAAGGGTTCATGTCGCATAGTTAGCTGTGAAATTGTGGAATGAGGACGATACTCAGAGATAGAAAAAAATGCTGGGAATATAGAGTTCTGAAGCTTATTCAATTAACCACCCTGTACAAAGTCATTTATCTCTTTTAAAATTTAGTTTCTTCTTTAAAATGGAAGCACTAAATCTCTCACAGAACTAATACTATGGACATGGAAGTGGTTTTTAGACTGTGATGTTTAATATCAGGTTGGTCTCTATAATTTTATTTAGCTGCACCCTAATCAGTTTTCAAAGTCCAAACACTAGCACGGGGTTAGTGCTTCTTTTTGTGGAGAGTCTTTTGATTTTCCTAACTGCAAAGTGTTTTTTTTTTTTGTTTTTTTTTTTTAAGTTTAGCTGAAGTAATACCCACAAAGAAGTGCACACATCATAAATTAAAACCTTGGGTACTATGACAAAGAGGGCACAGTCATGTGTCTGCCTTCTAGCTCAGGAAACAGAACATTACCGGCATTCTAGAAGGGTAAGATATGATTCCAATTTTAGGCTGTCAATTTCACCTGAATCTTTTCTGGACGCCAGACTCTGACTACTACTCATCTGCATGGTTCAGAATGCAGCATTTTGGCAGAGGAAGTTTCAGAAGGAGGAGTCGTTAAGCATTTCAAATCAGGATTTGAGGACTAATCAAACACTAGGATGCTAGGGCCCTTTCCACAATAGAGAGCAGTCTTCTCAAAAGTCAACGCTTTGTTACCTTCTTCAGCAGGTTTATTGCCTTCATTTTAATGCCTAGATATTTGAAATTTAAAAACAAAAGAAGCTGCAATACTAAAAAAAAATAAAGTTCAAGTTGGTAAACATGAGACCATGCCTTGTCGTTTTGAGATTTCTTTAAAATGTTCTTGAATTTCTGATTCAGATAATTCAGTGTGCTTGAATGTTTTAGGAGAGTTATCAAATTACTTCATTTTACTTCACAGACTCCTATGACTCAGCCAAATATTAGAGAAAGAAAACAAGACCTAGAGAAACAGGCTGCATAAAGTCATTCGTTCAATTGTCTAAATAAAATTCCAAGCTCCTTATTTTTTAGGTGAGCACCATCTGCAGTGTAGAATCTCAGTAACTCTTTAGCAAGTTCCATCTTTTTAATATATAGTGCAATTTCTCTTTCAAGCTTGGGGAAATGTTGTTGATGTCTTGGTGAAAGGATGGAGGCGTGAATGACACTCCCTTAGTAGCACTGATTCTCCGCTCTGTTGCCTCACATTGCGGCATCCACTTATTAAAAATGCTGGAAAAGGGTCAGGATTTGGGAAAGCTGGTCAGTGTGTCTCAGGAAACTAAAGAGTAAGCCCACTACAGTTTGCCTGATTCCTACTACGGCATATGTAGTTCTGACATTTGAAATAAAGTTCATTATTGTTATTGGGGAAACAAACCAACGATTCCATCATTACTGGTGAAAATATGTACACATTTCACACACATCCAGTTTCATGTGTACAAGAAAATGTAACATTTTTTCTGAACGTGTCTAATTTCCTGAAGACCTAAATACCATCTCAGCATAGCAGAGGCCATGTGGAATCTCCTGCTTTGCTTTTCTGCTGAAACAGTCCTCCCTTGTTGGAGAGACACTTCTGATTGCAAGGTGCGGTCAGATGGGTCATGGGTGGGGAATAGGGGTATAGGTATGGGAGCAAGGAATTGTGGGTGAAAAGAAACTCTGGTTATTACCTAAAATTATTATCCCATCACACAGACGTACAAGGCCAAATTGGTATTCACAGGACTGTACCATAGAGATTCTGCACCAAACTGTTGAAAGGGAAATATTATTCTCTTCATTTTCTCTTTTCCTCAATCCCCACCCACTAACAGGTGAATAATTAGGCTCATTTCCATTTAAAAATGCACTGTGTGGGAATAGATATGCATTTAGAGAGTGATTAACAGAGAAACTTGACACTTTTGCTTCTAGAAAAATAATGGTTGAGGATTTAGCAGACACACAGAAAACTACAGATATGCCAAATTCAGCCTGGGAGCTTAATATCCTGTAGAACATGGCTTCTCACACCAATCTCTTTTAGCAATAAGTTTCCTGCCCTAAATGATCCTAGGCAGAATAGGTGGAAAATTTCAATTGCTTAGAAACCATGGAAAGTAATAGACATGACTGGAACCTTGTCTATCCTGGACTTTTTTTTTTTTTTTTTCTTTCCATGAGTGAATGTGAATTTTTTTTTTTTACATCTTTATTGGAGTAAAATTGCTTTACAATGGTGTGTTAGTTTCTGCTTTATAACAAAGTGAATCAGTTATACATATACATATGTTCCATATCTCTTCCCTCTTGTGTCTCCCTCCCTCCCACCATCCCTATCCAACCCCTCCAGGCGGTCACAAAGCACCGAGCTGATCTCCCTGTGCTATGCGGCTGCTTCCCACTAGCTATTTTACGTTTGGTAGTGTATATATGTCCATGCCACTCTCTCGTTTTGTCCCAGCTTGCCCTTCCACCTCCCCATATCCTCAAGTCCATTCTCTAGTAGGTCTGTGTCTTTATTCCTGTCTTACCCCTAGGTTCTTCATGACATTTTTTTTTTCTTAAATTCCATATATATGTGTTAGCATACGGTATTTGTCTTTCTCTTTCTGACTTACTTCACTCTGTATGACAGACTCTAGCTATCCTGGACTATTTAAAGGAATTTTCTCTGGATGGTACATGGTCAGACGTAACAGGCAGAGTGGTGGAGTTCAACATATCCATTATTTTGGATCCTGGGCAACTGCATATAAAAATATCAGCAGATTGAAGACTAGTTAAACTGAAGTTTGAATCTGGTAAATGCTTAGATTATAATTGTATGGGATTTGAAAAGGTTAAGGCCTTTGTTTGTGTAAAATTGCCCCCATTAACTGAAATATTCTCAATTAATGCTGTATGAAATCACAGTTCTTTCCCTTACAAGTTAGTCCTGCTATCACATGTCCTTGTAACCAGTGACTTTTTGAAATTTTCTTTCTAAACGCCCCTCCCCACCAATAACTTACTTTGTGAAAAGGCAGATGAAAAAGAAGAGGGCAAAAATTTAAGTAAGGTTGTATTGGCTTTCCTTGGGATGGCATTTTTATTAGGATTTATGAAAGATTGTGGAGAAATCATTTTAGAGTTGGAAAGGAATTTACAGAGATCATCAAATACAAGTTCCTTATTTCATAAAAGCATGTGCACACTGTACTATATATCAATTAGAATAAAGTTCAAAGCACAATATCTCATATGAATGTTACCTGTAGAGGAGAGTGATAGGCATACCATTTTCTATTTTTAGAAATATTTCGTTTGCAATATAAAGGATATCTCAGAGACAAGAGCCACTATCCTTTGATCATTGATGTAGAAGGTAAATCTTTTTAAGGTCATTGACTTTGGGGTTGCCTGAGGTTGTCCTTGCCCGGGCTACTGGTGTTTGCATGGTCCCTTGTATGCTTGTCCCAAATGGTTCTCAGGTACTTATATTTGCAGAAGTTATTGAAGACCTAGTTTTAAGCACTAAGATGAACTTGGTTTGATCATGAATTACCTATGATTTCCTTTGGCATTCTACGAAGATCTCAGGGCCAATTATTTTTACAGAGTGAATTTGGTAGATTGGCCCTCAGAACATTAAAAAATTCCAGCAGAATGAGTGGACTCCAATGCAGCTGCTTACTTGCATTTATGAGTTGAAAAGAAACATAACTTTGGCCTTTGACACATTTGGTTAACTTGTACAGGTCAAGGAACTCTTTCTCTGTAATGGAGTTACTTTCCATTAATAAACAAACACACAAAAATTTTTATGTTTGAAGAACTTAACCTACTGACTTGGAAAGGCTTAATGTGGATTTATAAGTATTTTGTGATTAAGTGGCTGTCACCTTTTATGTCTAGTGGTTTCTGTTTTCTAGTTATAAGTCAGTTTATTCCATAAATACCCACTGAGGAAGGAAATCTGTATTCAACTCCCTTCTCTCTTCCCTTAGCACAACTCTCCAAATAGTCACTTACTCATTCACTCATTCAGTTGGTCAGTCACTTATTCACAACTGTACAATGAATCCTTTTATGCTCCAAGCACTGTATAAGCTGCTATTCAGACACAAAAGTATATATATGAGTCATAATTTTTTCTGTCAAGAATTTACAGTCTTTGAGCAGCAGTAAGATGTATGCAAATAACTATGATGTGAGCTACCATAATGGGAAGTGTTAAGAGGTATTTTGGAGTTAAAAGAGGGAGTAAGATATTAACCCCAGTGTATTTGTAGATGCTGCCTATATTTATGTGTGTGTATTGCACACATATGTGAGGTGTGTATACACAAATATGCATAATGTGTATATAAATATAGTGTGTACACATACATATAAGGTATATATCTACATACACATATATACACATGTATGTATAATGTGTATATATACACATATATATGTGTAAAAAAAATATATATATATATAGTGTGTGTGTGTGTGTGTGTCTGTTCTGCGTGTGTACCTTCAGAGGTAATACTTTTGTGTTTTGTTTTGTTACTATGTTACAAGAGCCCCTTCAAGTATTATCAGGAAAAGTGATTAACTTAAAGAGTTACCAGACCAATGAATATCACTTGTTCGAAATTCCATTGCTGAGCCCTACGTGTGAAATTGATGACTTTACACTTTGTTCTCTTTGTATATGAGCACAAACATGTGGACAGTGCTCTGGAATGGTAAGTATTCCCTCTCGTCCTATAGCTATACAATTTTTATCTCTAGAACCTCAAACTTAACACAGAATTAGAAAATTTTGTTGAATGAATTACCTTGGGCACCCAGGGAAGTAGCACCCCTCCATCAGCCAGGGGTCACTTTGAACACTGTAATAAATATCCAAAATAATGTTGATGTAAGCAAGATAGAAGTTTTTTCTTTCATGCAACAATCTGGTATAAATAGTTTAGGTCTATTTTTGTCATTTCATGATGTCAGGGACCAAAGGTTCTTGTATTGTATTCTGTCACCATCCATAGGGTGTTGCCTTTGTTTAGCTAGAGCAATTTAATTTACCATATTACCTGAAATCCTGCCTGTGGGAAGAAGGAAAAGGGGAATGAGGGATTGCTTGTTCACTTTAAGATGAAACTTGAAAGTTGCACAAATCATTTCCTTTCATACCTGCTTGGTCACAAATTGTCCCGTGGCTGCCACTAGTTGAAAGCGTGGCTAGGAATGTAGGTACTAGTTGGGCATCCATAAGCCTTAGGTAATCAGATCTAGTTAGCAGTTTCTTCCACAACCTCTTACTCATGGTACAAGCGTAAGGTTTACTTCAGTGTGATTCTACCATGTGTCATGTTTTCATTGTAGAATTTGGCAGCTCCAGTTTTGTAGGGTGTGAGATGAAGACCTCTCCTTATTCTCTGGTGGTTTTTCTAGATGAAGGAAATGCTCTCTGATGTTCACTGGATTATCAAAATTGTGTGTGGTTATTACAGGAACTCACATCATTTTAGAATTTCCATGTGTCTTCGCCAAGAAAAGTTCCTTTCCATGATGATTGACCCTCACCCTTCCCATTCAGGGCGAGTATCCAAACAGAATAGATCATTTACTTTCTTTAGTAAGTGTTCCAGACTGTGTGTTGATTCATTGTCTAGCAGGGACTGTGCCAGGTTGCTGAGGCCTGTTGAAGGCAAGGTTACAAATTTTTGGTTGAAAATAGCCACAAGGAATCTCTTTTGGATCTATTTCTTCTTCATCTTAGTAATCCTTGTAACACTGGACAGATTAAAAAAAATTATTAGCTTCATTTCATGAGGAGAAACATCAAAAGATAGTCCAGATTGCCAAACATCACAGGGCAGATTTCTAACAGAACTAGATGCTTGGGCACCTGAACTAGACTGTGTTCCTTTCTTTACTTGCCATATTTATTTAAATGTCAGAGAGTTGAGGGATATTTCACACACATCTGGATTCTGTCAGGTCCATGACATGGTAGAATGATCTGGGGCTATTTTGTAGTCATTTCATACAAGAGGGAACAGAACTGAATTTCCCTTCATTGGTTGCTTCAATGCAACAAGTTTCCTTAGTACATGGTTATAAAACAGGAGATGAGCTTTGACTGGACCAGTATACATTTTCCGTAGATGATGAATTTATTCTTGGAGGTAAAAATGGATTCTGATCTCTAATGTGAGATGACAGTGTTATTTTTCCCCACCCCACATAAGGTAATAAGTATCACATTCTTAATGGCGACATATGCTGTATACCCTGAAGGATAAACATAGGATTGTACATTCAACTTCTACTACATCTCAGAAGTGAAGGAAAAATAGAATGTCTTTCTCTAGTCTATAATAAATCTCATCTTTCACTCTCATTTTTAAGTCTCTACTTGGTAATTCGTTGGGGAAAATAAATTTTAGTCCTCTTCAGTGTATATTTTAGTTCAATCCTGTAATGGATGGTATAGTCTTTCTGTGATAAAATTGCTCTGTTGTCCAGCCAGCTGCTCCCTCTGCCTGCTTTTCTTACTAATGAGCATCTAACAGTATGAGGACTTGCATACCCGTGGTGGGAATGTTACTCCTGGATCTTCTGGACCTTTGGTGGACATTGGCTCACATCTGTTATCTATTGGCCTTCCAGATTCACCGTGGTTTCCATTAAATTTAGGTCTCTAAGTTCCCCTCCGTGACTTTCTTCCAGCCCATTGATCAGTGTGCTGTGAAGGGTCCCACTGCAGCTCCATAGAGCCTGACAATGGCCCCTGGAAGTGAGAAGGACTCAGAGACCTAAGCCTCAGGCCTTTCTTCTCCCGACCACTTGCATGTCTGTGGTAGCAGCCTTGACATCTATTTGCCATGGACATTAAAAGATTCAGTAGTGGGCAGGGATGTCTCATTTACACTATGGGAGAATGCCATGACCTGGTGAAGGGGGAGGCAACTGTTTGGGAAATTCCTTCTCAAGTTGCTTAATTTTCTTTGAGCCATTCACTAACGTTCTTTCTGTAACAAATTCTAATGGCTGTATATTGAGGACTCTGGCAAATGTAGTGGCATCAGGAAAACAGAAAAGAAATGTAGATAGAATTTTATATATATATATATATATATATACTTCTCCTAATAAAGCATTATTTGCAATGGGACTCCTCTGAAATCCCAGTGCCTGATCCATCCAGCCAATGCACAGATCCTAGATTCCTGGTCCTCTTTCTCCATATGACAAATGAGCTATTATCCTGCCAACATCACAGTTATTGTAAGTTAAAAATATATTTGGTGTACCCTCTATCCAAGTATCTTCCTGTCTTCCTTTCATTAACACTGCTTGAGGAAAAGGCAAGGTGACATTTTTTTTTTGCTGTTTTCATGTGTCCAGTGATGGATATACAGAAAGAGCTAAGGGATTCTTTTTTTTTTTTTTTCAGTGTAGATTTTAAGGATACTCACTAAGACAGGCATTTTATAAACCAATGACAAAAGCCAGATTCACCTCTTTGGGAAAAAATGGTGCACTTATATTTAATCAACTTTTACAAAGTGACTGCTGTACCCCAGCTGCAGCCCACAGAAAACAGACCACATAGTCGGAAGATTCTGCATGTTATTTTCCTCTTTTGGAAACAGATAGTACACATTAACATGTTCTAGGATCCTGTAGTTAACAACCTTAATTTTGCTCAACACGCTTGTCTAATAACCAAAGGGTATTTGATCAGAGAAACATTGTACTTTAATTTTTTGTGGGACACCTCATAGCATCATGCAAAAAATGTAGAACTGTGGAACACATTTTAGGAAATGCTGACTTAGATATTAGTGCCTTTGAGAAATCATTTTGCAAAAATGGAACTATTGTAATGTTCAGCAAATAACCATTTTATATTAGGAATATTCTTTGAGTGTATAGCATCAAGTAGATGTATATGTATATATCACAAATAATGCCACTTTTCCTACAAAAAATGTTAATTCTGATATTTTGTTGTTTATTCTGCTGTTACGTCACTCCAAGGAATTCCACAGCCAACAGTTGTAAATGTCATTTACACTTTTCTTCCAATAATAAATGCTGCATCCTCCCAACCTTACTAGTCAGACCTGCGTGGTTACTCACACATGAAGAAAATTACCTGTCTTCCATCTGCCTGATAGCCCACTGTTTTAAGTCTCATTTTGTGTTTCATTTAATTATTATTATTATTTTTTTTTGTGGTACGCGGGCCTCTCACTGTTGTGGCCTCTCCCGTTGCGGAGCACAGGCTCGGGACATGCAGGCTCAGCGGCCATGGCTCACGGGCCCAGCCACTCCGCGGCATGTGGGATCTTCCCGGACCGGGGCATGAACCCATGTCCCCTGCATCAGCAGGCAGACTCTCAACCACTGCCCCACCAGGGAAGCCCCTCATTTAATTATTTTTAACAGTTTGGTTTAAAGGTCAATTAAAGAGGATACCTTATATTTTTCCATACCACAAACAACTTCTATGGTTCTGTTGTATGCTGTTAAAGCCAAATTGAAGAAGCTCTTTAAGAAACTTCAAAAGATTCATCTTTTTTTAAATCCAAATCATATTGAAATTTTTAAAGTTAGTAGCTTTGAAATTTTTTTTTCCATCAAGTGTTGCTCATAATTCTGATTTTTTTCCCTCAGAGGTTGATGCTTGTGTATTATATCAACCCTTGCCTTGATTTCATGGCTGGCTATTGAAATTGAGTGAAATTTGAGGCCAGGGCCTTTGTGAGGCTTTACCAGATATGTTGAGTTTAGCCTTTAGCAAAACTGTATTAGACCTTCATCAGCCCATGTCTCCTTGTCATAGGTAGCAGATGGGAGGCTAGATTGCAGCTTGAATCCCAGTCATTTTCACTAAAAGCAGCAGATAATGGGTATTAAATATTTAATTAGATAAGGAACATTCCAGACTGGAAGGGAATCAGCCACAATTTTGATGGAGCAAGTGTTCAGTTTGCATCTCCAAGGGAAAAACACTATTAAGTGATATGCCTGTGAATTAGGCAGAAAAGCTATTTTTATCCACAAAATATCTTCTGAGCACCAAATACATAAGTGGATGCTGGGGAAGATGATGCTCTTATCCTCAGATTAAAACATGAATGATTCTGACAGAATTTCCTCTTTGTCAAATGCAGATGAACTGAGTTTGGGGGCAATGGAAGTCAGTGGTATAGCAGAAGTGAAATTGCTTTGAAAGATGGAAAACCTCAGTGCTGTACCAACTCTCACTTTATTTCAGACAAACCACCACTGTCTGGGCTTTAGCTTTCTCATCTTTAAATTGAAGGGGATTTTAAAAATACTCTTAAATTACTTTTCTAATATTTTTGAATTACAAGAATTTAAAGAATTCACACGTATTTCTATGGACTCCATGTTCTTTTCATTTTCCCTTGGGGGTTGGATTGACCCAGAGTAATATGTGTGTCCATCTGGATTTACCACTTCCTTATTTATGATATAAAGCAAAAACAACAAAAGAAACAACAGAGAAGCACTGAATTCAGAAGCTTTTTTGAGCACAGTTTCAAGTTAATCCTTTTTCATATAATTCAAAATATTTCTCTCATCATTTATGGTACAGCTTTATCTTATCTCTTCCACAGACTCTTTCCCAAAGGGGAAGTTTCATTCTATTTTTAATTGCTTCTTAGTTAGTGATTACATGATGTTTTTACCATTCTAATGTCAATACTTGAGGTCAGCCCTCAGGCAGAGCAGCTGGCAAGTGTCTGTGCAGGAGGAGACCTTCAAGATAGGAGGAGACCTTCAAGATAGCGGAGGAGTAAGACGTGGAGATCCCCTTCCTCCCCACAGATACATCAGAAATACATCTACATGTGGAACAACTCCTATAGAACACCTACTGAATGCTGGCAGAAGACCTCAGACCTCCCAAAAGGCAAGAAACTCCCCATGTACCTGGGTAGGGCAAAAGTAAAAAGAATAAACAGAGACAAAAGAATAGGGATGGGACCTGCACAAGTGGGAGGGAGTCATGAAGGTGGAAAGGTTTCCACACACTAGGAAGCCCCTTCCCGGGTGGAGACTGCGGGTGGTGGAGGGGGGAAGCTTTGGAGTCACAGAGGAGAGCACAGCAACAGGGGTGCAGAGGGAAAAGCGAAGAGATTCCGCACAGAGGATTGGAGCTGACCAGCACTCACCAGCCTGAGAGGCTTGTCTGCTCACCTGCCAGGACGGGAGGGGGCTGGGAGCTTAGGCTCAGGCTTTGGTCGGGTCACAGGGAGAGGTCTGGGGTTGGCTGCATGCACACAGTTTGAAGGTGTTTAGTGCACCACAGCTAGATGGGTGGGAGTCCAGGAAAAAGTCTGGAACTGCCTAAGAGGCAAGAGACCATTATTTCAGGTTGCACAAGGAGATGGGATTCAGAGCACCACTGAAATGAGCTCCAGAGATGGGCGTGAGCTGCGACTATGAGCACAGACCCCAGAGGCAGGCATGAAACGCTAAGGCTGCTGCTGCCTCCAGCAAGAAGCCCATGTGCAAGCACAGGTCACTCTACACACCTCCCCTCCCAGGAGCCTGTGCAGCCCTCCACTGTCAGGGCCCTGTGATCCAGGGACAACTTCCCCAGAAGAAAGCACGGTGCACCTCAGCCTGCTGTAATGTCATGCCGGCCTTTGCCGCCACAGGCTTACCCTGCATTCCATATCCATCCCTCCCCCCCGCCTGAGTGAGCCAGAACCCCCTAATCAGCTGCTCCTTTAAACCCCTCCTGTCAGGGTGAAGAACAGATGCCCTCAGGCAACCCACATGCAGAGGCGGGGTGAAATCCAAAGCTGAACCCCAGGAGCTGTGCAAACAAAGAAGAAAAGGGAAATCTTGTCCAGCAGCCTCAGGAGCAGTGGATTAAATCTCCACAATAAACTTGATGTACCCTTCATTTGTGGAATAAACACATATGAATAAACAATGAATCATCCAAAAATTGAGGCGGTGGACATTGAGAGCAACTGTAGACTTGGGGTTTGCTTTCTGCATCTAATTTGTTTCTGATTTTATGTTTATCTTAGTTTAGTATTTAGAATTTATTATCATTGGTAGATTTATTTATTGATTTGGTTGCTCTCTTCCTTTTTAAATTTATTTTTATACATATAGATATATTTTTCCTTTTTCTCTTTTTGTGAGTGTGTATGTGTATGCATCTTTGTGTGATTTTGTCTGTATAGATTTTCTTCGACCATTTGTCCTACAGTTCTGTCTGCCCGTTTTTTTTTTTTTTCTTTAGTATAGTTTTTAGTGCTTGTTATCATTGGTGGATTTGTTTTTTAGTTTGGTTGCTCTCTTCTTTTATTATTTTAAAAAATATTTTATTTTTAATAATTAAAAAAATGTATATTAATTATTTTATTTTACTTTATTTTTAGCTTTCTTTCTTATTTTCTCCCTTTACTTCTGAGCCATGTGGCTGACAGGGTCTTGGTGCTCCAGCCGGGTGTCAGGCCTGTGCCTCTGAGGTGGCAGGGCTGAGTTCAGGACATTGATCCACCAGAGACCTCCAGGCCCCATGTAATATCAAATGGCAAAAGCTCTCCCAGAGATCTCCATCTCAACTTTAAGACCCAGCTCCACTCGATGACCAGCAAGCTAAAGTGCCGGACACCCTATGCCAAACAGCTAGCAAGAAAGGAACACAACTCCACCCATTAGCAGAGAGGCTGCTTAAAATCATAATAAGGTCACAGACACCCAAAAACATACCACCGGATGTCGTCCTGCCCAGCACAAAGACAAGATCCAGACTCAACCACCAGATCACAGGCACTAGTCCCCTTAACTAGGAAGCCTACACAATCCACTGAACCAAACTTAGCCACTGGTGGCACACACCAAAAACAACAGGAACTACGAACCTCCAGCCTGTGAAACAGAGACTCCAAACACAGTAAGTCAAGCAAAATGAGAAGACAGAGAAACACACAGCAGATGAAGGAGCAAGGTAAAAACCAACCAGACCAAACAAATGAAGAGGAAATAGGCAGTCTACTTGAAAAAGAATTCAGAGTAATGATCGTAAAGCTGATGCAAAATCTTGGCAATAGAATGGAGAAAATAAAAGAAATGTTTAACAAAGACTTAGAAGAACTAAGCAGCAAAGAAACAATGATGAACAACAGAATAAATGAAATTAAAAATTCTCTAGAAGGAATAAAAAACAGAATAACTGAGGCAGAAGAACAAGTAAGTGACTTGGAAGATAAAATAGTCGAAATAACTACCACAGAGCAGAATAAAGAAAAAAGAGTGAAAACCATTGAGAACAGTCTTAGAGACCTCTGGGACAACATTAAACACATCAACATTTAAATTATAGAGGTGCAAGAAAAAGAAAGGGACTGAGAAAATATTTGAAGAGACTAGAGTTGAAAACTTCCCTAATATGCCAAAGGACATAATCAAATCCAGGAAGGGCAGAGTCCCATACAGGATAAATCCAAGGAGAAACACACCAAGACACATATTAATCAAACTATCAAAAATTAAATACAAAGAAAAAAATTAAAGCAGCAAGGGAAAAATAACATATAACATGCAAGGGAATCCCCATACGGTTAACAGCTGATCTTTCAGCAGAAAGTCTGCAAACCAGAAGGGAGTGGCAGGACATATTTAAAGTGATGAAAGGGAAAAGGCTACAACCAAGATTACTCTATCCAGCAAGGATCTCATTCGGGTTGGACAGAGAAATTAAAATCTTTACAGACAAACAAGAGCTAAGAGAATGCAGCACTACCAAACCAGCTTTACAACAAATGCTAAAGGAAAGTCCCTAGGCAGGAAACACAAGAGAAGGAAAGGACCTACAATAACAAACCCAAGACAATTGAGAAAATGGTAAGAGGAACAAACATATCAATAACTACCTTAAATGCAAATGGATTAAATGCTCCAACCAAAAGACATAGACTGGCTGAATGGATATGAACACAAGACCCGTATATATGCTGTCTACAAGAGACCTAATTCAGACCTAGGGACACATACAGACTGAAAGTAAGGGGATGGAAAAAGATATTCCATGCAAATGAAAATCAAAAGACAGCTGGAGTAGCAATTCTCATATCAGACAAAATAGAATTTAAAATAAAGACTCTTAAAAGAGACAAAGAGGGACACTACCGAATGATCTAGGGAGTAATACAAGAAGAAAATATAACAATTGTAAATATTTATGCACCCAAAATAGGAGCACCTCAATACAGAAGGCAAATGCGAACAGCCATAAAAGGGGAAATCGACAGTAACACAGTCATAGTAGGGGACTTTAACACCCCACTTTCACCAATGGACAGATCATCCAAAATGAAAATAAATAAGGAAACACAAGCTTTAAATGATACATTAAACAAGATGGACTTAATTGATATTTATAGGACATTCCATACAAAAACAACAGAATACACATTTTTCTCAAGTGCTCATGGAACATTTTCCAGGATAGATCATATCTTGGGTCACAAATCAAGCCTTGGTAAATTTAAGAAAAGTGAAATCATATCAAGTACCTTTTCCGACCACAACGCTATGAGACTAGATATCAATTACAGGAAAAGATCTGTAAAAAATACAAACACATGGAGACTAAACAATACACTACTTAATAACCAAGAGATCACTGAAGAAATCAGAGAGGAAATAAAAAAATACCTCGAAACAAATGACAATGAAAACACAACGCCCCAAAACCTATGGGATGCAGCAAAAGCAGTTCAAAGAAGAAAGTTTATAGCAATACAATCCTACATCAAGAAACAAGAAACATCTCAAATATACAACCTAAGCAAACACCTAAAGCAATTAGAGAAAGGAGGAAAAAAAGCCCCAAAGTTAGCAGAAGGAAAGAAATCATAAAGATCAGATCAGAAATAAATGAAAAATAAATGAAGGAAATGATAACAAAGATCAATAAAATTAAAATCTGGTTCTTTGAGAAAATAAACAAAATTGATAAATCATTAACTAAATCATGAAGAAAAAAGGGAGAAGACGCAAATCAATAGAATTAGAAGTGAAAAAGGAGAAGTAACAACTGTCACTGCAGAAATACAAAGGATCATGTGAGATTACTACAAGCAACTACATGCTAATAAAATGGACAACTGGAAGAAATGGACAAATTCTTCAAAAAGCACAATCTTCTGAGACTGAACCAGGAAAAAATAGAAAATATAAACAGACCAATCACAAGAACTGAAATTGACACTGTGATTAAAAATCTTCCAACAAACAAAACCCCAGGACCAGATGGCTTCACAGGAAAATTCTATCAAACATTTAGAGAAGAGTAAATACCTATTCTTCTCAAACTCTTCCAAAATATAGCAGAGGGAGGAACCCTCCCAAATGCATTCTCTGAGGTCATACATCACCTTGATACCAAAACCAGACAAAGATATCACAAAAAGAGAAAACTACAGGCCAATATCACTGATGAACATAGATGCAAAAATTCTCAACAAAATACTAGCAAACAAAATGCAACAGTACATGATCAGTGGGGTTTATCCAGGAATGCAAGGCTTCTTCAATATACACAAATCAGTCAATGTGATATACCATAACAAATTGAAGGAGAAAAACCATATGATCATCTCAATATATGCCGAAAAAGCTTTTGACAAAATTCAACACCCATTTAGAATAAAAGCCCTCCAGAATGTAGGCATAGAGGAAACTTACCTCAACATTATAAAGGCCATATATGACAAACCCACAGCTTACATCATTCTCAGTGGTGAAAAAGTGAAATCATTTCCTCTAAGATCAGGACCAAGAGAAGGATGCTGACTCTCACCTCTATTATTCAACATAGTTTTGGTAGTTTTAGCCACAGCAATCAGAGAAAAAAAGAAATAAAAAGAATCCAAATTGGAACAGAAGAAGTAAAGCAGTCACTGTTCACAGATGACATGATACCATACATAGAGAATCCGAAAGACACTACCAGAAAACTACTAGAGTTCATCAATGAATTTGGTAACGTAGAAGGATACAAAATGAATGCACAGAAATCTTTTGTATTCCTATACACTAATAATGAAAAATCTGAAAGAGAAATTAAGGAAACACTCCCATTTACCATTGCAACAAAATAATAAAATACCTAGGAATAAACCTGCCTAAGGAGACAAAAGACCTGTATGCAGCAAACTATAAGATACTGATGAAAGAAATTAAAGATGATACAAACAGATGGGGAGATATACCATGTTTCTGGATTGGAAGAATCAACATTGTGAAAATGAGTATAGTAACCAAAGCAATCTACAGATTAAAAGCAATCACTATCAAACTATCAATGACATTTTTCACCGAAATAGAAGAAAAAATTTTACAATTTGTATGGAAACACAAAAGGCTCCGAATAGCCAAAGCAATCTTGAGAAAGGAAAATGGAGCTGGAGGAATCAGGTTCCTGGGTTTCAGACTATACTACAAAGCTACAGTAATCAAGACAATATGGTACTGGCACAAAAACGGAAATATAGATCAGTGGAACAGGATAGAAAGTTCAGAGGTAAAACCATGCACATATGGTCACCTTATTTTTCATAAAGGAGGCAAGAATATACAATGGAGAAAAGACAACCTCTTCAATAAGTGGTGCTGGGAAAACTGGACAGTTACATGGAAAAGAATGAAATTAGAACACTCCCTAACACCATACACAAAAATAAGCTCAAACGGGATTAAACACCTAAATGTAAGGCCAGACACTTTAAAACTCTTACAGGAAAATATAGGCAGAACAATCTATGACATAAATCACAGCAAGATCCTTTTTGACCCACTTCCTTGAGAAATGGAAAGAAAATAAAAAATAAACAAATGGGACCTAATGAAACTTCAAAGCTTTTGCACAGCAAAGGAAACCATAAACAAGAAGGAAAGACAACCCTCAGAATGGGAGAAAATGTTTGCAAATGAAACAACTGACAAAGGATTAATCTACAAAATTCTCAAGCAACTCATGCAGCTCAATATCAAAAAACAAACAACCCAATCCAAAAGTGGGTGGAGGACCTAAAAAGACATTTCTCCAATTAAGATATACAGATTGCCAAGATACACATGAAAGGATGCTCAACATCACTAATCATTAGAGAAATGCAAATCAAAACTACAATGAGGTATCACCTCACACCTGTCAGAATGGCCATCATCAAAAAATCCACAAACAATGCTGTAGAGGGTGTGGAGAAAAGGGAACCCTCCTGCACTGTTTGTGGGAAGGTAAACTGACACTGCCCTATGGAGAACATTATGGAGGTTCTTTAAAAAACTACAAATAGAACTACCATATGACCCAGCGATCCAACTACTGGGCATATACCCTGAGAAAACCATAATTCAAAAAGAGTCATGTACCACAATTTTCATTGCAGCTCTATTTACAATAGCCAGGACAGGAAGCAACCTAAGTGTCCAACCTAAGTGACAGATGAATGGATAAAGAAGATGTGGCACATATTTACATGGGATATTACTCAGCCATGAAAAGAAACGAAATTCAGTTATTTGTAGTGAGGTGGATGGACCGAGGGTCTGTCATACAGAGTGAAGTAAGTCAGAAAGAGAAAAACAAATACTGTATGCTAACACATATATATGGAATCTTAAAAAAAAAAAAAAAGTTCAGCGGTACCTAGGGGCAGGGCAGGAATAAAGACGCAGAAGTAGAGAATGTACTTGAGGACACAGGGAGGGGGAAAGGTAAGCTGGGACAAAGTGAGAGAGTTGTATGGACATATATATACTACCAAATGTAAAATAAATAGCTAGTGGAAAGCAGCCACATAGCACAGGGAGATCATCTCAGTGCTTTGTGGCCACCTAAAGGGGTGGGGTAGGGAGGGTGGAAGGGATACGCAAGAGGGTGGTGATATGGAGATATATGTGTATATATAGCTGATTCACATTTTTAGACAGCAGAAACCAACACACCACTGTAAAGCAGTTATACTCCAATAAAGATGATTAAGAAAAAAAATAGAATCTGTGCAGAAATTCAGCCCTTTCCCGGATCTTAATTCAGCTGGGTTAAACGCCCACATTTTTTGGCTCACTTTCCTCTGTAGCCAAAGCACACAAAGTGTATTGGGAATGCCTCGTAAAATAGAGGATGTCTAAAAACTCTGGAAACACAAGTGAATACATAATGTCATCAAGAACACCTTTAATCAGTAGGAAAAAATTAGTATTATCAATGTTATCAGGTTTAATGGACATTCTGTAATAGGAGAATTGTATTTGAAAGCATTGGCTGACCTGTTCATAGCATGTTTCCCTGAATTGGTTTAGCTGCCTAAAGGAGGAAAAACAATAATTTAAATTAGATTAGATTGAGACGCTTTTCTCTCTAATGTAAGGTAAATCTGAAGAGGTGCATTCCAGGGATGAGCTTTGTCTCTATAGCATGTTCAGACAGCAGATGTCTATTTTTCTGTACCATTCCTGTGCATGGCTTCAATCCTCCAAATCACTTCATGATTAAAAAAAAAAAAAAAATGTCAGAGAAACAAAAAGAAAGTCGCTCGCCAGCTGTATGTGCCTGCCTGGGGGTCCCATGCAACATTTCTGTTTGCCTGTGATTCAGTAGGTCTGGGGTCAGGCAAGAGAGACTAGTACTACTATTGGCAATGTACCCAGTTGAAATGGGTTTCTTTTACTGAAGAGGAAAAGGAAAATGGATCTTTGGGAGAGACAACTTTTTGCATATAGAAGAAATCCCACATTTTGTGAGGAAAATTAGTCCTGGTGATTTTAAATGACTCAGAAAAAAAAAAAAGCAAACAAAAACTCACAGAAATTAGTGATACAGAAATTTAAATAAGATATACTATACTGCAGAGGTGTCAACATGTGAGTAAGGTTGACTGGCCACGTAGTCCCTCTTAAAAAATGACATTTACCTTGATCAGTAGTTCTTAACATGTATTGATTGGACGAAAATGATCACTTGAATATTTTATTAGAAACACAAGTTCTCAGGCCCTACCCCAGACCTACTGAATCAGACATTCTGGAAATTGGGCCTAGAAATCTGTTTCAGCAAGCCCTTCAGGTAATTTTTATACATGTTAAAGCTTGAGAGTTAGTTTTTGATGATTTTACTGTGACCCATGTTCTTGACGTGAGCTCCACAAGCCCATAAAGTCTGTCTTAGAGTTAATTCAGAGATGATGACTCATGCTAACAAATCTCACAAAGAACTGACCAAAAAAATTTATTTAAGTGATTTAGAATCAAAACCAGAAATGTTCAGGCAAACTAAAAATTCATGTCACTCTAATCAGGACATTCTTTCCCTGGGGGCAATTTTATGGGAAACCAAATGATCAGAATGTAGCTTGGGGAGCATTTTCTAGTTCCATGTTTCTGGACTGTAAGTCTAAATATTTTATTCCTTTGTGGCTACTAAAGTTGGTAAATTTACAATCATATAATGCAAAGGAAACTGGGGAGACAGTATCCATATCACCCCAGACCCTCATTGTCCAATAGAAAGATAATGCAAGCCATATATATAATTTAACATTTTCTAATAGGCATGTTAAAGAAGTAAAAAGAAATAGGTGAATAAAATGTATTAATATATTTTATTTAACTCAATATAGCTAAAATAGTTCAGCCTATAATCAATATAAAATAATTGAGATATTTTATATCTCTCTCTTTTTTAAATGACGTCTTTGAAATTTGATGAATATTTTACATTTACAGCACATCTCAAACAGATTAGCTGAAATGTTAGGTTAACTGACATTTCAAGGATTCAATAACCTTAGGTGACTAGTGGCTACCTCAGTGTATATTTTGACCTGGATCATCTTTAAACCTGTTCTCAATTCTATTAAGAAATCAGTTTGGTGAGTCATACCAACACTATTTTTATTAAAGAGAAACAAGTAAATTAGAATAGAATAATATAGAATGGAAAATATAAAGACGCATTTGTTTAAAAGTGTATGTGTGTGTCAGAGGTCATGATGTAAAATGTGTTTCTTACTGTAAATCACAATTTAAAAGTTTGAAAGCCTTCTCTCTGTAGCAATCTAATTTTGTCCTTGACAGATTATTCCATAATATCGACATGCTATATTCTACTTATCTGTTGAATATTTCCCTACTGACAAATATTTAAATTGTTTATCCTTTTTCTCTTTTATGGAAAATACTGCAACAAACGTCTTCTTGTATATTTGTCCTAACGATTTTGTTGGAGTAAATACTGAAAAGTATTTTAGATATTTATATATACTTAAAAGTAGAATTGCTGTATTAAATGTTAGAGTAATAGATTTTCAGGTTTTTTAAAAATTTATTTTATTTATTATTATTATTATTATTTTGGCTGCGTTGGC
The DNA here is from genome assembly GCF_963924675.1 of Phocoena phocoena. Lineage (NCBI taxonomy): Eukaryota > Metazoa > Chordata > Mammalia > Artiodactyla > Phocoenidae > Phocoena > Phocoena phocoena. Next base: position 7,671,523 of record NC_089222.1, on the reverse strand, counting down.
TCTTTGCTGTTGCACGCGAGCTTTCTCTAGTTGTGGCGAGTGAGGGCTACTCTTCACTGTGGTGTGTGGGCTTTTCACTGTGGTGGCTTCTCTTGTTGCAGAGCATGGGCTCTAGGTGAGCAGGCTTCAGTAGCTGTGGCACACGAGCTCGATAGTTGTGGCTCGGGGGCTCTAGAGCGCAGGCTCAGTAGTTGTGGCATACGGGCTTTGTTGCTCCACAGCATGTGGGATCTTCCCGGACCAGAGCTTGAACCCATGTCCCCTGCATTGTCAGGCAGATTCTTAACCACTGCACCACCAGCGAAGCCCTTCAGTTTTGTTTTACTATCACCAAATGCTCTCCGATGTGCCTGTATTTATCCCTTCAACAGCAGTTTATGAGAATGTATGTTTCCATGAATCTTCACCAGCACTTGATAATTTCAAAGATTTTTCACTCTGAAAATCTGATTGCTAGAATAGTATCTTATTTTAATTGCCATTTCTCTCCTTACAAATGAGGTTAGACCAACTTTTCTTTACTCTTATTTTAAGCATTTTATTGAACTATACATAATCATAAAGGGCTATATAAGGAGGGTTACACATATCCTTGTGTGTAATCTTTAAGGAAGTCAAACTTCTGCTTTCCTTTCCCCGTGGTTCCCTCCCTGCCAGCAACCGCATCCAAGTCCTTGACCATTTATTTTGGTATTTACTTTCATATACTTAAACAACATGTTTGAATTAACCTCTTACAGTAATGAGGATTTAGTTCTCCTTTCCCCCAACTTCACTCCCATGTCACACTTAAATCTTTCACATTTTTCCATTCTCCCAATGTAGTAATTTTGAATACATCCATATTCAGCGCTTGCATTTCTTATTATTCTGTAAGCACTTTTTAAAGGGTGAATCATGTAATAATACAAAACCTTTTTTTCCCTGTACACTTTCTTTTGCTGCATAAAATTAAATACTGGTTTCTTTTTTCACTGATTTTAAATTTCCATACTTAGCATTAATTCAATTTACACTCTCCAAAAGTTGTCTAGATAGTAAGACTTTAGCTGCATCAGGAATTTTATCAAACTCATTTTTTGAGAAATCTTTACTACAGTCTTTTGACCTACTTTGATATCGAATGACTCTTCCCTGTGTCAGGCAATTAGCTAGCATCCTGGGGGATTTCTTTTGCTTTGCTACCCTGTTGAAACTTCCTTTTCCTAGTTCCTTCCCATTTCTTGCCTTATTCTTTCATTTTCCTTGAGCACACTGGCTTCTTAAGAAATGGTGAATGGAAGGAAACATTTTAGAAAACTTGAGAACTGAAAATATCTTATTTGTATTGACATTTGAAAATTTTGTAGAGTACAGATTTCCTGTTGGAAAACTAGTTTTCTTCAGTAATTGGAAGGCATTACCTCACTGTCTTTGAGCTTTCATTGTTGCTGTTGAGAATTACAAGGCATTTTGATACCTGATTGTTTGTGATTTGTTTTATTTTTACTTCCCGTTTGGTTTTCAATGTTCTCAATTTCTAGAACTCTTACTGATTGGATATTTACCAGTTTTCTTGTTGTTTCTCCTCTATATTCCATCTTTGTACTTTTTGCTTTCCTTTCTTGACAGTTCCTCATTTTATTTTCCAAACTTTCTTTTGAGTTTATATATTTTATCATATTTTAATATCTAACAGATATTTGCCCTCCGCATTTTTAAAAACATATGGCAGCTTGTCTGTTTCATGGTTAAAATACCTCTCTCAACACATAAAATTACAGACACACACACACACACACACACACACACACACACACACACACACGCTGTTAAGTTTTCCTTAAGCTGAACAGTCTCTGGCTACTTGCTTGCTTGGATCTTCCATGTTAAAAAAAATGTCTCAGAAATTGTGTATTTGAGGATGTGCCAGTGAAAAAGGCAATTGTAAACCCCTAGTTCGCTGAGAGCAGGGGCTTGCCAACCTTGAGCCTGCTCTGGCTCTTATGTGGTGCAGTCTCCAAGGGCAACATCTTTTGGTCTTTCCTCTTGGGATGCCCAGACTCTGCAGAAAAGAGAACTCCTGGCTCTTAGCCAGAGTATCATAAGGCCTGCTCTCCAGCGCTCCAGGAGCTGAGTGAGGGAAGGCTCTAGGAAGCGTTGCTTATTGACATATTTACTAATGCCTCTGTTTTCAATATGATAGGTCACCTTAACACTATTATAGTGTCTTCTAGCTCAGCCACCCTCTGATTTTATCTTCTCCAGAGACTAAGCTTGCTATTTTTGTCAGAGTATGGGATCATACTCTGTGGCTTGGCTGCTGAAGAAGAGGTGATATGTGGAACAAATTATCTCTTAAAGAACTTGCAGCCAATCTTTATTTTAGCAACCACCACCTCCAGAAGTACACATTACCAGTTCCTGAGCATTTGAGAGATTCTGCCACGTAGATGAGTCTATTTTCAGTTTTCCCAGTTGAACTGATAGAGATGAGTTACACATATCATTCTGTTTCTCATCTTTTTCACTCAGGAATATATTTCTCAGATCCATTCATGTTACTCTGTGTTCAGCTACCTGGTGTCACATGTGCTTCATAGTGTCCATCTACCATAATTTTCCCAATAGGTTACACAAACCATCATTTGCCTTATAACTTTACTGTTTGTTTTATCATTTAGGAATTTCAGACTTTATGTAGTGAAACTTGTCTTTCTTTCCCCTATTTTTAACTTTATTATTTACTAGTTTTTTTTTTAAAACCTTGTTTAAGAAAATATTTGCAACATAAAGTAACAATGTATTCACCTCCAATTTCTTCTGATGGATCTCCAGATGGTCTCTAATCTCTCTGGAAATTACAGTATGAGGCAGAGATTTGAATACTCCTCACATGGGTAACATTGTCCCAATATCATTTATGGAATAGGCTGTTTTTCCCCACTGACTTATAATGGCATTTATTATATACCAAGTTCTCCATAGACACATCAGTTTTCTTTTTATGTGTACTCTTTATCTTGGTCTATTCATCTACTTGCTATTTATTTACCAAAACCATGCTGCTATTCTAGTTTATTTAAAGATTTCACAGTATCTATTAGGGCAATGAGAAGCTTTATCTACTTTAATACATTAAAAGTGATTACATTGATAGATATACTAATTTAAACTCTGTAAATTTTATTATTACATTATATATGCATATATATTATGTATTGCTATTATTAATGTTTATTATTGCTTAATTCATTTGCTTATCATTAGTTTGAGGTTTTCCATCTATCTTCAGAAATGACATTGTCTTATAAATTTCCTTTGTTGACTTAGTCTTGACCATCTTGTCCATTTTTGTGGTTAAAAAAATTTAAATAAAAAGGAGCCACAATGAGGTGGGTAGTAGGGGCAAGATGCAGTATAGTCAAGACCCATACCCCCAGGCAGGCAACTCACAAATGGGAGGATGATTACAATTACAGAGGTTCTCCCCAAGGAGCAAGGGGTCTGAACCCCAAGGAGCAAGGGGTCTGAACCCCATGTTGGGCTCCCCAACCAGGGGATCCTGTACCAGGAAGACAAGCCCCCAGAATGTTTGGCACTGAAGGGCTACAGAACTTAATTTCAGAAGACCCAGAGTGCTGTGGGAAACAGAGACTCCACTCTCAAAAGGCACACACAAAATCTCACACACTCCAGAACCCAGGGCAGAAGCAGTAAATTGACAGGAGCCTGGGTCAGATCCACCTGCTGATCTTAGCCTCCCAGAGAGGCAGGAGGCAAACAGAGCTCACCCTGGGAGCACAGACACAGGCAGCAGGCATTTGTGGAGCTTGTTCTACCATGTGGACACTGGAGCTAGCAGGTGCCATTGTGGAATGCTCCTTCCAGCTTCTTAGTGTCAGAACTCAACCCCAACCACCAGACTGTCAGCACCAGTACTGGGACACCTCAGGCCAAGGAAGTAGCTGAGTAGGTATACATTCCCATTAACCAGCAGGCTGGCTGCATTAAGACTCCCCTTAAACCACAGCCACCACAGGATAAGACCCTGTCCACCACAGGGCCTAGAACTTGGCTGTGCACACCAGTACACTGGCAGTAAGCCTGGGGACACCCCTGGGCCCAGAAACCAGAGACCCCAGGACCCAGCTCCACTACCAGTTGGTCAGCACTAACTCCAAGACCAGACTCACCACCAGTGCACAGGGACCTGCCCCAGAACCTCCTGTGTCTCAGCCCTGCCTACCAGTGGGCTGACACACAAACTGTGGGAGTCCCTGGGTCCTGCAGCCAGAGAGAGTAGGCCTCAAACCTGCCCACCAGTAGGCCAACACCAACTGAGAGACATCTTGGACTCCTCAGCCAGCAGCTCTAGCATCCAACCCCATTCGCCAGTGGGCTGACACCAGCTTTGGGACACCCCAGATCCTGCAACCAGCTGTGTCAGGAACTGGATTCACCACCAACAGGCCAACACCTGATTCAGGATCCCAAGCTGGAACCAGGCTCCACCTACCAGTGAGCCAGCACTAGATCTGGCATCCCCCAGGGCTTCACAACCAGATGTCTTGTGACCTGGCCCCACCCACTAGCAGCCAGCAGCCTCTGCACAGGCGGAGCCTGGCAACCAACCACATCTAAAAGACTGCCCACAATAGTCAACCCATCACACAAAAAGACCCAGTCAACCCACATAGGGTGCACCCCTAGAGTATATAGAACTGGTGACCAGAGGGGAGTGCACTACTGAAACTCATAGGACATCTCCTACAAAAGGCCACTTCTCTAAGGTTGGGGAACTGAACCAACCTACCAAATGCATAGAAATAAAACCAGCAAATCAGGCAAAATGAGGCAACAGAGGAATATGTTCCAAACAAAGAGCAAGGTAAAATCCTAAAAGAAGAACTAAGTGGATTGGAGATAGGTAATCTACCCAATAAAGAGTTCAAGATAATGATCATAAAGATGATGAAAGAACTTGGGAAAAGATTGGATGAACAGAATGAAAAGTTAGACTTTTATAACAAAGGAAATATAAAGACGAATCAAACAGAGATGAAGAATACAATAACTAAAATGAAAATTACACTAGAAGGAATCAACAGTAGACTAAATGATACAGAAGAATGGATCAATGAGCTAGAAGACAGAGTAGTGAAAATCAATGAAGTAAAACAGAGAAAAAAGAATGAAAATAAATGAGGACAATTTTAGAGACCTTTGAAACATCGAGTGTACTAGCATTCACGTTATAGGGGTCCCAGAAAGAGAAGAGAGAGAGAATGAGGCAAAGAACATATTTGAAGACATAATAGCTGAAAACTTCCCTAACCTGGGAAAAGAAACAGACATCCAGTTTCAGGAAGCACATAAAGTCACAGAGGATCAACCCAATGAGACCCCCAGTAAGACATATTGTAATTAAAATGGCAAAAATAAAAGATAAAGAGAGAATATTAAAAGCAGCAAGGTAAAAACATCACATTATGTACAAGGGAACCCTCATAAAGCCATCAGCTGACATTTTAGCAGAAACTCTGAAGGTCAGAAAAGAGTGGCACAATATAGTTAAAGTGACGAAAGGGAAAAACTTACAACCAAGAACACTCTACCTGACAAGGCTTTCATTCAGATTTGTTGGGAACGTCAAAATTTCAGACAAGCAAAAGCAAAAACAGTTCAGCACCACCAAACCAGTTTTATAAGAAATGTTAAAGGGACTTCCCTAAGCAGAAAAAAAGGCTGCAACTAGAAATATAAAAATTACAAAAGGAAAAATGTCATTGGTAAAGGCAAATATACAGTAAAAGCAGTAAATCAACCACAACCACATGTAAAGCTAGAAGGAAGATTAATAAACAAAAGTTGTAAAATCATCTATAACCACAGTAAGTAGTAAAGTGATACACAAAGCAAAAATATATGATGTCAGGAAAGATAAACGTGGTGGGGAAAGTAAAAATGAAGGGTGATTAAAATGCATCTGAACTTAAGAGTTTTTCTCTCTGTATATTTGTTTTATATACCTACATACTCTAGGATAGAACACATGCTAGGCCACAAAACAAGTCTCAGTAGATTTAAGAAGAATGAAATCATATTAAGGATCTTTTCTGACCACAAGCCTATGACATCTACAAGACAAAAACTGCAAAAAACACAAACATGTGGAAGTTAAACAATATGCTGCTAAACAACCAGTAGATCACTGAAGAAATCAAAGAGGAATTTAAAAAAATTACCTGGAGACAAATGAAAACAAAAACACAATTCAAAATCTATGGGAAACAGCAGCAGCAGTTCTAAGAGGAAAGTTTATAGTGATACAAGTCTACTTTAGGAAATAAGAAAAATCTCAAATAAATAATCCTAAAGGAACTAGAAAAAGAAAAAATTAAAAACAAAACCCAAAGTTAGCAGAAAAAAATAAATCATAAGATCAGAGCAGACATAAATGAAATAGGGACAAAAAAAGGAAAAATTAATGAAACTAAGAGCTGATTCTTTGAAAAGATAAACAAAATTGATAAAATTTTAGCCAGACTCATCAATAAAAAAAGAGAGAGGCCCCAAATCAATAAGAGCCGAAACAAAAAGGAGACGCTAAAACCAACACCACAGAAATACAAAGGATGCTAAGAGATTACTGTGAACAATTGTATGCAATAAAAGGGACAATCTAGAAGAAATGGACAAATTCCTAGAAAAGTACAATCTCCCAAGACTGAACCAGGAAGAAATAGGAAATATGAGCAGCCAAATTGCCAGTAATAGTATTGAATCAGTAACAAAAAGAACTCCCAACAAACAGAAGTCCTGGACAAAAGGGCTTCACAAATGAATGCTACTAAACATTTGGAGAAGAATTAACCCCTATCCTTCTCAAACTATTCCAAAAAATTGCAGAGGAAGGAATGTTCCTGAACTCATTCTATGAGGCCAGCATCATCCTGATACCAAAGCCAGGCAGAGACACCACAAAAAAAGAAAATTGATGAACATAGATGCAAAAATCCCCAACAAAATATTAGTAAACAGAATCTAACAATACATTAAAAGGATCATACACCATGATCAAGTACTAATTCGAAAGATACATGCACCCCAATATTCATTGCAGCATTATTTACAATAACCAAGATATGGGAGCAACCTAAGATTCCACCAATAGATGAATGGATAAAGAAGATGTGGTATACATATAATGGAATATTACTCAGCAATAAAAACAAATGAAATCTTGCCATTTGTGACAACATGGATGGACCTAGAGGGTATTATTCTTAGTGAAATAGTCAGGCAGGGGAAGATAAATATTGTATTATTTCACCCTATGTGGAATTTAAAAAAATAATACAAATGAACACACATAACAAAACTGAAACACAGTTATCTGTACAGAGAACAAACAGGTTGTTGTCAGAGGGAGGGGCGTGGGTGGAGGAAAAAAGTATGTGAGGGAGATTAAGTCGTGCAAATTTCCATTTGCAAAACAAATGACGTAGTGAAATGTATAATGTGGGGAATATAGTCAATACATAGGTAATATCTTTGTATGGTGACATATCATAACTAGACTTCTTATGGTGGTCATTTTGAAATGTATAGAAATATCAAATCACTATGTTGTGTAACAGGAACTAACATACTGCTGTAGATCATTTATACTTCAAAACCAACCAAAAAACCAGTCAAACTCATAGAAAAAGAGATCAGATTTGTGGTTACCAGAGGTGGAGGGCTAGTGGAGAGGGAACTGGATGAAGGTGGTCAAAAGGTGCAAACTTCCAGTTGTAACATAAATTAGTACTAGGGTTGTAATGTGCAACATGATAGATATAATTAATACTGCTGTATGTTATATATGAAAATTGTTAAGAGAGTAAATACTAGTGTTCTCATCACAAGGAAATTTTTTTTCTACTTCTTTAATTTTGTATCTGTATGAGATGATAGATATTCACTAAACTTATTGTGATAATAATTTCATGATGAATGTAAGTCAAGTTATTATGCTGTATACCTTAAATTTATACAGTGCTGTATGTCAATTGTATCTCAATAAACCTGGAAGGAAAGAAATTAGGAAAAACACTTAAGCCTCTACATTTTCCCCTGAAAACTGGTTTGCTGTATCCTGCAGTATTTTGTACTTGGTTCTAGTGTTCATCATTTCTAAATTGTAAGATAGTGTTTTATCTCTTTTATTCTTTTTTTTTCCTGCTTTGACCCAAGAGTTATCTGGAAATGAGGCATAGCATTTAATGATTTTAAGATTGTACTGGAGTAAGTGGAGGGTATTTTTTAAAACAAACTTTTTATTTTAGAAGAGTTTTATATTTTCAGAAAGGTTGCAAGGATAATACAGAGGGTTCCAGTCTACCCTGCATCCAGTTCCCCCTATTGTTAACATCTTTTGTTAGTGTGACACATTGTCACAACTAAAGAAAAAACAAAGATACATAATTATTAACTAAGGTAATACTTCATTCAGATTTCTTTAGCCAGGAGCACTGCGAAGCTTCTCCAAATCGTTTCTGTCCTCAGATGCAAATGCCTAGAGGCAACTCCTGTTTGCTGTGGACCTAACCAAGGTGGGGAGAGACAGGGAAGGGTTGAGTCCCTGGCTGCTCCTGATGAGACACCCTAATTGGTCCCTCTCACTTGCTCTTGGCCACCTCGAATGAGGCCCATAACTATCTGGATGCTACGTTCATCTTTTGCAGCAGTCATCTTCTAGGCAGTGGTTTCCTCCAATAGGATTTTTTTATATTTTCCCTTTTTCATAGCTTCCTCTCTCTAGTTTACTGTGGCCTCTTCCTGTTTTTCAGTGCAGTTATGGACATAATAACTTACTGGCATCACATTTATTTCATAAATTAAGGGCAATTTAGCACCAAATGTAGGAAGGATATAACATCAAAATATAGGACAAACTGGCTGTCATTCAGGGCAGGCAGTTAGGAACCCCTGGTCTGGTACACATGGGAGAGACCTAGTTCAGAGTGAAGATACAGCTATAGCAGGTTCACATTTAGAAGCCTCCCACCCCCTTTCCCATCCTCTTTCCCACTGGCCCTGACCTGACTTTCCTGGGAGGCAAAAATTCTGCCTTACTCTACTTCCTTGTATATTAGCCTTTCCTCACAGCATGATTAGATCGCTCTCAGATTTATGCTTGGGAGAGAAGAGTTCTCTTTTAATTTCAGCTTAGGCAGATGTTCTGGTATCTCTGAGCTTCTATCCTCACTGGGGGCAATATGTTCTTGGTGCTCCTTGAAGGACATTCAGGTCTTACATTTCTTCACTTTTCTTGTCTCATCTAAAGGGGGAAGAAAGTTAGCTTTTTTTTCAGGTTGGATGACCAGCCTTCCCAATATTCCCAGGACTGAGGAGGTTCCCAGGATGTGGGACTTTCAGTGCTAAAAACATGAATGTGCTCAGCAAACAGGGACCAGTTGATCACCTCACCCAGGAATTCCACAAGGTCCTGTGGAGGTGGCATAGCCTGCCCGGCCACCACTTGTCCCCATTCTCTTAGTTCAGCTCTCATTTTGTACCATCTCTCAGGATGAATCTCTACCCATAGTTAGGGAAAGGCAAAAAGAAATAGTGGCAGAAGTATATATGCAGTAAATATTAAAAATTACTTTCATAATGTTCATTAGCTTTTTATTTTTGGAATGCTTGGGGATCACCGAAAATCCAAGGTGCTTCTGAAAGAGTCAAGTTGGATGAAGACACTAGATTATGTGTCCTGAGCTGAATAAATGTCAACAGCTGCAACAGCAGTGACATCGGGAAGGTCAGACTTGCTCTGTTTCTTGGGGTCTCTTCTGCTGCCTCTCCCTCTCCTTTCCTTCTAGAGCTTTCCCCCTTCTTCCTTACCATCTCTCCCTCTCCCTTTCTTCTTTTCTCACTATTTTCTTCCATGTCTTCCCTCCCTCTTGGATCTATTCTCTCTCTTCATTATTCTGAGGATCAGCAGTGAAGAGAAATTCTCTGAGCAGCTGTCCTTGTGGGCTGTTACTAACATCTCTGAAGAATACGGAAGGCCCTTTTAGAGGAAAAGAGTCTCTATGGGCCATATCTTTTGAGCAAAGTAAATGAAAAAGTAATCAGCAGTGTTGTGTTCTGTGTGTTTCTGATTCTATTGAGGAAGGCTTTGGTATGCTCCCCTCAGGGTCTGCCCCAGAGATGAGTGCCAGCCTGGCTGCTACCACATCATTAGTTCTCTTTTCCTCTTCTTAACCCTCCTTTCTCTCCTGTGTAGCTAACAGTTACTCCCTTCAACACCAGAAACATAACCACACAGAGACCCAGGAATCTCTGTAGAGATGCTGGAAGACAACTTTCAAACCTTATGGAGAACTGCTGCTGAGACTCAGCCTGTGTTCACCTATGCCAAATAGAAAGGTAGAGACAGAGTTTTGGGTGAGGTAGAAAAGAATAGCTTTATCACTTTGCCAGGCAAAGGGGAACACAGCAGGCTAATACCCTCAAAACTGTGTGCCCTGCCCTGGAGGGGGTAGTGAGGAGTCTTATAATGTTCAAGAGCAGGGCGTGGTCAGCTCGTGGACATTCTTCTGATTGGCTGGTGGTGAGGTAATGGGGAGTTGGCATCGTCAACCTTCGGGTTCCAACTGGTCTGAGGTCTACATGCTTGTGGGCAGCAGACAGTTAACTTCTCCCACCTGGTGGGGGTTTAGTACCTGCAAAACAGCTCAAAAGACGTGGCTCAGAATATTCTCTATAGTCCTTGAGGAAGAACTAAAGGTCCTTGACTCTGTTTAAATCACTAAACTATTAATATTTTGTCTTGCTTGACTGATTTCCTTTCTTTCTGCATTTTCTCACTTCTCTGATTAAATTTATTCTTTGACTAAAACTTTTCTACAGACAAAAGGCAGGTGGACAACATGGGTGTTGGTCTATTCTGGGAAGGCCTCATAGGGTCCTGCTCGGTTACAGAAACATCTCTTTCTCTTTCGTCTCTTCACCAAAACCTGCCCTCTGCCCAGTCTGGGTTGTCTAAGTTTTCAAGACAAGGACATCACAGTAACAAAGCAGTCTCTACGTTATAGAAACACCCATTTTTAGAAAGGATTCAGAAGTATGTGGCACGCTATGGAGAGCATTTTTGTTTATCAACTGAGGAGAACTTGCTTTTGTAAATTTTTGTTTGTACTTCTAAATATTTGCTTTTAATTTATTCCTCCCCCCCCACCTTTCTTTCCCTGAGTGGAGTCACCACCTGAAAGGTTGATGATTTGGAGGGTATGGACGTTTCACCTCCACCCCCTCAGAGTTGGACTGATTTCCATGTTCTTTACTTCCCTATATGGTCCAGTATTTGGAAGGAATTTTGAAACTTGTGGTTTTTCTCTGAATTTTCCTCATACTAGAGAGCCCCATCTCCCCACACCCCCTATTTCAATTCCCTCATGTGGTTGCCTTATTTCTTTTTAGATCAGCTTGGGTGTATGGGAGAGGTGCAATCTTTTTCAGAATTGTCTGAATACAGATAAAAAATAACTAAGCATGTTGTGGAATTCCTGAAATCTGCACTGAGGAGTAGACTTCTGGGCCTTTGATCATGGATGAAAAGAAGTACACGACAGAACTGAAAGAGATTGCCACCAAAAGTAAAAAAAAAAAAAAAAAAAAAATCATCTTGGGATAAGGTAGAAGAGATATATCAGGTTGTCACCAGGTTTTTTAGCTTAGATGTGAGCCAGAATCCTAACCTAACTAAAAGTCTTCCTTAGACTTTCTGTTGTACCATTTTGGGATAAGTTATTTTGAGGGTGCTTTATTACCTCAGTTGGTTTTTCTATAAGCATTTAACTTTTGTCTTCATACCTTTGGGCACTGAAGATTTTCTTCATGATTCTCTAATTATCCACACTCTTAGAGGGAACAAAAAGATGCTGTACACCTGCCTGCCCAGCCAAAAGCAGATGGCAATTCAAAAAGGGTGGTTAATTTAATGAATGGACTATTTGCAAGTGTGGGCAGGGTGAAGGAAAACCCACAAAACAGAATGGAATAATCCATTGTGTGTACTAGTAGGATACTGTTACCACCCCAAGGGTGAGGGCCAAAGAGAGGAGTCATTACTAAGAATAATGAAAACTGTAGCAGTAGGGCAGTTTGTCTGGGCAGCTGTGGCCTTTGGTAGAAGAACACAGCCACTGCCAATAAGGAAAAAAGGAAATAAAAAACCTCTTTCTTTCCTTCTGCTCTGACTTCTTATAAGTGTCTCCATTAGCAAAACTCAGCCAGATGTCAGCAGACAAGGGAACATCACTGATACTGTCCACAGAAGTCAGCTTTCCAGGATGTAGCGCATGGAGGAGGAGGGCAGACAGTGATTCAGAGACCAGTCACTACACAACCAACAAAAGACATTGGAGAAACCATCTTGTTCCTCATCAGAAGCTTTCTGTTAAACCTATATCTTGAGGTTCACTTATAAAAGAGACATTTCGCTTAGGCTTAGAATTATATGTGATAAGTTGAACAATTCTCTACCTACTCTGGAGCATAGGAAAAAGTTCTTCTTTTTCCACCTTAATGTGAAGAAGTTTCCAATATAAACCAATATGGGAGAGAGTGAATATTAGGTTAGAGAAATAAAACAGCAAATTCAGTGTCTTGTCAAGATGATATATTAGAGCCGGCTGCTTTCTCTCTGCTCCACAATAGCTCAGGAATGTCTACTGAAGAAAGAGAGGGCCATGGACACAGAACAAGCAGAGATCATGATAAAGCTGAAGGCTGCCTTGAACTGGTGAAGTGTGGTGTGTGTGTGTGTGTGTGTGTGTGTGTGTGTGTGTGTGTTGGGAGCTGTGGGTAGGTGAAGTCTGGAACACAGAATGGCCAGGGACAGCAGGAAGAAGGTAGAGTGGAGGAAATCTTTATATCTTCTGCTTTTGACATCTTCCTTGCATTGCCCTGAACAACTTTGCTTGTCCATTTACTGATGAAAGTGGTGGCAAAGACATGATGAAAACAGGTGTGAATTGACAAGCCACCCTCAAACATTTACTTCCTTCTTTTTTTTTTCCTTTTTAGCTTCAGAATGAGAGTCTACCTTCTCCTTTCAAAGATACTTCTTGGTAAGCATTTAAAAGGTAAACTGTAAGATTGCCTGGCAAGGAGACAGCAAGCATAAGGAGTCACCAAGGTTTCCATGGTGTCCTTCCTCTTTCTATAAACACACAAGGCTGATGTAGGCTGGGGCTTTTCTCATTGTATGTCATAATACATGTCACTAAACCAAGTACCTGATAGCTCCCCATGAACAGGAGCCCAGAAGCTAAACTATTTAGACCTCTACAAAGAAAGACAACGTATTGAACAACATATTTAATCAGAAGCACAATTGAACAGGCTGGCAGAGGATTTAAAATGATGTATTTAAAGAGGTAAATAAATATTATCAGCATCTCCAGGAAAAAGTATAAAGTAGATAATGTTTTTGGTATGAAAACTCTAAGAGGAGAAATAATGCTGTAATTAGGATAAATATTAAAATAGGTATAGCTAAAGAATGAGTTAATGAATTGGAAGATAACATTGAAAAGTATCTCAGAAAACAGCACAAAAAGAAGAAAATCATATAAAACATAAGAGAAATGCTAAAAATATGGAGGATTTAAATAATTATTCAACATCTGTATAAGTTTTGAAAGAATTTTTTTTAAATGGAAAGTGGCAAAAAATTTTTCAGAAATAAAGGTAAATGAAGATCATAAATTGGAAGAAATTAACAGACCCAGTGGGGATATAATGAAAACCTATACCTAGACACATTATACTGAAATGCAAGGCTATCAAAGATAAAGAGAATGTCCTGAAACATTGCCAGAGAAGGAGAATATTGACTAAAAAAGCAAAAATTATATATCTGTTAAACATTTCAACAAGAGCCCTGGATGCAAGAAAAATGTTGTTTTTAAACTACTGAAGGAATGTGGCTCCCCTGGTGGTGCCAATCTACCTGCCAATGCAGACTACATGGGTTCGAGCCCTGGTCTGGGAAGATCCCACATGCAGTGGAGCAACTAAGCCCATGCGCCACAACTAATGACGCCCATGTGTCTAGAGCCCATGCTCTGCAACAAGAGAAGCCATTGCAATGAGACTACCACGCACCTTAAGGAAGAGTAGCTCCTGCTCACTGCAACTGGAAAGCCTGCACAGCAATGAAGACCCAACACAGCCAAAAATAAATATATTGAATTAATTAAAATAAATAAATAAATAAAGTACTGAAGGAAAGAACTTTGATTTAGATCTTAACAACAAGTCAAATTTTCACTTAAATCTGTGGGGATAATAAAAATATCCTTGAACGTGCCATACCTCAGGCTGTTTGCTGCTCTGAATACCACATTGAAAGAACTGTGGAAAGAAAAACTTGAATAAGAAGGAAACGTAGTCCAAATGATTCTGCAAGAGATTGGGCAGTAGAGATGATCAAGTCACAAATAAATATGCATAAATAATGATATAATGGCAAGGAGAAAAAGGCAGAAATAGATACAGAATTGAATCTAGACATGATCAGCATGAAAGCAGTGATGAAATGTCCATGAGATCATATTAGCATTTGTGTTAGAGAAGATACATATTAAAAAAGTTCAAAATTCTGTGGGGGTCCATAAACATAAGTGCAAGCATTTAAGTGCAACTGCCATAAGAACAAAGAAACAGTGTGTAACTTTTTAGTTAGATTAAAAAAAAAATCTGTCCCTAAAAGATACAAGTACAGTAAGTGGAAAATGTGAAATTAGATATTAAAATTATTTACATGTCCTAATATAACAGTAATTCCAATAAATAACAATGGATTAAACTAATCAACTCAGAGATAAAGATTTTTCTTATTAGCTTAAATAAAACAGGACCCCCGGGTTTCCCTGGTGGCGCAGTGGTTGAGATTCCGCCTGCTGATGCAGGGGACATGGGCTCGTGCCCAGGTCCGGGAAGATCCCACATGCCACGGAGCGGCTGCGCCCGTGAGCCATGGCTGCTGAGCCTGCGCGTCCGGAGCCTGTGCTCCACAACGGGAGAGGCCACAGCAGTGAGAAGCCCGCGTACAGCAAAAAAAAAAAAAAGGCCCCCCAAAATATGTTGTCAACATGAGACAAACAATAAAAAATGTTTAGAAAACTTGAAAATAAAAGTAGAGAAAGATTATCAGGATATAAGAAATGAAAAGAGAGCTAATGATAAATCATTAGTAGAGGATGAGAAAACTAATCCTTTTGGTGGTGAAATATTTATAGTTTTAAATACTCTAGAAAAGAGTTATCCATGACCCAGGGCAGAAGACCTCAATGTTTCTCACCACCCCCACTCCTGGGACTCGATTCTTCAAAGGCTTAGATGTCTTATTAAAATGCATTTTGGTCAGCCTTTTACCAACACATTTCATATTTGATTTTTTAACCAAAATTTCTTCTTATAATGTGGTCCAATTAAATTTGATAATTTGTGTTCTTTCTCTTCAAAATACTTTAAAATAATATTCAAATAAGGCATATGAATTTAACAAGACATTTTGGACTTCTTTGCATTTCTTCTTGATTCTTCTAATTGACTTTGTCTCTCATATTCAGGCACTAATATGATGCTATCCTAAAATCTAATAACTTAGCTACTCTGCAAGTAGCCAGTCTTATTGACCTATACATGGATTAATTCACTCAAACAATATCTGCTGAATATCTAAAATGTGTTAGGAAATATTGTAAGTGTAGGGATCACAATTGTGAATGAAAGTCACTATTCTTGCTCTCATAGAGCTTGCAGTTTAAAGAAGGAGAAAAACAATCACAAAAATCCATATAAAATTACACATTATGATAAAGCTAAAAGGGAAAATGATGTGTGGGATGCATGTTATAGCACAGGGAATTGATTTATGTGGTGTGTGTGGAGTCTGGGGAGGTGATCATAAAAGGCTTCCTTGAGGAAATGGTACTTAAGTTGAATTCAGAAGGATAGGTAGAGTCTCCCCAGGTGAAGAAATGTAGAAGAAATGCATTTCTCACAGGTGAACCAGCATGAGAAAAGGCTCTGATGTGGGAAAGTGTTCGATTATTTCAAGAAAGAGAAAGAAGGTCAGAGATACTGGGGCCCAGGAAGTAAGAGTGATACTAAGCTAGTGGAAAACCTAGACCAAAGACAATTCAGAGACCTATAGCCCATGGCAAATACTTTGGATTCTACCCTAAATAAAATGGAAAACTGTGGCATGATTATAAAAATGCGTGGAGACAGAGTCAGATGTGTATTTTAAGGAGAACATTCTGGGTGTAGGAGATTATAGGAGTGCAAGAATGAAAGGAAAAAATTGAGTCAGGAAGATATTAAAGGTATCCAGTCAAAAGATTATGGTGGCTTGGATTAAGAACGGCTAGTGGGGATGGAGAAACGCTGATGGATTGGACCATATTTTGGAGGAAGAGTTTACAAAAATTGGTGATAGATTGGTTGTGGTTAATGAGGATTGGGAGGTGGTGGGAATGGTTTTGGGGATTCTAACATGGGCAACCAAGGGGCTGAGATGGGAATCACTGTACCAGGTACAGGCTGGGGAAGGAGAAGACCAAAGATTCAGTTTGGTTCATGTTCAGTTTAAAATAGCTTTAAGGTTGCCATGTGGAAATGTCCATTGGATAGCTGAAATGTGTGAGACTGGATCTCTGGAAATTAGGTTTGGCTGGAGGCATCACTTTGAAAATATATCACTGGAGTATACATGATTCATATAAACATAACCATAGATGAGATGTTTAAGAGAATTTAAAGTAACAACAGAACTAATTTACCCATTGGGAACTCAAACATATAGCCATTGGATAAAGACGGAAGAGGTAGGAAAGAGACCTGAAGAAGGGACTAGAGAGAAGAGATGAAAACTTGGAAAATTGATTTTTCCTAAAGTCAAGAGAAGGAAATATTCCAAAAGGGGAGGGGGTTAGCCTTGTGGTATGTTGCTGAGAGGTCAAGTAAAGATGGGGACTGAAAAACTGTTCTTGGAATTTAGAGACATTGGTGACCATTAATAATGCATAAACCCACAATTGTATTATGATGCTGGATTCTGAGGGCTAGGAATTCAGATGAGGCACAGGGGGTCTGTTGACCTCTGGTCCAGCTTGTCTGGGACTCTGCTGAAATGACTTGAGGCTGGGGGTGACTCCATGGCTGGAGCCTGGAATTGTCTGCAAGTTTGTGCACTAATATATCTGTTGCTGGAGCAGGGGGACTGGGATACTGGGTCAGCTAACGCCAGTGACCACACATGCCCTCTCCTTGTAGCTTGGCTTGGTTTCCTCACATTGTAGGTAAAGAGATATTTTACATGGTGATTCAGAGCTCCAAGTTCTATGTTTACAGAACGCAAGGCAGAAGCTGTACCTTTTCTGGCCTGGTCTTGCAAGTCACCACATTCTGTTGGTTACAAATGAGTCACAAGCCTGCTCAGATTTAAAGGGAGAGGGCCTGGGCCTCACCTCATTACTAGAGGGGTGTCAATATTTGTGGACCTGTTTTAAGACCATTATTGGGACTTTAATAATGGTACCAGGTGAGAGGAAGACCCAGGCTAATGGAGGTTGCAATGTGAGTACGAAGAGAGAGATGACACTTGAGCACAGATTAATTTTATAATTAAAATAAAGAAAAACTTAACATTTATTGGAATCTGTTATGAAGGAGATGCAGAGAATAGTAAAGGATTTCAGTATCCTTCACAATTGGAACAGCTGATTTGAGTCTGCCTTTGGAAACTGACTGCACACTCAGGCTTTGAATCAACCATCTTAAAATATCTCTCAAGCAGTTTTTAAGAAATTAAACTACAACCTCTTAGTATAGCAAGTAGAAATGACTACCACATCCAATTGACAGATAGGGCATGGGAAGGGCAAATAGTATTTCTGTGGCTTCTCTGTAGGCTCTGGCAGTGTCAAAAATAAAAGTGATGCTTGTGATTAGTCTGTGTGGTCCTTATATGTGAACAGATGTGCACATGGAAGACAATCAAATCCCTCTCTCATAAAGAGTATTGTTCTAACTTCTTCAACAACGTTGAGTTCCTTTTCTAACTTTAAATTCTGTTTCACTTTTATAAAAACCTTCAAAATTTGCATATACAAGATATACATTACCCATGTATTTATGTATCACTGAAACTCTGTGTTGACATAGATATAAATATTCAGCTAATATCACACCTTGAAAAAATAAGCAGAAATCTTTAAAACTCAGGAGTTATTTTTTTTTATTCCATTGTTTAGTTAAAGCTCCCAAAACTCAGTTAAAGAAGCAGAAGTGTTTCTGTTTATTTGCCACAAAATTGATCACAAAATGATTTTAAACTACTGACGACATTAGCTAAAATTTGGCTCTGGCCACTATTCACTAATTTGCTCTTCTATTCATTCATTCATTTGTTCGTTTACTCAACAGTTATAAGTTGCATGTTTACTTTTTTGTGTATCTTTTACTCCCTACTTTTTAAAGAGAAGCTTTAAATTTTTAGAATGACTTTAGATTTACAGAAAAATGACAAAAGTAATAGTCAAATACTTCACATCCAGTTCCCCCACTGTTAACACCTTACTCTAGTAGCATTCATTTGTCACCACTAAGGAACAAATACTGAGGCACTGTTATTAACTAAAGTCTATACTTTTCTAGGACATTTTTAGCTTTACCTAACGTTTTTATTTTCTGTCCCAGGATATCACATTACTCTTAGTCATTATGTTCCCTACAACTTCTCTATTCTGGGACAGATTTTTGGACTCTCTTTATTTTTGATGACACTTTTTTTTTTTTTTTTTTATGGTATGCGGGCCTCTCACTGCTGTGGTCTCTCCCGTTGCGGAGCACGGGCTCCGGACGCGCAGGCTCAGTGGCCATGGCTCACGGGCCTAGCCGCTCTGCGGCATGTGGGATCTTCCCAGACCAGGGCACGAACCCGTGTCCCCTGCATCGGCAGGCGGACTCTCAACCACTGCGCCACCAGGGAAGCCCTTGATGACACTTTTTGAGGAACCCTGGTCAGGTATTTTGTGGAAAGTCCCTCACTTTGGATTTATCTGATGCCTTTGTCATGACTAGACTGGAATAATGGGTTCTCAGGGGAGGAAGACCACAGATGGTAAAGTGCCATTCTTATTAACATGACTTATTATAATGAAGTTAAGCTTGATCACCTGGCTGGGGTATTGTTTGTCAGGTTTCTCCTCTGTAAGGTTACTCTTTTATCCTCCTTTCCATACTCTCTTCTTTGGAAGGAAGTTATTACCTGCCACCCACACTTAAGGAGTGGGCAGTTATTCTTCAATTCCTTAAGAGTCAGTCTCTACTGAAATCTTTGCCCTCAGAAGCCAAATGTTGACTCCGAAAATGAGTTAATTTATATAAAGCACTTAGTGTGAGGCTATCACAAAATGGTGCTCAACACAAATTTATCCATTTCCTAAGAAGCTTACAACATAACAATAATCTACTTAGAGAGCTGGCCAACATGGCAGAGTAGGAAGACTCTGAGCTCACCTTCTCCTAGGGACACACCAAAATTATAACTATTTACAGAGCAACTATCTATATGAATGACCTGAAGACAAGAAGAGAAGCTTTGTCCACAACTAAAGACAATAACAAAGAACCAAAATGAGATGGGTGGGAAGGGTAGACACTTGGTATAGTCAGTATCCACACCCCAGGGTTGCAGCCCACAAACCAGAGAAATATCACGATCATACAGTTTCTCTCCAAGGAGTGAAGGCTCCAAGCCCCACATTGGGCTTCCCAGTCTGGGTGTTCTGCACCAGGAATTGGAGCCCCCAGAACATCCGGCTTTGAAAGCCAGAGAGACGTATGATCAGGAGAGCCAGAGATCAATAGGAAACAGAGACTCAGTTCTTAAAGGGCATGCACAAAATCTCACATGCTCTGAGTTCCAGCACAGAGGCAGTAGTTTGAAAGGAGCCTGTTCAGACCCACTTGCTGATGTTGGAGAGCTTCCTAGAGAGGCAGGGGCCAATTGAGACTCCCCCTGGGGACAGAGAGACTGGTGGAAGCCATTTTTGAGAGCTCCTTCTACTGCAATAACACAAGTGCAGGTGAGTATAATTTTGGAATCTGTCCTCTAGCCTATCAGTGTTGGAGACACAGCCCTGCCCAGCAATGGGTCAGCATTGGCTCCAAGATCTCACCCTCCACCTCCACCCAAGCTGCACAAACAACCATGCAGGGACCCAGCCCTGAGTACCCATGTCCTGGAACATGAACACAGCTGTGCAGTGATCCATCCCCAAGTCCACCCCCACCACCTGAGGCATGCAGACAGCCAGTCAGGGACCCACCCCACCCACCAGTGGGCTGGCAGCAGGTCTGCACCCCACACACTTCGGCTGCACAGCCAACCATGCAAGGGGTCTACCCCACCATCCAGCAGGCCCATAGCCACTGCACAAGGCATGGCCTTGTAGCCAACTGGGCTGGCCGTCAGACCCACCTACCACCCACCCACAATAGTTGGTCCTGCCCAACAGAAGGGTGCATGCAGCACACATTTGGGACACCTTAGAGTATATACCTCTGGTGACTGAAGGACAGGCATGCTACTGGGCCCAATAGAACATTTCCTCATAAGGCCACTTCTCCAGGATCAGGAAATGTAATCAACCTACCTAACACATATAGAAGTAAATGCAAATAATTGGGAAAAATGATAAGACAGAGGGACATGTTCCAAATGAAGAAGCAAGATAAAACTTCAGAAAAATAACTAAATGACTGAGAGAAGCAATCTACTCAATAAATTCAAAGTAATGGTCATAAAAGATGTTCATTAAAATTGGAAGAGAATGGATGAACACAGTGAGAATTTCAGCAGAGTTAGAAACTATAAAGAAGAACCAGAGTTGAAGGATACAATAATTGAAATTAAAAATACACTAGAAGGAATCAATAGTAGATTAGATGATACAAAACAATTTGGAGGAAAAAGTAGTAGAAATCATTCAAAGCTTTTCAGAAAAAAGATAAAAAGAAAGAAAAGAAATGATAATAGTTTAAGAGACCTCTGGAACAACATCAAGTCTACTAACATTTGCATTATATGGGTTTCAAAAGAAGATGGAGAGAAAGAGGCAGAGAACTTATTTGAAGAAATAATAGCTGAAAACTTCCTTAACCTGCAGAAGAAAACAGAAATCTAGTTCCATACAGCACTGAGAGTCCCAAACAAGATGAACTCAAAGGGGTCCACACCAAGACACATTATAATTAAAATGTCAAAAAATTAAAGATAGAGAATCTTAAAGCAGAAAGAGAAAAGCAACTAGTTATGTAAAAGAGAAATTTCATAAGACTGTCAGCTGACATTTCAGCAGAGACTCTGCAGGCCAGAAGGAAGTGGCGCTATATATTCAAAGTAATGAAAGGGAAAACCTTACAGCCAAGAATACTCTAGCCAGCAAGGTTATCACTCAGATGTGAAGGAGAGATAGAGTTTTACACACAAAGGAAAACTAAAAGAATTCAGCAACACTAAACCTGTTTTACAAGAAATGTTAAAGGGACTTCTCTAAGTGGACTTCTCTAACTTGAAAACAATGAGCAAAATGGCAGTAAGTACATACTTATTAATAATTACTTTAAATGTAAATGAACTAAATGCTCCAATGAAAAGACAGAGTGGCTGAATAGATCAAAAAACAAGGCCAATATACATGCCACTTACAAGAGACTCACTTCAGATCTAAGACACACACAGACTGAAAGTGAGGGAATGGAAAAAGGTATTCCACACAAATAGAAATTAAAAAAAAAAAAACTGGGGTAGCAATACTCATATCAGACAAAATAGGCTTTAAAACAAGGACTGTCCCAAGGGACAAAGAACAGTCTTATTGACTGATCATGAGATCAATCTAACAACAGGATATAATAACAACTGTATATATATATATATATGTGTGTGTGTGTGTGTGTGTGTGTGTGTGTGTGTGTGTGTGTGTGCAGTAAATATAGGAGTGCCTAAATACATAAAGCAGTATTCATAAACATATAGGAAGAAATTTGGAGTAATATAATAGTAGAAAGGGACTTTTCACCCCACTTATATCAATGAACAGGACATCCAGACAGAAAATCAATAAGGAAACACTGCTCTCAAATGACACATGAGACCAGATGGAATTAACATAATAATATACAGTACATTTCATCACAAAGCAGCAGGATACACATTCTTTTCCAATGAACATGAAACATTTTCCAGGAGAGATCACATGCTAGGCCATGAAATAAGGCTCAATAAATTTAAGGAGGTTGAAATCATAGCAAGCATCTTTTCAACCAAGATGATATGAAACCAGAAATCAACTACAAGGAAAAAACTCCAAAAAATGCAAAAACATAGAAGTTAAACATCATGCTACAAAATGACCAATGGGTCACTGAAGAAATCAAAGAGGAAATTAAAAAAATACCTGGAGACAAATGAAAATGGAAGTACAGCAATCCAAAATCTATTGGACATAGCAAAAGCAGTACTAAGTGAGAAGTCTATAGTGCTACAAGCCTAACTCAGGAAACAAGAAAAATATCAATCTCACCTTATACCTAAAGGAACTAGAAAAAGAACAAATAAAACCAAAAGTTAATAGAAGGAAAGAAATCAGAAAGATCAGAGCAGGCATAAATGAAATAGAAACAAAAATTTGAAAAGATGAATGAAACTAACAGCTGGTTCTTTGAAGAGACAAACAAAATTGATAAACCTTTAACCATACTCATCAAGAAAAAAGGAGAGAGGGCCCAATCAATGAAATCAGAAATGAAAGAGATGTTACAACCAACACCACAGAAATACAAAGGATTATAACTGTTTACTATGAATGATTATACACCAATAAAATGGACAATCTATAAGAAATGGATAATTTCATGAAATGTGCAATCTCCTAATAGTGAATCAGGAAGAAATAGGAAATATAAACTGACCTATTATCAGTAATGAAATTGAATGTGCAATAAAAATAACTCCCAAAAGACATGGGAGTTCAGGACCAGACAGCTTCATAGGTGAATTCTGTCATGCATTAAAAAAAAGAGTTAACACCTATCTTTCTCACACTAGTCCAAGAAATTAAGGAGAAGGAATGCTTCCAAACCTATTCTAAGAGGCCAGCATCTCTTTGATAATAAAACCAGAGAAAGACACCACAAAAAATAAAATTACAGGCCAATATTACTGATGAAAATAGATGTAAAAATTCTCAACAGTATATTAGCAAAGCAAATTAAATAATACATTGAAAGGATCATCTCCCATGATTGTGGGACTTATCCCAGTGAGGCAAGGATGGTTCAATATCCACCAATCAATCATTAATAAATTGAATAAAAATCATATGATTATCTCTATAAATGAAGACAAAAACTTTTCATAAAATTTAACATCCATTTATGATAAAACTCTCAACAAAGTGGGCATAGAAAGAACATGCCTCAAAAATAAAGACCATACATGACAGCTAAAATCATACTCAATGGTGAAAAAATGAAAGCATTTCTTCAAAGAACAGGAAGAAGACAAAAATGCTCACTCTCTCCACTTTTCTTCAACATAGTATGAGCCACAGTACTTAAACGAGAGAGAGAGAAGGTATCAAAATTGTAAAGGAAGAAGTAAAATTGTCACTGTTTGCCATTGACATAACGCTATATAAAATCCTAAAGATGCCACCAAAAAACTGTTAGAACTAATAAATAAATTCAGTAAAGCTGCAGGAGACAAAATTAATATACAGAAATCTTCTGTGTTTCTATGTACTAACAAAAGACTATCAGAAAGTGAAGTTAAGAAAACAATCCACTTACAAATTCATCAAAAAGAAAAAAAAATCTAGAAATAAATTTAGCCAAGGAGGTAAAAGACCTGTACTCGGAAAACTATAAGACTTTGATGAAAAAAATTGAGGATGACACAAACAAATGAAAAGATATAACACATTTTTTAAAAGATGCTTTTATTTTATTTTTTTAATTAATTTATTTATTTATTTATTTTTGGCTGTGTTGCATCTTTGTTTCTGTGCGAGGGCTTTCTCTAGTTGCGGCAAGCAGGGGCCACTCTTCATCATGGTGTGGGGACCTCTCACTATTGCGGCCTTTCTTGTTGCAGAGCACAGGCTCCAGATGCGCAGGCTCAGTAGTTGTGGCTCACGGGCATAGTTGCTCCGTGGCATGTGGGATCTTCCCAGACCAGGGCTCAAACCCATGTCCCCTGCATTGGCAGGCAGATTCTCAACCACTGCGCCACCAGGGAAGCCCAAGGTATATCACATTTATGGATTGGAAGAATAAATATTGTTAAAACTTACCATACTACCCAAGGCAATCTACAGATTTATGCAAGCCTATCAAAGCACCAGTGGTATTTTTCACAGACTGGAACAAATCTAAAGTGTGCATAGAAACACAAAAGACTCTAAATAACCAAAGCAATCTTGAGAAAGAAGAACAACACTGGAGGTATCACACTCCCTGATCTTAAACTATACTACAAAGCTGTAGTAACCAAAACAGTGTGGTACGGACACAAAAACAGACACATAAATCAATGAAACAGAGTAGAGGGCCTAGAAATAACTCTATGCACATATGGTCAATTAATCTATGACAATGGAACAAAAATAACAATGGGGAAAGACAGCCTCTTCAATAAATGGTGCTGGGAAAACTAGACACCTACATGCAAAAGAATCAAACTGGACTACTTTCTCACACTATATACAAAACTAAACTCAAAATGAGTTAAAGACTTCAATGTATGACCTGAAACCATAAAATTCCAAGAAGAAATCATGGACAGCAAACTCTTTTGACATTGGTCTTAGCAATACATTTTTTGTCTCTGTTTCCCTAGGAAAAGGGAAACAAAAGCAAAAACAAATGGGACCACATCAAACTAAATAGCTTTTGCACAGCAAAGGAAGCCATCAACAAAGTGAATAGGCAGCCTATTTATGAGAGAAAACTTTTCTAAATTGCATATCCAATAAGAGATTAATATCCAAAATATACAAATAACTCACCCAAACTCAATATCAAAAAACTACCTGATTTAAAAATGAGCAGAGGACCTGAGTAGACATTTTCCAAGGAAGACATACAGATGACCAAAAGATGTATGAAAAGATAATCAACATCATTAATTATCAGGAAAATGCTAATCATAACCGCAATGAGGTACCACCTTATACTTGTCAGAATGGCTATCATCAAAAAGACAACAAATAATAAGTGTTGGCAAGAATGTGGAGAGAAACAAGCCCTTGTGCACTCTTGGTGGAATTATAAATTGGTGCAGCCACTATGGAAAAGAGCATGAGAGTCCCTTAAAAAATTAAAAATAGACCTGCTATATGATCCAGCAATTGCACTTCTGGGTGTCTACTGGAAGAACACAAAAACATTAATTTGAAAAGATATATACAGCCCTCAGTTCATTACACCATTATTTACAATAGCTAAGATATGGAAGCAATCTAAGTGTCTGTCAGAAAAATGAATGGATAAAGAAGATGTGATATATATATACAATCAAATATTACTTACCATTAAAGAAAAAGAATCTTGCTGTTTCTGACAACATGGATGGATCTAGAGAGTATTATGCTAGGTGAAATAAGTCAGATAGAGAAAGACAAAAATTGAATGATTTCACTTGGATGTGGAATCTAAAAAACAGAACAAAATGAAAGCAGACTCATAGATACAGAGGAGGGGAGGCTTGTACTGTGAGGAGCTAAATAGGTGGAGGGGATTAAGAGGTGCAAACATCTAGTTATAAAATAAATGTCATGGTTTATTAGTTATAAAATAAATACCATGGCTTATTTTAATACCATAATAACTTTGTATGGAGACAGATAGTTACTAGACTTACCGTGGATATCATTTTGCAATGTATGCAAATGTCAACTCACCTGAAACTAACATATTGTTAGTATTGTACATCAACTGTATTTTAATAAAAATAATCTACTTAGAAAAATAATATGTATATAAAAGCACACAATTATTTTTCACTTTTTATTGTGAAACTATTTCAAAATATAGATAAATTCTAAAACATTATATAATGCCAGACAAAGCAATTTTTTATATTTTGCTATACATTGTTAAAATTTTTTTATTTTTAGAAATAAAATTTTACTGTTATGGAATCTCCAGAATCTCTTCCCTGACTCCTAGATATCACTGCTCTCCCTGTAAATCATCACTATAACAAAGGTGATTTTAATTTCCATGCATGTTGTTATATTATTTCTACATATCATCTGTGTATTAAGAGAATTTTACTTCTTCCTTTCTCATTCATGTAACTTTTAATTTGTCTTTTTTCTAAGATAAATTTGGATCAAGTGTTCAGTTGATCAGGAAGGAGAGAGACCAGTTAGGAATCAATTTTAAAATCTGAGTTCTAGATATATGGAGCTATAAGTCAGTTTTCTAACCAAGAGAAAAGCACTCAGAAATGCTTTAAGTTTGTAATTGCTTAGGCTACGACAAGACAGAAAGTTTATTGAAGTAAAATATGTACAAGAAAGAGAAGATGTGCTAGGCTTTGGCAGATTTTTGATTGGCTGCTGGTTCCCTAAAGACTGTGCTGCTGAGGTGGGGGGTGGTTTATAAATAGGTAAGTCTCCATCTGGGTAGGAGCCTGCCCCACTGAGTAAAGCTGGCACTGCTGTCCCACTGCCCTCATACGATGGGGCTAACATTGCTTTTCCTGAGGAATTTATTACTCACAATCTAGGTGAACGGGTCTCAAATTGCAGTGTGTTTCAGAGTCATGGAGAGAGGCAGGTAGGGACTTGCAAAACTTCAGATTCTTGAGCCCTTCCTCCCAGAGAATCTGACAATGTGATATGTTGCCTAAGATCCTGTATTGGTCTAATTCTAACTCATGGGTTCTGAGGACCATACTTTCTAGGTGCTTTTGTTTGAGAGGATGTTTGCATTCATCAATTCAGACCAGTTCTTGAGCTAAACTTAACTATGAGCAAGGCCACCTCATTATCTTGAGGAGAAATCAGAGTCTGTCCTGCTGTTCTAAGATAATATTTCTGCATTATGTGTTTCCCATTTTTACAGAATTCCTGTCTATACAAGAGGATAGAAATTAGGAGCTGAACAAAGACAGTGGGACTAGAAAGAAAAAGCCCCCCAAATGACAGATATTGTGGAGGCAAAATCTATAGACCATCAAGAGAATGAGAAGACAAACCACAGACTGGGAGAAAATATTTGCAAAAGACACAACTGATAAAGGACTGAAATATGCAAAGAACTCTTAAAACACAACAGTAAGAAAACACACAACTCAATTTAGGCCAAAACCCTTAACAGACACCTCACCAAAGATGATATACAGATGGCAAATAAGCATATGAAAAGATGCTCCACTTCATGTCATCAAGGAGATGCAAATTAAACCAACAGTGAGATAATATTACACACCTATTAGATTGGCCAAAATCCAAAACACTGACAACACCAAATGAATGTGGAGCAAGGGGAATTCTCACTCATCACCGTGGGATGCAAAATGGTGCAGCCACTTTGGAAGATGGTTTGACAGTTTTTTACAAAACTGAACATTCTATTACCATTCAGTCCAGCAGTTGTTCACCTTGGTATTTACCCAAAGGACTTGAAAACTCATGTCTATACAAACTACACAAGAATGTTTATAGAAGCTTTATTCATAATTACCAAAACTTGGACGCAACCAAGGTGTCCTTCAGTTGGTGAATGGGTTATTTACCCTTAGACTGTGGTACATAAGACAATAAAAAATCGGTGGTTGAAAGGGGTTTTGGGGAGACAGGGATGAGTAGGCAGAGCAGAGAAGAATTTTAGGGCAGTGAAAATGTTCTGTATGATACCATAATAATGGATACCTGTCATCATACATTTTTTAAAAATCTATAGCCCCTAACAACTTGACAGCTGACTGATTGCTTATGGGGACTGGAAGGAAGCATCAGAGATGAGATGGAATTTGCTGACCTTGCACCTGGGAGGGTGCTAGCCCACCAGAAGGAAAACACTCTCTATTTTGTAAATTTTAAAATGCGGTGTAATTGGAAGATATCATTCAACTGCAAAACATGTAAGCACAAAACCCAATGCTATTGTTGTGAACTGAAATTTCCCATAAGAGCAATTTCTTATTCCACAATTTGTTTTAAAGGAATTTCTGTCTCTTAAGATGAAAACTATATTTGATAGCAGGGAAATAGATGAACTGAATTATAATTTCATATATATAATTTTCAATTCACATTCTGAGGCATGACCCACATCACTTTATTAACCAAGTGACAAAACCAGACTTCACATTTTCTTATGACGCTAAATGTACACCTGTTTTACATATAATGGATGATTTAGAACTTAAGGAGGAAGAAAGAGAAAGAGTGTGCTTATATCAGGGGTTGGGTTTTTCATAAGGAAACAATGACTTAGATTTCCATTCATTTAGCTCTTAGTAGGTAAGAATTTTAAGGTTCTCCTTAAAGAAGGTAAATTAAGGAAACTGAGGGTTTGTTGTCTTTAAGAAGTTTAAGAAGGCCAGAAGGCAAATCAATTTTCACAGCTAATTTCAGCAGAGCAAAGTAAGCTCTGGTTTTCATTGTTAGTATTCACTCCTCATTTTGTTTCCCTCCCACCCCTGCCCTATTTAGAACATTGAAGAACCTCATAAATTCTCTTTTACCAGTTACTCAAGATCTGGATGCAATGACACGTGACATCAAGAAGAATGGCTAATTATGTCAAATTATAGCCTTAAAATGCCAAGTGAGACCTCATTTCAGTTTAAGTCCTGTTCAGGCCTTGGCTGGGTTTCTAGGAGAAAACCTACTCTTTAAATTAGATTTGAACTTTTAACTACGGAAGGAAGAAAATAGACTGTGTGTTGCAAAAGGACATAGATTAGTGTTGACTACATGGCATAACCTTTTATAGACATTCATGTCCCTCTCCAATTGCCAAGAAATAACCGCAGAATTGTTATATAAGAGGGGTTGTTTCTATTCCTGTACCCCTGGGGTCTAGTTTTTCCTCAGGAATTTACCTAAGGCTGAGTTTAGTATTTTATAGGTAGATACTGTTTCAGTTAGAGTTGTTGTAAAACAAAATGTTCCCAAACTTAGTTTCTTAAAAACCTCAACTGTTCATTATTTCTCAAAGTCTAGGGTTATTTCTCAAAATCTATGGCACAACTGGGCAGTTCCGCTGATGTGGGCTGGGCTTGACTGATACAGACCTTCCTCAGTCCTGTGCTTGCAGTCACTTGGCTGAGAGCTGGCTGGTCTAGGAATTGGGGTGACTCAGCTCTGGTGTCATCCAGCAGGCAGCCTAAGCTTTTTCTGGTGCCAGTTGAGAGATTCCAAGAGATATTGTGAAAACGCACAAGGTCTCTTGAGGCCTGGGCTTGCAATTGGCATAGGGTCACTTCTATTGCTTCTATTGGCCAAAGCCAGTTACAGAGCCAGTCCAATTCAAAGGATGGGGAAAAAAGACTCCAAATCTTAATGGGAAGAGATACACGTTATATTTCAAGGGATGTGCAGACAGGAAGGGGTGGAGAATTGGGGTACTTTTTATTTTTTCCAAAAATATTCTTGTCCCCAAATCAAACTTCCCAATATTGGATAAGGTCTTTGCATGTGTTCTTTACTTTTTTCATAAGCTGTCGGTTTTCCCAGCAAGAAGCACACCTATTCTTCTAACAATTTCTCCCACAAATTATATATTTTTCACAAAGAACTTCAAGTGCTTGCTTTCATTCCTCAAAAAAAATTTTACTATGATTATCAAAATAAGCCCTCCACTTTCCGTTGCCATCATTTTCCTGTTGCACAAACACTCTCTGGAATATGATGAACACTCATTTGACATTCCTAAGCAGGCTTACATTAATTTTAGCTCCCCATTGAATTTCAAACAGGAGCCTCCACATTGACATTAAAAAATATTAACATGTGCAGTGGCAGAGCAATCTGTTGAGGCGTGGAGTTGCTCTGACTTGCCACATCTTTCTCCATTTTCTTTTTTAGAAAGAGCAAAGCAGAGGGATTTGGCAGGGCAATTCAAACTGCCACTCAGAGCAGCTCCAGAGATGGAAAGCTAGCCTGGATCAAATTGCGTTCTAACTGGCAGCAAATCCTTCGTTCAAGGTCCTTCTGCAGAAAGGCAACGCTAGCAGGGCCCCTCACCCTTGCTGACGTCTGTCCTGTTTGCTGGAGATAACTTCGCAGCCATAAAAAGGCAGCTACTTTCAATTTTTCTGAATGCTTGCAAAAAAGCTTCTCTTTAATCTGTTCTTTTGCCCCAAATAAGATTTTTCCTCTTTATAGTGTACAATAATGCAGTCTGTGAAAAGAAGCCAAGCTTCTGATTGAGGTGTGGTGAGGTAAGTTTGCTCCAAACCTTTTTTTTTTTTCTTTAATTGAAGCTTTGTGCTGTTTATGGCCGAGGAATGTGAAATGGGGAGAGTTTCCTTCTGCAGCTATTTTCCACCCCTTCAGCCTCACTTAGTTTTATCTTGTCCCATCACCATTATTACCCATTATATTTATATATGTGTTTAGCAGGCTGACTTGCTCAGTGTCTATAAAGGTGTAATGAGCAATTTGGGTTAATGATTTTCTACAGCTGCTCAGAACAGTTTGTAGTAATGTCTTCGCTTACGCCTTCCAAAGAAATGTGAACGAGGCATCAGATGCAGACCAAATTGGC
Source organism: Phocoena phocoena (assembly GCF_963924675.1). Classification (NCBI taxonomy): domain Eukaryota; kingdom Metazoa; phylum Chordata; class Mammalia; order Artiodactyla; family Phocoenidae; genus Phocoena; species Phocoena phocoena. The sequence goes on along the minus strand of NC_089222.1, from coordinate 7,640,680 downwards.
TTTGCCTGTTGAACGGAGGAAGGAAAAGGAACCCTGGATGTGTGTGTGTGTGTGTGGAATAGCAGTTCATGCATCTTTTATTCCTTGATTGGATGGATGTCAACACTGGAGCTTCTCTCTAAAAGAATCTTTGCTATTAGGAGAGAAAAATGAATAAAAAAAAAAAAAACGTATTTGGGTTGCCATCTTGATGAAAGAGTATTCTTTAACAGAATTGTGAATTTTTACAGAGTTGTATCATTTATAGGTGAACTTTGAAAGAACATAACACCAATGCCTTTCAGCTCCCTTTAGGGAGTAAAGAAGCTGGCACAGAGAAAAGAACATTGGATTGAAAATAGAGCAACTGGGCTCAAGTTTCCTACTCAGCAGGATTTTAGGTGTGTGACCTTGAGCAATTAGTTTAACTTCTCTGAGACTCAGTTCCCTTTTCGGTGAAAGTGGGAATACTGAACAGCTCATAGGATGGTTTCAGGAAAAAGGGGAAAAAATCACATGAAAGCATAGTTTGCAGTGGCATGCAGGTGTTAGTTGTCACTATATACATTTTTAGAGGTCTTTTCATTAGATTATGTGCCCAAATACAAATCAGGAAGTTTCTCTGCATATATAAAGGATGTTTGACCTCTCTGTTTTCTCAGTCCATTATTTATCTAAAAGTCTCTCCTGCTGATGATAACTTTCAGGTTTCCCCTTTCTCTATTCCTGGCTCTTCTCAGATTTATGGAAGTACTGTAATATAATAACTATTTTGCCTTGTGTTGGTAATTTTCATATCTTAGGAATCCAGAACTTGGTGGTAAGTAATTTATATCTGGCACTCTGTAGGCTCACTTAGGGACAGTTCGATTCAAAATTTTAAATGAGAATTATTTTGGAATTTCCTTCTAGTCCTGTCTGCCTCTCTTAAATATATGTGTGGTGAGTGTGGATTTGTTAATACCTTCCTCTTTTATACCAGCTCCCCTCCCCTTTATGATATCCTGTGTTCTGAACCCTCTTCGATTTCCTTATACCACAACTCGATCTGTGTTCTCTGCAATGGTACAAACCATGCCCCCATCTCCAGTTGACATCTGCATCCCAGAGCCAGGCATGTGTTGGGCCCATAACTGTGGCTTGTTAAATGGACAGACACAACGATGAGGAGATAGCCAATCTGCTCAGTTAATTGGAGCTAAAGAGTTAATTAGTATAAATGATTTCATGGATTGTGTCTCTCAGACTTCAGATTTGCCTTCTGGCTGGCAGCTTACAAAGTCACAACCTGTGGAAGTGGCAGATGGCGGGGAAAGATTTATAGCCCCGGGACAGGCTTGGAAGGTGGGGGAGGTGGGCACACATTTCTGGATGTGTAACCTTGTCATCCTGTTCTCACAGTTTTGTTAGGGCTGAAGGCACAAACTAGTACATCTGTGATTGAAGTGATGGAAATTTTTGTCCCCTTTCCACCTATCACCCCAAAAGTTTCTTGGAACATTTTCATTTCACAGCTTTATAAGTGTTCTGAAAACTAATGACTAATATTTATTGAGCCCCAATTTTGGCAGACACTGGTGAAAGGGCTTGGCATATATAATTAAATTCTAATAAACTATCCTATATTTAGGTGCTGTTTTTAATTTTCTTTTATGGATGGGGAAACCAAGAAACTAAGAGCTTATTAAGTTACATCAGGTTACAGTCAGTGAATGGAAGAGCCAGGAATCAAATTCAGATATGTTGGCTCCAGATTCTATGTTGTTAATTACCACGCTATAATGGATCATTGCACAGAAAAATCTGCCTGTGTTCAGAGATGCTGAGATAGACATTTCCTGGAGACTTGCAGGGGATAGCAGTGATTGCTATAGGCCTTTATAGCCACCATGAGAAATATGTTTAGACCGTAAGAATTGGGAGTGTGCAGGTACACTTCCATGGAGAAGATTACTAAGGGCTGTTCCCTAGAGACAGTGCTTCTGAGTTCTGCAGGACAAGAATGTCAGGATCTACATAAAAACATCCTTGGAGGGCAGCACAGGTATTTTAGACATGCAGTTGAGAGAGGAGTTTTCACAATCAGGCAAACTGGTGACATCCTCACGAAAAAGGAGAACTAGATAAGGCTGTATAATGGAATAAAATGCCTACTCTGCACTCCGTGGAGGTAGGCTGGGGTATTTCTCTTAGTTAGGATTAAGGTTCCCTTCAAGAATTATTCTTGGTCTAACCTGTCTCACACATGAATAATGAACAGGGCCCCCAGGTTCCTTGCTGTATGATTATATGTATGATACATAGGTATGTACGTGTGTGTATATGTGTATACATATATATGTATATATATGTATGTGTGTGTATAGATATATATGAATATGGTCACTTTTACCTGGAAGACTGTTTCAGTTACTATGGCTTGTTGTTTACCTATGAAGTTACTTACAAAACAGAAATAGACCCACAGACATAGAAAACAAATTTATGGTTACCAAAGGGGAAACGGGGGGAGATAAATTAGGAGTTTGGGATTAACATATATGCACTATTATATATAAAATAGTTAAATGACAAAGACCTACTGTATAGCACAGGGAAGTATACTCAGTATCTTATAATAACTTATAATGGAAAATAATTTGAAAAGAATATATATTATATATATATTTATATACATGTATAGCTGAATTACCGTACTCTACACCTGAAACTAACACAACACTGTAAATCAAATATACTTCAATAAAAAAATGGGAAAAAACTTTAAAAAATATTAAAGTAATGAATGCTCATAAAAATTTACCTTTAACGTTACTTCCTTTCCCCTTTCAAAGATACAACTACTTATGTATCCATTCATAATTTCCATATATATACAAGCTCATATGTATTTATGTGTGTTTGTACATTTTTTATAAAACCATGTATGAGCATTTTATAATTCATTATTTTTACTAAATAATTTATCTTGGAAATTGATATTTCATCAATATGAAAACATATCTGTACATATATATCATGTACATCTACTATAGCCTATTAACCAGTTCCCTATTAATGACTATTTAGGTTATTTCTATTTTTTTCCAATCCTAAACTTTTGCTGTAATGGATACTTAAATACACTTATAATAAAGCTCTGTATCCTTATAATACATTTCTAGCAATGGAAGTGTTAGATTAAGCAATATGTACATTTTAAATGCCAATAGATGCTACCAATTTTCCTTGTAAAAAGTTGCACTAATCAGGAAGCTGTTAAAGTCTTTTTAATAGACTCATATAGATTTAACTCTAATAAGATGTGATTCTGCCTGGAACTAATGAAGATACATCAGAATAAATATTAAAGATAGTCATTGAGGATTAGTAAGCTCTCTCTAAGCACAGAAATTGGCAAGGAAGACATTCCAGGGAGAGGGACTGGTAGGAACAAAGATAAAAAATATATATAAGACCTTCAGGGAATAGTTTTGTGATTTTTGAAGAGCAAAAATTAGTGTTAATAAGAGATAATACAGCTTTAATTACATCTGGCAACTATCTGGTAAACATATGGCCAGAAGAAAAACTGTCCATTTGGTTTAAGTTTCTTAGGGCAGGCTAAGCTACCTGCTGTAACAAACATTCCCTAACCTTAGTGGCTTAACCAACTAACAGCTTACTCTCAAGGGGGAAGATCTTTGACATACTGAGCCTTTCAGGGGTCTAATTTGCTTTCATGCTGAGGCTCCATCATCTTTAACCCCTGGTTTCAAGGTTGCTCTGATTTCATGGTGTCATCCAGTCAGCAGATGGGTGAAGGAAGGAGAAACATAATAAAGTACGTCTACTCTTAACTGCCTTTTTAGTAACCTATTGCTGCATAGCAAATTATGCCAAAATTTAGCAGGATAAAACAGCACACATTATCTCACAGGTTCTGAAGGTCAGGTATCTAGACATGGCTTAACTGGGTCCTTTGTTTCAGGATCTGTCTCAGGCTGCAAGAAAAGTGTCAGCCAGGGCTGGGGTCTCATCTGAAGGGTCAAATGGGAAAGAGTCCTTATTTAAACTTACTCACATGACAGCTGGAAGATTCAGTTCCTTGAGTCCTGTTGTACTAAGGTTGTTGGGCCTCTTTCAACATGGCAGCTTGCTTCATTAAGGTGAGAGAGAGAGAGAGAGGGAGAAAGGAAGAAGAAGAAGGGGAAGAAGAAGAAGAAGAAGAAGAAGAAGGAAAAGGAGAAGGAGAAGGAGAAGGAGGAGGAGGAGAAGGAGAAGAAGAAGGAGAAGGAGGAAAAGGAGGAGAAGGAGGAGAAGGAGAAGGAAAAGGGGAAGAAGGAGAAGGAGAAGAAGAAGGGGAAGAAGAAGAAGAAGAAGAAGAAGAAGAAGAAGAAGAAGAAGGAGAATAAGAAGGAGAAGGAGAAGGAGAAGGGGAAGGGGAAGGGGAAGGGGAAGGGGAAGGGGAAGGAGAAGGGGAAGAGGAGGAAGAGGAAGGGGAAGAAGAAGAAGAAGAAGAAGAAGAAGAAGAAGAAGAAGAAGAAGAAGAAGAAGAAGAAGAAGAAGAAAGAAGAAGGAGAAGAAGAAGAAGGAAAAGGAGAAGGAGAAGGAGAAGGAGGAGGAGGAGAAGGAGAAGAAGGAGAAGGAGGAAAAGGAGGAGAAGGAGGAGAAGGAGAAGGAAAAGGGGAAGAAGGAGAAGGAGAAGAAGAAGAAGGAGAAGGAGAAGGAGAAGGGGAAGGGGAAGGGGAAGGGGAAGGGGAAGGGGAAGGAGAAGGGGAAGAAGAAGAAGAAGAAGAAGAAGAAGAAGAAGAAGAAGAAGAAGAAGAAGAAGAAGAAGAAGAAGAAGAAGAAGAAGAAGGAGGAGGAGGAGGAGGAGGAGGAGGAGGAGGAGGAGGAGGAGGAGGAGGAGGAGGAGGATATTTTTAAATGGATAGAAGAAACTCACTAGCCAGCCCATATATAAAGGGATGGGATTTCATATAAGGGTGTGAAAACCAGGAGGCGGGTATCACTGGGGATAATTTTAGAGTCTACTTGACACTACTGTATTGGTCCAAAGTGATATGTTGCTTCTGATATATTTTTTTGGCACAGAATTGTCACTCTGGCCTCTATATGCTAGAGGACCAAGTAATACAGTTTATCTCTGTGCTTTGGAAGAAGAAATACATTTGATGAGCATCTATCCAACTTCTGCCAAGGTTTTAACCATCCCTTTTATACAGAGATTTTCTCTCACTATGTTCATAACAGGCCATTAAAGAAAATAGGGACATAATGTCTATGAAACAATGACTATCATTACTTCTCTTATCAGTAGAATTTCTTTAACATTCAAACAATAGACCTGTAAACTGGTCTGTTGTTACAATTTACCTGTAAACTGAATTTATTTTTCTTACTTCCTAAGTGACTCTATAGTTGGCCAATTTACTAACTGGGTTTTTTTGAACTACATTTTCATGGATGGTGTATGTTAGTAGAAGATCTTGAATTTGAAAAGAAGGTTTTTCCTTTTTTGTACAGGTGAGTTTTTTTTTTTTTACATCTTTATTGGAGTATAATTGTTTAAAATGGTGTGTTAGTTTCTGCTTTATAACAAAGTGAATCAGTTATACATATACATATGTTCCCATATCTCTTTCCTCTTGCGTCTCTCTCCCTCCCACCCTCCCTATCTCACCCCTCCAAACGGTCACAAAGCACAGAGCTGATCCCCCTGTGCTATGCGGCTGCTTCCCACTAGCTAACCACTCCACGTTTGGTAGTGTATATATTTCCATGCCTCTCTCTCGCTTTGTCACAGCTTACGCTTCCCGCGCCCCATATCCTCAAGTCCATTCTCCAGTAGGTCTGTGTCTTCACTCCTGTCTTACTCCTAGGTTCTTCATGACATTTTTTATCTTAAATTCCATATATATGTGTTAGCATACGGTATTTGTCTTTCTCTTTCTGACTTATTTCACTCTGTATGACAGACTCTAGGTCTATTCACCTCATTACAAATAGCTCAATTTCGTTTCTTTTTATGGCTGAGTAATATTCCATTGTATATATGTGCCACATCTTCTTTATCCATTCATCTGTCAACAGACACTTAGGTTGTTTCCACCTCTGGTCTATTGTAAATAGAGCCGCAGTGAACATTATGGTACATGACTCTTTTTGAATTATGGTTTTCTCAGGGTATATGCCCAGTAGTGGGATCGCTGGGTCATATGGTAGTACTATTTGTAGTTTTTCAAGGAACCTCCATACTGTTCTCCACAGTGGCTGTATCAACTTACATTCCCACCAACAGTGCAAGAGGGTTCCCTTTTCTCCACACCCTCTCCAGCATTTATTGTTTCTAGATATTTTGATCATGGCCATTCTGACTGGTGTGAGATAATATCTCATTGTAGATTTGATTTGCATTTCTCTAATGATGTTAAGTATTCTTTCATGTGTTTGTAGGCAATCTGTATATCTTTTTTGGAGAAGTGTCTATTTAGGTCTTCTGCACATTTTTGGATTGGGTTGTTTGTGTTTTTGTTGTTGAGCTACATGGGCTGCTTATAAATTTTGGAGATTAATCCTTTGTCAGTTGCTTCACTTGCAAATATTTTCTTCCATTCTGAGGGTTGTCTTTTGGTCTTGTTTATGGTTTCCTTCGCTGTGCAAGAGTGTTGAAGTTTCATTAGGTCCCATTTGTTTATTTTTATTTCCATTTCTCTAGGAGCTATGTCAAAAATGATCTTGCTGTGATTTATGACATAGAGTGTTCTGCCTATGTTTTCCTCTAAGAGCTTGATAGTTTCTGACCTTAAATTTAGGTCTTATTTTTGTGTATGGTGTTAGGGAATGATCTAATCTCATACTTTTACATGTACCTGTGCAGTTATCCCAGCACCACTAGTTAAAGAGGCTGTCCTTTCTCCATTGTACATTCCTGCCACCTTTATCAAAGATAAGGTGACCATACGTGCATGGGTTTATCCCTGGGCTTTCTTTTTTTGTTTTTTTTTTTTTTGTTTGTTTTTTAACATCTTTATTGGACTATAATTGCCTTAAAGGACTCGATTTTTTTTTTTAAACATCTTTATTGGGGTATAATTGCTTTACAATGGTGTGTTAGTTTCTGCTTTATAACCAAGTGAATCAGCTATACATATACATATGTTCCCATATGTCTTCCTTCTTGCGTCTCCCTCCCTCCCACTCTCCCCATCCCACCCCTCCAGGCTGTCCCAAAGCACCGAGTTAATATCCCTGTGCCTTGCGGCTGCTTCCCCCCAGCTATCTACCTTACTACGTTTGTTAGTGTGTATATGTCCATGACTCTCTCTCGCCCTGTCAAAACTCACCCTTCCCCCTCCCCATATCCTCAAGTCCGTTCTCCAGTAGGTCTGCGTCTTTATTCCTGTCTTACCCTTAGGTTCTTCATGACATTTTTTCCCCTTAAATTCCATATATATGTGTTAGCATACAGTATTTGTCTTTTTCTTTCTGACTTACTTCACTCTGTATGACAGACTCTAGGTCTATCCATCTCATTACAAATAGCTCAATTTCATTTCTTTTTAAGGCTGAGTAATATTCCATTGTGTATATGTGCCACATCTTCTTTATCCATTCATCCGATGATGGGCGCTTAGGTTGTCCATGTCCTGGCTATTGTAAATAGAGCTGCAATGAACATTTTGGTACATGACTCTTTTTGAATTTTGGTTTTCTCAGGGTATATGCCCAGTAGTGGGATTGCTGGGTCATATGGTAATTCTATTTGTAGTTTTTTAAGGAACCTCCATACTGTTCTCCATAGTGGCTGAACCATTTCACATTCCCACCAGCAGTGCAAGAGTGTCCCCTTTTCTCCACACCCTCTCCAGCATTTATTGTTTCTAGATTTTTTGATGATGGCCATTCTGACTGGTGTGAGATGATATCTCATTGTAGTTTTGATTTGCATTTCTCTAATGATTAATGATGTTGAGCATTCTTTCATGTGTTTGTTGGCATTCTGTATATCTTCTTTGGAGAAATGTTTATTTAGGTCTTCTGCCCATTTTTGGATGGGGTTGTTTGTTTTTTTGTTATTGAGCTGCATGAGCTGCTTGTAAATTTTGGAGATTAATCCTTTGTCAGTTGCTTCATTTGCAAATGTTTTCTCCCATTCTGAGGGTTGTCTTTTGGTCTTGGTTATGGTTTCCTTTGCTGTGCAAAAGCTTTGAAGTTTCATTAGGTCCCATTTGTTTATTTTTGTTTTTATTTCCATTACTCTAGGAGGTGGGTCAGAAAGGATCTTGCTGTGATTTATGTCATAGAATGTTCTTCCTATGTTTTCTTCTAAGAGTTTGATAGTTTCTGGCCTTACATTTAGGTCTTTAATCCATTTTGAGCTTATTTTTGTGTATGGTGTTAGGGAGTGATCTAATCTCATACTTCTACATGTACCTGTCCAGTTTTCCCAGCACCATTTATTGAAGAGGCTGTCCTTTCTCCACTGTACATTCCTGCCTCCTTTATCAAAGATAAGGTGTCCATATGTGCGTGGGTTTATCTCTGGGCTTTCTATCCTGTTCCACTGATCTATCTTTCTGTTTTTGTGCCAGTACCATACTGTCTTGATTACTGTTGCTTTGTAATATAGTCTGAAGTCAGGGAGCCTGATTCCTCCAGCTCCTTTTTTCGTTCTCAAGATTGCTTTGGCTATTCGGGGTCTTTTGTGTTTCCATACAAATTGCGAAATTTTTTGTTCTAGTTCTGTGAAAAATGCCAGTGGTAGTTTGATAGGGATTGCATTGAATCTGTAGATTGCTTTGGGTAGTAGAGTCATTTTCACAATGTTGATTCTTCCCATCCAAGAACATGGTATATCTCTCCATCTATTTGTATCATCTTTAATTTCTTTCATCAGTGTCTTATAATTTTCTGCATACAGGTCTTTCGTCTCCTTAGGTAGGTTTATTCCTAGATATTTTATTCTTTTGGTTGCAATTGTAAATGGGAGTGTTTTCTTGATTTCACTTTCAGATTTTTCATCATTAGTATATAGGAATGCCAGAGATTTCTGTGCATTAATTTTGTATCCTGCTACTTTACCAAATTCATTGATTAGCTCTAGTAGTTTTCTGGTAGCATCTTTAGGATTCTCTATGTATAGTATCATGTCATCTGCAAACAGTGACAGCTTTACTTCTTCTTTTCCGATTTGGATTCCTTTTATTTCCTTTTCTTCTCTGATTGCTGTGGCTAAAACTTCCAAAACTATGTTGAATAAGAGTGGTGAGAGTGGGCAACCTTGTCTTGTTCCTGATCTTAGTGGAAATGCTTTCAGTTTTTCACCATTGAGGATGATGTTTGCTGTGGACTTGTCATATATGGCCTTTATTATGTTGAGGAAAATTCCCTCTATGCCTACTTTCTGGAGAGTTTTTATCATAAATGGGTGTTGAATTTTGTCGAAAGCTTTCTCTGCATGTATTGAGATGATCATATGGTTTTTCTCCTTCAATTTGTTAATATGGTTTATCACATTGATAGATTTGCGTATATTGAAGAATCCTTGCATTCCTGGAATAAACCCCACTTGATCATGGTGTATGATCCTTTTAATATGCTGTTGGATTCTGTTTGCTAGTATTTTGTTGAGGATTTTTGCATCTATGTTCATCAGTGATATTGGCCTGTAGTTTTCTTTCTTTGTGACATCCTTGTCTGGTTTTGGTATCAAGGTGATGGTGGCCTCGTAGAAGGAATTTGGGAGTTTTCCTCCCTCTGCTATATTTTGGAAGAGTTCGAGAAGGATAGGTGTTAGCTCTTCTCTAAACGTTTGATAGAATTCACCTGTGAAGCCATCTGGTCCTGGGCTTTTGTTTGTTGGAAGGTTTTTAATCACAGTTTCAATTTCAGTGCTTGTGATTGGTCTGTTCATATTTTCTATTTCTTCCTGATTCAGTCTTGGCAGGTTGTGCATTTCTAAGAATTTGTCCATTTCTTCCAGATTGTCCATTTTATTGGCATAGAGTTGCTTGTAGTAATCTCTCATGATTTTTTTTATTTCTGCAGTGTCAGTTGTTACTTCTCCTTTTTCATTTCTAATTCTATTGATTTGAGTCTTCTCCCTTTTTTTCTTGATGAGTCTGGCTAGTGGTTTATCTATTTTGTTTATCTTCTCAAAGAAACAGCTTTTAGTTTTATTGATCTTTGCTATCATTTCCTTCATTTCTTTTTCATTTATTTCTGATCTGATTTTTATGATTTCTTTCCTTCTGCTAGCTTTGGGGGTTTTTTTGTTCTTCTTTCTCTAATTGCTTGAGGTGCAAGGTTAGGTTGTTTATTCGAGATGTTTCCTGCTTCTTAAGGTGGGCTTGTATTGCTATAAACTTCCCCCTTAGAACTGCTTTTGCTGCATCCCATAGGTTTTGGGTCGTTGTGTCTCCATTGTCATTTGTTTCTAGGTATTTTTTTATTTCCTCTTTGATTTCTTCAGTGATCACTTCATTATTAAGTAGTGTATTGTTTAGCCTCCATGTGTTTGTATTTTTTACAGATCTTTTCCTGTAATTGATATCTAGTCTCATGGCGTTGTGGTCAGAAAAGATACTTGATACAATTTCAGTTTTCTTAAATTTACCGAGGCTTGATTTGTGACCCAAGATATGATCTATCCTGGAGAATGTTCCATGAGCACTTGAGAAAAATGTGTATTCTGTTGTTTTTGGATGGAGTGTCCTATAAATATAAATTAAGTCCTTCTTGTTTAATGTATCATTTAAAGCTTGTGTTTCCTTATTTATTTTCATTTTGGATGATCTGTCCATGGGTGAAAGTGGGGTGTTAAAGTCCCCTACTATGAATGTGTTACTGTTGATCTCCCCTTTTATGGTTGTTAGTATCTGCCTTATGTATTGAGGTGCTCCTATGTTGGGTGCATAAATATTTACAATTGTTATATCTTCTTCTTGGATCGATCCCTTGATCATTATGTAGTGTCCTTCTTTGTCCCTTTTAATAGTCCTTATTTTAAAGTCTATTTTGTCTGATATGAGAATTGCTACTCCAGCTTTCTTTTGGTTTCCATTTGCATGGAATATCTTTTTCCATCCCCTTACTTTCAGTCTGTATGTGTCTCTAGGTCTGAAGTGGGTCTCTTGTAGACAGCATATATAAGGGTCTTGTTTTTGTATCCATTCAGCCAGTCTGTGTCTTTTGGTGGGAGCATTTAGTCCATTTACATTTAAGGTAATTATCGATATGTATGTTCCTATTCCCATTTTCTATATTGTTTTGGGTTCGCTACTATAGGTCGTTTCCTTCTCTTGTGTTTCGTGTCTAGAGAAGTTCCTTTAGCATTTGTTGTAAAGCTGGTTTGGTGGTGCTGAACTCTCTCAGCTTTTGCTTGTCTGTAAAGGTTTTAATTTCTCCATCAAATCTGAATGAGATCCTTGCTGGGTAGAGTAGTCTTGGTTGCAGGCTTTTCTCCTTCATCACTTTCAGTATGTCCTGCCACTCCCTTCTGGCTTGTAGGGTTTCTGCTGAGAGATCAGCTGTTAACCTTTTGGGGATTCCCTTGTGTGTTATTTGTTGTTTTTCCCTTGCTGCTTTTAATATGCTTTCTTTGTATTTAATTTTTGACAGTTTGATTAATATGTGTCTTGGCGTGTTTCTCCTTGTATTTATCCTGTATGGGACTCTCTGTGCTTCCTGGACTTGATTAACTATTTCCTTTCCCATATTAGGGAAGTTTTCAACTATAATCTGTTAAAATATTTTCTCAGTCCCTTTCTTTCTTTCTTCTTCTTCTGGAACCCCTATAATTCGAATGTTGGTGCATTTCATGTTGTCCCAGAGGTCTCTGAGACTGTCCTCAGTTCTTTTCATTCTTTTTTCTTTATTCTGCTCTGCAGTAGTTATTTCCAATACTTTATCTTCCAGGTCACTTATCCGTTCTTCTGCCTCAGTTATTCTGCTATTGATCCTATCTAGAGTGGTTTTAATTTCATTTATTGCATTGTTCATCGTTGCTTGTTTCATCTTTAGTTCTTGTAGGTCCTTGTTAAATGTTTCTTGCATTTTGTCCATTCTACTTCCAAGATTTCGGATCATCCTTACTATCATTATTCTGAATTCTTTTTCAGGTAGATTGCCTATTTCCTCTTCATTTGTTAGGTCTGGTGGGTTTTTATCTTGCTCCTTCATCTGCTGTGTGTTTTTCTGTCTTCTCATTTTGCTTATCTTACTGTGTTTGGGGTGTCCTTTTTACAGGCTGCACTTTCGTAGTTCCCGTTGTTTTTGATGCCTGTCTCCAGTGGCTAAGGTTGTTTCAGTGGGTTGTGTAGGCTTCCTGGTGGAGGGGACTAGTGCCTGTGTTGTGCTGGATGAGGCTGGATCTTGTCTCTCTAGTGGGCAGGTTCACGTCTGGTGTTGTGTTTTGGGGTGTCTGTGGCCTTATTATGATTTTAGGCAGCCTCTCTGCTAATGGGTGGGGTTGTGTTCCTGTTTTGCTAGTTGTTTGGCATAGGTTGTCCAGCACTGTGGCTTGCTGGTCGTTGAGTGAAGCTGGGTGCTGGTGTTAAGATGGAGGTCTCTGGGAGATTTCCACCGTTTAATATTATGTGGAGCTGGGAGGTCTCTTGTTGACCAGTGTCCTGAAGTTGGCTCTCCCACCTCAGAGGCAGAGCCCTGACTCCTGGCTGGAGCACCAAGAGCCTTTCATCCACACAGCTCAGAATAAAAGGGAGAAAAATAGAGCGAATTAGTAGAAGTATGAGTAAAGAAAGAAGGAAAGGAGGAAAGGAAGGAAGGAAGAAAGAAGCAAAGAAGGAAAGAAAGGAGGGAGGGAGGGAGGGAGGAAGGAAGGAGGGAAAGAAGGAAAAAAGACAGAAAGAAAGATGATACAGTAAAAATAAAATAAAGTATAATATAGTTATTGAATTAAAAAATATTTAGAAAAAAAAAAAAAGGGACGGATAGAACCTTAGGACAAATGTTGGAAGCAAAGCTATACAGAGAAAATCTTACACAGAAGCATACACATACACGTTCACAAAAAGAGGTAAAGGGGGAAAAATCATAAATCCTGCTCCCAGAGACCACCTCCTCAATTTGGGGTGATTCGTTGTCTAAAGGAGGGAAGGAAGGAAGGAAAGAAAGAAAGAACGAAGGTAAAGTATAATAAAGTTATTACAATTAAACTTAATTATTAAGAAAAAGAATTTTTTAAAAAAAATCATGGACGGATAGAGCCCTAAGACAAATGGTGGAAGCAAGAGTATACAGACAAGATCTCACACAGAAGCATACACGTACACATTCACAAAAAGAGGAAAAGGGGAAAAAAAATCATAGATCTCGCTCCTAAATTCCACCTCTTCAATTTGGGATCATTCCTTGTCTATTCAGGTATTCCACAGATGCAGGGTATATCAAGTTGATTGTGGAGCTTTAATCCGCTACTTCTGTGGCTGCTGGGAGAGATTTCCCTTTCTCTTCTTTGTTCTCACAGCTCCCAGGAGCTCAGCTTTGGATTTGGCCCTGCCTCTGCGTGTAGGTCGCTGGAGGGCGTCTGTTTTTTCGCTCAGACAGGGCGGGGTTAAAGGAGCCGCTGATTCGGGGCCTCCGGCTCACTCAGGCCGGGGGTTGGGGGATCAGGGAAGGAGGGGCACTGCGTGCGGGGCGGGCCTGCGGCGGCAGAGGCGGCGTGACGTTGCACCAGCCTGAGGCCCGCTGTGCGTTGTCCCGGGGAAGTTGTCCCTGGATCCCGGGAACCTGGCAGTGGCGGGCTGCACAGGCTCCGCGGAAGAGGGGTGTGGAGAGTGACCTGTGCTCGCACACAGGCCCCTTGGTGGCGGCAGCAGCAGCCCCAGCGTCTCCCGCCCGTCTCTGGGGTCCGCGGTTTTAGCCGCGGCTCGCGCCCGTCTCTGGAGATCCTTTAAGCAGCGCTCTTAAACCCCTCTCCTCGTGCACCAGGAAACAAAGAGGGAAGAAAAAGTCTCTTGCCTCTTCGGCAGGTGCAGGCTTTTCCCCGAACTCCCTCCCGGCTAGTCGTGGTGCACTAACCCCTTCAGGCTATGTTCAAGCCGCCAACCCCAGTCCTCTCTCTGAGCTCCGTCCAAAACCCGAGCCTCAGCTCGCAGCCTCGCCCGCCCGGCGGGTGAGCAGACAAGCCTCTCGGGTTGGTGAGTGCTGGTCGGCACCGATCGTCTGTGCAGGAATCTCCCCGCTTTGCCCTCCGTACCCGTCGCTGTGCACTACTCCGCAGTCCCGAAACTCCCCCCTCCGCCTCCCGCAGTCTCCGCCCGCGGAGGGGCTTCCTAGTGTGTGGAAACTTTTCCTCCTTCACAGCTCCCTCCCACTGGTGCAGGTGCCGTCCTTATTCTTTTGTCTCTGTTTTTTCTTTTTTTCTTTTGCCCTACCCAGGTATGTGGGGAGTTTCTTGCCTTTTGGGAGGTCTGAGGTCTTCTGCCAGCCTTCAGTAGGAGTTCTGTAGGAGTTGTTCCACGTGTGGATGTATTTCTGGTGTATCCGTGGGGAGGAAGGCGATCTCCGCGTCTTACTCTTCCGTCGTCTTCAAGGTCCCCCTATCCCTGGGCTTTCTATCCTGTTCCATTGATCTATCTTTTTGTTTTTGTGCCAGTACCATACTGTCTTGATTACTGTTGCTTTGTAATATAGTCTGAAGTCAGGGAGCCTGATTCCTCCAGCTCCATTTTTCGTTCTCAAGATTGCTTTGGCTATTTGGGGTCTTTTGTGTTTCCATATAAATTGTGAAATATTTTTTTCTAGTTCTGTGAAAAATACCAGTGGTAGTTTGATAGGGATTGCATTGAATCTGGAGATTGCTTTGGGTAGTAGAGTCATTTTCACGATGTTGATTCTTCCAATCCAAGAACATGGTATATCTCTCCATCTATTTGTATCATCTTTAATTTCTTTCATCAGTGTCTTATAATTTTCTGCATACAGGTCTTTTGTCTCTTAGGTAGGTTTATTCCTAGATATTTTATTCTTTTTGTTGCAATGGTAAATGGGACTGTTTTCTTGATTTCACTTTCAGATTTTTCATCATTAGTGTATAGGAATGCCAGAGATTTCTGTGCATTAATTTTGTATCCTGCTACTTAACAAATTCATTGATTAGCTCTAGTAGTTTTCTGGTAGCATCTTTAGGATTCTCTTTGTATAGTATCATGTCATCTGCAAAGAGTGACAGCTTTCCTTCTTCTTTTCCAATTTGGGTTCCTTTCATTTCCTTTTCTTCTTTGATTGTTACGGCTAAAACTTCCAAAACTATGTTGAATAAGAGTGGTGAGAGTGGGCAACCTTGCCTTGTTCCTGATCTTAGTGGAAATGCTTTCAGTTTTTCACCATTGAGGACGATGTTGGCTGTGGGTTTGTCATATGTGGCCTTTATTATGTTGAGGAAAGTTCCCTCTATGCCTACTTTCTGCAGGGTTTTTTTAAAATCATAAATGGGTGTTGAATTTTGTCGAAAGCTTTCTCTGCATCTATTGAGATGATCATATGGTTTTTCTCCTTCAATTTGTTAATATGGTGTATCACATTGACTGATTTGCATATATTAAAGAATCCTTGCATTCCTGGAGTAAACCCCACTTGATCATGGTGTATGATCCTTTTAATATGCTGTTGGATTCTGTTTGCTAGTATTTTGTTGAGGATTTTTACATCTATGTTCATCAGTGATATTGGCCTGTATTTTTCTTTCTTTGTGATATCCTTGTCAGGTTTTGGTATCAGGGTGATGGTGGCCTCATCGAATGAGTTTGGGAGTATTCCTCCCTCTGCTATATTTTGGAAAAGTTTGAGAAGGATAGGTGTTAGCTCTTCTCTAAATGTTTGATAGAATTCGCCTGTGAAGCCATCTGGTCCTGGGCTTTTATTTGTTGGAAGATTTTTAATCACAGTTTCAGTATCAGTGCTTGTGATTGGTCTGTTCATATTTTCTATTTCTTCCTGATTCAGGCTTGGCTGGTTGTGCATTTCTAAGAATTTGTCCATTTCTTCTAAGCTGTCCATTTTATTGGCATAGAGTTGCTTGTAGTAATCTCTCATGACCTTTTGTATTTCTGCAGTGTCAGTTGTTGCTTCTCCTTTTTCATTCGTAATTCTGTTGATTTGAGTCTTCTCCCTTTTTTTCTTGATGAATCTGGCTAATGGTTTATCAATTTTTTTTATCTTCCCAAAGAACCATCTTTTAGCTTTATTGATCTTTGCTATCATTTCCTTCATTTCTTTGCATTTATTTCTGATCTGATTTTTATGATTTCTTTCCTTCTGCTAACTTTGGGGTTTTTTTATCTTCTTTCTCTAATTGCTTTAGGTGCAAGGTTAGGTTGTTTTTTCGAGATGTTTCCTGTTTCTTAAGGTAGGATTGTATTGTTATAAACTTCCGTCTTAGAACTGCTTTTTCTCCATCCCATAGATTTTGGGTCGTCGTGTCTCCATTTTCATTTGTTTCTAGGTATTATTTTAGTTCCTCTTTGATTTCTTCAGTGATCACTTCGTTATTAAGTAGTGTATAGTTTAGCCTCCATATGTTTGTATTTTTTACATATCTTTTCCTGTAATTTATATCTAGTCTCAATAGAGTTGTGGTCGGAAAAGATACTTGATACAATTTCAATTTTCTTAAATTTACCAAAGCTTGATTTTTGACCCATGATATGATCTATCCTGGACAATGTTCCATGAGCACTTGAGAAAAATGTGTATTCTGTTGTTTTTGGATGGAATGTCCTATAAATATCAATTAAGTCCATCTTTTTTTAATGTATCATTTAAAGCTTGTATTTCCTTATTTATTTTTATTTTGGATGATCTGTCCATTGGTGAAAGTGGGGTGTTAAAGTCTCCTGCTATGAATGTGTTACTGTCAATTTCCCCTTTTATGGCTGTTAGTATCTGCCTTATGTATTTAGGTGCTCCTATGTTGGGTGCATAAATATTTACAATTGTTATATCTTCTTCTTAGACAGATCCCTAGATCATTATGTAGTGTCCTTCTTTGTCTCTTCTAATAGTCTTTATTTTAAAGTCTATTTTTTCTGATATGAGAATTGCTACTCCAGCTTTCTTTTGGTTTCCATTTGCATGAAATATCGTTTTCCATCCCCTTACTTTCAGCCTGTATGTGTCTCTAGGTCTGAAGTTCGTCTCTTGTAGACAGCAAATATATGGGTATTGTTTTTGTATCCATTCAGCCAATCTGTCTTTTGGTGGGAGCATTTAGTCCATTTACATTTAAGGTAATTATCGATATGTATGTTCCTATTCCCATTTTCTTAATTGTTTTGGGTTCATTTTTGTAGGTCTTTTCCTTCTCTTGTGTTTCTTGCCTAGAGAAGATCCTTTAGCAGTTGTTGTAAAGCTGGTTTGATGGTGCTGAACTCTCTCAGCTTTTGCTTGTCTGTAAAGGTTTTAATTTCTCCATCAAATCTGAATGAGATCCTTGCTGGGTAGAGTAATCTTGGTTGCAGGTTTTTCTCCTTTATCACTTTAAATATGTCCTGCTACCTCCTTCTGGCTTGCAGAGTTTCTGCTGAAAGATTAGCAGTTCACCTTATGGGGATTCCCTTGTGTGTTATGTGTTGTTTCTCCCTTGCTGCTTTTAATATGTTTTCTTTGTATTTAATTTTTGACAGTTTAATTAATATGTATCTTGGCGTATTTCTCCTTGGATTTATCTCTGTGCTTCCTGGACTTGATTAACTATTTCCTTTCCCATGTTAGGGAAGTTTTCAACTATAATCTCTTCAAATATTTTCTCAGTCTGTTTCTTTTCTTCTTCTGGAACCCTTATAATTCGAATGTTGGTGCATTTAATGTTGTCTCAGAGGTCTCTGAGACTGTCCTCAGTTCTTTTCATTCTTTTTTCTTTATTCTGCTCTGCAGTAGTTACTTCCACTATTTTATCTTCCAGGTCACTTATCCGTTCTTCTGCCTCAGTCATTCTGCTCTTGATCCCATCTAGAGTAGTTTAAATTTCATTTATTGTGTTGTTCATCATTGCATGTTTCATCTTTAGTTCTTGTAGGTCCTTGTTAAATGTTTCTTGCATTTTGTCTATTCTATTTCCAAGATTTTGGATCATCTTTACTATCATTATTCTGAATTCTTTTTCAGGTAGACTGCCTATTTCCTCTACATTCGTTTGGTCTGGTTGGTTTTTATCTTGCTCCTTCATCTGCTGTGTGTTTTTCTGTCTTCTCATTTTGCTTATCTTACTGTGTTTGGGGTCTCCTTTTTGCAGGCTGCAGGTTCATAGTTCCCATTGTTTTTGGTGTTTGTTCTCAGTGGCTAAAGTTGCTTCAGTGGGTTGTGTAGGCTTCCTGGTGGAGGGGACTAGTGCCTGTGTTCAGGTGGATGAGCCTGGATCTTGTCTTTCTGGTGGGCAGGTTCACGTCTGGTGGTGTGTTTTGGGGTGTCTGTGGCCTTATTATGATTTTAGGCAGCCTCTCTGCTAATGGGTGGGGTTGTGTTCCTGTCTTGCTAGTTGTTTGGCATAGGATGTCCAGCACTGTAGCTTGCTGGTCGTTGAGTGAAGCTGGGTGCTGGTGTTGAGATGCAGATCTCTGGGAGATTTTTGCCGTTTGATATTATGTGGAGCTGGGAGGTCTCTTGTGGACCAGTGCCACACGGCTCAGAATAAAAGGGAGAAAAAGTAGAAAGAATTAGTAGAAGTAGAAAGAAAGAAAGAAAGAAAGAAAGAAAGAAAGAAAGAAAGAAAGAAAGAAGGAAAGAAAGAAAGGAGGGAGGGAGGGAGGAAAGAAGGAGGGAAGGGAGGAATAAAAGAAAGAAGAAAAAGTAAAATAAAATAAGATAAAATATAATAAAGTTATTAAAATAAAAAAGTAATTATTAAGATAAAAAAAGAAATGGATGGATAGAATCCTAGGACAAATGGTGGAAGCAAAGCTATACCGACAAAATCTCACACAGAAGCCTACACATACGCACTCACAAAAAGAGAAAAAGGGGAAAAAATCATAAATCTTGCTCTCAAAATCCACCTCCTCAATTTGGGATGATTCGTTGTTTATTCATGTATTCCACAGATGCAGGGTACATCAAGTTGATTGTGGAGCTTTAATCCGCTGCTTCTGAGGCTGCTGGGAGAGATTTCCCTTTCTCTTCTTTGTTCTCACAGCTCCCAGGGACTCGGCTTTGGATTTGGCCCCGCCTCTGCGTGTAGGTCACCGGAGGGCGTCAGTTCTTCGCTCTGAGAGGACGGGGTTAAAGGGGTCGCTGATTCGGGGGCTCTGGCTCACTCAGGCTGGGGGGAGGGGGGGCACGGAGTGTGGGGCGAGCCAGAGGCCAGCGTGATGTTGCACCAGCCTGAGGCGTGCCTAGCTTTCTCCCGGGGGAGATGTCCCTGGATCCCGGGACCCTGGCAGTGGCGGGCTGCACAGGGTTCCCGGAAGGGGGATGTGGATAGTGACCTCTGCTTGCACACAGGCTTCTTGGTGGCGGCAGTAGCAGCCTTAGCGTCTCATGCCCGTCTCTGGGGTCCGTGCTTTAGGCGTGGCTCCTGCCCGTCTCTGGAGCTCCCTTAAGCAGCGCTCATAATCCCTTCTCCCTGCGCACCAGGAAAAAAAGAGGGAAGAAAAAGTCTCTTGCCTCTTCGGCAGGTCCAGACTTTTCCCCGGACTCCCTCCCAGCTAGCCGTGGCGCACTAACCCCCTGCAGGCTGTGTTCACGTTGCCTACTCCAGTCGTCTCCCGGCGCTCCGACCGAAGCCCAAACCTCAGCTTCCAGCCCCGGCTGCCCCAGTGGGTGAGCAGACAAGCCTCTTGGGCTGGTGAGTGCTGGTCGGCCCTGATCCTCTGTGCGGGAATCTCTCCACTTTGCCCTCCGCACCCCTGTTGCTGTGCTCTCCCCCGTGGCTCCGAAGCTTTCCGCCACCCACAGTCTCCGCCCACGAAGGTGCTTCCTAGTGTGTGGAAACCTTTCCTCCTTCACAGCTCCCTCCCACTGGTGCAGGTCCCATCCCTATCTTTTTGTCTCTGTTTATTCTTTTTTCTTTTGCCCTACCCAGGTACACGGGGAGTTTCTTGCCTTTTGGGAGGTCTGAGGTCTTCTGCCAGCATTCAGTAGGTGTTCTGTAGGAGTTGTTCCACGTGTAGATGTATTTCTGGTGTATCTGTGGGGAGGAAGGTGATCTCTGCGTCTTACTCTTCCGCCATCTTCCCGAAAGCTCCAGGTGAGTTTTTAAAAATTCCTTTTTTATCACTCATAAGTGATTTCATCTTGCCTAAAAGAAGTGTTAATTCCCATAACAATAGAAGGGGATATTCTTTACCTACCATACCAGCTACTTAGCTATAATTCTCTTTTTAATTTTTTTTGTGTGTGTGGTATGTGGGCCTTTCACTGCTGTGGCCTCTCCTGTAATGGAGCACAGGCTCCGGGCGTGCAGGCTCAGTGGCCATGGCTCACGGGCCCAGCTGCTCCACGGCATGTGGGATCCTCCAGGACTGGGGCACGAACCCATGTCCCCTGCATCGGCAGGCGGACCCTCAACCACTGTGCCACCAGGGAAGCCCTAATTTTTGATTTTTAATTTTTAATTGAAGTATAGTTGATTTACAATGTTGTGTTAGTTTCAGATGAACAGCAAACTGATTTCATTATACACATTATATTATATATATATATATATATATATATATATATATATATATATATATTATTTTTCAGATTCTTTTCCCTTATGGGTTATTAAAAAATATTGAGTAGAGTTCCCTGTGCTATATAGTAGGTCCTTGTTGGTTATCTATTTTATACATAATAGTGTGTATATGTTAACCCCAAACTCCTAATTTATTCTCTTTTAAAAGTATGGAAAATAAGTTTAATCCTCATTTTACAAACAAATCTAAATTGACTGCACGTCAAAAGTTTTATTTTCTGTTTATAGGTCTGCCATTATATGGTGTGTGAGATTTGGTAAGTTATATAAACTTCCTAGGTTCTGCTTTCCTAATTGATTAAATGAGATACTTAGCTCTTGATAATAAGTTCCTTTCACTTTTTGAATTCTGTAATTCCATGAGTAAAATCATAAAATCTATTAACTTTTGAATTCTATGACTCCATGAGTAAAATCAGAACATCTAAAGCATATATTTACAATTTTTCAGCTCAGTGTTTAACTAAACAACTAACTTGAGATCAAATTTTTTTGTCTTTTCCCCATCTATTGCTGTAGAACTTTTAGTGTCCTACAACAACCATGTTATTGTCACGGATTCTGTAGGTCAGGAATTTAAACAGGACCTCAGGCGAATAGCTTTTTGCTGTTATATGATGTTTCAGGACACGCCATGAGGCTTGAACTTCTCAGAGCATGGTGACTGGGTCCCTTGAAGGAGGATCTCTGGGAATGACGAGAGATCAAGGTTCTAAGACAAAAAGGCAGATATACTGTGGCTTTTAAATATTTAACCTTTGGGCTTCCCTGGTGGTGCAGTGGTTAAGAATGTGCCTGCCAGCGCAGGGGACATGGTTTTGATCCCTGGTCTGGGAAGATCCCACATGCCTTGGAGCAACTAAGCCCATGCACCACAACGACTGAGCCCACAAGCCACAGCTACTGAGCCCATATGCCACAACTACTGAAGCCTACACACCTAGAGTCTGTGCTCTGCACATTGCTCTGCACTGCAATGAGAAGCCCACTCACCACAACAAAGAGTAGACCCCGCTCTCCACAACTAGAGAAAGCCCGTGCGTAGCAACAAAGACCCAACACAGCCAAACCCAAAGTAATTAATTAATTAATTTTTAAAAAAGAAAAAATTCCTTAAAAAAAAGAAAAACAAAAAACTTAACCTTTGAAGACACATGGCATCACTATCAGTATGCTTAGTTGTTGAAACAGAAACAATCCTGCCCAGGTTCAAGGGGAGATGATGTAGCCCCCATTTCAAAGGGGAGGAAGGTCAAAGAACTTAAGACTGTTTTAAAACCACCACAACTTAAAGCTATTTGCCATGAATTTTGTTTTTATTTTAAATGTACTTGAATTTTGAGGGGTTGGGTATAAGGAGAATGGAATGGATTAGAGCATTTAATAACATTTTAGAGAAATAAAACAGAGTCCTTAATAAGAGTTTACAGTAATAAAAATTTTTCCACTAATTAAAAACAGGTGGTTAATAAACAGGATCTAGTCTTTCTGTTCTCTGTTTGACATTACTGTCTTTTAAAAAGCAGTATATCTAGGTAATTATTATGCTTGGTCAAAATAAAAGAAGGTTAGCATGTATTGCCTAGAACATTTCATTTATGTTATCTCTCTGGTCCCTTAGAGGACATTAGAATGTTCTTCCTGGACATGGTGCTTTCATGTATAATATATCATTTATTTTGTAATAACATTGCAAACATACAAATTATTAAACCTTAAAAATGAGGAAATTCAACTTTAGAGAGTGTCTCTTTCTTGGTCAAGGGTACCTTGGAGCTGAAATATAGTTCTTTTAATAATAAGTTTAGTATTTGTGTCAGTTAGGATTCCTTGTTTGCAAGAAAAAGAAAATAAAATTCAAAGTGGCTTAAAAATAAGTAAAAATATTGCTATCAGACACATCAAAATTTCCAGCAGTGGGACAGCTTTCCAAAGCACCCAGTTTCTTTCCATCTATTTCCTTAGCCATGTTCAGCATTTTGGCTTTGTCACTGACTCTACCCAAAGTCATTATACAGTCTCACAATCAAACATGGCAACTCCAGCAGGGTTGTTTTCCCACTGGTTACCTCTTTTTCATATCAATAAGACCTTTCTCAAGAGCAGCACCATTATCCCAAGACCCTATGCTGGAGGGCCCCTTATTCAATTAATTACTTCCAAGAATATCACTTGAAAAGAAAATTAGGGATTTTCCAGTATGAAACACGTTAGGGTAAATTGTTAGATGGGCTTTTTTTTTTTTTTTTTTTATGGACACCAGACTACATCCCTTAGAGAAGTCACTATATAGTAAGTATATTAGTAAGGGCAATGCGAGCTGCTTTAACAAATGCCACCCCCCTCAAATACAATGGCTTAACATAATAACATTTTAATTTTCACTGAAACAACAGGTTAAGGAAGGGATTCCTGGTTTGTGATTGGCTTTCCTTCACAGGGAGATTCAAACCAGACTCTTTCCTTCTTGTTGCTTCACTATCCTGTTTGAACTTCAGAGTTCTTTGCTTCAGGTGGCACATGGAGAAGAGAAACTAGGAAAGATCCAGCAGTTTTTAACTGCCTTGTTCTGAAAGTAACATATCTTCTGCTTACATGTTTTGGTGAGAACTAGTGACAGGGGTCTACTTAAATATTTAATATAAGTAGTGGGAATGTAATCCCTTGAACAAGCTGCCATTTTATGAAGTTTGATGGAAATTTCACTATCCCTGTTACCATAGGCCTTCAACCAAGCCAAGAGTAAATGATGCCTTTGTTCTTTGTAAACAGACAACTTCACTTGATTTATACATTACTTCTTTCTATAAACAAAAAATGAGCATCTTGTAATACCAGACTATGACCCAGGCATGGAGGACACTCTAAGGGTGGACCAGGCACATCTGTGATGAATCTAGCTGGGAGGGGGCAGAAACATAAAATGATAGTACAGTGGGATGCATGCTATAGAAGAGGCATGGACAAAGGGCCACTGGGGACAGAGGTTGAAGTGCTTCATTCTGTAGAAGAATACAGAAAGGCTCCATAAGGAATTCCCAGTGGAATTCAGAAAGAATGAGTAGAGTTCAGCAGAGAGGTAAGGGGAAGGTGGAGGCTAGGCTAGGGTTTCCCTCACAAAGGGACTAGTATATGCAAAGGCAGAGAGAATGAGGAGGAAGTTGCATGTAGAGTTTTTGGACTTGTGATAGGCAGAGCAGGGTTCTATAGTGACAGATGTTTTTATAAGGGTGTGAGAGTACCAAGGTGTGTGTGTGGGGTGGGAGGGGGCATGAGAAAGAGAAAATAAAGAGTCTGAGGAAGTGGATTTGTCTTGGGTAAAAGGAGGTCAATATTTATTTAATTTTTTGGAGGAAGATGGGAAACTAAAAAAAATAGATGTCCTGAGCCTTTTTTTTTCCGTTAGAGATTGGCTTCAGGAGACTTGAGAAGGGTTCGTTTCAATTCCTCTGGGCTCCTTAACTGGAAAACACTCGTCTGTTTCCACTATGGTGTATTATGACTCACAAAATGAACTAAACATTGAAGGTTCTTTCCCTTTATGAGCACCTAGGTATAAAATGTAGACAAACAGAAAGTTTATGGAAGATAACTAAAGGAACACATAAGTAAGCATCTGTGTTTTGTTTTGTTTTCCTCTTTTTCCCATTCCCAGGTGTGAGTCCTGTACTGGGCGCTTTGAGACACTGTGTTCATGGTGTGGACCCCCTCAAGTCATGCTGGTGTGGCTTCAGGAAATGGCAGTGATGGTGGAATCATGGTACTTCAGAGGCTGGGGAAGAAAATTTTTTCAAAAAGGCCAGTATAAATATTCAGATTAGTATATCTTCCTCTTGCAGGATATATACAACTTTCTGTTTATTCCCATTGGAATATTAAAACAATTTTTAAATGATAAATATGTCATAAACTTCAGGCAAAATGAGGGGAAAACTGATGTTATAAACTAAGTGGATGACAGGTTACTATGAGTGCCATAGTCTCAAAAGCAAAAATGTATGTGGTAAAACCTTGCATGTTTTGAATGCATGGAAAGGTAAAACGAAAAGAATAATGATTTTTTTTTGGTGGTGTGGGTCAGCTATTCTTGGCTCATTTGTGTCATATATCTTTTCTTGCTTATCACTTCTTTCTAAATAAATAAAAGCGAGAAAACACAGGAAAAGTAATGGATTGCAAGCCCTAAATCTTTGAATCCAATAATAATTTGATTACTTGAAGTTTGAAAGGATTTATATGAATACAAATGTTACAAAGACATGTTACTGTATATGTTTCACGGTTGAAACAGAAACCCTCACTAGATAAGCAGCTGTTGTAATAGTTGAAATATGCAAATAGGTATGTGAATATGCACATACAAGACAAGGAGCCTAAAAAAT
Source organism: Phocoena phocoena (assembly GCF_963924675.1). NCBI lineage: Eukaryota > Metazoa > Chordata > Mammalia > Artiodactyla > Phocoenidae > Phocoena > Phocoena phocoena. Next base: position 7,615,642 of record NC_089222.1, on the reverse strand, counting down.
AATTTTTAAGATTCTTTTAAACTTGTTTTTCTGCACTGGCACTTTCTTACTGTCTTTGGAATCTTGACCCAACATACCTATTCTTTAGTTTTGGTTTTTGTGTTTGTTGGGCTGTGAATCTTGATCTCCACATCTCGTCTCATTTCTTGATATAGAGCTTGGCTAGATGTTTGCTTTCCTCTGGCTGCTGCTTCAGACTTGAGCTGTCAGAGAGATGGCAGGAGTACTTCCTGCCTGAGCTGGGCCTTGGGAACTGTGTTTGGCCTGGACCCAAGTCCAAATGATGCGATTTCCTGCTGCTTACTTAGGTTAGTGAGAGTGGTTTTTATGTTAGTGTTTTGGCTTCTTGCCTCTGGCTTTGTCCAAGGAGCTTAGATTTCTATTTTTGTTCAATTTGTGACCTACATTCTCGAGAGAGTTAAGACCTACTTTGTTTTTGATGAATTGTTACAGCATCCTTTTTGAAAACACTCTTTCCCTGTCTCATCACCTTCAAAGTTTGAAATGTTTCCCATGTTTAAGTGTGTGACTTTGGCTAAAGTTAGTAGCAACACAACTTTACATCTGTGATCTCTCCACTCCACTTCCTCTCTCTTCTTTATGTGGGTGGCCACTTAAACGGTGCTTAGTTTTTTAGTTTCATTCTGTTCAGCATCTCTGCGTTTGCTAGGGGTCGGCAAAATCTGAAAAATACATCTTGGGCACTATTTAGAGATTAACAGGGTAATTGCACTTATTGACTATTCATTACAACTCAAGTTCTGCCCAGAGTACTTGAGCACTAACACATTCATTCAATAAAAACTCAGTGAGTAAACTGTGTGCCAATCTGGCACTGTAGGAGGTTTTGAAAATGGAAAGAGGAGTAAGATGAGGTCCCATTTTCAGGGTTTACCATTTGGTGTAAGGTGACAAATACTCAAATGGTACAATGTGCTGTGTGCTATAAGAGGGAGCATAAGATGCTTTAAATAAGACATTGTCCTTTGAGGAGTGAAGCTTAGTGGGGAGAGAAACAGTGGTGCCTGGAACATAATAACAATCAATATCTTTTTTTTAATTAATAAATGGGGTATAACGTAGTGGTGTGTGCACGGTATCATGCTTTCTTCCCATCCTCAACCATTTTCCCATTTTTAGGAATTCCTTTGGGGAATCAATTGTTTTCCTTTTCTCAGTCCACTGGATTTGTGTGGGGCTCTCCCCACCTCCAACTTCATACTACACTAATCAGGTATTCCATACCCCTGGCCACACCATGAGCCCATGACCCTGGCTAAGCCAACCAGAGCAAGTCCAGGACATTTTTGTGGTTATAGAAATATAGTTACTTTTCTACCGGAGCATCTGAGTGAATGAATCAGATTTGTGGTTCCCATCTTGGCACATGAAAAAAAAGGTCCTGTCTAAGAATGGACCAACACAGTGGACAGCAGAAAGGAGTGATCTCAAGATTGAATCCTGACAACCTCATTTAAGCCCTTGACTTAAGGGCTTGACTTAAGGCAGATGTCTTCTTGGATTTTCCAGTCATGTGAGCCTCTAATTCCCCATCTTGCTTCAGCCAATTTGAGCATGTGTTCTGTTTCTTGCTACCAAAAGAAAAGACCTGCTTGACATATATAGGAACCCGAAGTTGAAATCATCTAATTCTGCTTGGAAGAAGATTTCATAAAAGTGAGTCTCTAGCTGAGAATATGAAGATGTGACCAGCTAGATAAAGAAGGAAGTGGTTTCCCAGCAGAGGAATCAGTGCTAGCAAAATACAGAAATGGAAAAAACAATGTCCTATTATTTCTGATCCATGAAGCAGAAGTGGTTGTTACTTTCCCAATGTCTTATATCCTAGGTCTTTTCTCTTCCATTAGCAAAATGTGATGTTTTTATAAAAGAAATGGAGATATGCTAACTTTATATAAAAACAGGCTTACAAGATCACTAGAGGGCACAAGTAGAATTAGTACATGGGTGTATTAGTTAGGATACCTTAGCTATGAGTAACTAAAAACCTGATAAACATTGGGTTAAAACAAGGGAACATTCAGTGTACACTTAACAACCCATCTGGGCGCAGTGGTTCCAGGATTGGCTAGGAAGCGTAATAATGTCATCAAGGACTCATTCTCTTTTCATCCTCCCACTCTGCCATTCTCACCATGATGGTGTTGGACCTCAAGCTTTTTGCCTCATGGTTGACAGATGGCTGCTACAGTTCCAGATATCTCATCATATTTATGTTACAAAGTAGGAAACATGGAAGGAAACAAAAGAGTCCTCTCTGTTTGCATCTCTATTGTTTTAATTAATCATAAAGGATAACATGTCACAAAAATCTCCTCCATCCAGTAGATTTTTCCTTATAGGTCACTGGTCAGCACTAGGTTGCATGCTACTCTGTAAGGGACATAGGGCTGCTGTGATGGCTGAGACCCTTCAGTTCATATCACGGAGCTGAGCATATTGCATTCAAAATGAAATTAAGAGTCTGTTAGCTAGAGAAAGGTTGCTACAAACACATAGCTATAAGCATACTTGCTATGAAGGAAATCAACAGGGTCTGTTATAAGAGTTGTTCTGAATGAGGTGTCAATATAAATATATCCCCTTTATTGGTTATAACCTACTTCTCTCAGGGAACTCTTTCTTACAGTCAGTATTTCACAGGACAGTTTTAAAACCAACATCATTCTTGGCAAAACTCATTTGAATCTGGCACGATATTTAAAGTTTGAAAAGTGTTTTTTCTTTTACCAGTAACTTGAACACATATTTTAGGGGCCACACTGCCCAAAGCCTAGCTGAAAACAACATCAGTATTAAGAGCACAGACAATAGTTAATAATGACATTGTATATCTGTTTGTTGGCTTTTCTTATCAAGATGTATTCATATAAATTTGTCTCATTTTATTTGTACAACCACATCTAAGTGGTAGCTACTTTTTTCAGTTTACAAATGAAAAAGTTGAAATACAGAAAATATAAGTTACTTTAAAGCTACACAGTAAGTCAGCGAAAAAGCCAGGTCTAGAAAGAGCTTCTTCCTCTAGTCCCCTTACAGTGATTTCCTAAAGCCAATAGATGCCAAATCTATTCTTTGCTCTATTTATCCAACAACCTCCCTTCAATGGGCTTAAGGTGGTATCTATGAATATGGATCCATAAAATATTTCTTCAGCCAGAGTCAGTGATGATTTTATTATCTTGATGGTGAATAGGCATTGTGATGTCATTCTGGTGATGCTCTGTGTCTGGTGATGGGACTCGTTTACCTACCTTCTAGAGCATCTGCTATCAGAGACACCCCACACACTCATTTGCAGTAGAATTTTAAAGGGTTGTAGAAATTCTTGGGTCTTATTGCAGAACCTGCAAGAGGCGAGTGTAAACACCATGCTATTACCATTTCTGAAACTCCTTATTTCATTGCCAGTGTTTCTCATAACAACAGGTTTGAAGTGTCACATACGTTCTAGGTTTTCTTTTGCAAGGGATATGATAGAAATATACATGATATAGTGAGAAAAGCACTAGATTAAGAGTCAGAAAATTTAGATGTATGTTGTCACTGTGACTCTTCTGAGTGATCTGGGCTAGGCTGTTGGCTTCTATCAGCTTAGTTTCCTCAACCATTACATGGGAAAGATGGTGATTATGGTGATGAGGAGGAAGATGCTTTTTTACATTTCAAGTTTGTAGTGAAGTTGAACAGTTTATGAGTGTGATTGTCAAACAATTTTTACTTTTCCTCACAATTTTCATTGTATTATTTCATCCTTGATACCTTATTCCTGAATTCGCGAATTTGAAATCATGTTCTGGGTTTGTGTATCCACAGCCATACATGGTACTCCTCTAAGAGCTGTCTATTGATGAGAGAAACATCTCATTCTTCTCTTTCTTCGTGCAGTTCTCTTGATTTGTGTAACTCAGGGTTTCTCAGCTTTGGCACTAATGAAATTTTGGACCAGATAATTCTGAGTTGTGAGGAGTTGTCCTATGCATTTTAGGGTGTTTATCAGTATCCTCAGCCTCTACCCACTGGATATCAGAAACAACCTACCTCTACCCCATCACAGTTATGATGATCAAAAAAGTCTCCAGACATTGGCAAATGTCCCCAGGGAGGATGGGGGGCAAAACTGCCTCCAGCTGAAAACACTGGTCTACCTTTATGATCTATATTTTCCTCCCTGTCTCAGAAGACTTGTATTTGTTTAGTACAACTTCAATAATGTAAAAATACGTGGTATGTTTGAAGAGTATTTGGTTCAACAATAATGAACGAGACTTTTAAGTTATTTCATAATTCAAGACACTTTGTGAAATTATGCACATTGTGCTTTGAAAGCACAATAGAATTGAGTTTTAAAATAATCAAATTTTTCTAATCAGATAAGTTCTATCCATTTAAGTCAGACATTTTCTTTAAAGGAATCTGTACTTTGGTAATCACAATATAGAGACCTAAATTTTTTACATTGTGAAAAGGAAATCCTCCTCATGTAGAGTTCACTAACATGACAGATGACATTAAACCATGACCACTACTATTTGTGCTGCAGACGAGAGGATGACAGGAAGACATTTGAATGGCATATACATTCGATCTCAAATTTTTTTAAATTAAAATGTGTAAGCTTAATAAGACAATGTACTTGAAAATCTAGATGTCCTGAAGAAGGAACTATAAAATATTCATGAGAGAAAAAAGTTAAACTAAATTAATTTAGCAGTTATCATGACTTCAGTAGAGAAAAGCAGTTTGAGTACCCAGAGACTTAAATTCTCCTTGTCACAGATGATAAATTCATTGTTTGACATGGTAAATAGGCCACTCAGTGATATATTTGAGGCCTCTGTAGCTCTGACATTCAAGTTGTTATTGAAAAGACTTCCCTCTCCCCTAACTTCTATAAAGAAGAAAAATTTCTTTTTGATATCAGGAAGGCCAAAATGGCCAAAGGAAGGAACTGCAAAACCATTCATTTTGCATTTATTTATGTAGCCTCACTAGAAGGAGCATTTGTGTTCAAAGGGTTTTATGAAATATTTATTAGGGGATATTTTGAATGAGATGGCCAGTGGGGCTGTGTATGGGAATATTTGGATATGGATATCTTGATTTGTTAGCTTTGGTCCCATCTCTACATATCTTGCCCTAAAAAGGGATTGTCATGTCACTAGCTTATGCCTGTGGCTTTGGCCCAAGGTTGAATGAAGAAAAGTCATTTGTGTTTTTGTTTCTAGAATCTTTTCCTTTTCCCCTCAGACTTGTAGAAATCAAATGGTTGCCTATTAATAACCTTCTACATATTATATAGGTTGGACTAGTGCAAATGGATAAGAGTAGAAGAAAGTGTACAGATCAAAATTTGAATCTGGGAATGGACCCACAAATTTTCCATGCTGAAGCTTTTTGGAAGTTTTCTCTCTCTTCTTTCTCTTTATACCTCAGCTTGTTGATAGACCTTCTTTCTGTAGGTGAGTTTCTCCATCAGGAAATCATCCATACTTCCTTTCTCAGCGTTCTGAGGATCTGGAATTCAACAGAGAACACTGATGGATCTTTAGTGGACTATTTAATTTCCTCAAACTTTGAATCTTTTAGCCAGGACTTTGAGTCCTTAGTTTCTTTTTACTATCAGGAAAAATAATTGATTATAGATTACTGATTGTCTGGAGGTGGGGGCTGTAGTGGAAACAGTCATTTCAAGAGCAATGGGAAGACACCTAAGGCTTTAAAGCAATTCTATAGCTCACAATTTTATTAATAAATAATATTGCTCTGGCAGCTCCATGGAGGTGGATGAGAAAGGATCAGAAATTATGTTGGAAGACCTGTTAAACTATTTTGGTTGTCCAGGTGAGAGATAATCATGGACAAGGATAATGATAATAGAATAGGAAAAAAATTAAAATATTCAAGAAATATTTTGTAGGTAAAACCAATAGGACATGATAGATTTGAGGTAGTGTAGAGGAAACATGAAATCAAAGATGGCACCTGGGTTTTTGACTTGAGCAATAGGATGGGTCATGTGTCATTTATTGACACAAGTAGTCCAGAGGAAGAAACACACTTAAAAAGAATAATTAAAACTTGAGTTTTAGATGTATTAATTTTGACAAGCCTGTAAGACATGAAAAGTATGCAGTTGGATATAGTCTGGGGCAGAGCAGAGAATTACTCTATGTTGATAGGGTGAGGTGCTCACTCCCATGTAACTTTTCACTACTTTTTTTGTGAATAAGGGTATTTAGTGAAGAAAAGTTGATTCTTTAATTCAATTTTCTTTTACCTTTCTGCTCACATGAGCAGCATCAAAAAATAGAAATCCTTCCTGATTGGCATTGCTGTTCATGTTCCATTGATGACAGCAATATGTTTGTCTTCATGGTAAATGGGGTGTCAACCTGGTTATCTTGGATCAGAAGACTCCTTCATAGTTTAATCTCAAAGCTAAAAAAAGATTAGTGAGTAACGTCATAGTCATACATCTCATGCTTAAATCCAATAATTTTATTTTAATCAGTTGCGTATTATTGGTAACACTGAATCATAACCTATCTTGCTGTTCAAAGAACCATGACCTTGCACAACTGTATGGAATGAATAGAAATATCTGGGTCTATTTAGTATATTTTATTAGAGCTATTGATCTCTCTCTCTCTCTCTCTCTCTCTCTCTTGCTCTCTTTCTTTTTAAAAGGGAATCTTAATTCCTTTAAATTATCCACAAAATGTCACAGTAAAATAAAACAACTTAAGGGGTTCTCTAAGAATCAGTCAGTTTTGCACAATCTAGTGAGTATATGTGAATCCAGAATGCTATATTAAACTGGAGGAGTATAAAAGAAACTGGACTTTTACCACTTTGTACTGTTTTTCTTCTCAAAATCCAATCTATATTTGGGAGGTAGAATTTTGTGTTGACAGCTAAATATGAAATCCTAATTCATTTTGGATAATTTGGAAATGAAATTGAAGAATAACATTTTCTAAAAGATAACTTACACTGCAAGATTTATTTTGCATAATATATTTTTATGAGAATTGCAGAATTCAGAAGGGAAGATATCTTCTCCTGCATGATATATCATCTCTGAATATTTTCTTTAGCATGTTATGACTTCCTTAGGCTTGGGAGGATTATTACTGTAAAAGTAATTTTAACACTCTCTTTGATAAAATGTAAAGGAAAAGAGAGCAATCTGTCTATCATCAGAACACATAATCATATGGTTCAGGTTAGAGAAAAAAAAGAAGCTTGACTTTCATGCAACTGGAAAGTGTGTTAAAACTCAATTAGCCAAACATTTGCATTTTTCAAACAGCAAGTTTCTGTGTGTCTTGAACAAGTGACACAATCTTGCTGCTATTTTGATACATGCTTTTGAAGCTCTGGTTCTTCTTGTCTGTATCAGGAAGTAAAACATAATTTATTTGGATAGAATGGTTTCACTGTTTGATGGAAAAAACATGAATAGAAAGGGAGCTTGGCAGAATTTGAAAACTACAACTGATCTCTAAATTACCTCAAGACTTGAAGTAACTCTGCTTTTCCTCAACGACTTTTATTTGTCAATACCATTCCAAAATATGTTATTAATAATAATAGGACCTATTCAGAAGCTAGTAAGTAACAACCTTCAACTGTCTTGTGGTAGATATACGAAAAGTATGTTCTATGTGTCTAAAATCTATGGTGGATTTCTGCATTTTTCCTTAGCCTTAGAGTTCTTACTTTTTATTAATGTGAAATTATCAAAATTGATTTTTGAATGTATTGGTAGAGACTGAAAAGGAAAGATGATGTGACTTGAACACATCCAGTTTATTCCCTGAAAGGCAGTGCTTAAGTGATTCAGGTTCAACATCAGGGAGAACTGTGTTAGAAACCTGTGTTTTCTGCACATTAGCTGCATGCGGTTGGGCAAGTTATTTAACCCTTTTTAAAAATAATTTTTATTGGAGTATAGTTGATTTAGAAAGCTTTGTAAGTTTCATGTGTACAGCAAAGTGAATCAGTTATATATATATATATATATATATATATATATATCCACAATTTTTTAGATTCTATTCCCATTTACAGAGTATTGAGTAGAGTTCCCTGTGCTATACAGTAGATGCTTATTATCTATTTTATATATAGTAGTGTGTATGTGTCAATCCCAATCTGGCAACTTATGCCTTCCCCACTTTCCCTTTGGCAACTGTAAATTTGTTACAAATGAACTCATTTAACCCTCTGAGCCTCAATTTCCTTATCTGTAAAACAATACTCATTTTAAAAGGTTGATTAATTAAAACAGTGCCTGGAACAGTGTAAACACCTAAGAATATTTAATTATACTTGTAATAATTATTATTATGTCTCTAGCCTGTACAACTTTGTTATTGATGTTTCTCTAACCCACACTAACTCATTACAAAGAGTTGTATTCAGGAGAAAACCCACATTGTGTTGAGCTGAAGATGGTATATTTCAGCCAGATTAATGGACTCATTATTCCAAAAGGTTTTTTTTAGAGTATTTTATTTTTAAGTATTTTAAAATTGAGTTCATAAGATCATAGAGTGAGATGTATCCATGGAATATCTGGTTCAAATACTGATGTACAACTAAAGAATTTAAGTTGAAACTTCCTCAGGGTCACAGAGCTACTGAAGAGCAAAGCTGTTATTATTACACAAGCTTTCTGATTCCCAGTCAAGTGTTCATTTGTTATTACAGGCCGCTTCATAAAGTCTAAGATGACTTGAGAGGTAGGTTAACACAGGAATGTGTGACAGTCTAAGATTGCCCTGTTCCACAAATGCAGTCACAAATAATGTCATTCAGAGGAAAACTAGCTCTAGTATGCAGGGAAGAAATCATAAAGATCAGATCATAAATAAATGAAAAAGAAATGAAGGAAATGATAGCAAAGATCAATAAAACTAAAAGCTGGTTCTTTGAGAAGATAAAATTGATAAACCATTAGCCAGATTCATCAAGAAAAAAGGAGAGAAGACTCAAATCAATAGAATAAGAAATAAAGAAGGAGAAGTTAACAACTGACACTGCAGAAATACAAAGGATCATGAGAGATTACTACAAGCCAATATATGTCAAAAACATGGAAACCTAGAAGAAATGGACAATTTCTTAGAAAAGCACAACCTTCTGAGATTGAACCAGGAAGAAATAGAAAATATGAACAGACCAATCACAAGCACTGATACTGAAACAGTGATTAAATATCTTCCGACAAACAAAAGCCCAGGACCAGATGGCTTCACAGGTGAATTCTTGCAAACATTTAGAGAAGAGCTAACACCCATCCTTCTCAAACTCTTCCAAAATATAGTGGAGGGAGGAACACTCTCAAACTCATTCTATGAGGTCACCATCACCCTGATAACAAAACCAGTCAGCCACCATCACCCTGATACCAAAACCAGACAAAGGTGTAAGAAAGAAAACTACAGGACAATATCACTGATGAACATAGATGTAAAAATCCTCAACAAAATACTAGCAAACAGAATCCAGCAGCACATTAAAAGGATCATACACCATGATCAAGTGGGGTTTACTCCAGGAATGCAAGGATTCTTTAATATATGCAAATCAGTCAATGTGATACACCATATTAACAAATTGAAGGAGAAAAACCATATGATAACCACAATAGATGCACAAAAAGCTTTCAACGAAATTTAACACTGATTTAGGATGAAAACCCTCCAGAAAGTAGGCACAGAGTGAACTTATTTCAACATAATAAAGGCCACATATGACAAACCCACTGCCAACATTGTTCTCAAAGGTGAAAGGCTGAAAGCATTTCACCTAAGATCAGGAACAAGGCAAGGTGGTCCACTCTCACAATATTATTCAACATAGTTTTGAAGTTGTAGACACAGAAATCAGAGAATAAAAAGAAATAAAAGGAATCCAAATCACAAAAGAAGAAGTAAAGTGGTCACTCTTTGAAGATGACATGATACTGTACATAGAGAATCCTAAAGATACTACCAGAAAACTACTAGAGCTAATCAATGAATTTGATAAAGTAGCAGGATACAAAATTAATGCACAGAAATCTCTTGCATTCCTATACACTAATGATAAAAATTCTGAAAGACAAATTAAGGAAACACACCCACTTACCATTTCAACAAAAAGAATACAATTCCTAGGAAAAAAGCGACCTAAGGAGACAAAAGACCTGTATGTAGAAAACTATAAGACACTGATGAAAGAAATTAAGATGATACAAACAGATGGAGAGATACAAAATGTTCTTGGATTGGAAGAATCAACATTGTGAAAATGACTATACTACTCAAAGCAATCTAGAGATTCAGTGCAATCCCTATCAAATGACCAACGGAATTTTTCACAGAACTAGAACAAAAAATCTCACAATTTGTACTGAAACACAAAAGACCCTGAAGAGCCAAAACAATCTGTTTTTTTTTTAACATCTTTATTGGAGGATAATTTCTTTCCAATGATGTGTTAGTTTCTGCCTTATAACAAAGAGAATCAGTTATACATATACATATGTTCCCATATATCTTCCCTCTTGCATCTCCCTCACTCCCACCCTCCCTATCCCACCCCTCTAGGTGGTCACAAACCACCGAGCTGATCTCCCTGTGCTATACAGCTGCTTCCCACTAGCTATCTATTTTATGTTTGGTAGTGTATATGTGTCCATGCCACTCTCTCACTTTCTCACAGCTTACACTTCCCCCTCCCTATATCCTCAAGCGCATTATCTAGTAGGTCTGTGTCTTTATTCCCATCTTACTCCTAGGTTCTTCATGACCTTTATTTATTTATTTATTTATTAGATTCCATATATATGTGTTACCATACAGTATTTGTGTTTCTCTTTCTGACTTACTTCACTCTGTACTCTAGGTCCATCCACCTCACTACAAATAATTCAATTTCATTTCCTTTTCTGGCTGAGTAATATTCCATTGTATATATGTGTCACATCTTCTTTATCCAGTCTTCTGTAGATGGACACTTAGGTTGCTTCCATGTCCTGGCCTTTGTAAATAGAGCTGCAATGAACATATTGGTACATGACTCTCTTTGAATTACGGTTTGCTCAGGGTATATGCCCAGTAGTGGGAATGCTGCATCACATGGTAGTTCTATTTGTAGCTTTTTAAGGAACCTCCATACCATTCCCCATAGCGGCTGTATCAATTAACATTCCCACCAACACTGCAAGAGTGTTCCCTTTTCTCCACACCCTCTCCAGCATTTATTGTTTGTAGATTTTTTGATGATGGCCATTCTGACAAGAGTTAGACGATATCTCATTGTAATTTTGATTTGCATTTCTGTAATGATTAATGATGTTGAGCAGTCTTTCATGTGTTTGCTGGCAATATGTATATGTTCTTTGGAGAAATGTCTATTTAGGTCTTCTGCCCATTTTTGGATTGGGTTGTTTGTTTTTTTGATATTGAGCTGCATGAGCTGCTTGTAAATTTTGGAGATTAATCCTTTGTCAGTTGCTTTATTTGCAAATATTTTCTCCCATTCTGAGGGTTGTCTTTTGTTGTTGTTTATGGTTTCCTTTGCTGTGCAAAAGCTTTTAAGTTTCATTAGGTCCCATTTGTTTATTTTTGTTTTTCTTTCCATTTCTCTAGGAGGTGGGTCAAAAAGGATCTTGTTGTGATTTATGGGATAGAGTGTTCTGCCTATGTTTTCCTCAAATAGCTTGATAATTTCTGACCTTACTTTTAGGTCTTTAATCCATTTTGAGCTTATTTTTGTCTATGGTGTCAGTGAGTGTTCTAATCTCATACTTTTACATGTATCTGTCTAGTTTTGCCAGCACCACTTATTGAAGAGGCTGTCTTTTCTCCACTGTATATTCTTGCCTCCTTTATCAAAGATAAGGGGACCATATATGCGTGGGTTTATATCTGGGCTTTCTATCCTGTTCCATTGATCTATATTTCTGTTTTTGTGCCAGTACCATACTGCCTTGATCACTGTAGCTTTGTAGTATAGTCTGAAGTCAGGGAGCCTGATTTCTCCAGCTCCATTTTTCGTTCTCAAGATTGCTTTGGCTATTCGGGGTCTTTTGTGTTTCCATACAAATTGTGAAATTTTTTCTTCTACTGCTGTGAAAAGTGCCAGTGGTAGTTTGATAGGGATTGCATTGAATCTGTAGATTGCTTTGGGTAGTAGAGTCATTTTCACAATGACTGATTGATTGATTCTTTAATCCAAGATCATGGTATATCTCTCCATCTATTTGTATCATCTTTAATTTCTTTCATCAGTGTCTTATAATTTTCTGCATACAGGTCTTTTATCTCCTTGGGTAGGTTTATTCCTAGATATTTTATTCTTTTTGTTGCAGTGATAAATGGGAGTGTCTTCTTAATTTCACTTTCAGATTTTTCATCATTAGTGTATAGGAATGCCAGAGATTTCTGTGCATTAATTTTGTATCCTGCTACTTTACCAAATTCATTAGCTCTAGTAGTTTTCTGGTAGCATCCTTAGGATTCTCTGTGTAGAGTATCATGTCATCTGCAAACAATGACAGCTTTACTTCTTATTTTCTGATTTGGATTCCTTTTGTTTCTTTTTCTTCTCTGATTGCTGTGGCTAAAACTTCCAAAACAATGTTGAATAATAGTGGTGAAAGTGGGCAACCTTGTCTTTTTCCTGATTTTAATGGAAATGCTTTCATTTTTTCACCATTGAGGATGATATTGGCTGTGGGTTTGTCATATACGGCCTTTATTATGCTGAGGAAAATTCCTTCTATGCCTACATTCTGCAGGGTTTTTATCATAAATCGCTGTTGAAATCTTTCTCTGCATCTATTGAGATGCAGATCATATGGTTTTTCTCCTTCCATTTGTTAATATGATGTATCACGTTGATTGATTTGCATATACTGAAAAATCCTTACGTTCCTGGAATAAACCCCACTTGATCATGGTGTATGATGTTTTTAATGTGCTGTTGGATTCTGTTTGCTAGTATTTTATTGAGGATTTTTGCATCTATGTTCATCAGTGATATTGGCCTGTAGTTTTCTTTCTTTGTGACATACTGTCTGGTTTTGGTATCAGGGTGATGGTGGGCTCATAGAATGAGTTTGGGAGTATTCCTCCCTCTTCTATATTTTGGAAGAGTTTGAGAAGGATAGGTGATAGCTCTTCTCTAAATGTTTGCAAGATTTTGCCTGTGAAGCCATCTTGTCCTAGGCTTTTGTTTGTTTGAAGATTTTTAATCACAGTTTCAATTTCAGTGCTTGTGATTGGTCTGTTCATATTTTCTATTTCTTCCTGGTTCAGTCTCGGCAGGTTGTGCATTTCTAAGAATTTGTCCATTTCTTTCATGTTGTCCATTTTATTGGCATAGTGTTGCTTTTAGTAATCTCTCATGATCCTTTGTATTTCTGCAGTGTCAGTTGTTACTTCTCCTTTTTCATTTCTAATTCTATTGATGTGAGTCTTTTCCCTTTTTTTCTTGATGAGTCTGGCTAATGGTTTATCAATTGTGTTTATTTATCAAAGTACCAGCTTTTAGTTTTATTGATCTTTTCTATCCTTTCCTTCATTTCTTTTTCAATTATTTATGATCTGTCGTTTATGATTTCTATCCTTCGGCTAACTTTGTTTTTTTTTTGTTGTTCTTCTTTCTCTAATTGCTTTAGGTGCAAGGTTATGTTTTTTATTTGACATGTTTCCTGTTTCTTAAGGTGGGATTGTATTGCTATAAACTTCTCTCTTAGAACTGCTTTTGCTGCATCCCATAGGTTTCGGGTCAACGTGTCTGCATTGTCATTTGTATTTAGGTATTTTTTGATTTCCTCTTTGATTTCTTCAGTGATCACTTCGTTATTAAGTAGTGTATTGTTTAGCCTCCATGTGTTTGTATTTTTTACAGTTCTTTTCCTGTAATTGATATCTAATCTCATAGCGTTATGGTTGGAAAAGATACTTGATATGATTTCAATGTTCTGAAATTTACCAAGGCTTGATTTGTGACCCAAGATATGATCTGTCCTGGAGAATGTTCCATGAGCTGTTGCGAAAAATGTGTATTTTGTTGTTTTTGAATGGAATGTACTATAAATATTAATTAAATCCATCTTGTTAATATATCATTTAAAGCATGTGTTTCGTTATTTATTTTCATTTTGGATGATCTGTCCATTGGTGAAAGTGGGGTGTTAATGTCCCCTACTATGATTGTGTTACTGTAGATTTCCCCTTTTATGGCTGTTAGTATTTGCCTTAAGTATTGAGGTGCTCCTTGTTGGGTGCATATATGTTTACAATTGTTATATCTTCTTCATGTATGGATCCCTTGATCATTATGGTGTGTCCTTCTTTGTCTCTTTTAAGAGTCTTTATTTTAAATTCTATTTTGTCTGATACGAGAATTGCTACTCCAGCTTTCTTTTGGTTTCCATTTGCATGGAATATCTTTTTCTATCCCCTAACTTTCCATCTGTATGTGTCCCTAGGTCTGAAGTGGGTCTCTTGTAGACAGCATATATATGGGTCTTGTTTTTGTTTCCATTCAGGCAGTCTTTGTCTTTTGGTGGGAGCATTTAATCCATTTATGTTTAAGGTAATTATTGATATGTATGTTCCTATTCCCATTTTCTTAATTGTTTTGTGTTTGTCTTTGTAGGTCTTTTCCTTCTCTTGTGTTTCTTGCCGAGAGAAGTTCCTTTAGCATTTGTTGTAAAGCTTGTTTGGTGGTGCTGAACTCTCTCAGCTTTTGCTTGTCTGTAAAGGTTTTAATTTCTCCATCAAATCTGAATGAGATCCTTGCTGGGTAAAGTAGTCTTGGTTGCAGGTTTTTCTCCTTCATCACTTTAAATATGTCCTGCTACTCCCTTCTGGCTTGCAGAGTTTCTGCTGAAAGATCAGCTGTTAACCTTATGGGGATTCCCTTGTGTGTTATTTGTTGTTTTTCCCTTGCTACTTTTAATATGTTTTCTTTATATTTAATTTTTGACAGTGTGATTAATATGTGTCTTGGCGTGTTTCTCCTTGGATTTATCCTGTATGGGATTCTCTGTACTTCCTGGACTCAATTAACTATTTCCTTTCCCATATTAGGATAATTTTCATCTATAATCTCTTCAAATATTTCCTCAGTCACTTTCTTTATGTCTTCTTCTTCTGGGACCCCTATAATTCGAATGTTGGTGCACTTAATGTTGTCCCAGTAGTCTCTGAGACTGTCCTCAGTTCTTTTCATTCTTTTTTCTTTATTCTGCTCTGCAGTAGTTATTTCCACTATTTCATCTTCCAGGTCACTTATCCATTATCTGTTCTTCTGCCTCAGTTATTCTGCTATTGATCCCTTCTAGGGTATTTTTCATTACATTTATTGTGTTGTTCATCATTGCTTGTTTCCTCTTTAGTTTTTCTAGGTCCTTGTTAAATGTTTCTTGTATTTTGTCTATTCTATTTCCAAGATTTTTGATCATCTTTACTATCATTATTCTGAATTCTTTTTCAGGTAGACTGCCTATTTCCTCTTCATTTGTTTGGTCTGGTGGGTTTTTACCTTGCTCCTTCATCTGCTGTGTGTTTTTCTGTCATCTCACTTTGCTTAACTTACTGTGTTTGGGGTCTCCTTTTTGCAGGCTGCAGGTTCATAGTTCCCATTGTTTTCGGTGTCTGTCCCCAGTGGCTAATGTTGGTTCAGTGGGTTGTGTAGGCTTCCTGGTATAGGGGACTAGTGCCTGTGTTCTGCTGATGAGGCTGCATCTTGTCTTTCTGGTGGGCAGGTCCATGTCTGGTGGTGTGTTCTTGGGGTGTCTTTGGACTTATTATGATTTTAGGCAGCCTCTCTGCTAATGGGTGGTGTTGTGTTCCTGTCTTGCTAGTTGTTTGGCATAGGATGTCCAGCACTGTACCTTGCTGGTCATTGAGTGAAGCTGGGTGTTGGTGTTGAGATGGAGATCTCTGGGAGATTTTTGCCGTTTGATATTATGTGGAACTGGGAGGTATCTTGTGGACCAGTTTCCTGAATTTGGCTCTCTCACCTCAGAGGAACAGCACTGACTCCTGGCTGTAGCACCAAGAGCCTTTCATCCACACAGCTCAGAAAAAAAGGGAGAAAAATTAGAAAGAAAGAAAGAAAGAAAGAAAAAAAGAAAGAAAGAAAGAAAGAAAGAAAGGAAGGAAGGAAGGAAGAATAGGATAAAATAAAATAAAATAAGTAAGGTAAAATAAAATCAAGTTATTAAAATAAAAAATAATTAAGAAAAAAAATTTTTTAAGTAAAACAAAAAACAAAAGAAAAAAACAGATGGATAGAACCCTAGGACAAATGTTGAAAGCAAAGGTATTACAGAGAAAATCTCACACAGAAGCATATACATGCACACTCACAAGAAGAGGAGAAGGGGAAAAAATAAATCTTGCTCTCAAAGTCCACCTCCTCAATTTGGGATGGTTCGTTGTCTATTCAGGTATTTCACAGTTGCAGGGTACATCAAGCTGATTGTGGAGATTTAATCCACTGCTCCTGAGGCTGCTGGGAGAGATTTCCTTTTCTCTTCTTTTTTGCACAGCTCCGGAGCCTCAGCTTTGGATTTGGCCCTGCCACTGCATGTAGGTCGCTGCAAGGTGTCTCTTCTTTGCTTAGACAGGACAGGGTTAAAGGAGCAGCAGATTAGGGGGCTCTGGCTCACTCAGGCCGGGTGGGGGGGGAGGGGCATGGATGCGGGGCAATCCTGCAGTGGCAGAGGCCAGCATCATGTTGCACCAGCCTGAGGCATGCCATGCATTCTCCCGGAGAGGTTGTCCCTGGATCACGGGACCCTGACAGTGGCGGGCTGCACAGGCTCCCAGGAGGGGCAGTGTGGATGGTGACCTGTGCTTGCACACAGGTTTCTTGGTGGCTGCAGCAGTGGCCTTAGTGTCTCATGCCCGTCTCTGGGGTCTGCACTTTAAGCTGTGGCTCACGCCCATCTCTGGAGCTCCTTTAAGCAGTGCTCTTAATCCCCTCTCCTTGTGCACCAGGAAACAAAGAGGGAAGAAAAAGTCTCTTGCCTCTTCGGCAGGTCCAGAGTTTTCCCCGGACACCCTCCCGGCTATCCATGGTGCAGTAACCCCTTCAGGCTGTGTTCACACCACCAATCCCAGTCCTCTCCCTGTGCTCCGACCGAAGCCCGAGCCTCAGCTCCCAGCCCCCACCCGCCCCGGTGGGCGAGAAGACAACGCTCTCGGGCTGGTGAGTGCTGGTCGGCGCCAATCCTCGGTGCGGGAATCTCTCCACTTTGTCTTTTGCACCCTTGTTGTTGTGCTCTCCTCCATGGCTCTGAAGCTTCCCCCCTCTGCTACCCCCTGTCTCCCCCCATGAAGGGGCTCCCTAGTGTGTGGAAACCTTTCCTCCTTCACAGCTCCCTCCCACTTGTGCAGGTCCCATTCCTATTCTTTTGTCTCTGTTTTTCATTTTTTCTTTTGCCCTACCCAGGTACGTGGGGAATTTCTTGCCTTTTGGGAGGTCTGAGGTCTTCTGCCAGCATTCATTGTGTGTTCTATCAGAGCAGTTCCACGTGTTGATGTATTTCTGATGTATCTGTGTAGAGGAAGGTGATCTCTGCGTCTTACTCTTCCGCCATCTTCCTCAACTCCTTGCCAAAACAATCCTGAGTAAGAAAAAAGGAGCTGGAGGAATTAGGCTCCCTGACTTCAGATTATACTGCAAAGCTACAGTAATCAAGACAGTATGGTACTGGCACAAAAACAGAAATATAGATCAATGGAGCAGGGTTGAAAGCCCAGAGATAAACCCACGCACATATGGTCACATTATGTTTGATTAAGGAGGCAATATAAAATTGCCTCCTTAGCTGAGCAGCTGATGAATTCCTACTGTACATGCTGTGAAAACTTCACTATCCATTATGGTAGCCACAAGCCCCATGTGGTAGTTGAGCAATTAAAATATGACTGGTGTAGGGGGGGAGGAATAAATTATTAGTTTGGTATTAACAGATACATGCTACTCTATACAAAATAGATAACCAACAAGGACCTACTCTATAGCACAGGGAACTATACTTAATATCTTATAATAACCTATTATGGAAAATTATCTGAAAAAAATGTATGTACATGTATAACTGAATCACTTTACTATGCACCTGAAACTAACACAACATTGTAAATCAACTATATTGCAATTACAATAAATAAATACATCATAATAATTCACAAAAAATGATGTGTGACTGAGAAAGTAAGTTTAAAATTTTGTTTTAATTAATTTAAATTTAACTTTAAAAACTGACACTTAATTCAGCTACTGGAAAGCTTACATATGTTTGGAACAGCTCGAGTGTGTCAGTCTATTTTTTTTCAAATTTATGAACTGTATGTATGGATCAACTAATTCTGATAAATATTTAGCATCCAAATTAGGATGTGATTTAAGAATAAAACACATGCCAGATTTCAAAGACTTAGTAGAAAAATAGAGAATGTAAAATATCTTATTAATGATATTTTTTCAAAAAGTTTTATGACAGGTTGAATTTGTATTGTGGATATGTTGGTTTAAGCAAAATATATTATTCACTTTACCTCTTTCTTTTTAATTTTTTAGTGCAAAACTAGAAAATTTTAAATTACATATATGACTTGCATTTTATTTCTGTTGGACATTGTGTTCTAGAAACACAGAAGGGACTGATTTATAAGTTTGGGTCTGGGCCAGAGCTGCTGTAACTACAGCAGCTCTGGCCCTGAAAAGCCAGAGCTGAAAAGAGTGGCATCTCAGCTACTGTAGGAGGAAAGCAACAATGAGAAAATCAGGAGTCCAACTCAGGTGATAGAACGCCATATTGAAAGCATGTGGTAGGGCAGGGATTAAACCTGGAGGAGGACGAGGTGAGAGGCAAAAGCCCCGGCATTCTGCTGAGGCTCAGCTCCCACCTAAGGAGAAGAGGTTTGCATATGGGTAAACACAGCCCTGGACACAGTGAAATGGTGTACCTCATGCAGTGGACCTAGCCTTTGAGCTACGAGGCCAATGGGTCATCTGGGAATCATATGAAATTTTGTGAATCCCAAACAAAGGGAACAATTGTGACAGACCATGGGGATTTCTCTCTCATGTTTTTTAACCAAAGCAAAGAATTCAAGGGGTAGAGCTGGAAATAACTAGTGGGTGGGCCAAAATGTTCATTCATGTTTTTCTGTAAGATGGCTGCAGTAGCACTTAACTGTCTTTAACTTCATTTGAAACTATTTTGTTAGGTTGTATGTAACAGCTGTCATGTCAGTGTGCATTTAAAAAAAGACATCAAAATTGGTGAATACTTGTGTAGCCATTTTACTATTGAAGATGGAAGAAAAAAAGCAACATTTTCAGCATATTAGGCTTTATTATTTCAAGAAAGGTAAAAATGCAATGGAAACACACAAAAAGATTTGTGCAGTATATGGAGAAGGTGCTGTGACTGATCGAACGTGTCAAAAGTGGTTTGCAAAGTTTCCTGCTGGAGATTTCTCACTGGACAATGCTTCACAATCGGGTAGACCAGTTGAAGTTGATAGTGATCAAATCGAAACAGTAATTGAGAACAATCAATGTTTTACCACACGGGAGAGAGCCGACATACTCAACATATCCAAATCAAGCACTGAAAATCATTTGCACCAGCTTGGTTATGTGAATCGCTTTGATGTTTGGGTTCGACATAAGTTAGGTGACAAAAATTTTCTTGACTATATTCCCGCATGCAATTCTCTACTGAAATGTTATGAAAACGTTGCATTTTTAAAACAAATTGTGATGGCCGATGAAAGGTGGATACTGTGGAAAGGAAGAGATCGTGGGATAAGAGAAATGAGCCACCACCAGCCACACCAAAGGCCGGTCTTCATCCAAAGAAGGTGATGTTGTGTATATGGTGGGATTGGAAGGGAGTCCCCTATGATGAGTTCCTTCCGGAAAACCAAACGATTAATTCCAAGAAGTACTGCTCCCAATTAGACTGAAAGCAGCACTCGACAAAAAGCCTCCAGAATTAGTCAACAGAGAATTCATAATCTTCCATCAGGATAACGCAAGACCGCATGTTTATTTGATGACCAGGCAAAAACTGTTAACAGCTTGGCTGGGAAGTCCTGATTCATCTGCTGTATTCACCAGACATTGCACCTTTGGATTTCCATTTATTTTGGTCTTTGCAAAATTATTTTAATGGGAAAAATTCCGATTCCCTGGAAGACTGTAAAAGGCACCTGGAACAGTTCTTTACTCAAAAAGATAAAACGTTTTGGGAAGATGGAATTATGAAGTTGCCTGAAAAAATGTCAGAAGGTAGTGGAACAAAAGGGTAAATATGTTACTTAATAAAGTTCTTGGTGAAAATGAAAAATGTGTCTTTTATTTTTACTTTAAAAACCGAAGGCCCTTTTTGACCCACCCATTAGTATGACTTTAATTTGCCACCTTGTTGGTGGCCTAGGACAGTATCTGTTGTAATCTTAGGTCAAATGTAATTTGAGGGAGATGTTCTAATATTCTGGCATTGAAATTCCTCCTCCCTTAAGATAAGGTCTAAAGCTTTCAGTTACTTTTTTCCTTTATATTTAGCTTTGACTTGACAATTCATTAAGACTTTTCACATCTGTATTACCAGCTCGGAATATTTGATGGTGGTACAACTTACCTAGAAAGGATAGCTGTGAGAGTACCCTTACCTAGAGAGGATACCTGAGAGTTATATTGTTTTATCATATTATTACTCTAAATGTGGGCCTATGGGGCAACTCTCTATTGTACGCCCAATAGCACCTCAGCAGGGATTTCTAAAGGTAAGTTCTAGGATTAAGAAGAGATGGTTACACTCCAGTCCCAGGATCAAGGGCTTTGCTTGAGAGCCAGAAAGATCCCCCATCCATTTCAAATATCTAAATCCTTCCTGGCCCTTTGCCAGCAAGGTTTTCTTTCTTATAAGGGGAAGGGAATAAAATTTTAATGAGCACATCCTAGCCCCTGGAATCAGAGGTCTGCCTTTGCTCCTTCCTAGATGATGATTTTAAGCACCGCATTTAAGCATCCCTATCTTTAATATCTTCATGTGTTAAATATGGATAATATTAGCACCTATGTCATGAAGTTTTCCAGGGATTAATGAGATAACGTGTGCAACCTTTTTTATTGAAGTGTAGTTGATTTACAATATATAGTTTCAGGTGTACAGCAAAGGGATTCAGCTATGCATATATATATATATATATATATATATATATATATATATATATTCTTTTTCAGATTCTTTTCCCTTATATGTTATTACAAAATATTGAGTATAGTTCCTTGTGCTATACAGTACGTCCTTGTTGCTTATCTATTTTATATATAGTAGCATGTGTCTGTTAATCCCAAACTCCTAATTTATCCCTCCTCCCACATTTCCCCTTTGGTAACCATAAGCTTCTTTTTTATGTCTGTGAGTCTGTTTCTGTTTTATATGTAAGTACATTTGTATCATTTTTTAAATTCCACATATAAGTGATATCATATGATATTTATCTGTCTCTGTCTTACTTCACTCAGTATGATCATCTCTAGGTCCATCCATTTTGCTGCAAATGGCATTATTTCTTTCTGTTTTATAGCTGAGTGTGCAAACTTTTTATCACAATACTTGTCATATGAGGCAAGAGCTCATAAGATGTGAAATCTTGTCATTATCTGTTAAACACCCAGTTGGATACTTTACATTTTATCTCCATTAATCTCCATACCATTTGGGTAGGTAAGGATCTTTATCGCCCCCCCCTCTGTTTATGAGAAAACAGAAGTTCAGAGAAATTAACTACCATGCCCCAGTTTGCTCCATGTGAAGGCGTGATGGAGCCTCACCGGTGATTAAGAACACACACGGAGCCCTACAACTGCGTGACGGGAAAAGTTAAGGGCCTCTCTCTGCCTCCATTTCCACTTTTGAAAAAATAAGGACAGTAATTGGACCTACCTCATAAGATTTTTAAGAAGTTAAGCAAGTTGATGTTTGTGAACATTTAGAACAGTGCCTGGAACAGGCTAAGTACTACATATGATTTGTTACATCAAAAGATTATGTTTTATTTTTATGTCTTACTCGAGTGAGATTGCCGAGGTTCTTACTAAATAGTTCCTTTAGTTTTAGGTAAGAAATGTAAGTGCTTTGGGAACAAAGCATCTCTCTATCATTCTACTATAGCTCATATCTGATGAAAGCCGCTTTTGTGCACTCTCATTCTTATAATGTCACAGGGCAACAATAATAACTGTATTTTTTTTTTTGTCCTCAAGCACTGACAGCTTTTGTAGACCATTGTGAACCTGGAATCATGCCTCTTTAATATTTCTCCTGCAAAATGCCAGCCTCCCCCTGTGGCTGGAATTCTTGCTCCAATGACTAACATCTAACACGTGTTCTGCTGCCAGAAGTACTTCTTTCCTTTGGCTGGGCACCTGGGTTTGGGAGATGTGGTGTCAATCAAGACTGTATTGCTGGATGAGATAAGCGGGTAGAGAACACGTTTTAGAAGCCAATTCTCAGAGCATTGGGATTATACCTGGGCTGAGAGATTTAGCAGAGAGTTCTCAGGCTTTCCTCTGCTCCATGCTATGCCTGTGTGATCTGTTGCAGGGAGTTTTTCTTTGCCTTTCAGATTATGACCTTTCTGAAGGCCAAAGCCTTATCTGTATATTCAGCCAGACCTGTCATAGAGAGGGCATCAAAATGATCAATACAGATATAAATTCTATACCGTACCTATTTTGAGAGAACTCCTTGTAGATTAAGGTCATTCAAATACTGGATGCTTGTTTTTCTAGCCGTCTTCTAATAGAAGGCAATTAAAAAAAAAGGCAACAATAAGCTTTATCTCAAATAATTATAAGCAAAATGAACTTTAGACACATGAACTTTTCAACCACTGATTTAAAAAAATAATTAAAAAGGCAGGCCTCAGACTTTCTATAGTTTTAATGAACTTATCAAAAATCTGCTTTAGGGGACACACTGCTATACCAGAGAGGGGCTGACAAACTACAGCCTGCAAGCCAAAACTGGCCTGCCCACCAGCTTTTTTTTATGAATAAAGTTTTATTGGAGCACAGTCACACTTTTTCATTTAGGAATTATTTATGGCTCTTTCATATTACAGTGGTAGAGTTGAGTTGCCACAGAGACCATATGGCTTGCAAAGACAAAAATAGTTACTATCTGGACCTTTATATCTTCTCAGTTCTGCCCTTGACAACATGTAAATAAATGAGATCGACAGTTTTCCAATAAAGCTTTACTTACAAAAACAGGAAGTGGACCAGAATTGGCAGATACTTGGTAAATTGGAAAAAAGAAAGTCCTTTAGAGTCAGACATACTAGCTCTGTGACCTGGGAAGCAACACTTGACCTCTCTGAAGCTCAGTTTGCACACCCATAAGACATGGCTATCAATGCTTATCTCGTGATTACTATGAGGATAAAATAAGAAAATGTATGATTAGGAACTAGCACACATGAGATACTAAATGTTTGTGAATGTTGTTTCATTTAACACCTCACACCTACAGGCTATCAAAAATTTACAATTAAAATGTAGGAAAATATCCACCTCACCAAACACCATGGGAGGTGTTTTTCTCAGAAAGCAGAGATAGAGAAAAGTTTTAAAATTTTTGAAAACATGCTTAGTGTCATTCAAGGACTTTAGCTGGGCTTGTAAGAATATATATTGAATAAGGGGGAAGAAGAATGATGTTTAAAAAACCGTATCATTTTGACATCATAGACTTCTAATTTAACCCTCAATTTTGAAAAATACAATGTTTTAGGTACATTTCATGCCCTTAAATATCCAAGGATTTAACTTAGTTTTACAACGTCTTTCATGTTTCTCAGTGTTCAGAAATGTTTCTGCCATATCGTTGAACAAACTATTCCTTACAACCACTTCTAAAAATTTAGCATCCAGGACCAAAAGTGGAAAAGCATTTGTATGCATGTTTTAAGCCAGTGAAAAATGAAAGTGTTAGAAGAAAATGATGCCCTTGGGCCATTGTAAGAAAGTTGGTCCTGAACATCATCCATCACCAAACTCTGAATGTGGGATTGTGGGGTATTCTAGTTATACTAAACTTGAACGTAATAATAAAAGAAGAAAAAATGTCCCTTGCTTCCGTTCTATTTTCTCCTCTAAGTATAGTACAGTTTATTTTCTTTATAGCCATAAAATCAGAAGCATCTGGTGCAAAAATAAAACTTACCTTGGAGCATCATGAGACAGACGGGAACTTCTGAGACAAACCCAAGATTCAGGGTCGGCTGAAGTCCTGGTTCAGTTTTGTGTAAACTTGAATAAGTAAACTGACTTCTCTGGTTTTCTGTAACCTTCCATTTAGTGGCAATAAAATGCCCACTAATAGTGCTACTGTAAATATTAATGATATAACGAATATAAATGGCTACATAGTGATTGCTGGCCCAGAATTCTGCCCCAGAATTTAGACTATGGGGTATAGATCTATGATTCTCAAATTGGAATATGGGACAAACAGAAAGTACACCGTGATGCCAGAGGCAAATGAAGCTTCAGGTCAGATAGTAGGAATCTTCTGAGAGTACCAGTTTCACTCAAACTTGTAATTAGAAAGTTTAAAAACAATTTAGTAGAAATTTAAAATACTTTCATGTTGGAAACCAATAGTCTTCATTTGGAAGAGCATGTGAAATGAATGGAAACTTGAAAAATAATGTTGAAACTCCAAGGAAATAAAATAGATGGTTTTGACTGATGGACAGACTCCTCTGTGTTGTAGGGTCCCTCAGTGGAAATGGTATGTGAAGCTCTGGGAGAAAGAATGTGAGATTGGGAATTTGAAAATAAAAGTCTGAGCTCTGGCTCTGCTGGCTTCTTCTTTTGAGACACGGAATAAGTTACGTAATCTCCTTGACTCTCAGTTTCTGCATCTGTAAAATGGGACTCACTTTGATCTAATAGGTGGCTTGAGGATAAATAAGATTATGTGAAAATCTTTTTGGAGAGAATTTCTGAAATTTTTGTGAACAGTAAGGCAGTCTAAAGATGTGAGTTTTGTTGCCATCAGTTCGTACAGCATTTTACTAGTAAAATGGACTAAGAAACCAGACTCAAGGGACGCCTTCTTTCTTTGAGGACTCTGTTCTCTGCTTGAAGGCATATATTTTAACCTTACTTTAAATCCCTAAAGTTTATTTTTTTAGTTGCATATAGGTCACATTAAACCTCTCCTTATTTTCCACATCTGCAAAATGAAGAAAATAGGAATTACCTCAATGATTGTTCTGAGAATTAAAAGGACATAAGGCATATGAGACTACCCTGCAGGGGCTTACAGATTGGACCCTCAAAACTGTAAATTCCTTCCCTTTCCTCGCTGCTTCTACCCTTCACTAATCTCTTCCAAATATCTTCCAAATTAAAGAAAAAATTCTGGAGCCTGAATTCCATTATAATGGATTTTGGTTGCAGTCCTGGAAACTTTTTTCTGAGTGATGCAGCCTTAAAAATCATCTTGTTCAGAATTGGATATTCACCAATTACTTTGGAGAATTTTCTCTGATTAGCTCTTTCATGAGGAAGTAGAATAAGGGGATTATAGGAAGAGCACTAAGCAATTAAATCCAAACCCTTAGTAGTTCTAAGAAACATTATTTTTCTCTGGTTGGGCGCTCTGAGTATTTGAAGCTTACACTGTGCCTGTTTGCAAGGTCGTTAGGTTTTAATATACTTTTTTTTTAATGCACGTCATGAATTTTGAGCAGTCCTCAAATCCAGCATTTTCAAATTACCAATTAATGAAAAATCTTCATTTGTCTTTAATTTACATTACATGATGACTAGAGTTTAAACTTGTAAACAGCACCTGCTAACTAACTTTTTGCAGGCCCAGCTGGGGTATCAACTTTTTAGATTTTTGTCCCAAGCATGCCTGTCAATTGAAGATGATTGGCAATAGCTTCCACTCATATTTTTATGGAAGTGGTTCCTCCTTTTTCCTTCAGGCTAAAATATGTTGAATACTCACCAGATGCTAGATACTAAACCAAGTACATTTCTTGTATTTTGTTATTTGATTCCTCACAACAATCACTGACTAGATGTGCTTATATAATATTTTCTTTACAGTTTTGCCAAAGGAAACCGAGTTTCAGAAATGCAATATTAAGGAAATAAAAGTTCACTCAGTATATTATCTCGTTAAAGTGAGTGACTATATTTTGTCCCAATCTCCAACCCTTATTTTGGTCAAATCCTTCAATTAGCCTCTGTTGTACTCCCCTCCCCCAACTCATAATTCTTATAATTTGAAATATGGAAAACCAGCCCAAATCTCAACACTTTCCAAAAAAGTGTGGCAGCCTAAACCAAGACACCAAACTGAGTTTCAGGATTTTATAGGAGGAATCACATCCCTTTAGTTTGTGTTACAGCAAAGGGGGAAAGCTGTACCATACACACCTCCTACTGTGTACCATCCATATCCCATAAAAGTGAGTTAGATCAGAATCCAGGTCCTAAGATCTGAAAGAAGCTGAGTTTCCAATGAGGTCACTGCCTTCCATCTTACAGTCTCTCCAGCTCTGCCTTCTTAAAGGACAATAGGAGAAAAGACAGGAAGGCTTGCCACTATCCACTCACAATTACTGCCTTCCTCCATCAGGTTTAATGGTGTACATTAACAAAGAGTAAAATTCATACTTTTCATGTGTAGATCAGATGAGTTTTAAAAGACATGTACAGGTTACACAGTTGTGTAGCACCCACCACAATCAAGGATTCAAATATTCCCATTTGCCCTTAAACTTTTCTTTTCCTTGTTATAGTCAGCCCCCATCTCCAATCCCAGCCTCTGGAAACTACTGATCTGATTTCTGTCTCTAGAATTTGGTGTTTTGTAAAATCTTATGTAAATGGAATTATACAGTATGTTGTCTTTGTGTCTGAATTCTTTCATTTAGCAAAATCCTTTTGTGATTTGGTTAAATTGTTACCTATATCAGTAGTCCTTTCTTTATTGCAGTTTTATTCCATTGTATAGCTGTGAAACTGTTTATCCATTTATTAGTTGAATGCCCAGCTGGATTATCAGCTTATTACAGAGTGGGTTAAACTCTATAAAAAAGTCAGTTTTCTGAAGTGACGGTACCTTTTTGCTTTCCCACAAGCAAAGAATGAAAATTCCACTTTCCCATCAGTACTTGTGTCAGGTTTTTGTTTTGTTTTCATTTTTAGCCATTTTCCTAGGTCTGTAGTGGTTTCATTGTGGTTTCAGTTTGCAATCCCGTTATAATGTGGAACATATTTTCATGTAATTTTTTCTTCTTTGGTAAAAAGTTTGTCAACTCTTTTGTTATTTATTTATTTATTTTATTTTATTTTATTTTACTTTATTATTTTTTTTTGCGGTACACGGGCCTCTCACTGTTGTGGCCTTTCCTGTTGTGGAGCACAGGCTCCAGACGCGCAGGCTCAGCGGCCATGGCTTATGGGCCCAGCCGCTCTGCGGCATGTGGGATCTTCCTGGACCGGGGCACGAACCCGTGTCCCCTGCATCGGCAGGTGGACTCTCAACCACTGCGCCACCAGGGAAGCCGTTGTTATTTATTTTATTTATTCATTATTTTTGAGTTGTGAGAGTTCTTTACATATTCTGGATACAAGTTCTTTATCAGATATATTTGTTGAAAATATTTTTTCCCAGTTTATAGACTGTTTTTTCTTTTTCTTTTTTTAAATAAATTTATTTATTTATTTTTGGCTGCAGTGGGTCTTCGTTGCTGCATGCGGGCTTTCTCTAGTTGTGGTGAGCAGGGCCTATTCTTTGTTGTGGTGTGCGGGCTTCTCATTGCTGTGACATCTTGTTGTGGAGCACAGGCTCTAGGAACACAGGCTTCAGTAGTTGTGGCTCATGGGCTCTAGAGTGCAGGCTCAGTAGTTGTGTCACACAGGCTTAGTTGCTCCGTGGCATGTGGGATCTTCCCGGACCAGGGCTTGAACCCATGTCCCCTTCATTGGCAGATGGATTCTTAACCACTGTGCCACTAGGGAAGCCCTAGACTTTTTTCTTTTCCTTAACAGTATCTTATAACAGAAGGTCTTAATTTGAGGATGCACCATATATTGGGATTGCATTGAATCTATAGGTCAATTAGGGTCCTGATAGCTTAACAGCATTAGCATTAAGCAGAGATTTAAGAAAGGGAGGGAGCAAGCTTTTAGATATCTCGGAGGAGAGCATCCCAGGCAGAAAGATTACTAAGGTGGAAGGCTCTGAGGCAGTCACATGCTTGACTTATTCAAGGAGAATCAAAGAGACAGTGGGGCTGGAGCTAAAGGAGTGAGGAGGAAGCAGCAGCAGATAAGGACAGAGAAGTACTAGGGGCCGGATTGTGTAAGGCCTCGTAGCCCATAGTAAGGACTTGGGATTTTACTCCTAATGAGATTAGAAGCCTTTGAAGCCTCTTAAGCAAAGGACATGAACTGTCTTGCATTTTAAGGAGATCAATTTGTCTGCTACAAAAAGAGGCTAGCAGACAAGGGTGGGAACTTGGAGGTAAGTTAGCAGGCTATTACCATGTCCAGACTAGAGATGATGGTCGTCTATCTAGGCCTGGGAAGTAGTGATGAACCATGGTTGGCATCTGGGTTTATTTAAAAAGTGGAGCCAACTAGATTCACAGGTAAGTTGGGGGAGAAAGAAGGAACAGTCAAAGAGGATGCTAAGGTTTTTGTGCTGATAAACAGGAAGAGAGGAATTGCTCATTACTGAAATGGGAAGAGTGAGGTGGGAGTGGGTCTCTGGAGGGGGCAGCATGAGTTTGGTTTGGAATAGAGAAGACTGAGATGCTCATTAGACATCAATGGCTATTTGGATATCCAAGTCTGGGAAGTGAGGGGCAATTGGATTTGATGTATGAATTGGGGTGTCAATGTGCATATAGATGGAACTGTAGAAGGAAGAAAAATATTAAGCATAAATCTCATTAAGAGCCCCAATTTTCCCTCATTCATTCTTTGGGCCCTGGGATTCCAGTTGTGGTTGAAAATGCCTGGTGAACATGAACAAGGTGAAGCTGACATAAACCAGAACTGGTCTTTGTTTCTCCTCCTTGAGGTTAGTTTCCTGTGTGGATTAGCAAAGTCATTCCATGACTTTGGGCTTCTTTTCAGCCTACAATACAGTTGCCTCTGGGAGTTGTTGTGAATCTCAGTTTATTAATATTTGCAAAAGTGCTTTCAGGTTCTTCGTTGAAAGGCATTATAGAGAAGCAGAGTGTTATTATTAAGGATGACATTTGCTCATTGTGATTAAAAATGACAAAATGAAATTTCTAGTGCAGGAGTCAACACTGCAATTTAATGTCTAAAGGTGTCTTTGCCCATCAACATGCAGCCAAATGAGGTCCATCTGTATGACAGAGATTTTTCTAGTTTGCTTTCAAATGAGCATTGGTTTTCAAGTGGGGATTGAATGTAAGCAGACATCATCAGAGGCCAAATATATACCGTTTCAGCTAATTGCATCTTTTTGTGCAATGTTTTCTCTTCCCCCTTTAATTTATCACGGGCTGAAAAAGCAGCCCAGAGAACTGTGCATTGAGGCTGTGACCACATGGTTTTATTTACCATTGCACAGAGAATTTTATTAGGCTATAAAGTAAATGGATTTCAGATGAAGCAATTAAAACAGTGCCTTCTAAGGCCACTGTGCAAATGAGTACATACCCATGGGCTCTTCCTTGGAAGAAGCCTGCATTATGCAGAGAGGAAATGGGGTAGGAGCTTGAGGGGAAAGGTGGGAAGTTCTCACTCATATTTCTGTTACCCTCTCAGAACACGCTGTTTGTGAGCCCCAGTTGTAGTCTATGTTGTCATCAAGGACAGGCTGGCACACTTGGGCTGAGAAATCACAACATGTTTGAGGGAAAACTGAATTGAACTTGCTTGTGGATGGAGATTAGGGAGGGAGACAGAAGACTCTATAGAAAATTCATCTGCTGAATTTTGAGTCTCTTTTTCTCTCTCTCTTAACCTGTCAAGGCAAATTTTCCAATGTGGTTCCATCCGCAGTTTAGCATAAGTAAAAAGTGCTGGAAGGTGCTCTGTCAGTGTTTTGGGGGTCTCCACAACTCCCTCCAGCATGCCCAAATAGACTTGAAAAAGTGTCTTTGCCTTATCGCTTGTGGCTCAATTCAGTTATATAACAAGCGACTTTAGAGTTGTCACCTTCCTCTTAGTTTCAGTGATGACACCACTTCTGTGTGTATCAAGAGAGCGGCAGTGAGAGACAGGAACCATCTTTCCTCACCTCCACGGGAGGAAATGACTGTGAATCTGCTCAATGACTTTTGAAGCTCTCAGCCAGATCAAGACTTAAAATACAGTTTCCAGAGAGCTGAGGACGTTGGAAAATAGATTTCTTGGAACAGAGATATTATTGAGTCTAGAATTCCCACCATGCCTGGGGACTGCATAGCCCTGTTACCCTAGAAACTATGCCTAGTGAGGGGGCTCTCAAGAAGATACACAGAGGGCATGGACAGCGGATGTCCAGCAGTTGCTGGCTTTATGTCTGAAAGGACAAAAGCAGATTGTGGGCTGGGATCTGACTGTGTCCTGAACCTCTAGGGGAAGATGTGGGCTTTGGTGGAGGATCCAGGAGTGTGTTGTTTTAATTGTCCTGCGCCCAGAGTGTGTTGAGTCTAAGGATGTTTACATGTTTCTGAGGACCACAGGACTATGTGCGGGAAAGAGGAGAGTCTAGGAAGGGTGAATTAAGTTCTGTCCAATACAGTGGCTTAGGGTAACTCCCACTGGAGCAAATTTGGAGTAAATTCTCTTGTCTTCTTCATCTCTGTGCTTCTATAGAACAGATTACCTGGATAGTTACTACCTATTGCCCTTGTATTATATGTTGTTGCCTTTCTGTATCGACATCTTATCTCCTTTAGTCAGTCTTGGGCCTGTTTCCTTCAGCTGTATACCTTGCCCTTCTCTTGTTCTGTCCTGCATTACAGGGGTCTGATTCTTACCAGTTGCATTTCCCAGACTTCTCATTAGGTTTGACCAATGTCAGGTACTTTTAGAATGTTATAGGAGATGGGAGGGCTGTTGGAAGAGAGAGAAACCACTAGAGCTTTTTATATAAAACTTGCCTTCCTCATCAATGGAAATTTATAATCTCCTTGAAAATGAAGACTAGCCTATTTATGTATTCAGGGCTGGCTATATAATTTTTGGGACCCAATGCAAAACAAAAATGTAAGTGTTCTTGTTTAAAAAGCAGGGGAAAAAAGGTGTTTATTTTTCTTCCACTGTGTCTCCCTTCACCTGTCATAGTGTTTTTTATTTGCTAATTAATATTGCAATCTCTCTAGTGCAGGGATACTCAAGGAGAAAGTGTAAACCTTACAGGCACCAAGGGACCCCACTCTATGTGCACATGCAGGACCAGCAAGCTGGGTTCCCTCTCCTGCCAGTTGCTAGACCAATGCCTCTGAAAGTTGAACTAGGCATCTGTCCTCCCACGGCCTTGCTACCTTAACCTACAGTTGACAGGTGATCTTCCAAGAGCATTTCAGCAGCTGCATCAGAATGTACTAAGTAGGCTGGCTTCCACAAAATTGCCTGTCCAAAGCACTCAAGGAGTCGCTGCCATGCTCCACCCTGAGATGCTCTGGGGCAAGTGCCCAACACTGACCTTTCCATGCTTGTGCCCAAGTCCCAACCAGGGGTGGAGAGTGGCAGTGGAATGAGAACAGGGCAGCTCAGGATACTAGAGAAGAGAAGGTGGCCAAAAACCCATCCTAGGGTGTTGGCTGGAGGTTGGACCATGCATGGGCTGAATCTCTGATTCCCTACTGTATGCTTCATTGTCCCATTGGACTTCACGTTTAAAACACAAATTTAAATATAAAATTAGTAAGAATTTCAAGACAGTGACTGAGGAGCATGACATCCCAATTGCAAGACCCTGTGTGACTGCAACTGGCCATGTGCCCATGAGGTGGGCCCTGCATGTGTGTACTAACCACTGTGCCTCACCCATCAATTTACAAATACTAGAATATCAATAGATGACTACTGGACAAATGAATAAATGAACATAAGAATGAATGAACAAATAATTAACTAAATGAATGAGGTAACTAACTAGTTAATCAGCCTTACCCAATAGTTTGCTGCTTCTGCTGAATACAAGAAATAATTCACCAGAAATTAGCTAGCATTTACTAAGTATTTTTCACATTTAAGATACATTTTTATGGCCAAAATGACTTCTGGACACAATCTACACTACTGTTTCTTCTATCCTTCAAGAGGAGGAAACCCTGGTATGGATTAAAGACCAATGGCACCCTCATCACACAAGTAGGTTATACCCGGAGGGTGAAGTTATTGATCCATGGGAGTGAAGGGATTATAAATGGTAGTGATGTTAAGCAAATATTCTGTTTGGTATGCTCTCTCTCCATTTTTATTATACCCTTGATCTTTAACTTTCTTCTCCTGTGCAAGATCTGGATGTACTTTCTGATTTGGAGCTACCTCCATTGCTTAGAAAGCCCTGTGAGGACAGGAAAGGCCCTGTAAGAAGGGAGACATATTGGGGTGAAGGTGAAAACAATTTATCGTGTTTCTTCAAGGTCTAGCCCAGCATTTCACAGCACAGGTAAAGAGGAGAGAGAGAGTGAAGTGGACGGCATGGTTTCTTTTTGGTTTAGGACACAGAAGATAACAATTTTCTCAGCTCAAACATTGTCTTGAAGGTTCTATCTGGCTTTTATATTTTAGCTACAGAAAATTTGGGGACTGTGGGGAAACAAAAGAGACTAACCCCAATTGCCATTTTACTATATTCCGGAAACTATCATGAGTGTTTTTCATGTGTTATCTTATTGGATCCCTACATGGACCAAGCCTATGAAATTCCTGCAAGTGTATCCATAAAACCAATAAGAATGGAAGCCTTAGAGAAGTCAAATAAATTGATTAAAATCTCTCATTGGTAAACGGAGTATCAGAGATTCCAAACCTGATATTTTTTATTCCTAACCCTAGAGTCTAGGCTCTTTCTACAAACAAATAAATGAATAACTAAATAAATAAATACTTAAATATTATTTACTTGGTTATATTTGTTTTGTTCTCTTTTGACACAGGAACTCATAAAAAGTCTTTGAGGTTTTGGGTAGATCCTTTAAAAAAAAATAGGTTGCAGTGCAAGAGTAAATGATGTAATGATTAAACCAGCAAAAATGTAAAGTATATTTTGAAAACCATCTTTAGTTGTACTATTTAACATGAACTGAACACTGAATTCATTTAAACAAAGTACTTGAAAGAATCAATAACCTCAATAAGTGGCCTTCCCTCACTTCCTATTTCAGTAGAATTAGAATTTCTTCCTTTACAAATTATTTTCTGTCTTTTCTATCTTCTGAAGTCTGGGTGAATGGCACCTCCAGGGTGTTTTAAACAAATTAGATACACAAATAGTAATGAATAATTTTCCCTGTCATATTTTCTGGGCTGTGAATTCTGCTTGAGATCTTATTGGGTGGATTAATTTCACCTAAATACAATTCCCTTTGCTTTCATAAAAGAAGGAAGATTGTCACTCTCTTATCCATCCTGATCTTAGTTTTGGATTAGATGTTATGATGGTTAAATACTGCCATATTAGGCCTTTGATGGAAAAATGATTCCTCTGTATTGTTTTTTAAACAGGCCATAACATTTATCAAGCCCTAGAGATATTAGAATAAATCAATTAGAAAAAAGTCAATCACAACATTCTTTGTTTCTTTCCCAGAATAATTATTTATTTGGTACCTTCTCCACACAGGGATGAGTGCAGATGATGGAGTGTAGGGATTCCAGTTACAACATAAACATTCTCCTTAAGGAATCTACAGATTAGTATGAGATAAGTGGTTATGAGGGGAGCTGATGTGGGTTAACACTCTTAGTCTGTTCCAGTTGCTATAACAAAATACCATAAGCTATGTGGCTATAAACAACAGACACTTATTTCTCATAGTCCTGGAGGCTGGAAGTCTGAGATCAGGGTATCAACATGGCCAGGTTTCGTGAGAGCTCTCTTCTGGGTTTCAGACTACTAAAAGCTCTCTGCGTGTGGTGGAAGGAGCAAGGGAGCTCTCTGAGGTCCCTTTTATAAGGGCACTAAACCTATTCATGAGGGCTCCACCCTCATGACCTAATCACCTTCCAAAAGCCTTACCTCCAAATGCCATTACATTGGGTTTGAGGATGTCAACATATGAATTTTGAGTCTAGAACAAATGCCTTCCTGAGGACAGGTACAGAAAGAGCCCTAGGAAAATTTAGAAGCAAGGAACATTATTTCCAGCTAAGAGATTGGGAGAGACTTCAAGTAAGAAGTTATGAAAAGGGGACAAAGTAAAAATGATAGAATTAGGTTATTTCTTTGAGTCAAGGAAATTATCCTTGAAGACTCTGTAAAGTCCATTTTTGGAGGCAGAATATTGTCTGTTATTTGTGTTTATTTTGGACATTGAATTTACAGAAGCACAAGACATGGGTGAACAAAGGCCCTGAGAGTTCCAAAGTCTGAATTTCTAGTCTTCATTTGCTGACTTAGAAGAAGTCAGTGCTAGCAGGACCCTATGTGATAGGAAAATAACTTATTCAGTGTTAATTGATTCATTTATTTATTCTTTTACTCATATGTTCCCTAAAATGTAATATTTGAGCACATATTATATAAAAGGCTCTGAACTAGGTAAGGGGTGAGTGTGGGTAATGTGGCTGACCTAGTTGCTACTCATATATGACCTAGATCTTTGCTACTCTAAGTGTGTCCAAGGAGCCAGAAGCACCAGCATCACCTGTAAGTTTTGGAGAAATACAGAATCTCTGTCTTCCCTAGCCCTAATCAGAATTTTCATTTAAATTAGATCCCCAGTTGATTTGTGCACATATTAAAAATTGAGAGTAAGTTGGATTTGTAGCCCTAAATAGCCAAGAAAATAGTCTGCAAGCTAGGTCAAATTTGTCTGGTCACATCCTCAAGAGAACAGGAAAGCATCTATATGCAAGGCTTTTCTTTATTGAGTGGGAACTATGGGTTTCAAAAGAAATTTCATTTAAAATAACTAACTGGAGGGAAGATCTAAATTCCAAATATAGAAAACGTGAACACTATGGATACTGACAAAGCTGAGAAGCTCAGACTTCTTACCCTAAATGAGACTGGAGAGAAGTCTTAGAATGGCCTCCCAGCAGCCTAGTAATTTGGGTTCCTTCAATTAGATATGACCAGCCTTTCTCTTTCCTTGCCTACAACCTTCTTTTGACCATCTCAACTTGTGCAAATGTTATCTATCCTTCAGTAACCAGCTGGAATGACACCTTCACCTTAGAATCATTCTCAATACCACAGCTAGAGCCAATCTCTCTCTTCTTTGAGTGTCCCCAGCAATATATCTGTACATTTCCATGACATTTATATATTTGTCTTCATGTGTGCACGTGCAAGTCTGTGACTTATTTCCCTAGCAATAGCACCTTTAAGGAAAACAGACCCTAATACATACAGCACATGGCATGATACCATGAACACAGTAGGTCTTCAATTGTGCTTGTTGGATAAACTGAGACATAGAAATCACTACTGCATTTTCATATATATTAAAATAAAGATTCAAACACATTAATTAAGCTTAGTCAAAGACCTTGGAAACTAGCAAATAAATGTTATTTGCTAGTTTCCAAAATGTCTTTGTCTCCAAAATGTCTTAAAAACTTTTTTTGATTATAAAATTGTTTAAATTAATTTTTTACTGGAGTATAGTTGATTTACAATGTTGTGTTAGTTTCAGGTGTACAGCAAAGTGAATCAGTTATACATGTACATATATCCACTCTTTTTAAAATTCTTTTCCCATATTTTCCCATATAGGTCATTACAGAGTATTGAGTAGAGTTCCCTGTGCTATACAGTAGGTCTTTATAACTTATTTATTTTATATATAGTAGTTTGTATATGTCCATCTCAATCTCCCAATTTATCTTCCCCCTGCCCTTTCTGCCTGGTAACCATGAGTTACAGATGTAGACAACAAAATGTCTTTATGATGGTTAAGATTTATAGCCAAAGTTGTGCCTTGTACAGGGGAATTAAAGATGAAGTCTATAAGGTTTTTAGAAACTTAGCTGGGGAGGCAAGACATACTGAGAGTATCCTAAAGAACATTTAATAGCAACAGAAGGAAGAACATAATAATGTTACTAATTTAGCATAAATGAATGCCAAAATGCAAAATAAGGATATGAGGATTCTGGGGTGGAGAAGAATAAATTAACATTGGTGAGTTTCCCAAGAAGTGGGTACAATAGGTGAGGCTTGAATTAGGATTTTAAGGATAAGTAATATTGAGTTGAGGAAGAGAAGTGCATAAGATCTTTGCATACACAGATTTCAAGTGTGGGAAAAATAGGAGAAACAGGCTCTTCTCTGCAAAGGAGACCCAATGCTAGAAGTCTTGAAAGAAAGACTCTTGTGTTAGGTTGAGTTTTCCAAAGATGGCCCCAATAATAGGTCTCATCCCCCATACTGTTCTGCAGTGTGATCTTGTCAGTTCCCCTCCAACGGAGGGTTTATGTCTCCTCCTGTCGACTCTGGACAGGTTTGTGATTGCTTCTACCAATGGACTAGGGTGGAAGTGAGGCTATGTGACTTCCAAAGTGAGGTCCTAAAAGACCAGGCAGTTTCTGCTTGGATCTCTTGGAATGCTCACTCTATGATTCTTTCTCTTTGGATAATTCTTCTTGGAACCCAACTGCCGTGCTGTGACAACCCCAAGCAACAGGAGCGGTCATGTGTACATGATCCAGTCAACAGATCAGCTGAGCTTTTTCTTCAAGTAACTCCAGTCCAGGTACCAGACAATCTAAGAAGTCTGTAGATTATTCCAACCCCCGGCCATATTGAGTCACTCCTATCCCTTTTAGTCTCCCCAGATAAAGCCTCAGACATTGTGGAACAGAGATAAGCCAGCCCCGCTGAGTCCTGTCTAAACTCCTGACCCATAAAATCTGCGAACATAATAACATGATTGTTTTATGCATGCCATTACTTTTTACATGCATCATTAAGTAACTGAAACCACTGGTTTCCCATCTTTTGGGGGACAGTGTGGTATGATGGAAAGCACACATATTTTGGAATAAGACTACCCTGGGTTTTAATCTCAACTCCATCACTTACTTAGCTGTGAATGCTTAGACCAATTATGAACAGTTTTAGGGTCAGTTGCCTCATCTCTAAAATGGGGGTGATTGTTCTAACATGTTCTAACATGATAGAATCATTGACAAAATTAAATGAGATAAAATAGGTAAGAGGCCAGATACAAAATAGGTACCTGATGTGTTGTAGGTGTTATTACACCTACAGGTGTGTGTGTGTGTGTGTGTGTGTGTGTGTGTGTGTGTGTGTGTGTGTGTAGAGGGCCCTTTCCCTTGTAAGATTTTGCTCAGGAGCCCTGAATATTAGCAGGAGGTAAAGCTAAATAATACTTTACAGTTTATACAGTACTTTTGCAGATGTGACAATATTTGAGTTTGGGGCAGCTTTTCCAGGAAGATAATCAAATTACAGGTTTCCCCCACTCTCTGAAAATAGAGTGATCTTATCAAATCTTTCATAAGTGGAAATGGCATAAAGTGAAGAAGCAGTTACCTTAGGACACAATTTGTGAACAGATGCATAAGTTGAGATAAAGCATAGATACTCACAGACACAGTTCAAATCTATGGTGGTTTCATGCTGAGATATGGGGTGTAGTTCTTGGGGAAGGAGCTCAGAGGTGTGGCTTTACTGTTGGGGGTCGGGGGTGGGGCCAGCACTTCTCTAACAGCTGCTACAAAACAAATGCTGAACTCTGTTTTTGCTATTTGGAAAAGTGAAAATCTGCAGATTCCTTTTGGTTAGCAAAAATAGGTACTAAAGCAGGTCTTTGGTAAAAATAAAGTGTTGTAAAGTGAACTTTTGAAAAGTGGGGGCTACCTGTACATCATTTTGTAGATTTTTATAAGCTGTAGCTGTAGGTAAGTAATTCACCCACCATTTGGGCCCTGATACCAGATTTCCTGAATTCAAACTCACCAGCCATGTGACCTTGAGGAAGTTAATACTACTCTCCTGCTCCTCAATTTTATCACCTCTAAAACAGCAATACTATATTGTTTTCAGAATCAAATGAAATTATACATGTAAATC
Organism: Phocoena phocoena; assembly: GCF_963924675.1. NCBI lineage: Eukaryota > Metazoa > Chordata > Mammalia > Artiodactyla > Phocoenidae > Phocoena > Phocoena phocoena. The sequence goes on along the minus strand of NC_089222.1, from coordinate 7,577,307 downwards.
ACTTAAAACAGTTCTTGCATAGAGCAGGGTGTTCAATAACGTGCTATCATTATAGATTCGGCTCAGAGAGTTAGATTTTCTAGGGTCACACAGGTATAAACATCATCAAACCCAGGCCTTGTGCTCTTATACCACTGTTATTATACATTTTTCTTTTAATTTCTGCTTAGACACAGGTTAACTATTGGGTTTGGTCACTATTTAAACACACTCCTTGTTTTTACACTCTGAAGTTCTCACAAGAACCACTTGTGCAAAATCAGACTCCATACCAGTTCTGAATTTTGCCCAAGACATGGGAGGATGGCTCTCATAGTCTCTCATTAACAAGAATAGTGACCTCACAAAACCTGTCTTGACTACATACCTGTGACCATTAAGATCCCCTTTATGGCTGCCTCATCTTTGTAAAACAGCAAAAGACCTGTTTCTCCTGAGGTATTGAGAGCATCTTCCCCTGTCCTGCTACAGTCACATCTCAAAGATCCTTTTGAAGTCTACAATCAGATCCCAAAGATTCTTTTTAGATCTACACTCAGATCTCAAATATCCTTTTTAGGCCATCTATGCAAAAAAGTTACTCATTGAAATAAGGCTTTTCTCAACTATGATGGCTTCTGTGTTTAGATTTCTATTCATCTCTGAAGACTTTCCAGTTCCTGGGTTGTCTCCTGACTTTAGCCGTTCCAATGCATGGAACATCCTAGTAAACCTTGTCAGACTTCATCACCATCACCAGCCCCTCTACAAGCTTATCTCCTCTCTTTCCTATCTATGCTTTCTTTACTCTCTATTTCCATTTGGGTCACCACTTAATTGTCTCTCAGCATCTTACATACATTAACTAATCCCCAATTGGTGTGTCAACAGCCTTTTAATAATGCCAATATGTAGTGTTTTCTAAAATATATATGGCTTCCTTATGCTTGTGCTTTCTTATTTGTGAACTGTCACGTTACCTGTCAGTGGAATAGTGTGCAAATACTTTGCTGAAGGTGACTTATCCCAGACCTTGCTTCTCCCACAAGGCGGAGAAAAAAAATCAGCCTTTAATGAACTCAGTGCTGAAGTGGATTAGCTGTTTTCTTTGGGTAAGATGGATGATTCTATCAACATTATTAAGTCACTAGGTCTGAATTTCTCTCTGTGAAAATCCAAAGTAGTAAGAGCTCTTAAGACCCCTGTCAATCTGTCTCACTGACATATTTTAATGTTTTGGCAAAAAACTAAAAGGATGCTAGTCCTGATTGAACAGTTTACATTGTTATCTATTTGGTTTTCTTGCTTCCAAGTGGCTTGATTTTACCCACTATCATGTGGCAATGGGCTTTATTTCTTAATGACTTTATATTATACTAGACGGCATAAAATTTGTCCAATTACTTAAAACAATTGAAACATCACTAGATTAACAAGAAAGCTCTCTTATATAATCTCATTTTAAGAAGTTTAAGAGTTTTTGTTTTTTTACATACAAAGCTTCCCTTAAGTATTTTTGTAACTCTCCCTATTGAGGGAACAGATCAGGGTAGAAAATTGTAAAGAATGTTCTAGGCTATGAAGGCAGGAATGGATGGGATGACCATGTCTCTCTGGAAGAGATGGGGAGACTTTCTCACAACCATAGGAACTGTTACTGCAAATCTCCAGAGCAAAATGAACAATATAGTCAATTTACTCTATGTAAGATGTGTTAATGGAAGGGTGGTTAAGGTATTGTTTTCAAGGAATGTAATAACATCTTCTGTAGGCTGTTTCTGTTACTGAGCAAGGGCTTTTGTGCCTGCGGCACAGAAAGCCAAACTCTGACAGCAGGTGTTTACAGCAAAGTATGGGTTTATTTGCGGGGCACCAAGCAAGGACAATGGGCAACTCATTCTCAAAAGACCCAAACTCCCTGATAGCTTTCAGGGAAGGATTTTTAAAGATGGTGTTAGGGGAGAAGGTGGTAGGATGTGTGATCTCTCATGGACCTTCTTCTGATTGGTTGGTGGTGAGGTAACAGGTGAAGGGAATCTTGACCTTCTTGTTCCAACCAGTCTGTGGTTTATGTGTTTGTGGTCAGCATGTAGCCACCATCATCCACCTGGGCAGTGGTCTTAGTTTTTGCAGGACAACTCAAAAATATGTATCAGGTTGTTATCTATATCCCTTCATGAGGAACTAGGAGTCATGTGACTCTATTGTCCTGATTTTTAACTGCTGGAGCCATTCTTTGGAACTGGGAGAAGGCTAGGAGACTAAAGCCTTGTTTTCTATAAACAAGAAGGAGGGGACATGTAAGGGATCTTGCACCTGGGAAGGCCCCAACAGGTCCTGCTTGGTTTCAACCCCCTCTTTTCTTTGATACTCCTAAATTCTGAGGAGAACAAGGATAAGGCAAGAAAAGGAATGAGGTTTTGGATAGAGAGATTAATCATAAACTCAGCAGGGGAGCACAGTTTTACGGGGGACTTTGTTTCATTTCCTATATCGCTTATAATGGCACTCTCCTGCTACTGACCCAAGGAACCAACTTCATTTACCTTCTCAAAAAAGAAAGAAAAAAGTGAAAAATAAAATGAGAATTCATAGAAAAAGCTCTTAGAGTTTCACTGGCATATTCAGTATTTTGTCTTCCTACTTATGGAGCTATTTTAGTAAGAGTGTAATGTATTCTTTTTAATATTATGCAGACTCCTTAAGGTTGAATTGTTCTTGGGTGGCTCTGTGTAACTTCCGAGGAAACTTTTCCTTCAGATTTTTTTGTTTTGCTTTGTTTATTTGTTTGAGTGCACTTTAATAATTGGTGACAGTCACTTGTGCCACCAAGACTTACTGACCCTTATTTGCTGACATTGCTAAGTTGGAATGACCCCTGAGTAATTGAAATTGGAATTTGCCTCTTCTGACTTCTAATAGGAAGTAGATGTTAAACCTTTGCAATATAATGCCATTTCACTCACCAAAGAAATGTGTTTATGTTAATACTACGTGGTGCAGAATCCTCTTGTTTATTATTAGAAATTGACTGGATGGGGAATTAGGAGCAAAAAAAAAAAAAGGAAAGGTAGAGAATTGTTCACTGACTCACTCCTAAATTTACTTGCAAGGAGAAGAAAATTAATGGAAATCAGTATTCTTTTATTGTGTTTCCATTCCTCAAAGAAATGATGAAACATGAAAAGAAAGAAAAAAATGCTCTCTTATATTTTATCTGTCCTTTATATACAAATAGGGTTCTGATTAAAATACATTTTGGTGGCTCTGACTGGGGAGAATTTATCTGTAAAGAAAAAACTTGAAAAGGATAACGTTTTATTGTTTGGTATTATCAGTGCTACAACTCAAATTCTTTAGAGTTCAGTTCTATACAGACTATGTAGAATTGCTAATTCTTCTTTCCTTATGTGGCTCACATTTTTACAGAGAAGCTTAATCTGAAGTTCTGCATGCTCTTTTCATCTATTTTTTTTTGTGTTTTACAATGCCTTCTAACATTTTCTCTTTTCCTCCCTCAGCAAGATTTTCTCCCTTCTAAAGAATTTTAATCTCTTGAGGTCATAAAGTTTTTTGATGCCTTCTGCTACACTTTAGGTAAATTCAGGGTGAATTTTTTTTTGTGGGGGTAGTAGTGGGAAAGTTGTTACTTGCCAACCATTGGAGAGTGGGAAACTTGAAGGAACAGTTATACCAGTGTACACAGTTCCATCTGGTGTTATGGCCAGGTGGTGCTGTAGATTCAAAGCAGTGACCCCCAGTGTCACACACTTGATTCTTTTCTAAACAGTGAAGGAGATTAGACAAGTTAGCTCTTTTTGCTGTAGAAGTTTTTGGGCTCAGTAGATAAGAATGATGTGTATGTAATCCAGAGCCTTGCTCCTCAAAGTGTGGTCTGTGGACCAGCAACATTGGCATCACCTGTAAGTGTGTTAGAAATGCAGAATCCCTAGTTTCACCCCAGAACTACTGAATCAGAATGGGCACTTCAAATAAGATCTCCAAGATATATGTATTCATTAAAGTGTGAGAAGCACTGGTCAAGAGATAGTTCTTTACCCCATCAACAATTCTTCAGTCGTAATTGTAAAACAGCGCTAATGATAGTTATGCACCAAAAGTCGTGCTAAGAGCTTTTATTACATCATTTAGTTTAATCTTCATGTCCTACCTAAAAAAATTATTTTTTTCTATCTCCCTTATTTGACAGTTATGGCACTTATGCCCAGAAGGTTGAGGCTACTTGTTCAAGGTCACACAGAGAGACATTTATTCATGAGGTCACTGAGAAAAAGAATCTTCTCTACATTGGATTTTGACTGTGCCTCTTGAGATGATCAATATCTGAACAAATTCACACAAACTAAATTCTCCAGAAACTGATTTATAACAACAATAGAAGATTATCTCTCCATAATGAAAAATATAATTGCCACTGGTTTTGAGCATACTCAGACTGTCTCTGTCTTCTGGATACCCTGATGGAAGGCAGGGTAAAATCAAGAGGTTTTTAGGTTAGCCTGGGATTAGAGTGATGGAATTAGCTGATGGTAGGAGAGTTGATTGATAATTTTAATGTCTAATGTCATCAAATAATACCTGGATGTAGTTATTTCTGTTCCATGGCCAAGTATGTGTCAAGGACACCTGCAGATTGACTTTGACTGATGTTACCTCCTCCCTTCCACAGAACTGGAGATTCAAGACACAATCTTACCTCAATGACAAATCTTATTTTCAGGCAGATCATATAATTTTGTGATTATATTAATGCTATCAATTTGCCTATAGACAAATCTTACTATTGCTTTTGCCTAATGTCTATTTCTGACTGTGGCCATTTTGAGTTCATTTTACTAATCTATCTCTAGTAAGGTAGGCCTCAATCTTTTTTGAATTTGTGTTATTCTCAATCCATGTATTCAGAAAACAAAAGGCTTACAACAAACTGCTTCCTTGGTGGGAATTTTGAACAGCTTTGACTCACTTAACATGACATTGGATATTGCACACACAGATATGTATTCAATTATATGTTACCATATACAATATATAATATATGTATATGTGTTATTAACTACAAAAAAAAAATAGTTACTACTTATCAAGCCTCTGTCTTGTATCAGGAACTATAACTAATTGTATAACTACAACTATAACATATAATATTTTATTTATTCCTCATAACATACATATAAAATAGATGTTAACATTCCCATGTTACAGAGGAACAAACTAAATTGAACTGAGATTAAGTAACTTACTCTAGGTCACACAGATGGTAAATGATGGATGTCTGTGACCTTGATATCTGTGACAAAAAAGCTCACATTCTTCCCAATTTATTACCTTGTATTACATATAGTAACTTATCTAATGAATGTAGTTAACCATGATTTAGGATTCTATTAACAATGCATAGACTAAATCATGGAACTGTGACTTATGGAAACATAGGAGACAATCTGTAATAGTTTATAGGTTTGGTGGAAGAAAATCTTCCAGTTAACTATTCTAACAATGTCTTGACTGAGAATTTTATCCTGTTTTCAAAACTGTTTCAGTGTTCTAACATTTTTTCTCATCAGGGAAACCATAATCCAATTTAAACAACTTCTGAACATTATATAAAATAACTACTTCAAGTTATTTTTATGTACTGCATTGGTCTGTATGTATTAGAAAATTTTATGGATCTTTTAGCAAACAAAATTGAAGTAATTATTATGCAGTAATACTTTTTGTCTTCCTTAATAAAGAAAAATGATTACACTAAATTCAGTTGCTTAAGAAGTAGATAGAGCTGCATTAACAGAATTCCCAATCTCTCAGTAAGCATCAAGCTTTTTAAAGTATTCATTCACTTGACAAATACTTATTCATACCTACTTTATGTTGGCACTGTTTTAGGCACATGGGATATTAGGTAAATAAAATATACAAGAATCCTTGACTTCATGGAAACTAAATTATTATAAGAGCCTATAGGAAATAAAAATTAAATAAATGTGATTAAGATGGTGGATGCAAGAGATAATATTATGCAGACTGGTTCAGGCAGACCTCATTGAGCAGAAAAGTACTGAATAAAGAATTGAAGAAGAGGGTCTTCCCTGGTGGCACAGTGGTTAAGAATCCACCTGTCAGTGCAGGGGACACGGGTTTGAGCCCTGGTCTGGGAAGATCGCACATGACACGGAGCAACTGAACCCCTGCACCACAACTACTGAGCCCACGTGCCTGGAGTCCGTGCTCCACAACAAAAGGAAGCCACCACAATAAGAAGACTGTGCACTGCAACAAAGAGTAGCCCCCTCTCACTGCAATTAGAGAAGCCTGAGTGTGGCAATGAAGGCCCAATGCAACCAATAAATTAATTAATTAGTTTAAAAAAAATCAAAGAGGGAGTTAACCAGGCAAATATCTTGGAAAGAGCATTCCAGGTAAAGGGAATAGCTTCAACAGAGGATCAAAATAGGAGCATAAACAGAAAAGAGATCAAAACAGTTGGAGTGTAGAGAAAGGGAGTGAGGGAGAAAATAGTAGGAGAGAAACTAGAGAGAACAAGGAACCAAGTCACTTGGACCCTTGTCAGCTCTTACAAGTATTTTGGCTTTTATCCCAAGTGAAACAAAGCATTATTGGCAGTGTTAAGTAGAAAAACAATAGGATTTGATTTATATAAATATAAGATCTCTCTGGATAATGTCTTGGAAATAAACTATAGAAAGAAAAGAAAAAAGAAAAGAGTGGAAAAAAAAAAAAGAACAGAACTACTGAGCTCTGTGGGAAAATATCAAATAGTCTAACATGTGCTTGAAGTCCCAGTAAGATAGAAAAGAGAGAATGGGATGGAAAAACATAATTGAAGAAATAATGGCCAAGAATATTCCAACAATGATGAAAACCTTTCAACACATACAGCTAAGGATATCAGCAAATCTTAAGCGATATAAAAAGAAAAGCATAACAATGTATGCACAGCATAGTCACATTCATGCAAAGCCCAAAGATAAAGGCCAAATCTTTAATGCAGTAACAAAAAAAAGTTCCAAAAAAGACTTGTGCAAGAATATTCATAGTACTTTTAACCCTAACTGCTAAAAACCAGAAACAGCTCAAACACCTCAACAGCAGAAGAATGAATCAACCAGTTATGGTATGGAATCTCAAAAACCCATACTGGGCAAAAAAAAAAAAAAAAAACACACAGAAAAAACAAAGTCATTCATAATGAATCATACAATTTTATAAAGTACGAGAAATAATCTATGGCAAAGTAACCTATGGTAACAGAAGTTCAAAATGGCTGCCTCTGAGGAGCATGGGGATGGACCAGAAAGAGATACAGAGGAAAATTCTGGATGATGGAAATCTTCTGTGTCTTTTTTTGGGTGGTCCTATGTGGGTGTCTACAATTGTCAAAATCTATTGAACTGCACAGTTAAAATATGTTCATTTAGGGGTTTGTAAATTATACTTCAGCTAAAAAAATTTTTTAAAGAGGGAAAGAGTTATCAACTGGGCCAAATGTTGTAAATAGGTCAAGTTACAAGAGGAGTGAGAATTTACCTTTGAATGTAGCAACAGTGAGGTCTTGGTGATCTTGAAGAAAGCAGTTTTAGTGGAGAGTTAGAAGCAAAAGCCCAATCTCTGGGGAGATATTTCTCTCTCCTCCACTATGATTAGCTAATGTGTTGAGAAGGCATTCTTCATAGAGACAAGAGGATTTTCATCCCTAAACAGAATACTTTGAGAGACAGAAGTTAGTGGCTGAAATTCTTCTCTTTTTTTATTTGAAAAAAATTTTAACCTCTTTATTGGTGTATAATTACCTTATAATGTTGTGTTACTTTCTGCTTTATAACAAGGTGAATCAGCCATGTGCATACGTATATCCCCATATCCCCTCTCTCTTGCACCTTCCTCCCACCCTGCCTATCCCACACCTCTAGGTGGTCACAAAGCACAGAACTGATTTCCCTGTGCTATGCAGCTGCTTCCCACTAGCTATCTACTTTACCTTTGGTAGTGTAATATGTCAGTGCTACTCTCTCACTTCATCCCAGCTTACCCTTCCCCCTCCCCATGTCCTCAAGTCCATTCTCTACATCTGTGTCTCTATCAAGTACTATCAACCTGTATTTAGGGACCTATTCTTCAGATTCCTAAGAACTATGTTTCCTAAGAACTATTAAATGCTAAGGATAAAAACCGAAATGTGAAAGTTCACTGAAATCTATACCACCTTTATCAAATGGTATATACTGTGTTTAATGATAACACTCTTGTTAATGATTCCAAATACATGAGGAGCATACTATCTGGGAATTAACTCTTCCTGAAATTTGTTGCCTTTATGCAGACAGATAAAGATCAGGCATGTGTTTATTAGGTATATATTTCTGGTTTAAGAGCATGCAGGTTAAACAAAATGGTGAGGATTGTAATATAATCCAGTGAAGTGTAACGAGCAAGGAAAGGAATTTGACAAAATGAATCTTAAAAGCAAAGATAGGGAGGGCACCTTCAAGATGGAAGAGGAGTAAGACGTGGAAATCACCTTCTTTGCCACAAATACAACTCCTACAGAACACCTACTGAATGCTGGTAGAAGAGCTCAGACTTCCCAAAAGGCAAGAAACTCCCCACGTACCTGGGTAGGGCAAAAGGAAAAAGGAAAAACAGAGACAAAAGAATAGAGATGGAAACTGCACTTCTGGGAGGGAGTTGTGAAGGAGGAAAAGTTTTCACACACTAGGAAGCCCCTTCACTGGCAGAGACAGGGGGTGGGTGGGTGGGAAAGTTTCAGAGCCATGGAGGAGAGTGCAGCAACAGGGGTGCAGAGGGCAAAGTAGAGAGATTCCCGCACAGAGAATTGGTGCTGACCAGCACTCACCAGCCTGAGAGGCTTGTCTGCTCAACCATGGGGGCAGGTGGGGGCTGGGAGCTGAGCTTGGGTTTCAGAGGTCACATCCCAGGGAGAGGACTGGGGTTGGCTGCATGAACACAGCCTGAAGTGAGCTGGTGTGCCACAGCTAGCCATGGGAGTCTGGGAAGAAGTCTGGAACTGCCTAAAAGGCAAGAGACCATTGTTTTGGGGTGCATGAGGAGAGGGGATTAAGAGCACTGCCTACACGAGCTCCAGAGATAAGCATGAGCTATGGCTATCAGCGTGGACCACAGAGATGGGCATGAAACGCTAAGGCTGCTGCTGCAGGCACAAAGAAGCCTGTGTAAAAGCACAAGTCACTATCCACACCTCCCCTCCTGGGAGCCTGTGCAGCCCACAACTGCCAGGGTCCTGTGATCCAGGGAAATTTCCCTGGGAGAACACATGGTGCACCTCAGGCTGTTGCAACATCATGCCGGCCTCTGCCACTGCAGGCTCCCCCTGCATTTGGTAACCTTCCCTCCCCTTGGCCTGAGTGAACCAGAGCATCCTAATCAGCCGCTCCTTTAACGCCAACCTGTCTGGGTGGGGAACAGACGACCTGAGGAGACCTACTTGCAGAGACAGGGCCAAATCCAAAGCTGAACACCACAAGATGTGTGAACAAAGAAGAGAAAGGAAAATCTCTCCCAGCAGCCTCAGGAGCTGCTCTACAATCAACTTGATGTACCCTGCATCTGTGGAATACCTGAACAGACAATGAATCATCCCAAAATTGAGGCAGTGAATTTTGGGAGCAACTGTAGACTTGGATCTGCATCTAATTTGTTTCTGGTTTTATGTTTATTGTAGTTTAGTATTTAGAGCTTATTATCATTTCTAGATTTGTTTATTGATTTGGTTGCTCTCTTCCTTTTTTAATTTATATATATATATATTTTTTTTTTCCTTTTCTCTTTTTGTGAGTATGAATGTGTATGATTCTTTGTGTGATTTTGTCTGTATAGCTTTGTTTTTGCCATTTGAACCTAGGTTTCTGACTGTTCACTTGTTTTTGGTTTTTTTTAGTATAGTTTTTAGTGCTTGTTATCATTGGGGGATTTGTTTTTTGGTTTGCTTCCTCTCTTCTTCCTTTACCTATTTCTTTTTTTCTTTAATTACTTTTTAAAAATTAAAAAAATTGTCTATTTTAATAACTTTATATTATTTTATTTATTTATTTTTCTATTTTCTTCTGAGCTGTGTGGCTGACAGGGTCTTGGTGCTCTGGCAGGGTGTCAGGCGTGAGGCTCTGAGGTGGGAGAGCTGAGTTCAGGATATTGGTCCACCAGAGACTTCCTGAACCCACGTAATGTTAAACGGCGAAAGCTTACCCAGTGATCTCCACCTCAACTCTAGGACCCAGCTCCACTCAACAACCAGCAAGCTACAATGCTGGACATGCTATGCCAAACAAGCAGCAAGACAGGAACACAACCCCAGCCATTAGCAGAGAGGCTGCCTAAAATCATAATGTCACAGACACCACAAAAAACACCACCAGATGTGGTCCTGCCCACCAGAGAGAAAAGATCCAGCCTCATCCACCAGAACACAGGCACTAGTCCCCTCCACCAGGAAGACTACATAACTCACTGAATCAACCTTAGACATTGGGGGCAGACACCAAAAACAATGGGAACTACGAATCTGCAGGCTGTGAAAAGGAGATCCCAAACACAGTAAGTAAAGCTAGATGAGAAGACACAGAAATACACAGCAGATGAAGGAGCAAGGCAAAAACCCACCAGACCAAAAAAATAAAGAGGAAATAGGCAGTCTACCTGAAATAGAATTAAGAGTGATGATAGTAAAGATGATCCAAAATCTTGGAAATAGAATGGAGAAAATACAAGAAATATTTTAAAAGGGCATAGAAGAGCTAAAGAGCAAACAAACAATGATGAGCAGCACAATAAATGAAATAAAAAATTCTTTAGAAGGAATCAGTAACAGAATAATGGAGACAGAAGACCAGATAAGTGACCTGGAAGATAAAATAGTGCAAATAACTACTGCAGAGCAGAATAAAGAAAAAAGAATGAGAAGAATTGAGGACAATCTCACAGACCTCTGGGACAACAATAAATGAACCAACATTTGAATTATAGAGGTCCCAGAAGAAGAAGAGAAAAAAAAAGGGACTGAGAAAATATTTGAGGGGATTATAGTTGAAAACTTCCCCAAAACAGGTAATGAAATAGTCAATCAAATCTAGGAAGCATAGAGAGTCCAATAAAGGATAAAGCGAAGGAGAAACACTCCAAGACATATTCATCAACTATCAAAAATTAAATACAAAGAAAAACTATTAAAAGAAGCAGGGGAAAAGCAACAAGTAATATACAAGGGAATCCCTATAAAGCTAACAGCTGATCTTTCAGCAGAATCTCTGCAAACCAGAAGGGAGTGGCAGGACATATTTAGTGATGAAAGGGGAAAACCTACAACAAGATTACTCTACCCAGCAAGGATATCATTCCAATTTGATGGAGAAATTAAATCTTTACAGATAAGCAAAAGCTAAGAGAATTTAGCACTACAAAACCAGCTCTACAACAATGCTAAAGGAACTTCTCTAGGCAGGAAACACAAAAGAAGGGAAAGACCTACAAAAACAAACCCAAAACAATTTAGAAAATGATAATAGGAACATACATATTGATAACTACCTTAAATGTAAATGGACTAAATGCTCCAACCAAAAGACATAGACTGGCTGAATGGTTACAAAAACAAGACCCAAACATATGCTGTCTACAAGAGACCCACTTCAGACCTAAGGACACATACAGACTGAAAGTGAGGGGATGGAAAAAGATATTCCATGCAAATGGAAATCAAAAGAAAGCTGGAGTACCAATTATCATACCAGAAAAAATAGAGTTTAAAGTAAAGACTATTACAAGAGACAAAGAAGGACACTACATAATGATCAAGGGCTCAATCCAAGAAGAAGTTATAACAATTGTAAATATTTAGGCACCCAACATAGAAGCAACTCAACATAAGGCAAATGCTAACATCCGTAAAAGGAGAAATCGACAGTAACAAAATCATAGTAGGGGACATTAACACCCCACTTTCACCAATTGACATTTCATCCAAAATGAAAATAAATAAGGAAACACAGCTTTAAATGATACATTAAACAAGATGGACTTAATTGACATTTATGGGACATTCCATCCAAAACATCAGATTGCACTTTCTTCTCAGTGCCCATGGAACATTCCCTGTGATAGATCATACCTTGGGTTACAAATAAAGCCTTGGTAAATTTAAGAAAATTAAAATTGTATCAAGCATCTTTTCTGACAACAACGCTATAAGACTAGATATCAATTACAGGAAAAAGTCTGTAAAAAGTACAAACACTTGAATGCTAAACAATACACTACTAAATAACCAAGGGATCACTGAAGAAATCAATGAGGAAATCAAAAGCTAACTAGAAACATATGACAGTGAAAACATGACAGCCCAAAGCCTAGGTGATGCAGAAAAAGAACTTCTAAGAGGAAAGCTTATAGCAATACAGTTCTACCTCAAGAAACAAAAAACATCTCAAACAACCTAAACCTACACCTAAAGCAATAAGAGAAAGAAGAACAAAAAATCCATAGCTAGCAGAAGGAAAGAAATCATAAAGATCAAATCAGAAATAAATGCAAAAGAAATGAAGGAAATGATATTAAAAGACCAGTAAAACTAAAAGTTCGTTCTTTGAGAAGATAAAAAAATTGATAAAACATTACCCAGACTCATCAAGGAAAAAAGGGAGAAGACAAGTCAATAGAATTAGAAATGAAAAAAGAGAAGTAACAACGGACACTGCAGAAATAAAAAGGATCATGAGAGATTACTAAAAGCAACTACATGCCAATAAAATGGAAAACCTGGAAGAAATTGGCAAATTCCCAGAAAAGCACAACCTTCTGAGACTGGACCAGGAAGAAATAGAAAATATAAGCAGACCAATCACAAGCACTTAAATTAAAACTGTGATTAAAAATTTTCCAACAAACAAGACCCCAAGACCAGATGGCTTCACAGGCAAATTCTATCAAACATTTAGAGAAGAGCAAACACCTATCCTTCTCAAACTCCTCAAAAGTATAGCAGAGGGAGGAACACTCCCAAACTCATTCTATGAGGACACCATCACTTTAATACCAAAATCACACAAATATTTCAGAAAGAAAGAAAACTACAGGCCAATAACACTGATGAACATAGATGCAAAAATCCTCAACAAAATGCTAGCAAACAGAATCCAACAGCACATTAAAAGAATCATACACCATGATCAAGTGGGGTTTATCCCAGGAATGCAAGGATTGTTCAATATATGCAAATCAATCAATGTGATAAACCATATTAACAAATTGAAGGAGACAAACCATATGATCATATCAATAGATGAAGAAAAAGCTTTTGACAAAGTTCAAAACCCATTTATGATAAAAACCCTCCAGGAAGTAGGCATAGAGGGAACTTACCTCAAATAATAAAGGCCATATATGACAACCCAACAGCCGACATTGCTCTCAATGGTGAAAAACTGAAACCATTTCCACTAAGATCAGGAACAAGACAAGGTTGCCCACTCTCACTTATTCAACATAGTTTTGTTAGTTTTAGCCAAAGCAATCAGAGAAGAAAAAGAAATAAAAGGAATCCAAATTGGAAAATAAGAAGTAAAACTGTCACTGTTTGCAGATGACATGGTACTCTATATAGAGAATCCTAAAGATGCTACCAGAAAACTACTGGAGCTTATCAATGAATTTGGTAAAGTAACAGGATACAAAATTAATGCACAGAAATCCCTTGCATTCCTGTATGCTAATGAAGAAAATTTGAAAGAGAAATTAAAGAAACACTCCCATTTACAACTGCAATAAAAAGAATATAATACCTAGGAATAAACCTGCCTACGGAGGTAAAAGACCGGTATGCAGAAAACTATATATTTCTTTCTGATGAAAGAAATTAAAGATGATACAAACAGATGGAGAGATATACCAGGTTGTTGGATTGGAAGAATCAACATTGTGAAAATGACTCTACTACCCAAAGCAATCTACAGATTCAATGCAATCCCTATCAAACTGCCAATGTTAATTTTTCACAGAACTAGAACAAAAAATTTCAGTTTGTAGGGAAACACAAAAGACCCCAAATAGCCAAAGCAATCTTGAGAGAGGAAAAAGGAGCTGGAGGAATCAGATTCCCTGACTTCAGACTATAGTACAAAGCTACAGTAATCAAGACAGTATGGTACTGGCACAAAAACAGAAATATAGATCAATGGAACAGAATAGAAAGCCCAGAGATAAACCCACACAATATGGTCACCTTATCTTTGATAAAGGAGGCAAGAATATACAATGGAGAAAAGACAGCCTCTTCAATAAGTGGTGCTTGGAAAACTGGACAGCTACATGGAAAAGAATGAAATTAGAACACTCCCTAACCCCATACACAAAAATAAACTCAAAATGGATTAAAGACCTAAATGTAAGACCAGACATTATACAACTCTTAGAGGAAAACATAGGCAGAACACTCCATGACATAAATCACAGCAAGACCCTTTTTGACCCACCTCCTAGAGAAATGGAAATGAAAACAAAAATAAACAAATGGGACCTAATGAAACTTAAAAGCTTTTGCACAGCAAAGGAAACCATAAACAAGATGAAAAGACAACTCTCAGAATGTAAGAAAATATTTCCCAATGAAGCAACTGACAAAGGATTAATCTCCAAAATATACAAGCAGCTCATGCAGCTCAATATTAAAAAAAAAAAATTACCCAATACAAAAGTGGGCAGAAGACCTAAATATACATTTCTCCCAAGAAGATATAATGATTGCCAACAAACACATGAAAGCATGGTCAACATCACTAATCATTAGAGATATGCAAATCAAAACTCCAATGAGATATCACCTCACACCAGTTGGAATGGCCATCATGAAAAATCTACAAACAATAAATACTGGAGAGGGAAAAGCGAGCCCTCTTTCACTGTTAGTGTGAATGTAAATTGATACAGCCACTATGGAGAACAGTATGGAGGTTCCTCAAAAAACTAAAAATAGAACTACCATATGCCCTAGCAGTCCCACTACTGGGCATATATCGTGAGAAAACTGTAAGTCAAAAAGAGTCTTGTACCACAACGCTCACTGCAGCTCTATTTACAATAACCAGGACATTTAAGCAACCTAAATGTCCATCGACAGATGAATGGATAAAGAAGATGTGGCATATATATAAAATGGTATATTACTCAGCCATAAAAAGAAACGAACTTGATTTATTTGTAGTGAGGTGGATGGACTTAGAGTCTGTCATACAGAGGGAAGCAAGTCAGAAAGAGGAAACAAATACCTTATGCTAACACATATATATGGAATCTAAAAAAAAAAAAGTTCAGAAGAACCTAGGGGCAGGACAGGAATAAAGACATAGATGTAGAGAATGGACTTGAGGACATGGGGAGGGTGAAGGGTAACTTGGGACAAAGTGAGAGAGTGGCATGGACATATACACACTACCAAATGTAAAATAGCTAGTGGGAAGCAGCTGCATAGCACAGGGAGATCAGCTCAGTGCTTTGTGACCACCTAGAGGGGTGGGATAGAACGGGTGGAAGGGAGTCACAAGAGAGAGGAGAAATGGGGATGTATATATATGTATAGCTGATTCACTTTGTTATAAAGCAGAAACTAATACACCATTGCAAAGAAATTATACTCCAATAAAGATGTGGAAAAAAAAAACGGATCAGAAAGCGAAGACTTTTTTTTAAGGTAAAGTTATTCTAAAGAAAGAGAAGTTGGACTGATAAGAATGTTAACAGCTTTGTAAGACTTTAAAAGATAACATTAGTTAAGATGTTATATCCCATTGTCTTTAAATAGAAAGAGAGAAAGTGGAAATTGTCTTTTCAAAATTATAGAATTCTATTCAGTTTTGAAAACTAAGTTGTGGGAGATTATCTGTGTCTATATATCTACATATCTATATATCTATATCTATCTGTATCTCCATCCATTCAATGGGGTGGTCTCTTTAAGAACGTCTTTTTCCCCCAATTAAAATGCTGATGACATATATTGGTTTAAAATTCAGTATTAATAAGGGTAAGCCTTAGTAGGAATATGTGTGCTCTAATTAAAGCCCCCAGATAGAATTGTTGCTTGAAGTTTTGTCCTTTGATTAATGGATATATGAAAGAACTTCTACACCAGCAAGCAGGCTCTTTCACAACTAAACTGTAGTATTTTAGCTTCACTTTTATATGGCCATTTTCTGTTTTGTGTTCCTCAGAGATTTGAAAAACTCTGCCCAGTATCTGGTTAGGGAGACAGTGTTACTGATTCAAAATTCACAACAGTGGTAACGTGTCCAAGGAGTACCCTGAAACCCCGCCAGACTCAAGGGTGTTACAGAAGAGCTTATTTTCCTTCCATTTTCCATACCTAATATAATCTTGACCTGAGGAACCAAGTCTCAACGTTTTTACAGCTAATAAATTCCATGAATGAAAACACACTGCTCTTGTAGTTATGAGTGTTTGCAACACTGTGTTTGGACTATCCCATCATTTCACTCTTTTCCCTAAAAGTTAATAAAAACCATTAAGATGATAAATAGGGCCAGCTGGTGATGGTATCTCATAATATTGGGAAGGTCAATACAGGTCAAGAGGGAAGAATCTTTTCTAAAAATTGAAAAACAGAAAATAAAGATATGTTTACTTTCTTGCTGTAGATGTATACCTACAAAATAAGGGGGGGAAATGTAAGAATTACACTTTATAACACATAAGATGGAAGGAATGCCCAACTCTTTAGCTGTGTTCCTAAAAATGGGACCTCAATTTTTGAATAATTGTAATGTTTTAAATGGCTACGTTAGCCAGAAAATATGCACCTTTGGAAATTTTATTACATTTTAAAATATTTCTCATGAAGACTATTTTTTAATTGTCTCCCAATGTATGGTTAGACTTTATATCAACAGTGTAATTTTTATCTAAATAATTCCAACACCGCTTAAACTAATTGGATTCAAATGTTCAGGAATTCAGCATATATGAGGATCTGCATTGAAGTTAATAACATACATTTTGTCCTGTACCACTTAAGTTTAAATTTTGCTTAAGATGGAAATAAACTAGATAATACTTACTTTCTAATTTAGCCATCTCATTTTGTTAACCTATTCTGGTGATAACCAAGGAATATGTGGTCAAAGAAGATAAGTATAATGTATTTAATATAATAATACAACACCCCTTACCAAAAGTTGATTCTGGGCCAGGAATAAGACAAATATCTGCAAACATGAAATTATTTGATCTCCATAACAATTCCATGGTAGTGTTCTAATTTTAACCCATGAGGAAACTGAGGCTTGCAGAATTGAAGCAATTTGCTAAGAGGATGCAGCTCCAAAAAGCCAGAAATAAACTCAAAGCTTGGTGTGTCTAGTCTAAAAGAATATATCCCTAACCACTAAATCATGGTGCCCAGCCCTGCACCAGGTGCATCTGCCATGTTACATGGTAAGGGTCTCTAACATCCTCTGCAGGGAGTGAGGACTCATGGATTCTTGTTTTACTCAGTAGCTTATAATCTATTTCTGTCGTAGCTTAGTTTGATATTCCTAAGGTGATTATAATGGGCAGCAAAATTTTAAAGCTCTGTACAAGTCAGTTACCCTCATCCATCTGTTTTCCTTTTTCCAATGTTTGCTTGTCAACTGGAGTTTCCTATTGTCTCTCCCCACTTCTCTTTTAATAATACCTCAGAGGGGCTTCAGAAGATCCTGAAGATCATGTTGTGTTTAATATGCCATGCTCAGCCAGAAGTTTTTAGTCACTTCAAAGAATAAATGTTGGCCATCTTGTCTGAGTGAAGACACATGGGCACAACAGTAATTTCAAGTTAGTAAGCAAAGCCAATATGTGCTAGATTTACTCTTACTATATTATTTATGAGTAGACTATAGGCAGTATTTATTCTGCATGATACACACACACACACACAAACAGACATATCCATGTATTTTCTGAAACTTCCAGACTTTATCAGCTTGCACTATTTCTTATCTGAAGCAGAGAAAGCATTGTTTCCGTTTGACTGTGTAAAATGCATAGAAGGGGAGACTCACCTGGGCTTATCTTGATAATGAAAATATTAATCCAAATTCTATGTGAGACTCTGGAACTGGTTAGCAATTCAGATCTGCTTTTCAAAAACTGGTAGTGACTCTTTGATGCGCCTGAAATTGAACAGGCTCAGTTCCTGGATGATGTCACCTGTTTATTTCCACAATTCAGTGTTTGAATAATGCAATGAAAAAAATCCCAGAAATAGCACAAAGGGAAATAAGCCAGCCAGAGAATCCCAATAATGAGCAAACATAATGACTTACACTCCATCTCTCTCTACCCCTGCCTAATTCCTTTTCTTAACCCGACATATTGGGTAAACTTAACTTCACATTATCACTATCAAATTTATAAATAATTATAGAATACTTGGTATGACAATTGGAAGGTATACTTTTATATTTTGGAAGAGGATTCTAATGAGCTGGACTGATTACTCAGGGGTCAGTGGATGATATTTTGGTGGTAATGGAGAATCTGTTAACTTGAAAGTTAGTTGGCAAAATGCTGAGCCACAGAAATATTCACACTGACTTTATGATGAACGGTTAACGCTCTCAAAGGTTCAGTAAGCCAAGATATTCCCTCCTGGAAGCTTGTTCCAACAGTTCTTATGCAGGCAAAATTCTTTCTGAAATCAATGCCTTTCACTAATATAAGCCAACTCTTTTTCCTGTCCAGTCATCACTGACAATATTTCCTTCCTTCAGATAGATTTTTGAGGACGATTTCCCTGTGGTTGATGCTTCTAAAATAATTTTTCTTCTGATTTCTACATGGACACTTGAAAAGTCCTGTCTCTTCCTTCACTCCCATTCCAGCTCCCTCCACTTTCTGAATCCAGCCATTTGGGAAGCATCCCCAAGGTGTTTAAAAGCCCATCATTTTTCTTCATAAAGGAGTCAAAGCATAGGTGCTTTGGTTTTATGTTTTTGTTTTTTATTTTTCTTAACATCTTTATTGGAGTCTAATTGCTTTACAATGGTATGTTAGTTTCTGCTTTATAACAAAGTGAATCAGGTATACATATACGTTTATTCCCATATCTCCTCCCTCTTGCTTCTCCCTCCCACCTTCCCTATCCCACCGTTCTAGGTCACAAAGCCCTGAGCTGATCTTCTTGTGCTATGTGGCTGCTTCCCACTAGCTATCTATTTTACATTTGGTAGTATATATAAATCCATGCCACTACCTCACTTCATCCCAGCTTACCCTTCCCCCTCCCAGTGTCCTCAAGTCAATTCTCTATGTCTGCGTCTTTATTCCTGTCCTGCCCCTAGGTTCTTCAGAACCTTTTTTTTTTTAGATTCTCTATATATGTGTTAGCATATGGTTTTTTTTTTCTCTTTCTGAGTTACTTCAATCTGTATGACAGAATCTAGGGTTCATCTACCACACTACAAATAACTCAATTTCATTTCTTTTTATGGCTGAGTAATATTCCATTGTATATATGTGCCACATCTTCTTTATCCATTCATCTGTCGATGGACATTTAGGTTTCTTAAATATCCTGGCTATTGTAAATAGAGCTGCAGTGAGCATTGTGGTACATGACTCTTTTTGAATTATGGTTTTCTCAGGGTGTATGCCAAGTAATGGGATTGCTAGGGCATATGGTAGTTCTATATTTAGTTTTTTAAGGAACCTCCATACTGTCCTCCATAGTGACTGTATCAGTTTACATTCCCACCAACAGTGCAAGAGGGTTCCCTTTTCTCCACACCCTCTCCAGCATTTATTGTTTGTAGATTTTTTGATGACTGCCATTCTGACTGGTGTGAGGTGAGTTTTGATTTACACTGTAGTTTTGATTTGGATTTCTCTAATGATTAATGATGTTGAGCATCCTTTCATGTGTTTGTTGGCAATCTCTATATCTTCTCTGGAGAAATGTCTATTTAGGTCTTCTGCCCCCTTTTGGATTTGTTTGCTTGTTTTTTTGATATTGAGCTGCATGAGCTGCTTGTATATTTTGGAGATTAATCCTTTGTCAGTTGCTTCATTTGCAAATATTTACTCACATTCTGAGAGTTGTCTTTTCATCTTGTCTATGGTTCCCTTTGCTGTGCAAAAACATTTAAGTTTCATTAGGTCCCATTTGTTTATTTTTCTTTTTATTTCCATTTCTCTAGGAGGTGCGTCAAAGAGGATCTTGCTGTGATTTATGTCATAGAGTGCTCTGCCTGTTTTTCCTCTACAAGTTGTATAGTGTCTGAGCTTACATTTAGGTCTTTAATCCATTTTGAGTTTTCTTTTGTGTGTATGGTGTTAGCGAGTGTTCTAATTTCAGATGCTTTGGTTTTAAATCAAATCTGTGTGCTATGAAAGAGAGTAAGAACTATAGTGAGTGTAAAAATAAAATATATTAAAAATAAATGATAACACAGGTGAAAATTCCAGGCATGGACTCATGCTTTGGAGTGAGTAGAGTGGGGCAAATGAACTGATGCTCTTAGTTTTATTTTCTCTGATTTCTCTCAGTATGAGAACAGTAAATTCTGAATCAGAAGATACTTTCAGGCAAAGCCTTTGGAAAGGGTGTATGCATGATTTTAAGGGATTTGCTGCTATTAAAAATAAACAAAAAAGCAACCCTACCTTTTTTAGGTTAGCCAGGAAAGTGGATAGATCATTGAAGAAACTTATGAAATAAGACCCATAGAGAAATGTAAGGCAAGAAAGAGAGATTGATATTATCTTCATCATTGTAAATATGAAGTCATGCTGAGCAAAAAAACTAGTTGTTGCTTTAAGCCACTAATATTGCAATAATTTGTTTTATAGCAATACATAACTGCTGCATGGCCTTCAGAATTTTGTCCACTATAATCTAGCCCCTGCTTTTCACTTCAAGCTCCTCTGCTACTTTCTTCCTTGTATATTGGGCTCCTGCCACATCAAGTTACTTCTCTTTTATCTTAAAGATACTAGACATTTTTTAAAAACTGGAGTATAATTGACTTACAATATTGGTTAGTTTCAGTTGTACAGCATACTGATTCAATATTTTTATACATTAAGTAATGATCAACATAATAAGTCTAGTTACCGTCGGTTACCATACAAAGTTATTACAATGATATTGACTATATTCCCTATGCTGTATGCCACATCACTGTGACTATTTTATAACTGGAAATGGGTGCCTCTTAGTCTTCCGTGTCTATTTCCCTCATTCCTATACACCACCCTTCTGCCAATCACAAGTTTGTACTCTGTATCTATGAATCTGTTTCTGTTTTGTTATGTTTATTCACTTGTTTTGTTTCTTAGATTCCACATATACATGAAATTATATGGTTTTTGTCTTTCTCTGTCCGAGTTATTTCACTAGCATAATACCCTGTAAGTCCATCTATGCTGTCCTAAATGGCAAGATTTCATTCTTTCTTTATGGCTGAGAAGTATCCCATTGTGTGGATATATATATATATATATATATATATATATATATATATATGTATATCTCACATCTTCTTTAGCCATTCATCTATTGATGGACATTTATGTTGCTCCATGTCTTTGCTAATGTAAATAGTGCTTCTATGAACATTGGGGTGCATGGATCTTTTTGAAATAGTGTATTTTCTTTGGAAAAATACTCAGAAGTGGAATTGCTGGATCATATGATAGTTCTACTTGTAGTTTTTTGAGGAACCTCCAGACTGTTTTCCATAGTGGTTGCACCAACTTACATTGCCGCCAACAGTGCACAGGGGTTCGAATGTTTTCTTTTCTCCGCATCCTCACATAAACTTGTTATTTCCTGTCTTTTTGGTAATAGCCATTCCTACAGGTGTGATGTGATATCTCATTGTGGTTTTGATTTGCATTTCCCTGATGATTAATGATATTGAACTTCTTTTCATGTGTCTGTTGTCCATCTGTATGTCTTCTTTGGAAAAAAAGTCTATTCAGGTCCTCTACCAATTTTTTATTGAGTTTTCTGGCTTTTTGAAGTTGAATTGTATGAGTTCTTTTTATATTTTGAATATTAACCCCTTATCAAATAGGTAGTTTGAAAATATGTTCTCCCATTTGGCAAGCTGCCATTTCATTTTGTTGATAGTTTCGTTCACTGTGAAGAAGCTTTTTTGTTTGATTTAGTCTCATTTGTTTATCTTGCTTTTGTTTTCCTTGTGTGAGGAGACATATACAAAAAAAAAAAAAAATAGTGCTAAGACCAAAGTCAGAAAGTTTACTGCCTATGTTTCTTCTAGGATTTTTATGATTTCCGGTCTTACACCTAAGTCTTTAAACTGTTTTCAGTTTATTTTGTATATAGTGTGAGAAAGTAGTCCTGCTTGATTTTTTTACATGTGGCTGTCAGTTTTCCCAACACCGTTTGCTGAAGAGGTTGTTTTGTTCTCCAGTGTATACTCTTGCCTCCTTTGTCATAAATTAATTGACTATATAAGTGTTGTGTTTATTTATGAGTTGTCTATTCTGTTCCATTAATTTATGTGTCTATTTTTGTGCCAGTACCATACTGTTTTGATCGCTGTAACTTTGTAGTATAGTTTGAAATCAGAGAGTGTAAGATCTCCAGCTGTGCTTTTCATTTTTTTTTCTCAAGATTGTTTTGGCTCTTTGGGGGTCTTTCATGTTTCTCTACAAATTTTAGGATTATTTGTTCTAGTTCTGTGAAAAAATGTCATGTATATTTTGATAGGGATTATATTAAATATGAAGATTGCCTGGGGTAGTATGGTCATTTTAACAAGATTAATTCTTCCAGTCCATGAGCATGGTATATCTTTCCATTTATTTGTGCTGTCTTCAGTTTCTTTCATCAATATCTTATAGTTTTTGGAGTACAGATCATTTACCTCCTTTATTAGATTTATTTCTAGGTAATTTTTTATGCAACTGTAAATGAAATTGTTTTCTTAATTTCTCTTTCTGATTATTGTTAGTGTATAATACAATAGATTTCTGTACATTAATTTTTCTAACAAGCCTGCACTTTTACTACATTTTACTCCCCCCCACCATTGAACATTTTTGAACTTATATTTTACATCTTTTTGTTTTGTGTATCTCTTAACTACTTATTGTGGATATAGATGTTTTTACTGCTTTTGTCTTTTAACCTTCTTACCAGGTTTCTAAGTGGTTGATCTATTACCTTTCTTGTATGTTTGCATTCCCAAATGAATTTTTTCCTTTTATAATTTTCCTATTTCTAGTTGTGATCTTTTATTTCCTGCTTAGAGAAATCCTTCTAATATTTTTTGTAAAGACACTTTAGTGGTGTTGAGTTCTTTTAGCTTTTCCTTGTCTATAAAACTCTACTCTTTCAAATCTGAGTGATAGCTTTGCTGGTTGGGGTATTGTTGGTTGTAGGTTTTTTTTTTTTTTTTCTTTCATCACTTTGTATATAGCATGGCAATCCCTTATGGCCTTCAGAGTTTCTGATGAAATGTCAGCTGATTGTCTTATGGGAGTTCCCTTGTAGATAAGTAGTTGCTTTTTCTTGCTGCTTTTGATTCTTCCTTTATCTTTAATTTTTATCATTTTAATTACAGTGTGCTTTGGTGTGGACCTTTTTCAGTTCATTTTGTTTTGGGATTCTCTGTGCTTCCTGGGCCTGCATGTCTGTTTCATTTCCCAGGTTAGGGAAGTTTTCAGCTATTATTTCTTTAAGTAAACTTCTGCCTCTCTCTCTCTTTCTCTCTCTCTCTCTCCTCCTGGGACCTCTATAATAGAAATTTTAGCATGCTTGATGTTATCCCAGAGGTCTCTTAAACTATTTCCATTTTTAAAAATTATTTTTTCTGTTCAGCTTGGGTGATTTACACTACTACCTTCCAGTTTGCTGATCTGCTCCCTAAATCATCTAATCTAGTGTATTTCCTTCCTAGTATATGTTTTATTTCAGTTATTGTATTCTTTATCTCTGCTTGGTTCTTGCATTGTGAGGTGACTTCCAACCTGCCGGTGGTGGAGCTGGGTTCCAGCAGGCATGACTGTATGGCCCAGTGGGTCCCGGGGCTGGTGTTAGCCTGCTGGTGGGAGTGGCCAGGCCTCAGTGTGGCTTCCTGTCATGCTGGCATACTGGTGGGCAGTAAGCCCCTGCTGTTAATAGGTTAGAGGCAGGACTCCAGAATGGCACCTGCCAGCACCAGTGTCATTGTGGTAGGACAAGCTCCCCCAAATGGCTGCCTCCAGTGCCTGTGTCCCCAGGGGGAGTCTCAGATGCCTCCTGACCCTCCAAGAGGCTCTCCAAGATCAGCATGTGGGTCTGACCCAGTCTCCTTTCAAATTATTGCTTCTACCCTGGGTCTTGGAGTGTGTGAGATTTTGTGCTCACCTTTTAAGAGTGGAGTCTCTATTTCCCACAGTCCCCTAGCTCTCCCAAAAGTAAAACATGCTAGCTTTCAAAATAAAACATTCTGGGGGCTTGTCTTCCCAGTGCAGGACCCCTGGGCTGGGGAGTCCAATGTAGGGACCCCTTGCTCCTTTGCGAGAACTATGCAGTTGTGATTCTCTTCCTGTTTGTGGATTGTCCACCTGGGGCATGGGTGTTGATTATACCACATCTTCACCCCTCCTACTTGTCTCGTTGTGGCTCCTTCTTTATATCTTTAGCCATGGAAAGTATTTTCTCCTAGTATGCAGGAGATAGTTGCTCTGTAAATAGTCGTAATTTTGGTGTGTCTGTGGGAGGAGGAGAGCTCAGGGTATCTCTACTCTACCATCTTGGCCACACCCCTCCAGATTTTATATTTGATGTTTAAATATTTAATTCTTAATTTACTCTTCTTCCCTATGCTGTTTCAGTCCTGCCTCACATACATATACACATCCTTTTTCATAATTCAGATTACAGTCTATATATCACATTTTCGAAAAGGCTTTTCCTAAACCAAAGACAGTTGAGATGCCCCATAGTTCTCTTAACGCACTTACTTTTCTTTTATAGCACTTATCACAACTGTAAGCATCAATTTTTTATAACATTTTTCTTCTCCAGGTGGCAATGAGTTCCACAAGGGCAAGGGTCACATCTAGGTCATTCCCTGCTGTGTCCCTGCAACTAGTGCAATGCCTGCTCCATTGTAGGTTCTTTGTAGGTCTAAGTATGAGTTGAATAAATAAATGCTTCACAAGTATTTTCTGAATAAATATCTACTCTCATTATCATTATTATTATGTTTTATCCTCTGAAAATGGATTTTCAATGCCAGGGAAATCCATTGTGCTATGCATTGTGTGGTTCTGTAAAGTCAATAATTAAACAGCTGTCAGTATATCTACTACTTTTTTCATCCAAAAGAAACTGGGAGCTCTAGCCTATTAATTGTTAAATAGAGAAAACTGGAAAGAGGTGTTTTTCTGGGCGGGGGGGAGGGAGAGTAGACATCAATATTAATATAAAGTACTTTATTTTACTTTTTTAAATAGTAAAAGATAAGTATGTTAGAATATTAACATGCAAGAGAGCGAGTGCAGGTTTTTTCCAGGGAAATGACTGTCACCATGAATAATTGTTAAGGTCAGACCTTAGAAAGAGCTTATTATTTAAGACACATAGGCAGAATATTCAAGTATAACATAAACATCTTTATGCTCAAAACAATGCCGCATAGCATGCGACTATTTTAGAGATTGGTGGCGGGGTCAAATATTCTACTACATATAAGTAAAATGGGTGCAGAAGTAGAACTTCACAAACCTCTTGAGGCCAGTGAATTGCCAAACCAGCAAAATCTTATTACCGTTCATGAGGGTTTGTTTGTTTATGGCCTCCTGACACTGCCATTTATGATTCTACAGAAAATATGGCAAGAATGGCTTTGCCTCAGGCCAAAGGCCTTAAGGGGTTTATATAATGCCAAATGGTAAATAGGTATAGATTGAAAAAAAAAATGTGGTCTTCCAAAATCTGCAAAAGAATGGAGGAAATCTCGTCCTGACTGTTGACTTCTGAGATAACTCTAAATTTGGGCAATTCACTTGTTTTCTTATCCTCAGTTCATTTATCTCCAAACTGGGAGGAAATTTAAATGATGACTAGGGTCACTTCTGCCTATAATAGTCATAGACGGTACAATTTATAAGCATAGATTGTCTACCACATCTGCACCTAATGGGGGTCAATGTTAGCATGCAGATTCCTAGGTCCTTGTACAGATCCAACAAAGCAAAGTGAAAAGTGGTGTGTGTGTGTGGGGGGGTGCAGAATTCATAAATCTTTACTTTAAAAACAAACAAAAAAACTCATCTTCAGGTGAATCATAAGCATACTTATGCTCAGGAACAACTTTTTTTAATTATTATTTTTAACATCTTTATTGGAGTATAATTGCTTTACAATGGTGTGTTAGTTTCTGCTTTATAACAAAGTGAATCGGTTATACATATACATATGTTCCCATATCTCTTCCCTCTTGCGTCTCCCTCCCTCCCACCTTCCCTATCCCACCCCTTTAGGTGGTCACAAACCACCGAGCTGATCTCCCTATGCTATGCGGCTGCTTCCCACTAGCTATCTATTTTACGTTTGGTAGTATATACATGTCCATGGCACTCTCTCATCTTGTCACAGCTCACCTCTCCCCGTCCCCATTTCTCCAAGTCCATTCTCTAGTAGGTCTGTGTCTTTATTCCCATCTTACCCTTAGGTTCTTCATGACAATTTTTTTTCTTGGATTCCATATATATGTGTTAGCATACGGTATTTATCTTTCTCTTTCTGACTTACTTCACTCTGTATGACAGACTCTAGGTCCATCCACCTCACGACAAATAACTCAATTTCATTTCTTTTTATGGCTGAGTAATATTCCATTGTATATATGTGCCACATCTTCTTTATCCATTCATCTGATGATGGACACTTAGGTTGTTTCCATCTCCTGGCTATTGTAAATAGAGCTACAATGAACATTTTGGTACATGACTCTTTTTGAATTATGGTTTTCTCAGGGTATATGCCCAGTAGTGGGATTGCTGCATCATACGGTAGTTCTATTTGTAGTTTTTAAGGATCTTCCATACTGTTCCCCATAGCGGATGTACCAACTCACATTCCCACCCACAGTGCAAGAGTGTTCCCTTTCCTCCACACCTTCTCCAACATTTATTGTTTCTAGATTTTTTGATGATGGCCATTCTGACTGGTGTGAGATGATATCTCATTGTAGTTTTGATTAGCATTTCTCTAATGATTAAAGATGTTGAGCATTCTTTCATGTGTTTGTTGGCAATCTATATATCTTCTTTGGAGAAATGTCTATTTAAGTGTTCTGCCCATTTTTGGATTGGGTTGTTTGTTTTTTCATTATTGAGCTGCATGGGCTGCTTGTAAATTTTGGAGATTAATCCTTTGTCAGCTGCTTCATTTGCAAATATTTTCTCCCATTCTGAGGGTTGTCTTTCCTTCTTGTTTATGGTTTCCTTTGCTGTGCAAAAGCTTTGAAGTTTCATTAGGTCCTATTTGCTTATTTTTGTTTATATTTCCATTTCTCTGGGAGGTGGGTCAAAAGGATCTTGCTATGATTTATCTCATAGAGTGTTCTGCCTATGTTTTCCTCGAATAGTTTGATAGTTTCTGGCCTTACATTTAGGTCTTTAATCCATTTTGGGCTTATTTTTGTTTATGGTGTTAGGGAGTGGTCTAATCTCATACTTTTACATGTACCTGTCTAGTCTTCCCAACATCACTTATTGAAGAGGCTGTCCTTTCTCCACTGTACATTCCTGCCTCCTTTATCAAAGATAAGGTGACCATATGTGCATGGGTTTATCTCTGGGCTTTCTATCCTGTTTCATTGATCTATATTTCTGTTTTTGTGCCAGTACCATACTCTCTTGATTACTGTAGCTTGGTAGTATAGTCTGAAGTCAGGGAACCTGATTCCTCCAGCTCCGTTTTTTGTTCTCAAGATTGCTTTGGCTATTTGGGGTCTTTTGTGTTTCCATACAAATTGTGAAATCTGTTGTGCTACTTTTGTGAAAAATGCCAGTGGTAGTTTGGTAGGGATTGCATTAAATCCGTAGATTGCTTCGGGTAGTAGAGTCATTTTCACAATGTTGATTCTTCCAATCCAAGAACATAGTATATCTCTCCATCTATTTGTATTATCTTTAATTTCTTTCATCAGTGTCTTATAATTTTCTGCATACAGGTCTTTTGTCTCCTTAGGTAGATTTATCCCTAGATATTTTATTCCTTTTGTTGCAATGGTAAATGGGATTGTTTTTTGATTTCACTTTCAGATATTTCATCATTGGTGTATAGAAATGCCAGATATTTCTGTGCATTAATTTTGTATCCTGCTACTTTACCAATTTCATTGATTAGCTCTAGTAGTTTTCTGGTAGCATCTTTAGGATTCTCTTTGTATAGCATCACGTCATCTGCAAACAGTGACAGCTTAACTTCTTCTTTTCTGATTTTGATTCTTTTTTTCCTTTTCTTCTCTGATTGCTGTGGCTAAAACTTCCAAAACTATGCTGAATGAGCATGGTGAGAGTGGGCAACCTTGTCTTGTTCCTGATCTTAGTAGAAATGGTTTCAGTTTTTCACCATTGAGGATGATGTTGGCTGTGGGATTTTCATATATTGCTTTATTATGTTGGGGAAAGTTCCCTCTATGCTTACTTTCTGCAGGGCTTTTATCATAAATGGGTGTTGAATTTTGTCAAAAGCTTTCTCTGCATCTATTGAGATGATCACATGATTTTTCTCCTTCAATTTGTTAATATGGTGATCACATTGATTGATTTGCATATATTGAAGAATCCTTGCAATCCTGGAATAAACCCAAATTAATCATGGTGTATGATCCTTTTAATGTGCTGTTGGATTCTGTTTGCTAGTATTTTGTTGAGGATATTTGCATCTATGTTCATCAGTGATATTGGCCTATAGTTTTCTTTCTTTGTGATATCCTTGTCAGGTTTTGGTATCAGGGTGATGGTGGCCTCATAGAATGAATTTGGGACTGTTCCTCCCTCTGCTATATTTTCGAAGAGTTTGAGAAGGATAGGTTTTAGCTCTTCTCAAAATGTTTGATGGAATTCACCTGTGAAGCCATCTGGTCTTGGGCTTTTTTTTGTTGGAAGATTTTTAATCGCAGTTTCAATTTCAGTGCTTGTGATTGGTCTCTTCATATTTTCCATTTCTTCCTGATTCAGGCTTGTCTGGTTGTGCATTTCCAAGAATTTGTCCATTTCTTCCAGGTTGTCCATTTTATTGGCATAGAGTTGCTTCTAGTAATCTCTCATGATCTTTTTTTTTTTTTTTTTTTTTTTGTGGTACGTGGGCCTCTCACTGTTGTGGCCTCTCCTGTTGCGGAGCACAGGCTCCGGGCGCGCAAGCTCAGCAGCCATGGCTCACGGGCCCAGCTGCTCCGCGGCATGTGGGATCTTCCCGGACCGGGGCACGAACCCGTGTCCCCTGCATCGGCAGGCAGACTCTCAACCACTGCGCCACCAGGGAAGCCCTCTCATGATCTTTTTTATTTCTGCAGTGTCAGTTGTTACTTCTCCTTTTTCATTTCTAATTCTATTGATTTGAGTCTTCTCCCTTTTTTTTTGTGATGAGTCTGGCTAATGGTTTATCAATTCTTTTTATCTTCTCAAGGAACTAGCTTTTAGTTTTATTGATCTTTGTTATCATTTCCTTCATTTCTTTTTCATTTATTTCTGATCTGATCTTTATGATTTCTTTCCTTCTGCTAACTTTGGGGGTTTTTGTTCTTCTTTCTCTAATTGCTTTAGGTGCAAGGTTAAGTTGTTTATTTGAGATGTTTCCTGTTTCTTAAGGTAGGATTGTATTGCTATAAACTTCCCTCTTGGAATTGCTTTTGCTGCATCCCATAGGCTTTGGGTCGTTATGTCTCCACTGTCATTTGTATCTAGGTATTTTTTGATTTCCTCTTTGATTTTTTCAGTGATCACTTCGTTATTAAGTAGTGTATTGTTTAGCCTCCATATGTTTGTATTTTTTACAGATCTTTTCCTGTAATTGATATCTAGTCTCGTCGCGTAGTGGTCGGAAAAGATACTTGATACAATTTCAGTTTTCTTATATTTACGAAAGCTTGATTTGTGACCTAAGATATGATTTATCCTGGAGAATGTTCCATGAACACTTGAGAAAAATGTGTATTCTGTTGTTTTTGGATGGAATGTCCTATAAATATCAATTAAGTGCATCTTGTTTAATGTATCATTTAAAGCTTGTGTTTCCTTATTTATTTTCATTTTGGATGATCTGTCCATTGGTGAAAGTGGGGTGTTAAAGTCCCCTACTATGAATGTGTTACTGTCGATTTCCCCTTTTATGGCTGTTAGTAACTGCCTTATGTATTGAGGTGCTCCTATGTTGGGTGCATAAATATTTACAATTGTTATATCTTCTTCTTGGATCGATCCCTTGATCATTATGTAGTGTCCTTCTTTGTCTCTTCTTATAGTCTTTACTTTAAAGAATATTTTGTCTGATATGAGAAATGCTACTCCAGCTTTCTTTTGGTTTCTATTTGCATGGAATATCTTTTTTCATCCCCTCACTTTCAGTCTGTATGTGTCCCTAGGACTGAAGTGGGTCTCTTGTAGGCAGCATGTATATGAGTCTTTTTTTGTATCCATTCAGCCAGTGTGTGTCTTTGGTGGGAGCATTTATTCCATTTACATTTAAGGTAATTATTGATATGTATGTTCCTATTTCCATTTTCCTCACTGTTTTTGGTTTCTTATTGTAGGTTTTTCCTTCTCTTGTGTTTCTTGCCTAGAGAAGTTCCTTTAGCATTTGTTGTAAAGCTGATTTGGTGGTGCTGAACTCTCTCAGCTTTTGCTTGTCTGTAAAGGTTTTAATTTCTCCAATAAATCTGAATGAGATCCATGCTGCGTAGAGTAATCTTGGTTGTAGGTGTTTCTCCTTCATCACTTTAAATATGTCCTGCCAGTCCCTTCTGGCTTCCAGAGTTTCTGCTGAAAGATCAGCTGTTAACCTTATGGGGATTCCCTTGTGTGTTATTTGTTGTTTTTCCCTTCCTGCTTTTAATATGTTTTCTTTGTATTTAATTTTTGACAGTTTGATTAATATGTGTCTTGGCGTGTTTCTCCTTGGATTTATCCTGTATGGGTCTCTCTGTGCTTCCTGGACTTGATTATTTCCTTTCTCATATTAGGGAAGTTTTCAACTATAATCTCTTCAAATATTTTCTCAGTCCCTTTCTTTTTCTCTTCTTCTTCTGGAACCCCTATAATTCAAATGTTCGTTCATTTAATGTTGTCCCCGAGGTCTGTGAGAATGTCCTCAGTTCTGTTCATGCTTTTTTCTTTATTCTGCTCTGCAGTAGTTATTTCCACTATTTCATCTTCCAGGTCACTTAACCAGTTATCTGTTCTTCTGCTTCAGTTATTCTTCTGTTGAACCCTTCCAGAGTATTTTTA
Source organism: Phocoena phocoena (assembly GCF_963924675.1). NCBI lineage: Eukaryota > Metazoa > Chordata > Mammalia > Artiodactyla > Phocoenidae > Phocoena > Phocoena phocoena. Next base: position 7,545,789 of record NC_089222.1, on the reverse strand, counting down.
ATTTCATTTATTGTGCTGTTCATCATTGCATGTTTCATCTTTAGTTCTTCTAGGTGCTTGTTAAATGTTTCTTGCATTTTCTGTATTTTCTCTATTCTATTTCCATCTTTACTATCATTATTCTGAATTCTTATTCAGGTAAAGTGCCTATTTCCTCTTCATTTGTTAGGTCTGGTGGATTTTTATCTTGCTCCTTCATCTGCTGTGTGTTTTTCTGTCTTCTCATTTTCCTTACCTTACTGTGTTTGGGGTCTCCTTTTATTAGGCTGCAGGTTCGTAGTTCCCATTGTTTTTGGTGTCTGTCCCCAGTGACTAAAGTTGGTTTAGTGGGTTGTGTAGGTTTCCTGGTGGAGGGGACTAGTGCCTGTGTTCTGGTGGATGAGGCTGGATCTTGTCTTTCTGTTGGGCAGGTCCATGTCTGGTGGTGTGTTTTGGGGTGTTTGTGGACTTATTATGATTTTAGGCAGCCTCTCTGCTAATGGGTGGGGTTGTGTTCCTGTCTTGCTAGTTGTTTGGCATAGGGTGTCCAGCACTGTAGCTTGCTGGTCGTTGAGTGAAGCTGGGTGTTGTTTTTGAGATGGAGATCTCTGGGAGATTTTCGCCATTTGATATTACGTGGAACTGGGGGGTCTCTTGTGGACCAGTGTCCTGAAGTTGGCTCTCCCACCTCAGAGGCACAGCACTGACTCCTGGCTGCAGCATGAAGAGTCTTTCATCCACATGGCTCAGAATAAAAGGGAGAAAAATTAGAAAGTAAGAAAGAAAGAAAGAAAGAGAGAGAGAGAGAAAGATAGAATGAGGATAAAATAAAATAAAGTTATTAAAATTAATTATTGAGAAAAAAAATTTTTTAAGTAAAAACAAACAAACAAACAAACAAAAAACGGACGGATGGAACCTTAGGACAAATGGTGAAAGCAAAGCTATATAGAAAAAAATCCCACACAGAAGCATACACATACACACTCACAAAAAGAGGAAAAGGGGAAAAAATAATAAACCTTGCTCTCAAGTCCACCTCCTCAATTTGGGATGATTCATTGTCTATTCATGTATTCCACAGATGCAGGGTCCATCAAGTTGATTGTGCAGATTTAATCCGCTGCTCCTGAGGCTGCTGGGAGAAATTTCCCTTTCTCTTCTTTGTTCGCACAGCTCCCGGGGTTCAGCTTTGGATTTGGCCCCGCCTCTGCTTGTACGTCGCCTGAGGGTGTCTGTTCTTCGCTCAGACAGGACGGGGTTAAAGGAGCAGCTGCTTCGGGGGCTCTGGCTCACTCAGGCCGGGGGGCGGGAAGGGTGCAGATGCGGGGTGAGCCTGCGGCGGCAGAGGCCGGAGGGACATTGCACCGGCCTGAGGCGTGACGTGCATTCTCCCAGGGAAGTTGTCCCTGGATCCCAGGAACCTGGCAGTGGCGGGCTGCACAGGCTCCCCGGAAGAGGGTGTGGATAGTGACCTGTGCTCGCACACAGGCTTCTTGGTGGCGGCAGCAGCAACCTTATTGTCTCATGCCCGTCTCTGGGGTCCGCGCTGTTAGCCGTGGCTCACGCCCGTCTGTGGAGCTCCTTTAAGCAGCGCTGTTAATTCCCTCTCCTCATGCACCCAGAAACAAAGAGGTAAGAAAAAGTCTCTTGCCTCTTCGGCAGGTCCAGACTTTTCCCTGGACTCCCTCCCGGCTAGCCGTGGTGCACTAACCCCTTCAGGCTGTGTTCAGGCCTCTAGTCCTCTCCTTGCGCTCCGACCGAAGCCCGAGCCTTGGATTCCAGCTCTGCCTGCCCCGGTGGGTAAGCAGACAAGCCTCTTGGGCTGGTGAGTGCTGGTCGGCATCGATCCTCTGTGCGGGAATCTCTCCTCTTTGCCCTCTGCACCCCAGTGGCTGTGCTCTCCTCTGCGGCGCCAAAGCTTCCGCCTCCGCCACCCACAGTCTCTGCCCGCTAAGGGGCTTCGTAGTGTGTTGAAACCTTTTCTCCTTCACGGCTCCCTCCCACTAGTGCAGGTCCCGCCCCTAACCTTTTGTCTCTGTTTATTCTTTTCTCTTTTGCCCTACCCAGGTACGTGGGGACTTTCTTGTCTTTTGGGAGGTCTGAGGTCTTCTGCCAGCGTTCAGTAGGTGTTCTGTAGGAGTTGTTCCACGTGTAGATGTATTTCTGATATATCTGTGGGGAGGAAGGTGATCTCCGCGTCTTACTCTTCCGCCGTCTTCCCCATCTTGGAACCACTTCGTATGTTCTCAAAATTTCCCAGTATTAGATATGAGGACATTTAATTTTTGTATAGGCTTGAGAAATATTATACTGAGGAAACACTGACACTTTTAAAATACTAGGAGCAGAAGACACTTGACTCATTTGTTCTGAACTCCTTTCTTCAGTACTGAAGTTGAAATCATTAGAGGCACAACCTTGCTCTCATAATTTTTGTCAAGTTTAGGTCTTATGGCATTTAAGGTCTTACAATCAATCAATGAACACCAAAACCTGTACAGGAAATAGCCAATTAAGGTAAATACTCCACATCCACATTATTTGGGGGATTTGGGTTCCTCTCTCTATTGTCCTATCAGATATTATGGAAGCAGTGTAGTGACTGAGCCAGGTAGTTAGATAGAAGGATTTGATTGTGTTCTTGGTGTGAAAAATATGTCATTATGTCATTATGGTACCCATAATGCATGCATAGATAGATAGATGATAGATAGATAGATAGATAGATAGATAGATACTCACCCACATAATTATCATGTAAAGACACTTGGATTGCTCCTCACATTTCCAGTGACATTCCAGGGCTGCTCTCAATGTTAATTTTTTATGTTCTTCATGGGCATAAAATATGTGCTAAGGAAGTTGAGAGATCCAGAGTTCTGCTTCTCCAGGAGAATTCTCTGCAAACCATTTTGATATGTAAAGTACTTCGAATTGATGTCTTCTAAACATTTCCATGAGATCGACAGCACAGCCATTATATCCTCATTTGACCAATGAAGAATTTCAGTGACCATAGGCTTTTCCAATTTGATGCAGAACTAAACCAAAAATTATTTTCAAGTCTTTTGGCTTTGAAATTGGCACCCTATCTTCCACACCTTATTCATGCCACAGTTCTGAGGTTTTCCCATAATTTTTTTTTTACTTCATTCTGGTAATTGAAGCCATCTGTGTACTTGAAGTGAAGGAAGCAGAGCTAACATACTGACTTTATTGATAATTTATTCAAACCTCCCCATTTTGATGGCTACTGTATTGACCCCATGGTGTGAAGTTACTAGTAGAAAATAGACTGTGGCAGAATGTAGGCTTCATCAAGTCCATTACAGAGATCCCAGGGAGAGGGAATGATATAATGAGATCTCCATTTGCTTAGAAAGAAGCCTGCGCTCCTTCCAAAATAACAAAGAGCCCTTCAGTCTGTTCTCTGCTCTCCATTCCTTCTGCCACTGCTTCAATCTGGGTTCTGTTCAACTTTTATCTGACACATAGTAGGCACCAGAAAACCAACATTTCTTGAATGAAGGAATGATTGAACTATAGCAAATGTCTCAACTTGTTTTAGTCTCCTTTCTTTTTGAAAAAGACTTGGAAGTAGCAACATCAGGACTGGAACCATGGTTAGAGGGGTTCAGGGTACAAGATTTCAACCCTACACTCTGCTGTTCCCAGATCACTGGTCACTTTCATGGTCCACATAATAGACTTGAGGGACATGGTTGTTGCAGCACCAGCCAGGGACTCTTTAACACTTTAGATTCATTATTTGTAAAATTCAACTTTCTACAATCTCTGCACTACATTTGGCTACCATACTGAAATTTCCTAGGCAAGAAAATTACCACAAGTGATGAGGTTTTTAGTCAGATTCATAGTCCTTCCTGAATGCTTACCTGCTCCTTGTTATTTTGTTTAGATCATGTGTTCACAAAGAGTAATCATTGAGAATTGAAGATTCAATTCTGTGAGGACTCTGGCACAGCCCTAGATATGGCTTGACTTGTCCACCTGCTCTGTGCCTGGGGCACTTTCAGAAACTCTTCAATCACTCCTTTGGGCAAAAGAAGGCTGTTTAAGATTCCTTTATAACCTGTAACCCTGTCTGTAGGAGAGTAACCCCATGGAGATGAGGGAGAAGCAGAGCCAATCAAGCTGCATTTTGCTTCCTTTATTCAGCTATAGGTCACTCACCAGCTGTGATTGGGAAGGCATGTTGTATAATTAGAACAGGTCCCTCTAGAACCTCAGTATTAATATTAATTAAAGACACTAATATTCCACCGGAAACTTTGCTGACCACCAGCCATCCCCCTGCCACAACTCTGATTTCGAAAAGGGCTCAAAGTCATTTGGATTTGAAAAGCAGCATTTTCAGTTACATGGAAAGAATATGTAAATGATATATAAAATAGATATCATATGTAATACATGTATGTTATGTATATTATATATATTAAGGTAATATATCTATGTATAAATCCCTTTGATAAGAAGATGATATTGTGTGAGGATTTCCAGACTAATCTACCTTAATCAAGAAAAGAGAGACGTATGTCTGAAAGTGCTTTTTGTCCCATGTGTCACATTCATTTTTTTGGCAGTATGAACCTCAACGAATCAGCATTGCCCATAGCCACCCAGCTTTTTGCTTGTTGTGGTCCTTCAATTAAATTTTGGCCAGTGAATTTTAAGTATAAGTAATACATGCAACTTGCTCACCACTTCTCTAAAAAGGAAGCAGATAAAGCAGGTAGCCCTGCATTCTCTTTTTCACAATCTGTGGTCTAATCTCCATCTATGGCGCTGATGAGCTGGCTACTACTGGGAGGAGGCCCACACTTTAAACTGTGTTGGGTGATTAAAGAAAGTTGAGAGTCTGGACACCAGGCAGAGAAGAACTGCCTGCCTTTCGCACACCCACCTACTTCAAGACTATTGTTTTGAGATAGAATAAACTTTGTTAGAGATTCTGTAGTTTTGGGGCTTTTTAGTATAGAAGCTTACTTTACCCAAACACAAAGTCTTTTTCTATAGACCTAAATCTACAGTACCTTTTATTAATTCAACTTGACTTTGGTTTGATCATCTTAGACTATTCAGGGAGGCAGAACATGATCAGAGTTGAATCAAAAGCTGGTGCATCTCATATGATGCAGCAATACCACTCCTGGGCATATATCCACAGAAAACTCTAATTCAGAAAGCTACATGCACCCAATGTTCACAGCAGCACTATTTATTCAATACAATAGCCAAGACATGGAAGCAACCTAAATGTCCATCGACAGAGGAATGGATAAAGAAGATGTGGTACATATATACAATGGAATACTAGTCAGCCATTAAAAAGAATGAAATAATGCTATTTGAAGCAACATGGGTCGACCTAGAGATTATCATACTAAGTGAAGTAAGTCAGAAAGAGAAAGACATATACTGTGTGATATCACTTATATGTGGAATTTAAAAAATGATACAAATGAACTTATTTACATGACAGAAACTGACTCACAGACATAGAAAGCAAGGTTTTGGTTACCAAAAGGGAATGGGGCTGGGGGAGAGGTCAATTAGGACTTTGTGATGAACAGATACACATTACTACATATAAAATAGATAACCAACAAGGACCTACTACATAGCACAGGGAACTATATTCAATAGCTCATAATAACTTATAATGGAAAAGAATCTGAAAAAGAATATAGGTATGTATAACTGAATCACTTTGCCGAACACCAGAAACTAACATAACATTGTAAATCAACTATACTCCAATAAAAAAAATTTTAAAAAGAGAGAGAGAGAGAGAGAGAGAGAGGAAAAAAAACCCTGGTGCATCTTGGGAAAGTCAAAGAAAAATTTTGAAGGGTAGCGTGATCACATGGTGGCACCAGAAGGACATACTTCTTATATACATACAACCTTTTTGATCTTGGGCTTCACTGAACCTCAGTTTCCTCATCCATAAAATAATGAAAATAATACATGTCTTACAGTACTGCTGTGGGAATTCAGAGCAGTAATATACATGACATTATCTAGCAAAAAATATTTCTCAATAATGCGAATTATATTTCTTCCAATTTTTTAAACTTATTTCAGCCTTGTTTTTTGCGGGGATACTCAGAGTATGGTCTTGTTGTAGTTAGACCATAAACTGTTTTATAAAGAAGACATTTTTCTTCTTGTTAGTTAATTAACTGGAATTGTTTTTGTGGGTTTGAGGCTGACAGAGAAAGGCCATGAGTTGAAATAGGCAATGGCCACTCAGCAGTTCTTTTCTCCTTTCTCTCTCACTTCATGAATACCAAATTTTAGAGCAATACATAAAGGGGAAGGGGACTGGCTGTCCACATAGTCACTCCTGAAGGCTTCCCTCACTGTCATCAAGAGTGCTTTTAACGGAAGTCATTTCCAAAAAGCCCCAAAGCAAATGAAAACGGACACAGACTCCAGAGGTCAGTCCACGGCACAATCTACCCTTTTAGCTTTACTCACGGGGTCTCCTCTGTTTAGGGATTTGCTCTGTTGACTAGGGTACTGAGTGTCAATCAGAGCTCATTTGGTAGTCTGGTTGACATCTCAATTACTGTACTTTATTTTTTATTTGAAGAAAGGCTTTATGATCTAGCCATTTCTTGTTTCCTCTTTGATCCAAGAATCCCTGGGGAAGGTCAACTCTGAATCATCGGAGGAAATGTGGTTCATCTAGAACGGGTTAATGTCTGGATTAGGAAGAGAAAATGGTCAAGTTATATTGCAGCGCACCACTTTTTTTTTTTTTTTTTGCGGTACGCGGGCCTCTCACCATTATGGCCTCTCCCATTGCGAAACACAGGCTCTGGACGCACAGGCTTAGCGGCCACGGCTCACGGGCCCAGCCGCTCCGCGGCATGTGGGATCCTCCCAGACCGGGGCACGAACCCGTGTCCCCTGCATCGCCAGGGAAGCCCCTAGCGCACCACTTTTGATCAATATATATCAATTTAATCCTGTGCTCTGTAGGGAAGAGCATAAAAGAAACCAAACTGAGTTCAAATCCTCGCTCTCTCATTTACCAAAACTAAACATTTTCAAATATTTCTGAACCTCAGTTTCCTTATCTCTAAAACAGATGATGAAAATGTATCTTCATCAAGATAATAATACTTATTTTGAAGAATGGCTGTAGCATATGTTCAATGACTCTGTATGTAAAGTATCTACAATAAAGGCTAGCTATTATCTTTCTTTTCAGGTCATTGGCAATTGATGCACTTCTCATTTTTTTAAATTAGAGATATACTATAGAAGGTGAACCCTGAATCAGTCTGAGCAAGGGAGCTTTATCTTATGCAAATATACATTCAAGACACTTTCCAAAGCCAAATGTAAATGGTGGGTTTGTACTGCATACAGTTTTGTAGTATCAACACTCATGCTCTCTTTCATTGATATAAAATTATGCATCTACATCCTCTCCTAAGCTATGAAATTATACTGCATTTAAGATCCCTTACCTGCTATTTCCATGTAATACATGATTCTTTAAATTCTAATTCATTCATTAAGTATAAATAGTATGCAAGATTACAGAGAAATTTGGGGCATAAACTATATATTGGTTAACTCAAAATCCATCTCCAATCCCTCCTCTCTTCCTTTGCTTACTAGGAAATTTAAACTGTACTGACAGCCTCTCTTGAAATGAAGGGAATCATGTGACACAGTTCTGATGGGCAAAATGTAAGTAGAAGTCTGCCGAAAGCATTTGGGGAAACATATATTTTTAAGGATAGAAAAAAAGAGGAGGATATAAAAAAGCTTGTGAAGCTTTTGCCCTACCGTTTTCTTCCTTTCTGAAATGTGACTAATGCTTAATGTGGAACAAGCCATCCTGCAACTCAATATCCTAAAAATAATGGAATTAAAATATGGAAAGGACCTGAGTCTCGATGTCATGGATGAACATGCGAGTCAGTACTTCAGCTCTTTATTCCATTTTGGACAAATGTTTATCGAACATTGCATGTTACCAACATACTCTTTTAGACTTTGGAGATATAGCAGTGAAAACAAGACACAAAACCCTGCTCTCATAGACCTTACATTCTAGTGTGAGAAGAGAGACAGAAAACAGATTTCTGTGTGTGTGTGTGTGTGTGTGTGTGTGTGTGTGTGTGCGCATGCATGTGCATTACATCAAAATGATAAAAAGAAAATAACCTAAGTGGAAAAATAAAGTAGGGGGAAGACAGGGCTAGGAAGTGCTAGGGTGCATATTTCCCTGCTGAAAGACCTATACGAGAATCAGAATCTGGAAAGTGGGAGATGGCTTGAGTTCTAGGCTTTATGTTCTACAGTATAAATTAAGAGTATGCAATTAAATTAACCCTGCTGGTCACAAGGCAGATAGTATGGGTGAATACTGGGGTGAGAGGGGTTTGCTAGGAGCAAGCAGAATCTTAAGGACTCTCTTTTATATGGTGATGGTGATGTGGAGGCTGGAGAGCGGTGGCCTTATTCAGAGCCATAGACACGGAGAGCTGCCAGGTCTCCCTGCAACTCCAGCCAGTGGGTGTTAGGAAAATGTCACCTACTTTTGCTTATTTCTGTACTACTTGCTGTTTAAGAAAAATAGGCCAACATTTGTTTAAGGCACTGTATACATTGGGTGTTCTGTTACCTGCATCTGGAAATATTTCTAACTGAAACATATATGGTAGGAAGAGGGAATGAAACATTTGTTGTTGTTGTTGAAGTATAGTTGATTTACAATGTTGTGTTAGTTTCAGGTGTACAGCAAAGTGATGCAGTGATACATATATATGTATATGCAAATATATACTATATATATTCTTTTTCATATTCTTTTCCATTATCATTTATTACAAGATATTGAATATAGTTCCCTGTGCTTTACAGTAGGACATTGTTTTCTCTCTATTTTACGTAGTAGTGTGTGTATGTTAATCCCAAACTCTTAATTTAACCCTCCCCCTTTCCCGTTGGTAACATAAGTTTGTTTTGTATATCTGTGAGTGTGTTTCTGTTTTGTAAATAAGTTCATTTGTGTCATATTTTAGGTTCCACGTGTAAGTGAGATCATACAATATTTGTTTCTCTGTCTAACTTACTTCACTTAGTATGGTAATCTCTAGGTCCATCCATGTTGCTGCAAAGGGCAACATTTCATTCTTTTTTAAAAAATAGATCTTTATTTGAGTATAATTGCCTCACAATACTGTGTTATTTTCTGTTGCACAAAAAAGCGAATCAGCCATATGCATACATATATCCCCATATCCCCTCCCTCTTGAGCTTTCCTCCCATCCTCCCTATCCCACCCCTCTAGGTCATTGCAAAGCACCGAGCTGATCTCCCTGTGCTATGCTGCTGCTTCCCACCAGCCAACTGTTTTACATTCTGTAGAGTATATATGTCGATGCTACTCTCACTTCGCCTCAGCTTCGCCCTCTCACCCCATGTCCTCAAGTCCATTCTCTATGTCTACCTCTTTATTCCTGCCCTGCAAATAGGTTCATCAGTACCATTTTTTTTTTTAGATTCCATATATATGTGTTAGCATATGGTGTTTGTTTTTCTCTTTCTTACTTCACTCTGTATGATGGACTCTAAGTCCATCTACCTCACTATAAATAATTCAATTTTGTTTCTTTTTATGGCTGAGTAACATTCCATTGTATATATGTGCCACATCTTCTTTATCCATTCATCTGTCGATGGACATGTAGGTTGGTTCCATGTCCTGGCTACTGTAAATAGTGGTGCAATGAACATTGTGGTACATGACTCTTTGAATTATGGTTTTCTCAGGGTATATGCCCAGTAGTGGGATTGCTGGGTCATATGGTAGTTCTATTTTTAGTTTTTTAAGGAACCTCCACACTGTTCTCCATAGTGGCTGTATCAATTTACATTCTTACCAGCAGTGCAGGAGGGTTCCCTTTTCACCACACCCTTTCCAGCGTTTATTGTTTCTGGATTTTTTGATAATGGACATTCTGACCAGTGTGAGGTGATACCTCATTGTAGTTTTGATTTGCATTTCTGTAATAATTAGTGATGTTGAGCATCTTTTCATGTGTCTCTTGGCCATCTGTATGTTTTCCTTGGTGAAATGTCTATTTAGGTCTTCCACCCAATTTTTAACTGGATTGTTTGTTTTTTTTGATATTGAACTCCATGAGCTGTTTGTATACTTTGGAGTCCATTGTATATATGTCCCACATCTTCTTTATCCATTCATCTGTTGACAGACATTTAGGTTGCTTCCATGTCTTGGCTGTTGTAAATAGTGCTGTTTTTTTTGTTTTGTTTTTTGCGGTATGCGGGCCTCTCACTGTTGTGGCCTCTCCCGTTGCAGAGCACAGGCTCTGGACGTGCAGGCTCAGCGGCCATGGCTCACGGGCCCAGCCGCTCTGCGGCATGTGGGATCTTCCCGGACCGGGGCACGAACCCTGTCTCCTGCATTGGCAGGTGGACTCTCAACCACTGTGCCACCAGGGAAGCCCAATAGTGCTGTTTTGAACTTTGAGGTGCATGTATCTTTTCAAATTAGAGTTTTCTCCAGATATATGCTCAGGAGTGGAATTGCTGTGTCTTATGGTAGTTCTATTTTTAGTTTTTTGAAGACCCTCCATACTGTTTTCCATAGCAGCTGTATCAAATTACATTCCTACCAACAGTGTAGGAGTGTTCCCTTTTCTCCACACTCTTTCCAGCATTTATTATTTGTAGACTTAATGATGGCCATTCTGTGGTATCAGGTGATACCTCACTGTGGTTTTGATTTGCATTTCTCTAATAATTAGCGATATTGAGCATCTTCTCATGTGCCTGTTGGCCATCTGTAGGTCTTCTTTGGAGAAATGTCTATTTAGGTCTTCTGCCCATTTTTTGATTAGGTTGTTTGTTTTTTTTGTTATTGAGTTGTGTGAGCTGTTTATATATTTTGGAAATTAATCTCTTGTTGTGAACCAACATTTATTGAGTGTATACATATGTCAAACACTAGGCTATTACATATACATGTCGCTACTATTGATCTTCACAATAACTCGAAGGTTGATACTTTTATTAGCATTTTATAGCTGAGGAAAGTTAAGAACTGGCTCCAGTCTTTAAGTTAGTAAGTGGTAGCCTGCATTAAAATCTATAAATTTGTGTCTAAAAAGCATCCCTGCTCATTTCCTTATTTATTCAGTAAAAAAAGAAAAAAGTAATGAGCATTTTCTATGTGCCAAGCACTCTGCTAGACACTTGACTTAGGAATAGTATGGTAAACAGAACAGAATCCTAATTGTCTAAGAATCTCTAAGTAGTGAGGAGAATGAACATAAGCACAATTTAAAAATTAAGCTTAGTTGATTCAAACATTTATGAAGTACCTGTTGTGTCTTAGAACCTGTGCAAGGCACTGGTGAATCTGTGAACAGATTCATAGAAGTCTAACGGGGTCCAATCCATGACTGTTTTATCATCCACTGGGAGAGTTATGTCCTAAACAAAAACTGCCAGTAAGAGTTAGGTGTGAAGCATGGAAGGACCAGAGCAGAGGGAATGAGGCTGGAGAATGAATAGGCAGAGAAGGTACTGGTATTGCTGGCAGAGAAAAGTCATGTGATAAGTATTAAGAATGAAAAGACCTAGAACCTTAGAGCTGGATGTCCCAGGGTGAAAGATGGGAGCTAAAATTGGAAACGTAGCTAGGGGCCAATAGCAAAGGTCAATTGGCTCAGCTGAAATGGTTGGGGTTTTCTGCTGTAGGCAAAAGTTTTGAACCAGGTGGGCGAAATCATCAGATCTGGTTTTAGAAAGACACGTCTGGCAGATTCAAAAGGGAGGCACATGTGACCCTGTTTATCTTCCTGCACTTTGAAATCCCTTCTTTTTATATAATTCAGGACATTGTCTTTAGATAGGCAATGTTTGTTTTTTTTTTTAATTTTACTTAAGAGACTGGAGGTTCTCCTTCATAGGATGAAAAAATTCTGCCAACTATTAAACAGTGGTAAAAGTACATCACACAGTTAAAAGTTCAAACCAATATTACCTCTGAAACTCTTTGATATGCCATTCCCTTTCTTCTGGGAAAAAGATTCAGTTAGTCTTTTCTAAATGAAAAAAAGGGGCCAGTCAGAATGTTTAGGGGAGAAAGACAAGAATCATTCATTCCTTGTGTACAAAATTCTTCAAGCTCAATTTGAGCAGCTTCCTACATTATGGTCTGGTTATTTTTCTCCCAAATGTGAGTATATAATGAGTGCATGATGTGTTTGGCCACAGAGGTAAAATACAGTATGTTCAGAATATTACTGCCTTCTCTTATAAGATATAAAAGTAAACAAAATAAAAACAAAAGCAAACTCATGCATTTGAAAATAACAAGGCTTCTGATGCCAGTTTTATCCTCACCAGGTAATTTCCCCAAGCCCTAGTTCAACTGAGATTTGTCACTCTTGGTTATATTCTTTTATAAGCATCAGAATTGCTTTATTGTAGCAGTGCTTGGCAAAATAGTTCTCTTTTACAAGTAGTCTAGATCCTTCAAGCTGTGTAGTTCTACTACACCAGTCACTACTTTATAGTTTATTTGGTGACAGTGACTGCCAATAAAATAATGCTGTAAAATATTCCAGTGTGAGGAGGCTCATCCAGTGGGGTTAATAAAAGTGCCGTGATTCATCTTGCCATGTAGCATGCTTTTTATGCCAGGCCCCTTTTATGTGAATGAGGTTTAGCACATTGAGGTTTAGCTGGAAGGTATGCCATACCTAGAGGGTCACTTAATTTATATATTTACTTTCATTCAGACCTACATTTGGAATAAAGTATATAAGCTTCTCTATATCCAGGGGTAAATTCCGAACAGGCTCATGAACTCGGGTTATAAAACAAAGGCAAAGCGACACACATGACAGCCCTGGGGCCTGTTTTATTATGCTTTCTCTCTGAATCTATGCAAAGCAGAAGTGGTACCCAAAACCTTGGAGAGAGTGTTTAAGTAGGCTTTTTGAGGTGTTTTAATGACCTCAGTTCAAGCCAAGAGCAATAAACCTCTCAGAAAGAGGCTGTTAATTGAAAAGACCAGGGATTTCAGAGGTATTAATATTACTGTCAGATTCTACTTGCTTTCTCTCCTTTTTAATTTGACCTTCTGTTTTAATTTACGAACATCCATGCAGATTGGAGCTTTCAAAGGCAGGAGCAGGAGTGGTAAAGAAAATATGCCTGAAGAACCTTGGAGAGAGAGTTAAATGCTAGGGTAGAGACCTAATCTCAGCTCTGTCATTGTTTTCCTCATCTGTAAACTGCGTATTCTAGAATGCTTTTTAGAATATATATAATGTTACTGTGACGATCCCTTGTCTGATCAATGACAAAGTGTTTTGTAAAGCTTATGTAAAATAAAAATAAAGTGAATAAAGATAAAATAAATAGAAATAATGTAGAAAAATGTTTTAAAGATTTAGTTAATATAGTATATTCAGTTTCACTAGCTGGAAGCACAATTATATTCAGATCGCTTTTGTTACCTCAATGAATTACTTGAGTTCTCACAGATTCTATTAACAAATAACCCAGTATTTGAGACCTTCCTTCCTGCCCCTGTTCTCAAATGTGGTACGAACTCTAGTTGCTAATTCAGCTGCCAGGCTTGGGGAATTGGCATCTACTCCTGATCAACCCCTGCTGTGGCTTCTGCTGCTGCTGTGACATGGGGTCTCTGTTGAAAACGTACCTTGCACGGCCCAGGGAATGACCACCACTGCGATAAATCTTTAGTTGTGCAGATCCTTGCATGAGCTGCAGTGGCTCCCACACTTGGGCTACCAAAGTGGCAAATCTTTCAGCTCTGAGCTCATAAGCAAAGCCACTGCTTGGGTGGACACCTTGCAAGAAGTCTGTCCAAATGGACTTCCACAGGCAGCCTGCACACTGTCCCTGGGGGCTCAGGGCTGTACCTGAGGCCAGATCATCTCAGGGCTGAGATCCCTGTTGTGTCTGTGGGGTGCTTTCATGGTGAGGACTGTGGAAAAGGCTCCACTTCCACTGATTCTCTGGATGGATTCAAGATCCCTTTCCCTCCCAGCAGGTTCCTCAGCCCCTAGGCACATGTGCCACTTACTCTCCCGCAGTTTCTCTGGCTACCAAGTAGGTTGGAAGGATCAGCCTGTACCAGGTGCAAATGTCCTGGTCCTCTTTCCCCCACGGAGGTGGTGTCTACTCTCCTCACACTTGCCTAACCATGCACTGCGACTCAAGTGTTCTTGGATGCATCAAAGATGTTACACAGCAAGAAGATATCCTTGTAGATGAAAAAAACAAAAAACAGTTTGCACTCCTTTCAGTAAAAGAAAATTGTAAGTTACTCTTCATGAAAACCTCTACAAGCAAACTTTTTTTGTTGTTGCTGTTTTTGTTCTATCACTATTTTCAAGTCACTCCATGAGTATCCAATTTCTGCTTTAAGATGTGATTCCAAAATAACCTTTCAATCTAGATTTCTCTAGAGAAATCTAAAGGACTTCTTTCTCACCATGAACCCTCACCCGCAATGCTGGGGGCTTGGTATGTTAATGTACCTATAAAAAATGGGGAAAACAAGTTATATAGTAATGAATGTACACATATGGCATTAAATGTAGTGTATCAGTTATGTGTCCTGAGTGAAAAGTCTGCAGTCTATACAAGAGGGGTTCTTAATCCCTTCGACTCCATCATGGGTTAGAATCCAGGCTCCACCACATCCTGGTCATGTTTCCCAGAGGCAAATATTTAACTTAATAGAGCTTATTTATTCATCTATTTTTAATCATTAAATACTGACACTTCTATTTTGTTCCCAATATTTCTTTTTTTTTTTAATACATTTATTTATTTATTTTAGTTTTGGCTGCGTTGGGTCTTTGTTGCTGCGCACAGGTTCTCTCTAGTTGGGGCGAGCAGGGGCTACTCTTCATTGCAGTGCTCAAGCTTCTCATTGTGGTGGCTTCTCTTGCTGTGAAGCATGGGCTCTAGGCATCCGGGCTTCAGTAGCTGTGGTTCGCGGGCTCTAGAGCACAGGCTCAGTACTTGTGGCACACGGGCTTAGTTGCTCCATGCCATGTGGGATCTTCCTGGATAAGAGATCGAACCCATGTCCCCTGCACTGGCAGGTGGATTCTTAACCACTGTGCCAGCAGGGACGTTTCTTAAATCTCTGGGTTTTTCTGTGTTTTTTTTGTTTGTTTGTTTTTTTTAAGCAGATATTCATTTTTAAAAATTTATTTATTTATTTATTTATTTATGGCTGTGTTGGGTCTTCATTTCTGTGCGAGGGCTTTCTCTAGTTGTGGCAAGCAGGGGCCACTCTTCATCGTGGTGCGCGGGCCTCTAACTATCGTTGCCTCTCTTGTTGCGGAGCACAGGCTCCAGACGCGCAGGCTCAGTAGTTGTGGCTCACGGACCCAGTTCCTCTGCAGCATGTGGGATCCTCCCAGACCAGGGCTCGAACCCGTGTCCCCTGCATCGGCAGGCAGATTCTCAACCACTGCACCACCAGGGAAGCCCCTAAATCTCTGTTTTTATTTCCATCCTTTGTTCCACTCTGAAATTTCAACTCTTCACCATCCCTTGTCTGGATCACTACGATACTCTCGTAACAACTTCTTCTCCCAGGCTTGCTCCTCTCTATCCCATCTTCCGTCCTACAGAGAGTAGTCAGCTGAGAGGTCTGATCTCACTATGCTCTATTTCTCTTTTCCATGTGTCGCCATCATCCTCAGACAAAGCCAAGTTTCTCAGCATGGTTTACCCCACTTACCAGCTATTTCTCCCATTTTACACCCTTTAAAATTTCTCCCAGATACTCTGTTATTTTTTTGTCCCTTAATTCTTTGGCTAATCTGTATTTCTGCCTGAAATTCTCCTTTCCCTTTTCTTTGCTTGATTAACTCTTACTGCTTAAGGCTCAACTCAGTTAGCTGACCCTTCCCAAGCCCCATAATATCGTTGGCCTATTTTCTGTCACTGCACTGACTCAATATTTCATCACTGTCCGTGTTTCCCACGCATTAGGGGATGAGTGGTTTGAGGGTCCAGATTCCATTTTCAAAATTTTCTCATCAGAGATTAGCACCTAGTAAGAGCTCAATAACTATCAGTTGAGGGAATAAACCTGCAACATGGAAGTAATAATGTCTACCTCAAAGCTTCACCATGAAACTTCAGTGTTGTGTCTGTCGAAGTGACTGGATTCACCTTTATCACCTGGTGGGCATCCAGTGCATGTTTTATTTCCTTCCACTTACGATGAGTTGCACAAGGCACATATTACTTAAAGTTCATGAAAGATGCTTTGAAATGAAACCATGCTTTCTATCTATATTTCTTCTAAACTCTGCTGGACATTTTGACTACTGATCTTCAGATTTACCTATTGGAAGATTTTAAGAAAACACTGTTCATAATGACATTGTAGGGTGGACGTTTTATCAAAAGGTAGTAAATGCTATATTGAGGGCGATTGGATCCTCCTTCTCTCCTGTAACTGATCTTACCTTATGTTCTACACCCCAGTCTGACTGTGTTCTGACATGGAAGAGAAATCAGGTCTCTCAGGTCTGGCGTGTGGCTGTAAGAGTTATTCTGTGGTAGGATGAGTCCAAGGTAGCTCAAACCAGCCAGTAGGGAAACATTCAAGCACTTGGGAAAGTAGAAACATTTGTTTATTCAAGTCATTTTCACAGTATTTCTGTATCTCTTTTCAATTTTTCTTTCTTTCAAGAAGCAGAAATGAATGGTACCCTTCTGTCTCA
Organism: Phocoena phocoena; assembly: GCF_963924675.1. NCBI lineage: Eukaryota > Metazoa > Chordata > Mammalia > Artiodactyla > Phocoenidae > Phocoena > Phocoena phocoena. Next base: position 7,528,999 of record NC_089222.1, on the reverse strand, counting down.
GGGCATGAACTCTGCCATTTACTAGCTGTATAACTTTGGCAAGACCTCTAACTTTCATGACCTTCAGTTTCTCCTCTATATAAATGGAATAATTATGCCCATCTTATCTACTCTACAGAGTTATTGTAAAAGTATGTATGAAAGCCCTTTGTAAACCATAAAGCACAATGAACAGGTAAGGGGCTACTATTAAGCTTTTTCTTTCAAGAAAATTCATTTCTCACACAATGTTTCAAAGACTTTTAGAATGTGGATTAAGCCATGGACTGTCTTTCATGAATTCTGTAAGGTGGCATATACAGCATGATCATAAATGGTAAATAATCACAAAACATTGTCTCAGTAGGTAAATCTGTCCACCAAAAGTGTCTTTTGTGAGCCAAATGTTGCCTTTTATCCAAATGTCTCACAGCATTTTGCAAACAGATTATGTATGACACATACTGAAAGTAATTCTGTCCCCATCATTCTAATAGCACCATCTTTTGAAAGAAACTGTTGTTTAAAACCCCAGGCTACTGCCAATCAGAAGAGCAAATAAAGAATATTTTTACCTCCTTGAAAATGACTGCAGCAGGCAGCTAGTAACCAGCTAACACTAGAGCCAATGCTTTCAGCAAGATTTATGTTCCAGGTGGCATGAAAGCTTTACAGAAACATGCAAATTAGTTTTCTGAAAAAGTTTAGGTATATCTTTATTTTAGAATAGTAAGATTGGGGATGGCATAGGGAAGACAGCCAAGAGGAAGCTCTGAAGACTAGCTGAGACCTGTAGGAGCAAGATGGTTTCAATGTGCTTAGAGTATTGAGCCACTGACCCTAATGCCAAGGTCACAGCTCACAGATTAATGGTGTCACAGTGGCACGATAGTGCTGGCATCCATGATAAGAGATGAAAGACCTCACGCATCTCAGACTTATTTCTGAAATCTTTTTTATTTAATTCTGTCCTGACTTCCTGCCTTTTCTTGAAGATAAAAGTATCCCCAAGGAAATCCTGTTTCATTTTTCTGGGTGAAGGAAAATGCAGGAAGTGGAGAAAGGGAAAAAAGGTAAATATCTCTGATCAGCAATTTGCCTGGACATTTTCCCATTTTTTGTCTCTAACTTCTCTTCAGTTTTGCTACTTGCCACTGAGGGCAGAGGAACAGAGAGTTTAGAGCAGTGAGTCTCAAACTTGAGTGTATGTCAGAATCACCTGGAAGATGGCTGGGTCTGTTGGGCCCATCCTCAGAGATTCTCATTTGGGTGGTCTGGGATGAGGCCTCAGGACATGCATTCCTGCAAGTTCCCGGGTGATGCTGATGCTCCTGGTCCTGGTCCTACACTTTAAGAACCACTGGTTCAGAGTCCACTGGGCAAATCATAGGCTTTTTCTTTGGAGTAGAGATCAACAGCAATATGACTGGTCTGGCCATGGCATTTTTCAGTAATAATTTCAGTTATGCAGAGAGAACTTCAAACAAGTGAATAGTAACCCTTTAGGTAATTAGAGTCTGAATATAGAAAAGTCTTATGAAAACAGGAAACAATTCATAGGTGTAGAGTGAATAGAACTCTTCCATTTATGCTTCAGGAGGCTGTTTTCTCTATCCTTATGTATTTTTATCTCAGTTCTAGAAGGTTCTTGGTTGGAGTCTTCAGCTAAGGACCCCAGAGAGATTTTCATTCATGAGTTTACTAATATTCAGACCATGTCATAATGTGTTTTATTCTTTCCTCTGGGCTAAGCAGTGCAACCCAAAGTCTACTGTTAGAGAAAAGAGAAGAAGCGCACCACCCCTGTGCTCTTTCCCATGGTTATAGACGTGGGGAAATGAGAAGAAACTGAGACATCAATTAGGTCAAAGGGTTTCCAACAATTTAAGAGAAAGCCTTTGTTTAGATAAAATCTTTCTCAAAACCTCAATATCAAAACCAGGTAAATATTTGACTTCTTTGGTAAAGCAACTAGGTAGAACCCCAAATGATCTCAGATACGGTTTCAAACTCATAATGCTAGAAACCTCTGCAGTTTTCAAATGAGACACCTAATCCTCAGTGACCAAGGACTTGCTATTGTTTTGGAGAAGGTGGGAAGACTAGGGAGATTTGAAGTCAAGATCAAGAGCTCTTTGAACAATGGCTAGGTCTTTCCATATTGGATTACACATGGAGATAAGCAGTCTCTTGTAGTTACTGCCTAAGCGAGCACATCATTCTCCCACAGAGGTGTTTATAAAGAAAGCCAAGATGAATGGATAAAGATGTGATACATGTATATAATGGGATACTACTCAGACATTAAAAAGAATAAAAAATGCCATTTACAGCAACATGCATGGACCTAGAGATGATCATACTAAGTGAAGTAAGTCAGACAGAGAAAGACAAATATATGATACCACTTATATGCGGAATCTAAAAAAATGATACAAATGACTTATTTACAAGACAGAAACAGACTCGCAGAATTAGACAACAAACTTTTGGTTACCAAAGGGGAAAGGTGGGGTGGGGAGGGATAAATTGGGAGTTTGGGATTAACATGCACACGCTACTATATATAAAATACATAAACAACAGGACTCACTGTATAGCACAGGGAACTCTGCTCAGTATTCTGTAATAACCTATATGGGAAAAGAATTTGAAAAATAAGAAATATGTATAACTGAATCACTTTGCTGTACACCTGAATCTAACATGATATTGTAAATCAACTATAGTCCAACATAAAATCAATTACAAAAAAAATGGGAAGCCAAACCCAAGGGAGAAATACAGGAGCCAGGACCAGAAAAGTCCAGTTGTCGATGATCTCAAGAACATTCTTTTAACAGCAATAAATATATGAATACTCCATTCCTATATAATTTGAAGCTGTTAGTTGTTTTCTGTAGATTTCCAATTAGGGGAAAAGTTGAAAGCAAATGAAAAGTTTAAATCTTCTAAGTAGCAAAATATCCAATTTTTGATAAGAAAATAATCAAACATACCACCTCAAGTAAAATAAAAAATAATTGAAGGGGGAAGGTATGCATTCTCTGTTGGTTGAAACTGAGAACACTGACGTTCTGAATTGGCTAAAACATTTTGATAAATCCATGAAAAAGACAAAATACTGTACTTAATTAAAGGAGAAGACATTACGTTTCACTCAGGATACAACTTTGAAAATATTAGAAACAGAAACCGTAAATAAATGTTAACATAAACATGCATGCAGAGAAAGGAAATTATTTGCTGTTTGTGTTAGCGTGCCAAGGGTATATCTGGTTTACTCAGATCATCATTGCCACTAGAGACACTTGGAAATCACTACCATGACTCATATTTACTAAACAGGAAGTTGAGAGGTTACAAATACCACCATGGAAAGTTCATCAAATCCTTAGGGGTTTGGTATCTCGAGTCTGACTTTTGAATCCATACATCCTATTTGAAAGATATTAAACTATTTTCAGGATGAGAGATCTTTACTTTTGTTTTTATTATCACCATTGACTATTAGTTAAATAGAATTTCTGTTTGTGATCTTCAAAAGACTCTTGCGTCTTTGTAAATGACTTCTCTCTTAATCCATTTCAGATAACACTCCGTTATCAGCTAGTCATTCTCAAACAGCTTTGGGTGACATGGATAGTTAGAGAATGTTTCTTAACGTTGACTTCTTTTACATTTGTTTTGCCAAAATGATTTTTCTACACTCCAGGAAAACTCCTAACCCGTACATGTCAAAAAGGTTTTGAAAGTGACTTTTCTAAAACCATTTCTGGAACAATTCATGCCTTTCTCGAGACCCTCCTTGTTTGCTGGCAAAGCTCTGCCTTTCAAAACTCAACTAAAACATCTCCTTCTCTGTGAGACTCTGTAGAGATAGTGCTCACACTTGCTCTGATGCCTACACCTTAAATGAGCACCTACCTTTCCATGCTAGGAGACAAGTGTCCAAGAAATTTGAAATTGGGACATCATTTCTGTTGGGATCTCACACTTAGAGATGGTGTAAAATCAGGGCAGGGATGGCCACACTTGCTCAACTGCAAATGCATCAGGAAAAGAGACCAACAGGGAAAGAGAATAAAACCAACCTATAGAAACAGAAGCCTGAGACTCTGGATGAGCAGGTGAACAGCAAAGAGGGAAGAAGAGCTCATGAGATGGAGAGATGTGCTTCTCTGAATCTTGGTGACCTTTCAGAACACAATTCAATGCCTTTGGAGTTACTGCACTTTTGCTCTGGGTTTCATAAAAATGTAGTTCTATCCATCTAATAAAATCTCTGTTTTGTTCAAGATAGCGGGAGTGATTTTTGCCACGAAAGCCAATAATGTCCCATCACCTATTAGATACACAACCTAGTAGAGGAGGTGCTTCTGCATTTCTGCTATCTTAATAATCTGTGATTTTTCTATCACTGGGTTATACTATAATTCCTTTCCAGTCTTTTCTCTCATTAATCTATGGCACCCTAAATAAAATCAGAAACCACAACTAATTCTTATACTGTCAACATCTAACATAGCACTTGACTTTTAGTAGGTGTTCAAGCAATATGTACTGAATACACGAATAAATGCACTATTTATTCTACAAAAATTTTATTTTGGGGAAATAATCACAAAAGAAGTCTATGATTAATCAGGATGAAGTCTAGTAACTCAGGTGGTGGCAGAAAGCTTTTGAAAATGCCTGCCATTCCTCCCCTGAATTTTCTCACGTTATGAATGCCTACAGTTGCTCACTGGTGTTCTGTTGTCTCCTCAAGGAACCTTAGGTTGTCACTGTTATCTCCTGAACTCCCTGATAACAACCCACTTATCTATGCTTCTTCAAAGCATAAGGCATAAGTACTTATGGTAAAGAGTCTGGAAAGACAAAGGAGATGAAGGGATTTATATTTGCATAGAAGTCTCCTTCCACCTCCTTTTTTTAAAAATTTAATTTAATTTTTTTTATACAGCAGGTTCTTATTAGTTACCTATTTTATACATACTGGTGTATATATGTCAATCCCAATCTCCCAATTCATCACACTACCACTACCCCTACCCCGCTTTCCCCTCTTGGTGTCCATACATTTGTTCTCTACATCTGTGTCTCTATTTCTGCTCTGCAAACTGGTTCATATGTACCGTTTTGCTAGTTTCCACATATATGCATTAACATAAGATATTTGTTTTTCAAATAGAATGTTACAAGAGACAAGGAAGGACACTACATAATGATCAAGGGATCAATCCAAGAAGAAGATATAACAATTATAAATATATATCTACCTCCCTTTTTTAAAATATAGTTTATGAGAAGAAATAGGAAGGTTTTCTAAAGGATTCAGTACTTGTGTGAGCTCTCCTCTCTTAGTTGATTTGGACTGAGCCATTTTCTGAGTCTTTTAGCAGTGTGCAGGATATAGGCCAATGAAAATCTCTGGTTTCTGACTAATGAAAACCTTAATATTCCCATCCTGCCCTTCCTCTTCCTGCCGTTTCTTCTTCTTTACTTACTGTAGTATAACGTGCATGTGAAAAGTTCTATATATCAAGTGTAGAGCTCAGTGACTATTTGCAGACAACATACCTGTCCAACCAGCATCCAAGAAGCTCTTCTTATGCTTCTTTCTTGTCACTATTATTACCCCATCCTCAAGGGTAGCCATCATTCTTACTCCTAACATCAGAGTTGAATTTTGCCTGCTTTGGTACTCTATATAAGTAGGGTCACACAGTATATACTCTTTTGTATCTGGCTTCTTTTGTTCAATGTTATGAGGTTCATCCATGGTTTTGTGTGATTGTTTGTGCTCATTGCTATATATTACTGCTTTTCTGAATTCACCATTCTGCTATTGATGGACACCACGGGGCTATTTATAACGAATGTTGATATCCACAACTTTCGTACATGTTTCTGACACCTGATTTTCTTTTTGTTTACCTGAAGTCCCCCCAAATACCCAAACACTTTGAGTCACCATCATAATCGCTGTAAAGAAGACATGCAATAGGTAGTTTCCTAGAATCTTCTGAATGAGATTCCTTTTTTGAGGAAACCTTATATCCAATATCCATCTCAGTCAGGGAAAAAAAAATGTGCTCTGACCTCAGATTCTAACAGGCCAGTGGAGGATTCTGCTACTTGAATATCACTCTTACAGATAATGTACAAACTGATAAGAGAAAAAGGAAGTGCTCCTCAAAAAGCCAAATTATCTGTGGTTGATAAAGCAGGCAGAATATGACAGTTTAGGAGAAATGGGACTTTAGATAAGGGAATGATCTGGGACTGTTCTTTTTGCTGCTGCAATCCATGCATCAAGTGGGCTTCTGCAAAAACTAAGCAAAAACAAAGAATTGTTTGATGGTATCACACTTTATTTACATGAATCCCTCACTCAGCTCTTAACTGGGCAGGATAAAACCCTCTGAAGAGGGTGATTTTATTTTTTGTTAAGCACAAAAATAGTATTTGGAGGTAGACTCCTGCAATATCATTTATTTTTTAAATATTTTAAAAAATTATTTTATTATATATTTGAGTATAGTTGATAAACAATGCTGTGTTAGTTTCAGGTAAACAACGAAGTGATTCAGTTATATGTATACATGAATCTATTCGTTTTCAAATTCTTTTCCCATTTAGGTTATTACAGGATATTGAATAGAGTTCCCTGTGCTATACAGTAACCTGCAATATCATTTAAATTGTGGTATTATGGAAAGTGGTGATGGGGATAAATCCTACTAGAATCCTCTGGGCAGCTTATTTAAGTTGCAGGTGCTGGGCTCCATTCCAGGTAACAGGAGGTATGTTTGTTTATTTTTTTCTTTAACATCTTTATTAGAGTATAATTGCTTTACAATGGTGTGTCAGTTTCTGCTTTATAACAAAGTGAATTAGTTATACATATAAATATGTCCCCATATCGCTTCCCTCTTGCATCACCCTCCCTCCCTATCCCACCCCTCTAGGTGGTCACAAAGCACCTAGCTGATCTCCCTATGCTATGTGGCTGCTTCCCACTAGCTATCTATTTTACGCTTGGTAGTGTATATATGTCAATGCCACTCTCTCTCTTTGTCCCAACTTACCCTTCCCCCTCCCCATATCCTCAAGTCTATTCTCTAGTAGGTCTGCAACTTTATTCCCGTCTTCTTGCCCCTAGGTTAGTCTGACCATTTTTCTTTTGTTTGTTTGTTTGTTTGTTTGTTTTAGGTTCCATATATATGTGTTAACAAACGAAATTTGCTTTTCTTTTTCTCACTTACTTCACTCTGTATGACAGTCTCTAGGTACATCCACCTCACTATAAATAACTCAGTTTCGTTCCTTTTTATGACTGAGTAATATTCCATTGTATATATGTGCCACATCTTCTTTACCCATTCATCTGTTGATAGACACTTAGGTTGCTTCCATGTCCTGGCTATTGTAAATAGAGCTGCAGTGAACATTGTGGTACATGACTCTTTTTGAATTATGGTTTTCTCAGGGTATATGCCCAGCAGTGGGAATGCTGGGTCACATGGTAGTTCTATTTTTAGTTTTTTTAAGGAACCTCCATACTGTTCTCCATAGTGGCTGTATGTATCAGTTTACATTCCCACCAACACTGCAAGAGGGTTCCCTTTTCTCCACACCCTCTCCAGCATTTATTGTTTCTAGATATTTTGATGATTGCCATTCTGACCGGTGTGAGATGATATCTCATTGTATTTTTGATTTGCATTTCTCTAATGATTAATGATGTTGAGCATTCTTTCATGTGTTTGTTGTCAATCTGTATATCTTCTTTGGAGAAATGTCTATTTATGTCGTCTTCCCATTTTTGGATTGGGCTGTTTGTTGTTTTGATATTGAGCTGCATGAGTTGCTTGTATGAATTGAAGATTAATCCTCTGTCAGTTGCTTCATTCACAAATATTTTATCCCATTCTGAGTGTTATCTTTTCATCTTGTTTATAGTTTCCTTTGCTCTGCAAGAGTGTTTAAGCTTCATTAGGTCCCATTTATTTATATTTGTTTTTATTTCCATTTCTCTAAGAGGTGGGTCAAAAAGGATCTTGCTGTGATTTATGTCACAGAGTGTTCTGCCTATGTTTTCCACTAAGAGTTTGATGGTGTCTGGCCTTACATTTAGGATTTTAATCCATTTTGAGTTTATTTTTGTGTATGCTATTAGGGAGTGTTCTAATTTCATTCTTTTACATGTAGCTGTCCAGTTTTCCCAGCACCACTTATTGAAGAGGATGTCTTTTCTCCACTGTATATTCTTGCCTCCTTTACAAAGATAAGGGGACCATATGTGCGTGGGTTTATCTCTGGGCTCTCTATCCTGTTCCATTGATCTATATTTCTGATTCTGTGCCAGTACAATACTGCCTTGATTACTTTAGCTTGGTAGTATAGTCTGAAGTCAGGGAGCCTGATTTCTCCAGCTCCGTTTTTCGTTCTCAAGATTGCTTTGGCTATTCGGGGTCTTTTGTGTTTCCATACAAAATGTGAAATTTTTTGTTCTAGTACTGTGAAAAATGCCAGTGGTAGTTTGATAGGGATTGTATTGAATCTGTAGATTGCTTTGGGTAGTAGAGTCATTTTCACAATGTTGATTATTCCAATCTAAGAACATGGTATATCTCTCCATCTATTTGTATCATCTTTAATTTCTTTCATCAGTGTCTTATAATTTTCTGCATACACGTCTTTTGTCCCCTTATGTAGGTTTATTCTTAGATATTTTATTCTTCTTGTTGCAATGGTAAGTGGGAGTGTTTCTTAATTTCACTTTCAGATTTTTCATTATTAGTGTACAGGAATGCAAGAGATTTCTGTGTATTAATTTTGTATCCTGCTACTTTACCAAATTCATTGATTAGCTCAGGTAGATTTCTGGTAGCATCTTTAGGATTCTCTATGTATAGTATCATGTCATCTGCAAACAGTGACAGCTTTACTTCTTTTCCAATTTGGATTCCTTTTATTTCTTTTTCTTCTCTGATTGCTGTTGCTAAAATATCCAAAACTATGTTGAATAATAGTGTGAGAGCAGGCAACCTTGTCTTGTTCCTGATCTTAGTGGAAATGGTTTCAGTTTTTCACCATTGAGGATGATGTTGGTTGTGGGTTTGTCACACATGGCCTTTATTATGTTGAGGAAAGTTCCTGCTATGCCTACACTCTGGCGGGTTTTTATCATAAATGGGTGTTTAATGTTGTGAAAAGCTTTCTCTGCATTTATTGAGCTGATCGTATGGTTTTTCTCCTTCAATTGGTTAATATGGTGTATCACCTTGATTGATTTGTGTATATTGAAGAATCCTTGCATTCCTGGAATAAACTCCACTTGATCATTATGTATGATCCTTTTAGTGTGCTGTTGGATTCTCTTCGCTAGTATTTTGTTGAGGATTTTTGCATCTATATTCATCAGTGATATTTGCCTGTAGTTTTCTTTCTTTGTGACATCTTTGTCTAGTTTTGGTATCAGAGTGATGGTGGCCTTGTTGAATGAATTTGGGAGTGTTCCTCTGCTATATTTTGGAAGAGTTTGAGAAGGATAGGTGTTAGATCTTCTCTAAATATTTGATAGAATTCCCTTGTGAAGCCATCCGGTCCTGGGCTTTTGTCTGCTGGAAGATTTGTAATCACAGTTTCAATTTCAGTGCTTGTGATTGGTCTGTTCATATTTTCTATTTCTTCCTGGTTCAGTCTCGGAAGGTTGTGCATTTTTAAGAATTTGTCCATGTCTTCCAGGTTGTCCATTTTATTGGCTATAGTTGCTTGTAGTCATCTCTCATGATCCTTTGTATTTCTGCAGTGTCAGTTGTTACTTCTCCTTTTTCATTTCTAATTCTATTGATTTGAGTCTTCTCCCTTTTTTTCTTGATAAATCTGGCTAATTCTTTATCAATTTTGTTTATCTTCTCACAGAACCAGCTTTTAGTGTTATTGATCTTTGCTATCATTTCCTTCATTTCTTTTTCATTTATTTCTGATCTGATCTTTATGATTTCTTTCCTTCTGCTAACTTTGGGGTTTTTTTGTTATTCTTTCTCTAATTGCTTTAGGTACAGGGTTAGGTCGTTTATTTGAGATGTTTCTTATTTCTTAAGGTAGGCTTGTATAGCTATAAACTTCTCTCTTAGAAGTGCTTTTCCTGCATCCCATAGAATTTAGGGTCATTGTGTTTTCATTGTCATTTGTTTCTAGGTATTTTTTTATTTCTTCTTTGATTTCTTCAGTGATCTCTTGGTTATTAAGTAGTGTGTTGTTTATCCTCCATGTGTTTGTATTTCTTACAGATTTGTTTGTGTAATTGATATCTAGTCCTATAGTGTTTTGGTCGGAAAAGATACTTGATACAATTGCAATTTTCTTAAATTTACCAAGGCTTGATTTGTGACCAAAGATATGATCTATCCCGGAGAATGTTCCATGAGTACTTGAGAAGAATGTGTATTCTCGTTTTTGAATGGAATGTCCTATAAATATCAATTAAGTCCATCTTGTTTAATGTATCATTTAAAGCTTTTGTTTCCTTGTTTATTTTCATTTTGGATGATCTGTCCATTGGTTAAAGTGGGGTGTTAAATTTCCCTACTATAATTGTGTTGCTGTCGATTTCCTCTTTTATGGCTGTTAGTATTTGCCTTCTGTATTGAGGTGCCCCTATATTAGGTGCATAAATATTTACAATTGTTATATCTTCCTCTTCGATTGAGCCCTTGATCATTATGTAGTATCCTTCTTTGTCTCTTGTAATTGTCTTTGTTTTAAAGTCTATTTTTTGTGATATGAGAATTACTACTCCAGCTTTCTTTTGATTTCCATTGGCATGGAATATCTTTTTCCATTCCCTCACCTTCAGTCTGTATGTGTCCCTAGGTCTGAAGTGGGTCTCTTGTAGACAGCACATATACGGGTCTTGTTTTTGTATCCATTCAGCCAGTCTATGTCTTTTGGCTGGAACATTTAATCCATTTACATTTAAGGTAATTATTGACATGCATGTTCCTATTACCATTTTCTTCATTGTTTTGGGTATATTATTGTAGGTCTTTTCCTTCTCTTGTGTTTCATGCCTGTAGGAGTTCCTTTAGCATTTGTTGTAAAGCTGGTTTGGTGGTGCTGAATATTCTTAAGTTTTGCTTGTCTGTAAAGCTTTTAATTTCTCTGTCAAATCTGAATAAGATCCTTGCTGTGTAGAGTAATCTTGGTTGTAGGTTTTTCTCTTTCATCACTTTAAATATGTCCTGCCACTCCCTTCTGGCTTGCAGAGATTCTGCTGAATGATCAGCTGTTAACCTTATGGGGATTCCCTTATGTGTTACTTGTTGTTTTTCCTTTGCTGCTTTTAATATTTGCTTTCTGTATTTAATTTTTGATAGTTTGATTAATATGTGTCTTGGCATGTTTCTCCTGGGTTTTATTCTTTATGGGACTCTCTGTGCTTCCTGGACTTGATTAACTATTTCCTTTCTCATATTAGGGAAGTTTTCAACTATAACCTCTTCAAATATTTTCTCAGTCCCTTTCTTTTTCTCTTCTTCTTCTGGGTCCCCTATAATTCGAATGTTGGTGTGTTTAATGTTGTCCGAGAGGCCTCTGAGACTGTCCTCAATTCTTTTCATTCTTTTTTCTTTATTCTGATTTGCAGTAGTTATTTCCAGTATTTTATATTCCAGGTCACTTATCCGTCCTTCTGCCTCAGTTATTCTGCTATTGATCCCTTCTAAGGAATTTTTAATTTCATTTAGTGTTGTTCATCTCTGTTTGTTTGCTCTTTAGTTTTTCTAGGTCCTCGTTATACATTTCTTGTATTTTCTCCATTCTATTTCCAAGATTTTGGATCATCTTTACTATCATTATTCTGAATTCTTTTTCAGGTAGACTGCCTATTTCCTCTTCATTTGTTAGGTCTGGTTGGTTTTTGCCTTGCTCCTTCATCTGCTGTGTGTTTCTTTGTCTTCTCATTTTGCTTAACTTACTGTGTTTGGGGGTCTCCTTTTCGCAGGCTGCAGGTTCGTAATTTCCGTTGTTTTTGGTGTCCATCCCCAGTGGCTCAGGTTGGTTCAGTGGGTTGTGTAGGCTTCCTGGTGGAGGGGACTAATGCCTGTGTTCTCGTGAATGAGGCTGGATCTTGTCCTTCTGGTGTGCAGGTCCACGTCTGGTGGTGTGTTTTTAGGGTGTCTGTAGCCTTATCATGATTTTAGGCAGCCTCTGTGCTAATGGATGGTTTTGTGTTCCTTTCTTGCTAGTTGTGCGGCATAGAGTGTCCTGCACTGTAGCTTGCTGCTCGTTGAGTGCAGCTGTGTCTTGGCATTGAGATGGAGATCTCTGGGAGATTTTTGCCATTTCATATTACGTGGAGCTGGGAGGTCTGTTGTGGAGCAGTGTCCTGAACTTTGTTCTCCCACCTCAGTGGCACAGCCCTGATGCCTGGCGGGAGCACCAAGAGCCTGTCCTCCATACGGCTCAGAAAAAAAGGGAGAAAAGAAAGAAAGAAAGAAGATAAAATAAAATAAGTAAAATAAATTTATTAAAATAAAAAATAATTATCAAGAAAAAATATTTTTAAGTAATAAAAAAAAAGGACCGACAGAACCCTAAGACAAATAGTAAAAGCAAAGCTATACAGACAAAATCACACAGAGAAGCATACACATACACACAAAAAGGAAAAGGGGAAAAATATATATATCGTTGCCCCCAAAGTTGACCTCCTCAATTTGGGATGATTTGTTGTCTATTCATGTATTCCACAGATGCAGGGTACATCAAGTTGATTGTGCAGATTTAATCTGCTGTTCCTGAGGCTGCTGGGAGAAATTTCCCTTTCTCTTCTTTGTTCGCACAGCTCCCGGGGTTCAGCTTTGGGTTTGGCCCCGCCTCTGCTTGTACGTCGCCTGAGGGTGTCTGTTCTTCGCTCAGACAGGACGGGATTAAAGGAGCAGCTGCTTCGGGGGCTCTGGCTCACTCAGGCTGGGGGGAGGGAGGGGTACGGAGTGCGGGGTGAGCTTTTGGTGGCAGAGGCCAGTGTGACATTGCACCAGCTTGAGGCGCCATGCGTTCTCCCTGGGAAGTTGTCCCTGGATCACGGGACCGTGGCAGTGGCAGGCTGCACAGGCTCTTGGGAGGGGAGGTGTTGAGAGTGACCTGTGCTTGCACACAGATTTCTTGGTGGCGGCAGCAGCAGCCTTAGAGTCCCATGCCTGTCTCTGGGGTCTGCATTGGTAGCCGTGGTTCGTGCCTGTCTCTGGAGCTCCTTTAAGCAGCACTGTTAATCCCCTCTCCTCATGCACCAGGAAACAAAGAGTCAAGAAAAAGTCTCTTGCCTCTTCGGCAGGTTCAGAATTTTCCCCGGACTCCCTCCCGGCTAGCCGTGGCACACTAGCCGCCTTCAGGCTGTGTTCATGCCGCCAGCCCCAGTCCTCTCCTGGCGCTCTGACCGAAGCCCAAGCGTCAGCTCCCAGCCCTGCCCGTCCCAGCGTGGGAGCAGACAAGCCTCTCAGGCTGCTGAGTGCCGGTCGGCCCTGATCCTCTGTGAGGGAATCTCCCCGCTTTGCCCTCCACACCCCTGTTGCTGTGCTCTCCTCCACGGCTGCGAAGCTTTCCCCCTCCGCCACCAACAGTCTCCGTCCGCGAAGGGGCTTCCGAGTGTGTGGAAACCTCTACTCCTTCACGGCTCCCTCCCACTGGTGCAGGTCCCGTACCTATTCTTTTGTCTCTTTTTTTCTTTTTTCTTTTGCCCTACCCAGGTACGTGGGGGGTTTCTCGCCTTTTGGGAGGTCTGAGGTCTTCTGCCAGCATTCAGTAGGTGTTCTGTAGGAGTTGTTCCACGTGTAGATGTATTTCTCATGTATTTGTGGGGAGGAAGGTGATCTCCGCGTCTTACTCTTCCGCCATCTTGAAGCTCCTCCTGAGGAGTTATGTTCTTATTAAGACCCTAGTGTTTCCAGAGCTGTCTTCTCTCTGACGCTGGGTTCCCTACTTCTTCAGCTTGGGACACCCCAGGTTACGCACTTTGCTACGTAATAAGCTACAAACACGTTCAGCAACATTATCCAATAGAAACATTATGTGAGTCACAAATGCAAGCCGTATATTTAGTTTTACATTTTCTAGTAGCCACATTACGTAGAATAAAAAGACACAAGTAAAATTAATTTTAATAGTACATTTCACATAATTCAATATATCCAAATTATTGTCATTTCAATATATAATCAATATAAAAATTACTAATAAGATTATTTACAGTCTTTATTTATAAATAGGTATTTGAAATCTTGGGTGTATTTTATAGTTACAGAACATCTCAATTCAGACTAGTTACATTTCAGGTGTTAAATAGCCACCTGTGGCTAGTGGCTACCATATTGTTCAGCATAGATAATCATCTAATAAATAGTCTATGGAATCAGATCAAAATTATCAGATAAATTGATTACTAAATAAATGAATAAATAACTGACAGTCACTCCTGTCAGATTCTGCTTTCATGATCTCTCTTTGTTTCTGATGGTTAGGGGTGGAGTGTGTGTTATAGGTCCATGAAGGAAAGAGGGACAGTCGCGAAAGGAGAAAATGCAGCCAAATTCTCATTTTTAAAAAATTCTGTTACCATTTTTTGTTTGTTTGTTTCTTGAATTTTTCCTTAATGAATGAAGAAGTAGATAAGGAAGGAAAGAAAGGGGAAGAAGGAAGGAAGTTGTACTAGAACTGAAGGAAGACTTAAACCTCCACATTAATTCAATTTAATTACATCAGTGACCTTTCAACTGTCATGTGACCCATAATCACCTGGGGGACTACTTAAAATGCAGTATTATGAGACTCAACACAAGAAACAAATGAAAAGTAGTAGGATTGGTATTGGCATTTAAACAAATATCCCAGGCAGCACTGATGTAGATTACACAGGAACATTAGGTTAAAGACAGGGTCTAGGACTGGTCCATGAGGAATCATACATTTTCAGTTATAATGAGTTCTCTTGTGAGGATAGAATGGCAGTTATTTTCAAGTGAACCAACTAACCACAATTAGAGGGGGGACCAACTGGACATGGTATTTCTTGGGCAAAACAAACCTTGAACAACAAGATCATGATTGTTGCTGCCTTGGAAATGTCATCAAGGAACAAAAGCTTTTCAGTGGGCAATGACTGGTGAAGAAATGTCCCTTTTAGAGCAAAAGCATTTATTCCGAGATCTGATGGAAGCATCAGGAACCATCAACAAGCATTGTCTCTCATCCTTGGAACTTCCTGGAAACATTTAGGCATGCTTTGATTCTTGCAGGCACAATCAGAGATAGCAAAAGAATGAAGCTCTTCACCAAGGAGACCATGAGAAGCATGGACTTTTGGATGTCCACCAACCAACAGCAGTTTCACATAGCCAGGCACCTCATCAATGCACACGCCCCTGTGTGTACAAGATATTCTGTCATGGCGACAGCCAATGTGGAGCTATGGAGGTGCAGGGGACAGGAGGAGGTTCAGGAAGACTTCCTGTAGAAAGCACTGCTGGAACTGTCTTGGAGGGCGGGAAGGATGTCTTCAGGCAGAGACAGGAGTGAGGTTTGGCAATGGAAAAATGTAAGACCATTCTGGGCAAAGTGGTCAGGGTGGCAGAGAAACTGCTTGGGAGTTAAATGTTAACTCACCATGGGGTGAGTCATGGTTTTCTGCCCTGAGTCCCTATTTGAGTAAAGGTATTACATATATAGGGAGTCAGTTTGTTCAGTTTGTCTCAGTTAGCACCGGACAGACCTGCCCTGTGCTCTCCTTATAGAGTACCCTTCACTCTCACAAGAGTCCCAATTTAGATATAAACTATTATATATAGTCACTCTTACTGTGATGGAAGGATTTTCTCTCTGCTGGTGACTCAGGAAGGTAGAGGGAGGGAGAAATTGGTGGCCTAGCCAATGAGACCTAATATACATTTAAGACATATAATTTTGCATAATTGCCCACTTATCACCTAGACAAAGCAGCTTATCCTTTTATAAACACTTTCTGAAGAACAAACTATTTATCCTCCGTGAGTCAATTTCCTTATCATTAAAGTTCAGTTAATAATCATATTACAGGCCCACACCTCTTATCCAAAAACTCTGGAGAAAGATTTTGAAATTTAGCATTTTTCAGATTTTGGAAAGGTAATTTTTTTTTCAGATTTTAGAAAGTTAATTATATTGGGGCTTCCCTGGCAGTCCAGAAGTTAAGACTGCATGCTTCCACTGCAGGGGGCACGGGTTACATCCCTGGTCAGGGAAATAATATCCCGTATGCAGTGTGGTACAGCCAAAAAAAAAAAAAGAAAGTTAATTATATACCTTCCTCCCCGGTATATATAGCACCTTTTAATCATCACAATTCTGTTTCTGCAGCAAATGTATGAATACGCACACAAAGTGGAATAAATAAGTATTTTATAGCTTCAGATCAGTTCTGCTCATGTTTTGCCATGAATAGGTTTGCGAGGAACTTGTGGGAAAAAGTTATTTCGTTTTGTTTTGAGAGCTCTTGGGATGCCAGAATTGCTGATAAGGGGTTGGTTGTGGAATTGTATTTCACACATGGAGTGATAAATATATTAAATTAGATTTTTCACGTAGAATGTTAGCAGAATGTTCCAGGCCTGTAAGCTAGTAACAAAGATTAGTAGGACTATTTCCCAGAGATCCCAGACAAAAAGTTGTGTCACTTAATCTGCAGCTGTTCCCTGGTTTGGAATATCATCCTCTGTCTCTACTCAGAATCAGATTTCCTCAGACGGTCCCAGTCTCACGGCTCCATCATCCATCAACAGGAACAAACGCTGACCCTCAGCTGGATCCATGAGTCCAGACTCCTTAATGAGATAGTGAAAATAAATAAGGTCCTATGAAAATTCGATTAAAATCCAATCAAGGAAAATAAACTGCAGACATCTGCTCTTCTCTGCCAGTTCAGTGTCATTTGACTATTTTCTCCTGGTCTTAAAACAAAAACAAGAACAAAACAAAATAAAAAAATTTTTAAAAAGACGGCTTATTTTTCTTGAGTGCCTGCCAGATTGGCATTCGATCCATTAAATAACTATATGAACAAGAGCAGAGGAAAAGTAAACAGTACGGTGAAGGACACACAGGCTATATATTTTTTGGCCCTTGTTTCTCATTCAGAAATGTATTGTTTGGTGAACTCACTTTTCTTTCAGATAATAGTAAAACAGTGTTTTGAGTTTCTTTGGAAATGGTCATCCAGCTTTGTATCCAAATCTATCAGCCATGACTGAAAATGTTGTTTTGGACACTGAAAAACAAAAAACAAACAAAAAAATCTTAATGGTGTCTATCTGGGTGAAGTAAATACCTAATCAGTTAATCTCTGGTGCCATTCCCATCTGAGAGAGGCATTTATTCTTTCTCCACAGTTCAACTTGATATGGCTTCTGTGTGATTTCTCCACCAATAAATAAGCAGGTATTCAGTGATGTATGAAAACCACAACAGGCACAGTGTTGGGAAATCAGAGTGGGGACCATGCCCGGCAGAAATTTGGAGAAACATCCTGCCTTAGTCAGTTTGTACTGCCATAGCAGAACACCATAGACTGGGTGGCTTAAACAACAAACATTTATTTCTCACAGTTCTGGAGGCTGGAAATCCAAGATCAGGGTGCCACCATGGTTAGGTTCTTGGTGAGGGCCTTCTCCTGCCTCACAGACAACCTTCATATCCTCACATGTCAGAGAGAAAGAGGGCTGTCACTCTTCTTATAAGGGCACTAATCCCATCACAGGGGCACCCCCTTTATGACTTAATCACCTCCCAAGGCCCCATCTGCAAATAGCATCACAGTAGGGCTCCAGCATGAGTTTTAGGGGAAAACCAACATGCAATCCATAACATATCCCAATTACCTTGCACATAAATAGCTTAGACATAATGATGGTTTGACCGGACTGGAAACTCCAAGCAGACTGTCCAGACCTAATTGGTCACCTCTGAGAGGCTGAATGCACCTGCCACACTGTGACCCAGTTATATTCTTCATTCTGGACTGAATATCCACTGAGGTCATACTAACCACTCAGGTCATACTGAGAGGACCAAATATATGGACCAGGCTGAACCAGTCACAGGCTGTCTTATCTCAATGTTTCAAACTAGTGAGTGGCAGCCCAGACACACCCACCACTGCAAACCTCAGTGAACAAGACTGACACTCTGCTTCAGCCACATGGATGACTGAGACACACTATACCAGACACTCCAGCGATGCTGGACTCATCCCACTCTCATCACTCAAGATAAACTTGAATTAGGCACTCACCACTCAGACCCACAGATCATTTTCTCCCTCCTGCTCATGATCTCCCCTCAGGACCCCAGGAGATTCTGCTATTCCAACCTAAGATGTTTCCCAAAGGGGAAAGGATTGAAAAGATAATTAGGGGTTCCCAGTGGCTGTCTTCTCTTTTTTATTTACAATCCCCAAAAGCTCATCAGGGATAGTTGGAGAAAATATATTCGTTTTTTTCTAAGACTTACACAGTCTTCTTGGTTGGTCATAGGGACAGGTGTGGACCATTTTTATTTTATTTTAAGGGCTTGATCACTGAACACAGACTATTGTGTCTGGGAAGAATGAGATTATTAATTATGTTTATACTACAATATACATTAATAAAATGGTGATTTTTATAATAACTGTTAAGAACTTCTCAGATGACTAATGTGCTGAGCAGAGCTACGTGAATTTAATAACATAATATGGTAAATCAACGAAATAGAAAGGCAAGGATAAAACACCAGTGTTTATTTAGTAGTTGGCTTCTGTTCTACCCAAATTATAAAATTACTTGCCCCAGTTCACCAACTGGCTTCTTCTGTGTAAACATATTCTTTGTCAAAGCAAATGATCTGCCAAAATTTGAATCGTTATAAATTCATTTAGTAAAAATCCTCTGTGAGGGTTTAATAACTAGTTTCCTTGATTATTTGTGCAACTGAGTAGAATAACCCTCTTCTCTTTCAGTTCTCCTCAAACCAAGCTCTGATTTGTGAGTGGGGGGTGGGAGGGAATGGATTTGCACTCAGGGGACATCTGGCCATGTCTGGAGACATTTTTCAGTTGTCACAATTAGGGGATGGGGGGGTGGGTGCTACCCAGATCCTGCAATGCACAGGACATCCCATATAACAAACAATTATCTGGCCCCAAATGTCAGTGGTGCCAAGGCTGAGAAACTGTTGGGCATAATAAAAAAAAAAAGGTAAAATTTCCACAGCTGGTTTTGTAAACAAACATTCTGACAATCTGACCTCCATCTAGTATATGGCCCTAGAGTAACTCTTAGTCTTCTCAGAGATGGGAAAGAGACACAAAAGAAAATAAAATAGCAAGAAGGGAGCTAAGGATTATGTGTTTTAAATATAGCAGTGTGTACATGTCACAACAAAAAGAAGGACCTACTGTACAGCACAGGGAAGTCTGCTCAATATTCTGTAATAACCTAAATGGGAAAAGAATTTGATAAAGAATGGAAAAAAAAAAGTGAGTTAAGGAGTTTGCACACCTCTCAGTAATCCACATCACAAGCCTCTGAGGCAGAAGATGTTAATGCCCCCATTATACAAATGAAAAACCTGAGACTCGGAAAGTTTAAGAAATTTTCCAAAATTCACTGCAAAGAAATTGGTAAATCCGGCTTGTGAAGTCCATGCCTTCTCCCACTACACTGCATTGCTGCATATAGCAGAGAGGGCATAATTGCTGGCCTCTGGCAAGATGCCTGATGAGGATGCTCCAATTTCCAGAGCAAAGGGAAATTTTGTCGATAGCCTGTGAGATCATGAGAAAGTTAGTCACTTTTGTGAGTGAGAAGAAGGCAGCAGGGACATATCACCCTTTGCAAAAAATCTAATGACCAACATGGTGGAAAATGACCCTTTGCCATTCTTACCTTCAGGTAGAATATGTGTACAGAACAGGACAGTACAGGATGTCATAAAACCAAGTGAAGTTCTAACTCTACTATTATATAACACTGGAATCATGATTCTTAACCTATCACAGTTTAATTTTTTTAATCTACAAACTGGAGATGATGACTACAGTTTCTGGTTCCATAGTTCTGGGGGTGTGTGTAAGAATTTATGTTTCTAACATGTGCCCAGGTGATCATGGTGCCACTGATTGGGGGACCCCACTCTGAAGGCAACACTGACTTAGGACATGGAGGCTTAATTCTACTGCAGAACCTCAGTAGAATGCTATAAATACTAGCTATTATTTTCTTCCATAATTGTTCACCAATCTCACTCCCTATTTACTGTATTCATTTCCTGCCTCGTCTATGAAATTTTTGGTTTGTATGTGTAAGGTGGCTGCCACTGTGATTTGTCTTCATGATGCCGAATATTTTAGCTTCAGAGTATTTCTCTCTCGTGTTGCTTATTACCAATATGGAGTGTCTGTGGCCTGTTTGCCAGGCCACCTGCATCTTTTTCACACTGATTGAGGCTGACTGTAGAGTGTCCTTGTATCAGTTGTCGAATTTGCCTTCAACACACTGTGCGCAGGAGCCAAAAAGTAGGAAATGCAGAAGGCCCAGTCACACTCCAGTGCCATATATGTCTTTTACCATCACTCACCACCTGCTTTTCAGAGAGGAAACAAACTCCTCTTCTGTGTGCACTAATAATCCCTGAGCAGGGAGAGAAGGATCCACGCCAAGATGCCTTCCTCTTAGCAGCCTATTTGGAGAAGATCTAACTCAACGTGTCCTTTCATCATAAGACAGATTCCTTACTTACACAATAGCCATGAGCGTAAGAGAAGGAGGGCAAGGCTGAGAGCTGTTGCTAAGACTTCTCAACCTCTAATTTGTTTTCTTGTCATCTACCCAGTCCTTTCAGGTCCAGCAGAAATTCCATGATACCTGTATCAATTAGGATCTAGCCAGAAAAATAAAATCACCTTGTCAAGTAAGCCAACGGAAGAAATGCAATATGGAGGATTAGTAACAAGGTGCTAGAAGAGCAGAAAAAGCACACAGGGAAAGGAAAAACAACCCAGAAAGTATCAATTACTAGATGCTGTCATCAACTATAGGGCTGGAGAGACAGAGAGAAGGTGGAGTAACCGTGGGTTAGAGCCATATAGCAGAAGTTGGAACTCTGATGGACCAGCCTGGTGGGAGCTGGAACGATGGTGAACGACGGTCACAGGTACTACTACTCAAAGAACAAAGGCACCATTCAAAGAACAGAGAGGAAGAGAAATATCCTGGCTTCTCTCTTTATTCCACATTCCCTCCCACTGGTACTTCACTGGAAGTACCAGTGAGTACTTCCCTTTAGCCCAACCTAGGAAGAAAAGGAGTCTGGGAAATGTAGTTTGCAGGGTCAGCCCTCTTTTATGCAAAGCAAGGGAAGGGCCATAATAGATCTGAATGCAAACAGGCAGATAAATGTCGCAGTAGCCAACCCCATCAGCTTTAAATATATCCCAAGTGAAAAGTAGCATTTAATAAGTCAGTTTTTCATCCTGCCTTGTGATCAAGTTACCTTATCTCTTTTCTGTTAGATTTCATGAAAGGTAGCCATTCATAGTTGAAACACGTGTCTGTCTCAGACACAACTTTGGCCAAAAAAAATCCTTGAATCTCAATTCCTACATCTCTATAATTGAGATAATATATTGCCTATGTCATAGGGTTTTGTGAGGATTAAATGAGACAATGTTTATAAAGCACAATGTCTAGCACATAAACAGCACTCATTATTATAAGTAAATGGACACTGTCACATTCATTTTAAGTCTCTCAGCATCTTGCATACAGACTCTCAAATATTTGCTGAAGACACAAGTCAATGATCAGTGATACCTGCCTTTCTGTTTCCCTTTCTATTTGTATTTGTTTTCAAGCTGATAATTCTTTATTCAAAAGGGGTTGGGATGGGGAAAGTACCAAGGGCACTGGAATGTTTTATCACTTCAGAAATGTTTCACAGTGAGCCGTCCTAAACCAAATCTAATGCTAACTTGAATTTTTCATGGTGAGCTGGTGCGTGATGTGGAGACTTAACAGCAGTTCCTGTAAAAGGTATAATTTGGATACCAATTATATTGTCATTGCTGCTATTACTTAAGAAGAAGGAGTTAATTTGCCTTCTGTTTGCCCTAAGAAAAAGGGTCAGCCAGGTCAAGTGGGTCACCACTTTGTGTTGTTTTGTTTGAGAAGTGCACAATGAGCCTGTTTGTGATGTGAAACAATAAGCACTTCGAATTTCAGCATCTCATTGTCCTAGGGTGTCAGTGCCTGTCGAGGGTCATGTCGCTTAGGCATTTAAGGCTGGCTTTCAGCTTTAGAAAGGGCTGGGCAACCTGCTTTATTTATATAAAGATAATTAAAAGCAAAACAGTCAAGGGGCCACCTATCCTTTGTTGAGGTTCTGGCAGATCCTAGAGTCACTTATTTTGGAGCAAGTTGGGTAAAAGCCAACCAAAATTTGTTGCTTTATGACCAATCATTGTCAGCATGGTGGTAAATGAATGGAAAAATGTCACTGCAAAAACCAAAGGGTAAACGTTGAATTTTAGGTTGTGGAATTACAGTCGTTTTAAGATGAATGCTATAGCTAAGACATTTTGCTCTCATATTACCATATTCATCTAGGTCAAAAACTCACTTTTTATTCTTAACATAACATTTTTAAGAGACCATATTTGGCAGATTTAGAGAAAGGTTGTTTTAAATTGAGATAACCTGCAATTCGGGAGAATGTACTGCTATAATTTAAAAAAAAAAGACACATAAAGTTCCTGAAGTCAAGTACAAACTCTTGATGTCTCAAATTTAGAATCCAGCATTTCATTTTTAGAGAGAGCAAGTTCCTATATTTGAATTTAGATTCCACAAAGATGCATGAGGCATTATGATGTTTCTTTTTCAGATCTTTTGTGTTTTCTTACCTGGAATGGACTGTAGGTTCAGCATGATATGAGTCCAAGGCATCACACAGCTCAAAGTAGACTGAGCACATGTGGGTCTCTCAAGATGTAGGCTCTGATGCCAAGAGCCCTGTTTCCGCTCCTGGATCCCAAGAGGTCACCTTAGGGTTGCACTTCTGGGACTTTTGGAAAAAGCTCTACTCCACTGCCACCTGCAATTGAAATCAGTGGAATCATCTGATACTAGATACTTTTATTTTTACTAGTGATGATCTTTTAAGGCTTAAAATTTTATGCTTTGGGGAAATGGTTAACTGTTTATAGGAAGGTGCAAATTAACTATTTATAGGAAGGTGCAAATTAAAAGTCTTCATTTCACACAAAAACTCAGTTCACCAATTACTTCTTAATATTTTTTGGTCAGAGTGAATGACCATCCTGCTTTAGATGTCTCTAATTGCCTAAGATCTTGTTGACTCTGATTTAGCTGGTATCAGACCTAATTCAGAACTTATGTTACACTGAGTATTAAGGCTTATTCTTACCCTAAGTCTATTTAGCCCTTTACTATCATGCATTCATTAATCCAAGCATTAATCCATTTATTTGTTCACTAATTCATTCAACAAGTATTTATTGAACCTCATTAAGTGCCAGGTTCTCTAAGGGTTGCTGGGGATAGATTCTCAATATACTTTGTTGTTCAAGCAAAGCTAAACACTGTGCCTGTCCCCATGAAGCTTAAAGTGCAAATTACATTTTAAAAAAAAATGATCGTACGTGTAAATGTAAAACTATAGCTATTATAAGTTCACAAAGGAGATCTTTGTAGTGCTATGGAAACATAAAATGTGAGAATGTTGCCTACCCAAGGAAGTGAGAGCTTTATTTAAACGTATTAGATAAAAAATAAGTAGGAGTGAGAAGTAGAGTGTTTTAAGCATAGTGCAAGGTTTTGTACTGGCAAGTAACATGTGTATGTCAAAGAACTAAAAGAGAGCCAGGGGCTAGAGCACCAAGGATGAGAGAGAAAGATGGCCGGCGACTCTACAACAAAAGTCACAGATGTGACCAAGAAGACCTTGTAGGCCTTTGTGGGGATTTTGGCCCCTATTCTAAGACCATTGGGAGGATGTTGTGTGATTTAAGCCAGGGGTAATGGAGGGATGAGCAGTTAATGTGGGGATCAGAACTTAGGTGGGTGTCATGTTCAAATCTGTATTTCAAAAGGATAATTCTGACTGTGGTGTAGACAGGATCCACCAGTGTGAATGCTAGAGCAGTAGTAGAAGGTAATAACCCGGATGACTTGGAACAGGTTTTAAGAGATGAAATCATGGATTAAATATGGTGAAGTGGGGAGAGGACAAAGTTAAGGATGACTTTTGGGGCATGGTTTGTATAACTGAGTGCATAATGGTGCCATTAACTGGGACACATAGCACTGGAAAAGGGCTGGTACCATCTTGTTTGTCCACCTCCCCTTTTTTCACACCTGTGTATCTCCATATATTGAATACCTCTGTTAGTTTTCATTACAGAACAATTAGAAGGCAAATGCAGTGACCATTGCTGTACTGTACAATTGAGACTAACTTCTATCAGAGCACTGATATTGGTACTGCTGATAGAAAAGAGTTCAATTGTTTTAACCAGTCACAGTCATGTAGAGGCAAGAGCATGAGCTTTGCAGTTTATAGTTGGATACCCTTGGTTCTAAATCCTGGTTTACCACCTCTTAGTTTTGAAAGAGTGGACAATTTATTTTAAGGTGTCTCAACCTGAGCACTATTGAAATTTTGGGTTGAATAATTTTTGGATGTGGGAGGCTGTCCTCTGCATTTTAGGATGTTATGCAGCATCCCTGGCTTCTATCTGCAGGATGCCGGTAACCATGCCGCTTTGTAATAGCAACCAAAGATGGCTCAAGACACTGCCAAATTGCTCCCAGGAGGAAAATTTCCTCTGGTTGAAAACTCCTTTACCTTCTTTGAATCATAATTATATCACTTGTGAAATAGCTATGATCTACGTATCTACTTGACTGATACTTGGCACATACAAGATTAGAAATACACAATTAGATATGAGAGTGAATACTTAGAATAATCAAGTAATCATAACAAATCATGAATTTCAAAAGCCAACAGTATCATTAACAACAACCAAAAAATCAAAATATTTTCCTAAAAAAAAAAACATTTTTTTCCCTTTGGCTAGGGCTCCTCGGAAAGAGGGTCCTGTGCGAGTGAAGAGCCCTGAAACTCCGTGATCTCACAGAATGCAGTTCTCTGAGCAGAATTTATCGCATTTGAAAGATGGAAATGGGTAGAAACAAAGTCGTTGACTCCAAGCCCTGCCTGGGTTCTTGCCAGCAGGATCCACTCCTGACTTTATTCAGAGGTAAACATGTTCCCCTGCTCTGGTTCCCCCATACTGTGTGTTACAAACATCCACAACGAATGTCCTTTCATTATTGCAAGTAGTTATTATATGCTAGAAGAGAATACAACTTCTATCATCCAATCTATCTTTGAAAACAAACAGTTATTTTAACACACTACTTAATTATCAAGTCACAGGGCAGGCCCACCTTAAAAGCCTGTTGATTGGAAGAGTAATGGTTCAGTGACTGAGTAAGGAAGGACCAGGCTGTAAACATTATGGACCTCATTCTAAAGTTTAACACTGATCTTATCACCTTAGAAACAACTTCCTCTGTGACCTCTTTATGGGATCCACTGAAGAAATAATTGCCTGTTCTGAAATCTGTTGGAATTAGGACTGGCATCTAAAGATCTATTAAGAGATTAAGATTTCAAGATTAGGCAGCTCCTGGCAACCAGTCATGTTTATGAAATTCTATATGGTCAGAGACTTGGTTCCCATAGAAATGACCTCTCTTTCATTATATATAAAAGGAATTGTGCTTGTCAGGTTTTCTCCTTTAGGAGAAATTTCTCCTTTGGGAACAATTAAATTTATGAGGGCTAGTTGCATTAAACATTTGTTTTGACTTAATAGGGTTTATATTGACTCTAATCTCCAGGTGCTATTTTAATGTCAAATAATAATAATAGCAACTGCATTCATTTGCTAAGGCTGCCATGTGAAATATCTCAGACTGGGTCATTTAAAGAACAGAAATTTATTTTCTCACAGCTCTGGAGGCTGGGGATCCAAGGTCAAGGTGCTGGCAGCATTGGGTTTCTTAGGCCTCTCTCCCTGGATGGATGCCCTCTTGCTGCCTAGTCACATGGTGGTCTGTGCATGCACACCCCTGGTGTCTCTTTGTAGGTCCTAATCTATTCTTTTTTTAAGGACACTGGTCAGATTGAATTAGGGCCTACCCTGATGGTCTCATTTTAACTCAACGACCCCTTTAAAGGCCCTATCTCCAAAAACAGTCACATCCTGAGGTACTGGGGGTTAGGCCCCCATATGAATTTGAGGGGATACAATTCAGCCCATAACAGCAACTCTGTATATTTAGATAGAAATTTAATGTTTAAAGAGTATTTTTCATAGATTATTTCAATAGACTAAGTATCCTTAAACTTGTAGTAACTATGACAAAGAGTAATTCCATTTTCCCTGCATTGTCTGGGAAAATCAGATTATTCAGATTCATAGTTTAATATAATGTAGGCTCAATGCATGTGTCATGGTGCTTCACTGGTTATTTTATTCCTGTGAATGCCATGTAGTTGCCTATTGTTTTGGACTGTGTTTTTCATTCTGAAGGCAGTCAGCCTATTTTTTGGCTTATGTTGCTTTGTAGGAGAGAGGGATTTTGGCAGTGACATATGAGCAACTATCATGACGTCCTAAACTAAAAAAAAAAAAGTCAGATTCTGAGCTGTTCAGGGAAAGCTAAAGGGATCTTTGTGTGCCTGACATTAAGGACAGGTATCTCTTGCAATCTGAACTCTCCCTCTCTGAATATTTGATATAACAATTGGTGGAAAATTTACTGGACACTTATTCACCACACACAATAATATATTGTAACAAATATGCATGAGTATAGGACTAAAAACATTTAAGTTACACATGAGTTCTAGATGAGAACATGTCTGGAGAAAACCATCGTTTGAATAGACACATGCACCCCAGTGTTCATAGCAGCACTATTCACAATAGCCAGGACATGGAAGCAACTTAAATGTCTATCAACAGAGGAATGGATAAAGAAGATGTGGTACATATATACAATGGAATATTACTCAGCCATAAAAAAGAATGAAAAGCAGTAACATGGATGGACCTAGAGATGATCATACTAAGTGAAATAAACCAGACAAAGACAAATGTCATATGATATCACTTACAGATGGAATCTAAAAATTGATGCAAATGAACTAATTTACAGAACAGAAACAGATGCAGAGACTTAGAAAACAAACTTATGGTTTCCAACAGGGAAAGATAGGGGGGAGGGATAAATTAGGAGGTTGGGATTAACATATACACACTAATATATATAAAAATAATCAACAAGGACCTCTTGTATAGCACAGGGAACTCTACCTAACACTCTAATAACCTATATGGGAAAAGAATCTGAAAAAAAAATATATATATATATAACCAAATCAAGCTGATGTACACCTAAGACAAACACAACATTGTAGATCAATTATACTCCAATACAAAATAAAAATAAAATTTAAAAAATTTAAAACAAAATATTAATTTAGTTGTTTTTCTCAAAGGATTTAATGTCTTATTCTTGCTGTTCAAATGTAGCATACATCATCACTATTATTCTCCTATATTCATGTGATTATATCTTCTGAGCAGGCGGAGATGCTCTTGAAGAAAGTAGGTGAGCCTAAGAGATCTAGAAAAGCCCATAAATTAAAAGGAAAATTGGAGATGATAAGAGCTACTGAGAAAAGTGTGAATGGAAATGGGATTGAACCAAAATAACTGAGATTTTGTTAAGGGGTCTGGATTTAGTGAAGTGGACGGTGAAAATATTGAAGAATGTTAACATCCAATAGTGAAGGAATCACTCCCTAGAAGATCAGTCAATTTGATGCTCATCATTGCTCCAAGGAAGAGGAAGATGAAGAGCTACCCTTATTTAACTGGAAAATGTTAAAATGAATATTAGGAAGTGTATACAAACTAGTTGTTTTTGCTAGTGAGTGTGATTCTGTCTTGAGTAAAAACATCACATCCAACAGTTGCAGTTGTAAGTGTAGTTGTAAGTGTAGCACATGCAAACCAAACATTTCTCTTTGGGAGGTTTGTTGATTTCTTTGGTCCACTGAGACTCACTTCCAGAGTCTCGAGAACCAAGAAGAGAAAATTACCTCTTGTTCCTTAGATTCAGAAAGTTGGCAATCTCCTGTTTTACTTAGCCCTTCAGCAGCTCACTCTGCTGATCCCCAGCCCAAACAAATAGCATGTGTGACCACAGGCTCCAAGCCTCTGTTTTTGTCACCAAACCTTACTAGAGAAACTCTTCCATTTTTAGATTATGATGCATAAGTGCTTTACTAAGGGTGGTTTTTCAACCATTAGTCATCCTTAGCAGTAGTTCACTATTTGTATTATATTTCATTTTCACTGAAGTATAGATGGAAAAGATAATTATGCCTGATACTGGTCAGTATCCAGTTGTCTTAGTGTTTGATAATTAGGGGTTGATATTTACTTCTGCATCCCCAGTGTTTAGACATAGTAGGAGCTCACATTTTTGATGAGAGAGAGAGGAAGGAAGGAAGGAAGGGAAAGAAAAAGAGAAAGAAAGAAAGAGGAAGAAAGAGAGGAAAGAGAAAAAAGGAGATTTCTCTAACATTGCCAACTTCTAGGCTACCTGAAAACTTCATCACTGTACAAAACTTTCTGTCTATGAAGAAAAGTATTCAGAGTTACAAACATTTTTCACACAAACTTTTGGAACACAAAATTGGTGTACTGCTCTATTCCTTATAGAGTTTTCTATTGATTCCCTTGTTTGAGAACTGACTGTGTTACTTCTTCCTACCTGATCTATAATTGCTTATTTCAGTGCCTTGTGCTTCAGATACAGTCTTACTTTTACTCTCCAGCTGAAACTGCTCCTTCTGGGGCTGTTCCTAATGTGCTACCCTACACGCCAAAAGATCAAGTCGGCATAGTCTAAGAGAAGAGTCCTATGCAATTACGTGCTGCACACATGGCTTTGAAGGATGACAGCAGAACCTTCATTCCACTCCGCAGACTTAGCTACTTACATTCTGGCTGCCATCCCCACACCCACACCCACACCCACCACTCCCCTCCCCAGTGCAGATACACAGTTCTCTTTCACTGTAGTGAGGAAAGCTTATAATGAGGCTTTTCCTTTGCCCCTGGTGCCAACATTTTGGTGGGGTATCACTTCATTTCTATGTGCTCTGTCCTCTGGGGAATTTTTCTGGCACAATCTAACTAGGAAAATGTCTTCTCATTAATGCTATTGCCTCCTTCCTCTTAGGGTTGAAAGTAGAAATTGTCACTCAGATTTGCAATACAGTAAAGAACATTTTTTCAAGGCTTTCTTGGAAAGGCTAATAGACTGAATTTCTCAGGAAGGTATGCAGGAATGTTGACTTATTTCTACTTACTTATCTTTATTGGGTTTCCAGGAATGGAAAGCCATTAGTAAGGGTGCTTGCCAAGGCCAGGCCATAACAAAATTAAGTACTATGAGCACATCTTACAGTTTTATTTTCTTAGCTACCTTTCTCTCCCTCTCATTGTTTTTCATTTTAAATCACTCATGAAAATCTTATGTTTCTATTCATTTCATTTTTATTGATCATTTCTACTGACCAAGAATCTTGAGAAGTAATTAGAAATTTACAGTTTTTATTTAAGAGAAGAGAAAATTATGTCAAGTTGAACACAAATATCTTCTTACAGTGTCACCATATATTTTGATACTCTTCATTCAGAAAAACTTAGAAATCTCTATAGAAATTATGAACTTGGCATTGATTATCAACAGTTGCTAATATCACAAAAAGAAAAGCAATCACTTATCATGTGTCTCCAGATAGAAGAATACAATACTACCTACAGAATATTCTTGTCAAAAAAATAAATCTGAATTTGGTCAAACCTACATCTATCATTTGCCAGGAGATACAAAGACAGAGGGACATATTAACACCACAGGAATGCAATCAGCATAACCTAGAACTTGTTTATTTAACAGATAAATTAAAGGAGGAACAAAAAAGGAGTTAGAGGGAAATCTATAGATTTAAAGAGATTCAAAAAATGCATCAACCCACTCTTGACTAGATCCCACAAGAGAAAGATTTGGAATTATTGCCTAAATTCTTTGTTCAATTGATGAGGGAATGAAATCTTAGAAGGTCAAATAACTTGGCCAAAGTCATATAGCTGCAAGAACCCTGACTGTCAAAGCTCTTGTTCTCTGGTGCCATATGTCTTAGGAACATGGAATACGTTACAATATACATGTAGGTCATGATTTCTAACTTAGATACAGCTCAAATAGAAAGTAAGTAATGGAATAAAATTCTACTTGTTCATAGAAGTAAATGGTAGTATTTATTTTTCTCAATCCATTTAAATTTTATTCTTGGTCATATGTAAAAACTGTAATAGCCTATCATATTCCATATTTGAAAAAAAGAATTAAAATAAAATGGAAACATGAAAATATCTCACAATTCTTCCCCTCAAAGATTCAGTGTACTCTTTGCAGTGCATGACATTAGCTAGGGAGGATGTACTGATAACACTGATCAATTTTTCTTTGAACCAAATGTGTGGCAAACATAAATCACGCAACCCAAACCAAAATCACTTCATTTGATTATCACTCTTGTTCATGAGCTAGAAGTAATATAGACCAGAAATTTCCTAATCCCTTTTCACAAGCATATTTGAAAGTTGATGTCTTAGTTTGCCATGTAAGGAAACACATTTTCTCTGCATTTAACTGAATTAGGATTGAAATAAATATCTTATGCTAGATCGCTTTCCTTATATCTTCCATGAGAGTGAGCGACTAAAGAAACTTGACTTTGAGAAGGTAAATATACTCCAGGAAAGATATGGTGTTTTTAAAATATATTTCTGCATTCACACTTATACTACATTTGGAAGATGTGGAAGGATTCAACATGGGAAGATGCAAAGTATGAATGGAGGAAAGATTTTTGAATGCTTTATAGGCAGAAAAGAACATATATTTTGCAAATATGTAAAAGGGCACATAATTTTTTTACAACTATTCTCCATTATTGCAATTCTATCCTTAACTTTTGAACTTGATGAAATGTCTATGGCTATATTCTATTCATATATTGAATATATAATTATAATATCAATGCAGTAGTCCAAACATAAGGCATATTTGTCTATCAGTCATTTTGTAGAAGAGGCAGCTGCTGATAGATAACACAGCCTCTTGAATATAAAGATGCAATTCATTTTTTTGAACAATTTGGATGGCTTATCCTAATATGTGATTTTTTGTACTGAAATCAGGAAATACTTGATATTAAACTACTTAATCAGGAAATCTGGAATGATTATGAAGTAAGTAGATTAACAAACTTAAACTAAGCACCTACTGTGTGCCAGACACAGGGCTATGTATGCACTTTCGAGAGAGCAAACTGAACGACAAGATTTCTAGTAAATACATCAATTTCCCCTGTTTTATTGAGATGTAATTGACATACAGTACTGTATAAGCTTAAGGTGTACAACATAATGATTTGACTTATGTACATCATGAAATGATGGTCACAGTAGGTTTAGTGAATATCCATCATCTCATATAGTTATAACATTAGAGAGATAAGACACTTTTTCCTTGTGATGAGAACTCTTAATATTTATTCTCTTAACTTTCATTTATAATGCACAGCAGTGTTAAGTATCTTTAAAATGTTGTACATTATATCCCTAGTACTTATTTATCTTGTAAGTGGAATTTGTATCTTATGACTGCATTCATCCAATCTGCCCTCTGCCCACCCCCACCTCTAAGTAACAACAAATCTGATCTTTCATTCTGTGAGTTTGTTTGTTTTTGAAGTATAATTGACCTACTAAACTATGTTAGTTTCTGGTACACAACATAGTGATTCAATATTTCTGTACATTTCAAAATGATCAGAAGTCTAGTTGTCATCTGTCACCATACAAAGATATTACATAATTATTGACTATATTCTCCACACTGTACATTTCATACCTGTGATTCATTTATCTTGTAATCAAAAGTTTGTAGCTTTTAATTTCCCTCACCTATTTTTCTCCTTCCCTCACTTCTTTCCCCTCTGGAACCACCTGCTTGTTTTCTGTATCTGTGACTCTGTTTTTGTTTGTTCACTTGTTTTGTTTTTTAAATTCCACATATAAGTGAAATTATATAGTATTTGTCTTTTGCTGTCTTATTTCACTTGCCATAATACCCTCTAGGTCCATCCATATTGTCACAAATGGCAATATTTCATTCTTTCTTATGGCTGAGTAATAGTTCATTGTATAGATGTATCTTGGCTATTGTAAATAATGTTACATTGAACATAGAGGTGGATTTTCTTTTTGAATTAATGTTTTCATTTTCTTCAGATAAGTACCCAGAAGTGGAATTGCAGGATCATATGGTAGTTCTATTTTTATTTTTTCGAGGAATATCCATACTATTTTCCATAGTGGCTGTACCA
This sequence comes from Phocoena phocoena, assembly GCF_963924675.1. Lineage (NCBI taxonomy): Eukaryota > Metazoa > Chordata > Mammalia > Artiodactyla > Phocoenidae > Phocoena > Phocoena phocoena. The sequence goes on along the minus strand of NC_089222.1, from coordinate 7,496,374 downwards.
ATTTACATCCCTGTTAATAGTACATGAGAGTCCCTTTTATCCACAACCTTACCAACACTTGTTATTTTTTGTCTTTTTACCATGACCATTCTGACAGGTGTGAGGTAATATTTTATTGTAGTTTTGATTTACATTTCCCTGATGATTAGTGATATTGAGCATCTTTTCATGTGCTTGTTGGCCATCTGTATATGTTCTTTGGAAAAACGTCTATTCAGGACCTTGGCACATTTTTTAAGTGCATTTTTTGTTCTTGTGTTGTTATTGTTGTAGTGTTGAGTTGTATAAGTTCTTTGTATATTTTGGATATTAACCCCTTATCAGACATATTGTTTGCAAATATCTTCTCCCATCCAGTAGGCAACCTTTTTATATTGTTGATAGTTTCCTTCACTGTGCAAAAGCCTTTTAGTTGGATGTAATCCCATTTGTGTATTTTTGCTTTTGTTTCCCTTTTCAGAGGAGACAGATCCAAAATAATCTTGCTAAAACATGTTAGAGAGCATACTGCTTATGTTTTCTTCTAGGAGTTTTATGGTTTCATGTCTTACATTTAAGTATTTAACCATTTTAAGTTTATTCTTGTATATGGTGCAAGAAAGTAGTCCAGTTTGATTCTTTTGCATGTAGGTGTCCATTTTCCTCAACACCATTTATTGTAGAGACTTTATTTTCCCCATTGTTTATTCTTGCCTACTTTGTTGTAGATTAATTGCCCACATAAATGTGTGGGTTTATTTCTGGCCTTTCTATTCTGTTCCATTGATCTATGGGTCAGTTTTTGTGCCAACACAATACTGTTTTGATTACTGTAGCTTTGTAGTATAGTTTGAAGTCAGGAAGAGTGATACCTCCTGTTTTGTTCTTTCTTAAGATTGTTTTGGCTATTCAGGGTCTTTTGTGTTTCCATACAGCATTTAGAATGATTTGTTTTGGTTCTGTGAAAAATGCCATACATCTTTAAAGAATTTTTAAAAAATTAAGTGGATTGTAAGAAAACGTATTCTCTCAATTTCTCATTGAATGCCAGGCATTTTACCAGAAACTGAGAATATAGTGAAATTAGGAGTCATGTGACTTAATATATTCTCATTCTACATTACATGTGTGGTCACCATATTTTCAGATTCATAATAGAACACATTATCTGACAATGGAATATGAAGTCCAATTGGAAGTCAAGGTTTACAAAACTCACTTCTTTGAAGAAAACCCTAGCTTTTTACAGTCCATTTGTTTATTACAAGTTTTCTACCTCTGTCACTTTGGGGCAGTTTCGACAAAGGAACATGTCAGGGGGACACTGGAAGCATGAGATGGGGAGACTGAGGTCTGCAGAGCTCATTATTGTGTACAGGAACCAATCGGGAATATTTTCTGATTGGACTGTCATATCTGTCTTAGTCAATCAAAGTATGTATCTTAACTTACCCTACTCTTGACATAGCATACTGTATTTAAAAAGTGTAATTCTCTGCTGTCCAGACTAATAAATGTTTATGGTGAAATGGATAATCCCCAACAATAGACAATCATGGACATTGCTCTAGACATTCACTCATTCACTCTTTCACCCATTCACCAAATACTTGAATGACTCTTTTATGCAAAGTATATTTATCCCTCTCTTTTCTTGTCTCTTCCTCATTTCCTCTCCACTAGATTCTTTGTTTTTAGCATAAAAATAACTAAACTTATGTCTGACCCACCTAAACAATCCTTGATTTCCCCTTCCCTTTGGTATTCCTATCTCTCATTCTTTTTACAAACTTGAAAAAAATGAATCCATATTTTAGTATCTCCTTATTTCCTGCTTATGTCATTTCACGGCAGCCTGTAAGTTTTCTTGATTTCACCCTGAGATGGATGCTGCTAAGGGAACCAATAACCTAATTATTGTTCAATTAAAGAGAAGAACATCTGGCACTATTAAATGCCTCCTTTGTTGATACTATCTTCCACTGTCCTATGCAGTGGAAAGAAAGAAATGAAAGCATTTTTCCTGCATTCCATCCTTTCCCCATTACCAGGGAAGAAGGTGGGATACTCTGGGAAGGAAATAAAATAGATGACCTTGTCTAATCTTGTAAACATGATAAGCAGACTGCTGAGCAAATAGACTAGTGGTATTTGCTAGGAAGAGAACATTTATGAAATGCTTTTAACAGGATGTTCCTGGTTTACAATTACTGTGGATCAAGTTTAAAATCTGGATACGTGGCTCCCTGGTAAATATCACATAAGCTAGTCGGCCATTTGAGATATAAAATGGAAATGTTTTAAAATGTAAGTTCTCCCCACTGTGTGAGGTAATCTTCATAAATGATTTAGAGTCCTTACTTACTTTGGACTGGGGATTTGATGTCCATTGTGGGAAGGGCATAACCAGGTAGCCATCTTCAATATCCCAGGTCTCTCTCTGCTTTCCGTGTGACTCTTGTTTGATCATACCCTTCAAATTATTTGTACAGTCTGATCTTGGGAAAAATCACTAATTTGTGTCAGTCAGACTTGATCATCCAATCTTGTGTGTTAGCTCATGCATGTGTGCGTTTACTAGCTTCTCTCCCAAGTCTTAATATGCTCTTTCTGTTTTCCTCATAAATGTCTGCTTTCCCCCAAGCTTTTTCCCCTGCCATTTAATATACAATTAATGAGCAACCACATTTCCCCAAATGGCATCAAATTGCCACTGAACATACTTGTGGACTCCCTCCCTTTGATGTTTCCCAGCCCAGTGAAGGGCCTCACCATCTACCCAATGATAGATGAAACCAGATTATTCCTTCTCAATTACTTTTCACATTCATGAAATCACAACATAATGCAAATCTAACTCTCACTTGTTCTATCGATACCATTCCCAATGCCACTAGTTTAATTCAGGCGTGGTCACTCTTTTCATGTATTAATAGCATTGTCTTATACCTAATTAGTTTTCTGGCCTCTAGTTTGGTTTCTCTACCAGCTGTTTCCTGCACTTTTGCTGGAGTCACCTTGCTAAATGTCAGTCTAATCACATTATACCTATGCTTAATGTTCTTTGATGGTGCTCTATGGTTATCAAGATTTTGTCAATACAAAACCCTTCATGATGTCCCCTGTTATCTCTCTATTCTTATCTTCCAAAAGTAACTTGCGTTCTTATTGTCAGTCATTATGCTTGCAATTCTACAAATGGATCAAGCTATTTGCCATCTGTGGTTGCCATGAACATTTACAAAATGCCTTTTTACCCTCTATTGAGATAATTGTTTTATATTCCCTATACTGCCTATTCTCTTATGTGTTGTATTCTCTTAGCAAATTTCTTAATATCAAAACAGCCTTCCTTTATAAAAATAAATCATGCTTTGTCAGGATGAATAATTATTTTAAAGTATTATTGAATTCTACTAAAGTTTCCTTTTGAATTTTTTCTGCACCTGTGTTTATAAGAGAGATGGAAAAAGAGTTAGTTCTCTTTTATTTTGCTATTGTTGCTGGGTTTTGGTATCAAAATAATGCCATCCCATTAAATGAATTAATTTTTTTAATCTTTTAAATGTAATACTTTATATTACATTAAAATTGGTTTTCCCTTTAAGATGCAAAAGAACTCAGCATAAAATGTTTTGACAGTTTTTTAAGGAACCTCCATACGACCCAGCAATCCCACTACTGGGCATATACCCTGAGAAAACCATAATTCAAAAAGAGTCATGTACCAATATGTTCATTGCAGCTCTATTTACAATAGCCAGGACATGGAAGCAACCTAAGTGTCCATCAACCGATGAATGGATAAAGAAGATGTGGCACATATATACAATGGAATATTACTCAGCCATAAAAAGAAATGAAATTGAGTTATTTGTAGTGAGGTGGATTGACCCAGAGTCCGTCATACAGAGTGAAGTAAGTCAGAAGGAGAAAAACAAATACCATATGCTAACACATATATATGGAATCTAAGGAGAAATAAAGGTCATGAAGAACCTAGGAGTAAGATGGGAATAAAGACACAGACCTACTAGGATATGGGGAGGGGGAAGGGTAAGCTGTGACAAAGTGAGAGAGTGGCATTGACATATATACACTACCAAACTTAAAATAGATAGCTAGTGGGAAGCAGCCACATAGCACAGGGAGATCAGCTCAGTGGTTTGTGACCACCTAGAGAGGTGGGATAGGGAAGGTAGGAGGGAGGGAGACACAAGAGGGAAGAGATATGGGAACATATGTATATGTATAACTGATTCACTTTGTTATAAAGCAGAAACTAACACACCATTGTAAAGTAATTATACTCCAATAAAGATGTTAAAAAAAAAATGGTCTGATACCAAAGGCTTATTTGGTGATAATTATAACTTTTCAATTTCTACATATATTACTAATAAGTTTTCAGAGCACTCTTTCTTTTAGAATAATTTTAGAATGATGTATTTTCCAAGCAAATTATCTACTTCATAGGGACTCTTTTAGCTTTATTTGAGAGTATTACTCTCTTGTACTTTTAAATTTCCTCTGTATTTATTGTTACATTCCATTTGTGAATTCTCACTTTTTCCTTGGTGAGTTTTATCAGAGGTATATCCAACCCTCTATCCCCTTAAAGGTCAGCACTTGAATCTAGTTATAATTGCCCATATTTTGCTTAGTTTTTAATAATTAATTCTATAATCACATTTATTATTTTATCTCATGGTCTTTCTTTAAGTGTTGTTTCCCTTTTTTTTTTAATTTGCAACTTAAGTATTTAAGATAATCAACAAAAATAGAAACAGTGGGAATAAAAATAGAATAATAAAATAATTAAAAATAATAGCATTAATATGTCTATATTATATATAATACTATATTATATGTAATAATAATATATATACACATGTATATATGAAGTAATATAAATAAACTTACTAGTTAAAAGATAAATGTGGTTGGAATGCATAAAATGTAAGGAAGTTTACAGAAAAATATATAAAAAAAAGAATGGGCTAAAATTAGGCAAATGTTAACCAGAAGGAAACTGGTTTAAGTATATGATTATCAGACAAAATGGATTTTAAATTAAAATAATTACTGGCAATAAAGTAATTACATACTGATAATTCACCAAGAAAAGTATAATAATTTACAATTTGTATACATCTGTTGTAAATTCAGAGTGGAAGACTGCAACACACCTCTCTTATAATCAATAGATCAAGCAGATAAAATGTCAGTAAGGATATAGAACCTATGAACAGCACAATTAACAATCTTGATATAATGAACATACACAGATTACTTAAGGCATGAGATGGAGAATACTCCTTTCTTTGAAGCACACACTTGATATATTTATGAAAATTGACAACTTATATGAAAGCAAGCTTTAACTTAATTTCAAAGAAGCAAGTTTTATCTCAAAATATCTCTTCTCTAAAAAGTGTGTATCCTTCATTTCTCAGGAATCTGCAATCGAGCTTAAACGTATCGTCCTCATCACCACTGGAGACCTTTTCTCTTTGAACAGAGTGCTGCAAATAACAGGGAGGATGTAACTCATCACTGGGGTGTCCTGCCTTGGACCCACCACACAGGGTTGAAGTTGGACAGAGCCATCAGTACAGGGTTGCAGAACCAGAACTGAAATGTTCTGAGTTTAGTTCCCTGACATAAGCCTGTCACCACTGATGTGGCAGAAGCTATTTCCAGGAGTCAGGGCAGGAGAGTTCAAGTTTGCTACTTGAATCGGAGTCATAGTGCAAGTCTCCTTCCACAAAGTGATGCTAAAATGCTCATTGGACCAAAGTGAACATGTCTGTTGGCTTTGCATCACAGTTGGATGAAATTCCAGGTCTCCGTCCCTTCCTTCTTTATATAGCTATGTTCTTAAACATTAGGCAGCCATGTTACTCAAGTTAAAGAGTAGAGCCCATTTCATAACTAAGTCGACCAAAGTGAGCACTTTTATTCCAGCTACCTTTGCACTGGCATCTGACTTCTGTTTATATCATCTCAGCAAAGTGACCAGAATCTTGAATTTCTGATTCTGTGTAGGTCAAGCCTCAGTGAAACTGCAATTTCTCTAAACCATTCAAGCCTAAATATGGCATACACTGGGGAGACAAAGGTCAAAACAAATTTTTAAAGGAAATAAAATATTCAATTACAATGCAAGAAGGCTGCAAAATGCCACTGGATTCACTCTTTTTGTTACAAAGGGCATTAAAAGTTCTATGGCATTTCCACTAACTAAGGGTTTCCAAGAATTTTTTACCCTACAATAGAAACCTTGTGCAATGGGGACAACTTGGTTTGCTGCATTGTAATACACACTATGAGAGTTTATTGAGGTGGTGTCAGGTGTTCATAGTCCCAGGCCTTCTGCAGGAGAAACATACATGATATTTGCATATTTTGTAAAACTGCATACCAGCAGAGAGTGTTTAAGAACAACTGGAATGTACTGAATCAGTTAAGTGTTTGTGGAATTCCGGCATCATCTTGACACAACCTGTATTAAACCCCTGTTCTGTGCTTTGTTAGGTGTTTGTTAGAATGAAAAAAGCTGGAGTCTGTAGGTCAGGAAAGTCATAGAAACAGATGGACTCTAAACAGTTATCCATTCTGGGATGGAAGTGTGCCTAAGATGCCTAGAGAACATATATATGGAAAATGATCATTCCTTGGAGGAGGGAGGCAAGGTTCTTTAAAACAGGGAGAGGAAGTGGTATTTTAATTAGGCATATAAAGTGAGTAAGATAAAGAAGCAATAGGAATGTTAGCATAAAGTTGTGTGCCTTTAAAAATAAATAAACTGTGTTGTGAACCCATTGTAAAGGGCCCTACCTACATGTATTCCTTATGTTACTATTTTGATCCATACAACACTTTTACCTTTCAAAAGGCTTCCACATGGATCACTCATTTGTTCCTGTGTGCAGCTCCAGGCAGGTGGCCATGTGACATCATTATTCATATTTTACAGATGGAGAAACTGAGGCATAGGGAGAATTTGTGCTTTCTCACAAGGCTATTAGTAAACAAACAAAATACCTGGAACTAGAAACACTGCTTTTTTTGGCCATCTCGAGGTTGGGTGCTTTGTTCTATACCCCAACCATTTTCTACCATTTGTATTTTTCCCCAGGAACTGTGAGTCACAGTGAATAACAAATGCTACTGATCCTATTTGCATGTTACAAAAGGAAGTGGAAAAGCAGCAGTAGCCTGTAATCAAGTAGAAGTGCATTTTGTAACTATTGAGAGTACCAGAAGGGAAAAGAATTTTTTGGCCATAAACATAAATATAAAACAACCCTTGTTAAGCTGTTCATTTTTCTAGGTGTAATGCTAGATGTAATAATAGTTTTCCTGCCCTATGTGTGTGTCTTTATTGAATTAAAGCATATATGGAGAAACATGCATGGATACGTGCTCAGCTACGTGAATTTTCACTGAGTGCACCTGTGGGACAAACAGGCAGTCGAGAGACACAGAACGTGACCTTGGAAGTCATCCTGTGCTCTCCCTTCTGGTCACCAAGTCGCCGTTATATGTTCTGACTTCTGACCTCACAGATTAGTTTGCCTCTATATGAGCTTTAGGTAAATGGAATTGTTCACTGTGTCCTCTTTTGTATCTGGTTTCTTTTGCTCAACATTAGGATTGGGAGGTTTACACAATTGTTGCATGTGGTTGTGGTTTACTGATTCTCACTGCTGTTTCATATACCATTGATACTTCTCTTTCTACCATGATGAGCGTGGATAACGGCATTGTGGATACTATTGGACTGTCTGTTGTTTTGTCCAATTTTAAAATCTTATGGAAAGACCTTTATGAGGTAAGTTGAGAAAACAGGTAAGTCAACTTTGTTGTCTTGGAGGAGACCTCAGATTCTGCATTTCTAATGAGCTTCAGGTGTTGCTGCTGATAAGCAGGCCCACAGGAAATACTTGGAGCAGTGCTGTCCTAGCATTTCAATGTAGACATTTACTTATTGAGTGAGTCATTCAACTGTTCCTTCAGAGGATCTCCTGAGAACCTATTGTGATACCCAAGGTATGTAATATCTCCACCCTCACCACAGCCCACCCCTCCACCCACACACATGAGGGTCAGCATGTGGTAGAAGCTCAATGATTAATTCAGTGACAGAAAAATATCTCTGCCAGTCAAAACTTGATTTTGATGACACTTTCTACTTGAAAATGGAAATAAAATCAATCAACCATTATTTCAAAGCCTTTTCATGAGTGTCTGAAGTCGTTAGAAACAGCATTTTTATTTTTCAGACTGTGATATTGTGGGTCCCCAAGATGTGATTATTTTAACACTGATCTAACCTCTTAATGTAGGGTTTGACACAGGGATAGGCAAATGTTGATTTTCAGAGTTAGTGTCATGCAAAGCCATGTGTGAATTCTAGGGAAGACACAGTCTCAGAAATGACCAAATTTTCTGTCTTTAGGCCAGGAGGTACCTAAGCCAATTCACAGACAAGAGCCCTCTTCTTAAATTGAAATTTCCTGGAAGAAAAGAGCCCGAAGCCTTCTTTGCAACCCTCAGTCCAATACTGAGGACGCCTCTCTGATTTTCCTTTCTCTTTGACCCTGCATGGATTTTCTGTTCATGTGCAAGGCTTGTGCTGACCATGCCTTATGATGCTGAGAATTACATTGCCTCTTACCTTCTATATCATGGCTAAACCATAAGGGAAAAAAGATACTAAGAATAGGATTTCAAAATTATATGTGAAATAGATAAACATGGTGGAATGTGGAAAAGTTACAGGCAGTAACAAGTGTACACAGTTTTAGAGTGGGCATCTTGGAAGGCTGGATCCATTCCTTCAAGGAACCAGAGAGACCATGACGGAGGCTCAGTGTGGCATGAGTATTTGCTGCTGTTTCTGAATTTTTCAACAGAGTTGAGAGATTTTGATGTTTCACGTGGGCATCTGCTGTATAATGGCACAGCTCCAGAGCTGGGAAATAAATAGGAGTGGTATAAATTTGGCAGCTGTCCTGTGGGCAGTCAGCATGCTGGTCATCTCAACGAGGTCAGTCCTTGCTGTTGGCTAAAGGAAGCAGTGGGCACAATTCCAGAGCTGAAAACCATTCGAAAACCAGTTGAGAAGTTTGAGAACCAGAAGTGATACAAGCTCAAAACCCTGGCTCAGCGGCTCAAGCCTAGCTGTGAATTGCATCATTTTCCCCTTCTTTTCTTTTCTTTTTCATTTTCCCTTTCTTGTCCCTACTCTGGCAGGGAATTGACTGCCTTCTCTTTGGAGCTGGACTGTGAATTCCATGAGTGCAGGCACCATGGCTGGTTCCACGCTTCTGTATGTCCATGATGAAACATACTGTCTGGTGCAAGATAGAAATTTGTTTAAGAAATCAGTTAAGAAAACAGATAGAATTCAGGAACTGAGGAGGCAGAGAAAAGAGTTTACTTGACTTTTTGGATCAACTTCCCCTGCATACTAGTGTTTTCCTTTTTAGAATGACGATCATCATCTTTTGAAAATTTTAGATATAATTCATGTCCCACAGAAATCACCCCTTTAAAAGCACAATTTATTGGTTTATAGTATATTTATAAAGTTGTGAAACCATCACTACTGTCTAATTCCAGAACATTTCCATCATCCTCCAAAAACCCCCATATCTATTAGCAATTTTCTTAATTTCATTTTCAGATAATTCAGTGCTTATGTATAGAATTGTTTTTCGTAAACTGATCTTGCATCCTGAAGTGTTGCTGAATTTGTTTATTAGCTTCAACTGTGTGTGTGAGTATTTTGTGGGATTTTATTGATATATTATATATATATATATATAAAATGTGTATATATATATTCATCTGAAAATAGAAATAGTTTTTCTTCCTTTCTAACCTGGATGACTTTTATTTCTTTTTCTTGCCTAACTGCCCTAACTATAATCACCAGTACAATGTTTAATAGATATGGCAAGAGCAGACATCGCTGTCTTGTCTCTGAGCACTACCTCTTAGAAATAAAAACCATATAGATTTATAGTTCCTAAAGTGTTTTTTAGCTCATCATTAAGCTTTCTTTCTAGCCAAACTTTTAATTATAACTTCTGATGCAGAGCAACATTCATTTAATAACATTGAGAGAGGGAACGTGATAAAATGCAAAATACATAACTTGTCTTTAAAAACTCAGCTCTTACTGGGGTAAGAGAATGCCTTTTCATAGCGAGCAAAAATGATAAATATTTGTAAGAGGATTGCAGGTAAAATACTACAAACTTTCACAGAAGGGAGAGAGAACATTCCTTTACAGAAGAATAAAATGTTTGACATGGATCTGGGAGAAAAAGCAGGACTCAGAAATTCAGTGATGAAAGATTTTGGTTTTCAAGTGAGGCAAAAAACTTTAAAAAAAACATGGAAGTGGAAAACATGAGGCATGTTTGGTGGCCTCTGAGTAATTCAGTTTTGGGAAACTTGAATTGTCCGTGGGACGTAGTTGGAAATAAGGGTCAGGAGCTTCTGAGGAATCTAAATCATGAATGGAGTCAATGACAAGGACAATGACTTTAAATTGTAGAATTCATATACATGTTTGAACTGGAAAGACAGAGAAAGACAAATATCATATGATATCACTCATATGTGGAATCTAATTTTTAAAATGATACAAATGAACTTATTTACAAAGTAGAATCAGATTTACAGATACTGAAAACAAACTTATGGTTATCAAAAGGGAAACATGGGAGGGGGCATAAATCAGGAGCTTGGGATGAACATACATACACTACTATATATAAGATAGATAACCAACAAGGACCTACTGTATAGCACAGAGAACTCTACTCAATATTCTGGGATAACCTATATGAGAAAAGAATCTGAAAAAGAATAAATATGTAACTGAACAGCTACATGTAAAAGAATGATATTAGAACACTACCTAACACCATACAGAAAAATAAACTCCAAATGGATTAAAGACCTAAATGTAAGACCAGATACTATAAAACTCTTAGAGGAAAACACTCTTTGACATAAATCACAGCAAGATTTTTTCTGACCCACCTCCTAGAGTAATGAAAATAAAAACAAAAATAAACAAATGTGACCTAATGAAACTTAAAAGCTTTTGCACAACAAAGGAAACCATAAACAAGATGAAAAGACAACCCTCAGAATGGGAGAAAATATTTGCAAATGAAATAATGGACAAAGGATTAATCTCCAAAATATACAAATAACTAATGGAGCTTCATATCAAAAAAACTAACAACCCAGTTAACAAATGGGCGGAAGACCTAAATATACATTTCTCCAAAGAAGACATACAGCTCATGGACAACTCCATTTCTCTCTGCTGCTACAGAGTGGTCACTGGACATTTCAAATGCAAAGACTAAGCAAGCTAGAACATAATCCTTTCAAAATCAGGAGATTCATCAAAATGCTCATTAGAATATGTCTCTGTTTGTTCTGCCATTAACATTGCCATTTTAAAACCATAAAAGGATGCTTATGTGAAGTAGAAATATTGATAATATCATGTCCTCTTAGACATATGGCACTAGTGAATAAGATTTCTACAAATATATCTTTCTCTGTATCGTATGTATTCATTGAAAACATCATCTAGTCCATTGACATTTTCTTACTAAATAATCTTCAACAATACCCAGCCAACATTTCTGGCATAAAAATGAGGTCATATGTGCACTTATATATTTATGAGATGTTATAACAGTGTTCCTTTGATTAATAGATATTAGAATAATAACATAAATATAATTCTCTTTCCTTATTTTTTGTACACAAGGTAAACCTAGTTAATCATTTCATCCCTAAACAATGGGATCAGCTGTAACCATAAGCCAGTTGGACTCACACTATGTGTGAACCACAGGACCTGAGCTGCAATGAGAGCAGATTCAGCAAGGCTGCCTTTAAAAATGGAAAGTGACTTTTAAAATGTCATTAAAAAAGGCATGACACAAATACGAATTGAGACACATCTTCACTAGAGACTTGCATAAATATTTAGATTTCCTATTTCCAGATGTCAAACTGGTAATATATTCCCTTCAAAATCGTATTATAATTACCAAATGTGTCAGTCACTCTTGGCAGATGGTGGGTAGGTACATTGCATTTGGATCTTACTTCTGATAAATACATGGTGTGAATAATTATTGATTACATGGGGACTGAATTTTTCTAGAACCTGCCCAGTTTTCTTTTCCAGAAAAGTTACTGGGGCTGGATTAAAGAATGGGTACTCTTTTGGATCATACTGATGAACTAGATAGTGTTTTAATTGTATAGGTGCTATGTAGAAGTCAGTTGTAATTGTATATATTTGATACAATGCTATATATTTCAAATGTTAGAAGAATATGAGATAAATCCTCCTTTTTAAAAAAATGATCTCTTTCTCTTGATATTCTTGGTCATTTTTAAGAGAATGTTAATCCCATGATTCTTTTTTTTTTCCTTCTTGAGATTCATTACATGTCCATTCATACCTTCCCTTATACAAAAAATAAAATGTATTTCAGAAGATCTGGGGGAAAGATATTATAATGTACTTCTCAATGTGAAAATGGAAAAATAGGGATGCTTTTACACTGTCAGTCCTATTTCCTGATGATGTGAAAAATCATAGGTACCTGTCCTTGAATTAGGACTAGGAAATATTCTTCATGGAGCCTTAGAGTTATTTTGCCACTGCTGCAAACTGGGCACGTATGAGGTTGAGTAGCTTTAAGTAAATAGTTTTTCCAGTATTTCCACTTCCCAATTTATGAAATAGTTAAACAGTCCTTAAATAGTTATGTCCTTAAACAAGGCAATCCATAAGCCACATGGCTATTACACAAAAAGAGTTCTTCCAAGGCATCAAGAATGGTCTGTCTCTTGAATGTTATCCTACCACGCATTTTGTTTCCTGAATTTTTTCTGGGATCCCTGGGCCCTTATCCCTGGGATTATTTCCTCACCACAGCTTTCCACTTGCCCTCTTAAAGTGGATAACTGACCTTATTCTCTTAGTACTAGACCTCATCTTCTCTATTCAGTTATACATAAAGACCAGTTCCCCATGTTGGGGTCATTTCCTGGGAGGAGCAGCAATGAAAAAGTACAAATCCACTTCCTCACAATGATCTTCAGAAAGCCTAAGCCAAAAGGGATTGTATTGTGTCATGGGTCAAGTATATATTGCAATTTTGTAATCAAACTTCCTGATTCTTTGGTTCTTTACCTCCAAGTTACCAGTACTCACACATCCTATTTTTTGTTAATCCAAAATAGGTTATAATGGTTCTATGGCATGTAAATGGAATTGCATATCTCAGTGACAAATAGTTAGTTAGCTATAGATTGCATAATATTGTGGAAAATGTTCAAATTTGGAGTTAGAAAATAGGAAATTTGATTCTGGGTTATTGCTTGTGGAGTCGCTGTGTGATCTTGGACAAGCCATTTGAACTCTTTTAATTTCATCTATAAAAAGAAAATATTAACAACAATGTTAAGAATATCTAACACACAAAATAATTGTGAGGAATCAAGAAAATTGTTATGTAATTATGAAAAAATCATCAGCAATAGATTTCTAAACTGACGGTCTTAATGTTCACTTCACTTTCTTCTTCTAAATGGCAATTAGGATGACATTCCTGTGAGCTACACCATTTAAGTGCCTCCTCATTCCCCCTCCAACCTGAAAAGTCTTATGTTTGACCTTTCTATTCTCAGAGAGTGTGAGTTCTGTTACCCCCAGCCTGGGGACATAAGGGTAGATTTTCAGGTCTCTACATCCTGGATGGGTAGGTGCATAGTCAACAAGAATTCACGTGAGGGTGCAGGGAGATACAAATATGGGAATTCACCTCGTTATGGAAAGAACATAAGCTTTAGAGTCAGACAGACCTGGATTTGGAAACTGTCTCTACCATGTATCAGCTCACTGTGTGATCTTAGACTTGCTACTGACCCTTCTGCAACCTCAGTTTCTTCACTGGTCAAAATGGAGAATAAGATCCATTTGTAAAGTAGCATATTTGACAATCAACCCATGGTGGATATTGTCATTCGCATTCATGGAATGTCTCCACAAAAGTTTGCCAAAGCTTTTACTAGCTTAATTTTGTGAGTGTGTATTTCACCTTAAGGTGTGATAAAGACAACTGGCAACCACAGGGCTCTCATACTTAATATGTGGCTTTCCTGAATGGTCACACTGGGGGGTACTTCCCTCAGGGGGAATGTGAAATGATAATTCAACTAAGATCTTAGTGTGTGGAATAGCTTTAATGGTTATTTTTACAAGATGTATGAACCTGCACTTTCCTCACTAAAGGAATGAAGAGAGCATCATTTGGGTTTGGGGATCATACACGGTGAAGGAATTTGGCAACAGAGATGTTGTTCATGGAACTTCTAAAATCCTTGAAAGCATGAGACCAGATATTTTAAATTTCAGAGGACAGAGGAAGTGAGAAAGGAAACTGCCTTATGGCCTTAACTTCTTCCTCAAAAGAAGCCTAGATCTGAAGTCAGAAAATCCAGATTTTGAATCTGGCTTTACCTTACAGCTTACAGGTTTTGTAATCTTGGGCAAGTTTCTTAAATTTCTGAATCTACAAAGGGAAAAATACTACTTCTAATAATAATCACAATAATAGCAACACTAGTAAACATAATACTAACTCATAATTTTTTTGTGCAGATTAAAATATAGATTTTTGTGTTTTGTTCTTAATTTTTATTAGAGTATAGTTGATTTACAATGCTGTGTTACTTTCTACTATATGGCAAAGTGAATGAGTTATACATATAAATATATCTGCTCTTTCTGAGATTTTTGTTCCCATATAGGTCATTACAGAATATCAAGTAGAGTACCCTGTGCTATACAATAGGTCCTTATTAGTTATCTATTTTATATATAGTAGTGGGTATATGTCAATCCCAATCTCCCAATTAACCCCTCCTCCACTTTCCTTCCTGGTAACCATAAGATTGTTTTCTACATCTGTAACTCTATTTGTGTTTTGTAAATAAGTTCATTTGTACCTTTTTTTAGGTTCTACATATACCTGGTATCATACAATATTTGTCCTTCTCTGTCTGACTTACTTCATTCAGTATTACAATCTCTATCTCCATACATAATGCTGCAAGTGACATGGTTTCTTTCTTTTTTATGGCTGAATAATATTCCATTGTATATAAGTTCCACATCTTCTTTATCCATTCCTCTGTTGATGGACATTTAAGTTGCTTCCATGTCCTGGCTAATGTAAATAGAGCTGCAATGAACATTGTGATACATGACTCTTTTTGAATTATGGTTTTCTCAGGATATATGTCCAGTAGTAGGATTTTGGGGTCATATGGTAGTTCTATTTTTAGTTTTTTGTAGAACATCCATACTGTTCTCCATAGTAACTTTACCAATTTACATTTCCACCAATAGTGTAGAAGGGTTCCTTTTTCTCCACACTCTCTCCAGCATTTATTAGTTGTAGCTTTTTTGATTATGGTCATAGCTTTGATTTGCTTTTCTCTAGTAATTAGTGATGTTGAGTATCTTTTCATGTGGTTTTTGGCCATCTGCATGTCTTCTGTGGAGAAATGTCTATTTTGGTCATCTGCCTATTTTTTGATTGGGTTGTTTTGATTGGGTTGTTTTTTTCTTTATTATTGAACTGCATGAGCTGCTTGTATATTTTATATTAATCCCTTGTGAGTCACTTCATTTGCAAATATTTTCTCCCATTCTATGGGTTGTCTTTTCATTTGTTTATGGTTTCCTTTGCTGTGCCAAAGCTTTTAAATTTCATTAGGTCCCATTTGTTTATTTTTGTTTTTATTTCCATTACCTTAGGAGGTGGGTCAAGAAAGATCTTGCTGTGATTTATGTCAGAGTGTTCTTCCTATGTTTTCCTTTAAGAGTTTTAATGTGTCTGGTCTCACATTTAGGTCTTTAATCCATTTTGGGTTTATTTTTGTGTATGGTGTTAGGGAGGGTTCTAATTTCATTCTTTTATATGTAGCTCTCAGTTTTCCCAGCACCACTTATTGAAGAGTCTGTCTTTTCTCCATTGTATATTCTTGCCCCCTTTGTCATAAATTAGGTGACCATGGGTGTGTGGTCACCTAATCTGTGGCTTTTGTATCCTGCTCCATTGATCTATATTTCTGTTTTTGTGCCAGTACCATACTGTTTTAATTACTGTAGCTCTGTGGTATAGTCTGAAGTCAGGGAGCCTGATTCTTCCAGCTCTGTTTTTCTTTCTCAAGATTGCTTTGGCTACTCAGGGTCTTTTGTGTTTCCATACAAATTGTAAAATTTTTTGTTCTAATTCTGTGAAAAATGCCATTGGTAATTTGATAGGGATTGCATTAAATCTGTAGATTGCTTTAGGTAGCTTAATCATTTTGATAATATTGATTCTTCTAATTGAAAAACATGGTATATTACTCCATCTGTTTGTGTCATCTTTGATTTCTTTCATCAGTATCTTATATTTTTCTGAGTATAGGTTTTTGCCCCCTTAGGTAGTTTTATTCCTAGGTATTTTATTCTTTTTGATGTGATGGTAAATGGGATTGTTTCCTTAATTTCTCTTTGTGATCTTTTGTTTTTAATGTATAGGAAAGCAAGAGATTTCTGTGTATTAGTTTTGTATCCTGCAACTTTACCAAATTCATTGATAAGCTTTCGTAGTTTTCTGGTAGCCTCTTTAGGATTTTCTTTGTATAGTATCATGTGATCTGTAAACAATGACAGTTTTACTTCTTCTTTTCCAATTTGGATTCCTTTTCTTTCTTCTTCTTCTCTGATTGCGGTGGCTAGGACTTCCAAAACTATGTTGAATAAAAGAGGCAAGAGTGGACATCCTTTTCTTGTTCCTGATCTTAGAGAAAATGTTTTCAGTTTTTCAGCATTGAGAATGATGTTTGTTGTGGGTTTGTTATATATGGTCTTTATTATGCTGAAGTATGTTCCCTCTGGGCCCACTTTCTGGAGAGTTTTTATCATAAATCGTGTTGAATTTTGTCAAAAGCTATTTCTGCATCTATTGAGATGATCATATGGTTTTTATTCTTCAGTTTGTTAATGTGGTGTATCATAGTGATTGATTTGCATACATTGAAGAAATCTTGCCTCATTGGGATAAATCCCACTTAATCATGGTGTGTGAACTTTTTAGTGTGTGGTTGCATTCAATTTGCTAGTATTTTGTTGAGGATAAAAATAGCTAAAATTTTAAAAATTTCTATTTAGTAGGGGTGAAATAAATTACTGACAACATTAATATTGTAAATAGGAAAGTCTTAATTTCTGTTCATTTCACTTCATTCCCTCTGTGGTAAAGAGCACAGCATTCCTCTGATCTAACCCTTTTTAAAATCTCTCTTCCTATCACTTGGTATTTTGCTATTATTTGCTATGAACATTATTGCACATGCTTCCCAGAACTAATTTGCTAAATATTCTCTAGATTATTGCTTCAATCAGTGTTCCATAAGGAATTTAGAAGCTTCTCAAAGTAATAGAAATACAAGGGTTTAGTACAGGGCAGTAGAAATATACAATCATTGCAAGGATTCACAATAAAAGAGAAAGTATATTAGAGAATGAGACCTTGTGAGAAATTTTCTTAATTCTTGGCATATAAGACTGTCAAAGGGAACTGCTTTATATGGCTAATTTTCAAAAGCGCTGTTTGAAGGAACTTAGCACTCTCATGCGCTGAGTCTCTATAAGAAAAATGATTCAAGATGGACAGAAATATGCAAAGCTAAAATGCTGAATATAAAAATAATCTAAATGACAAAGCAAATGAGATGGTATCCATAGAAAGCAGACAATTTTCATAGATTTTCAGTTAAATCTACTTTTACAAGGACACTTAGAGAGGCTGGAAAGAGTGGGAATTTCATCAGCGGTGGTTACAAAAGAGTGGTGAAGGCAGCTGAAGGGCAGTGGAAGGTCACAGTTGCCCAAGATGGTAGTCATGAATTTGAGTCTTGATTCACAAGCTTGCCATCACTATATTTTTGAGAAAAGATTACTTATCAATGTCCAAGTTTCATAATTATAAGATGGGTATAATATCAGTCAAATTATTTTTATTTTAACATGTACATTATTCATAAACTTTATAAAGAAAAAGAAGTTATTATATGAAATAAAAATAATATGACAAAAACTAACACTCTAATTTCATGAAATAATTGCAAAGTCCAATCAATAGGACCTCTTAACAATTTTAGAGTCAAGAAGGTCCAGGCCTTTAGCTTAGAGTAGAGAATGAAAAAGGATGAAATGGAGAATATGGGACTATTTGATTTTTATTTTGTACCTATTTATTCTGCCAAAGAGACTTAGATGTCAGTTCAAAACGACAGAGCAGGTACAGTTAAAGATGGACTTGAAGCGTAATATTGGGAAAGAGATAAAAGCTTTTCTTTTGGCAAAGATTTATTTAGTGCTTACTGTTTGCTAGACTCTGTTAGGCTCTGGGTATGAAGGGGTCAGTAGAGCAGACCAGGTCCTTGATCTTATAGTCACACAGTTTTATGGGAACTTTATAGGATAGCATGCTGCTCTTTTCAAAGGAGTTGTCTCAGAGTGGTATGTGAAATTGAAAAGACCCTTTGTCGTAGTAACTGAACACTAGTTTCATGATGAATAAATAATTAGAACACTGTTAATTAAGACATTTTTGAGAACAGTAGAACTTCTGGAAGATAAGATATGAGCAAGTATTATCTCTTAATTTCATTGAGCTTCAGTTCTTTAATTATAAAATAGGGATGAATCTTCAAATAATCCCAGATATTTAGTAGAACATCTCATTGCATCCTTGAAATAGATCTTAATCTGTGTCATTTAAAAAGCTAATAATTGTGTTTTCTCTACACTCATTTGAATTATTGGCTAAATTTAGGATAAATGTAACCAAGGATGAAGCCTATCTTTTGCCACAAAAATCCTCCTTTGAGTTTTTTTTAATCTAATAATTATCACTTTGGAGTCATCATAATTTAATGAATTACAGGTTACAAATCTATGTCACAGTTTTCCATCTAAATAATACCATTTATGAAGAAAACCTTTGTACAAGTATCTAAATAAAAAAGAATGATACACTGAATAAAACAAAATAAAATATATTATGAATAGTTGCAAATTCTGGGTTCATAAAACCAACCTGTACAAGAACTCATAGAAAGATACCTGACTATCTAGCTATAGAAAATGACTTAACCAATTACCAAATACTTACTATTTGCAGAACTGCTACATTTTGTAAATTCAAAAGTTAACAGCATTATGTATCTTCTAGGAAACCTAATATTCCTTTATGCTGCATTAATAGTTGTGAAGTTAGTCAGAATAAAAGCATAATTTAATTTTCTGTTCTCAGGAGAAAACAGAGTTCTGTTCACTTGGTGGCATCCCATCTTCAGAAGAAAAAGATAAGTGGTTGTGCTTCCATATTAGACTGAAGAAAATCACAGCAGTATAGGGCTTAGCTAAATAAGCTAGATGATGTTACTCTTGTGGCATTAAGAAAACATTTAGCATTCCAGAGTCAATAATCTATCAAAAGCTGAAATTTTAGGATTCCATGCGAGTGAGCCTTGGCTTAGGGAAAGCCTTCAGCCTATATATGAGATTAGAATGCTTTTTGAGTATACAGGGACAAGACCAGTCATGGTTTGGGAAAAATATGTCAGAGACTAGGGGAAATCTGAACTTTTGAAAGTACTAAGCTGCTTGCAGCTCACCCCAAAGACCACCATATACCAAGCTCATAGCAATGCAACCAATATCAGACTTCGCCTACTAACGAGGATGGTGCTCTTAAGATACTGGCTATCTTGGTTAAGGTTCGATTGAGAAGGACACTAAGTTTGTGTATGTTTAGCCTCAAGGACACCATCTGAGTAGGCAGAGAAGGAGTTGTTCAAATTCCTGATCAAGCATTATGCAGCAAGATGCTCCTTGGGGACATACATGGGTTTTATGACCAGAGTTTGGTTTTGGAGAAATAACTGTTGAATTTATGAGCATTTGGACTGGGTGGATATTAAGACACCATTCAACTTTACTCCCTGGTTCCATACTCAACACATAGATAAACGTAGCTCTGTTGAGTCCTTTTACTTGCCTTCACAGTTTCCCTTTATTCTGAGGACTTTGCCCATACTTTGAGACAAATTATTTCCTAAACATATAAGCAGGGGAAGAATTTCTTTTTTCTCTATTTATTCCTTTAGAAAGATACAAAGTGACCTACAACACTTGGCAAGTACATGATTTCTGGTACAAGGTAAATTCAAAGAGATTTTGAGAGCAGCTCAATTCAGTCAGTAAGGAATGAAGAACAGTATACTTTATAGAATACCCAAAAGCCAGATAGAAAAGGAGGCAAAATGGAATGGTCTGTTGATCTCCTTGGTACACACAGCTATGTTCAGGACAGACACCATGAGGGCAGTGGGTCTGAGAAGATAAGGTTGCTTTCCTTTTATTGAGCAGCTCTATTGTGAAGGCAAGGTTAAAAATATTTATAAAAGAGCAAAAACCCAAGTCAAATTGTATAGATGACAAGGGCTTGTTCCTGGATGCCAATTAATGTTGTCATGGGAGATGGCTACAATGAGAATATTACCTACTAGTAAATTAATAGGATATGTTGAAGCATACCACAAGGGAGGAATTGCTTTTGCTAATATAGGATAAAAGAGATTGCCACTGGCAAATGGTTCACGGTAAAGAGTTTTCTGCATTATGTATAAACTCTAAGAGATATGACTTAAAGTACGCCATGCATCTTTAATTGAGAGAAAACCACTTGCACAGGATAAAGTGGGTTGGCAAACCCATACATCCTTTTTTTATTATCTATACCAAATGTTGATTGTGAACAATTTGAAAAGAATTTGTTGCATGAAATTACTATGCCATAATCAAATCAACTCAGCAACATATGTGTCTATGCTTGCTGCAGAAGTCAGCAGATTATTCCTCTCCTCAGAATTGTCACCTTTGACTGTGGTCTAATTGCTAGCTGCAATTACGTGGAACTTAAATTATGTTGATTCATGGATCTAATTCACAGAAAAGCCAAGAAAACAATCTATTTCAATGATTTTGGAAGTGAAGTTTAACATTTTTTATTGTAAATTCAATATTTATTTGATTTTCTTAAAAAGTTGAGAAGTTTAACATTTTTTATTGTAAATTCAATATTTATTTGATTTTCTTAAAAAGTTGAGGGGGGGAGAAGAAGGTCTTGATAGGATGGAGAAGATGAAAAGAATGAAAGCAAAAAGTAATATTGAATGAAAAAGATATATGTTGACAGGTTAATACAGCAGTTCACCGATTGAGTCTCAGACCTGAAACTCTAAAGTGTAGTGAAGTAAATATGCTAATGTCTTTCAATGCTCATGACCTATAGAAGCCATTTATTAGCAATTTTAAAAAGAAGGTAATAAGCATATACATTTCTATTGTCTTATTCTCTCAGAATCCAAATCTGTGAGGTCACATCCTTCCTAAATTTTTGTTTTTGTTTGTTTGTTTATCTAATACAATTAACCAGCCAACTAAATTCTATAAGGCCTTTTGTGGTGTGGCTTAAATATTCTGTGTTCATCCTTCTTTCATTATCCTTGACCTTGTAGTTTTTATCTTTATCGAAGTCAGCAAGCCTTTTTTTTGTCACTTTTGATCAGCAGCTGACATTCCTCATCTTACCTAACTTCTCTCTGACATTTACCCATTTGTCACTCTTACCAGATCCTATGGTTTCCATACTTATAGGCTCTTGATCTGCCTCCGAAGTTTTTTTTTTTTCTAGTTTTTGACTTCCTAATTGGAAGACCTATTTTTTGCATAGTTTAAAAATATTGAACTGGTAGGAAGGATGGGGGGAGGGAGAGACTGGGAGTTTGGGATTGACATGTACCCACTGCTATATTTAAAATGAATAACCAACAAGGACCTACTATATAGCACAGGGAACTCTGCTCAATATTCTGTAATAACCTAAATAGGAAAAGAATTTTAAGAAGAATATATACATGTATATGAATCACTTTGTTGTACACCTGAAACTAACACAACATTGCTAATCAACTATACTCCAATATAAAATAAAAATTAAAATAAAATATTAGAGTCATTTAGGAACCTCAGTCTCTTATCAAGCTACCCAATTTCCCTAAGAAAGCTTCTGAAATCCTGTCTTTAGTTTTCTGTAGGAGACTGATACCTCCTAAATGGTTACCTCCAGGCAAATCCATTACCTGACCTTCAGACTTGCTTCAGGTCAGATTCACTCAGACGGTGCTCAGACACCTCAAACCCAACCAAAACCAAGCACATGGTCTTGGCCCCACTTTGCTCATTTGCTCAGTTCCAGAGCTATGTGACTGGCTCCATGCTCTACTCAATTTCCCAAGACCCAAATCTCAATGTCATCTATGAGGTCTTCTTTGCTTTACTTTGAACATCTAATTATTTTACATTCTGTTGATTCTGAACCTCCTAAATATGTCTTGAATCCATCCATTGCTCCCCTTTGCCCTAAAATACCTAGGTTTCTTCAATAGCCTCCTATATATTGTTCCTCTAGTCTTGCCCAAACTTAAAACATTCACACTGCAGAGTGATCTTTCTAATATACAAATCTAGAATATGTTACTGTTCTGTTTAAAACCCTTCAATGGATCCCCATTACCCTCAAAATTAATAATAATTATAATTTCCTTGTCTAGCATAAAACAAAAGAAAATGAATAAACTCAAAAGTAATGAAATAGTATTTCATTAAGAGAATAAACAAAAATAAACATTGATTATTGGAAAATGACTAATAAAATAAACAAGCTTCTTGGTTAATTTTAAGTGTGGACATAAAATGTATAGAGAGTAACAGATACTGAGAGTATTATGAACCACTTATGCAAATAAATTTGAAAATATTTATGAAACGAACCAATTTCCAGAAAAATATAAATTATAAAAACTGACTCAAGATATAGTAACATAAATAGTCCTGTAACCATTAAAATAATTGAATCTGTTGTTGAAAACTACTCTAAATGAAGACACCAGACCCATATGATTTTAGAGTAAAATGCAACTAAACATTCAAGGAATAGAAAAATCCTTTCTTTTAAGGGAAAAACCAAAACCAAAAAAAAAAAAAGGAAATAAATAAAGACCGGTATGTACTATGGTATAGTAGATATATATTAGAAAATAAGTGCTCTAAAAATTAATGAGTCAAGCATGCAACTTAAGATATTAGACAAATGAAAATAATAATTTTTAAGTAATTCCTATTTATTTTTATTATGATGCATATAATATGTAAGAATATGCATAACATATAGGCATATTTTAAAACAATAAAGCAAAATCCCATGTATCAACCACATTGCTCAAAAATTATAATATTATCAACATCTTTCAGGACACTGTGGGCCTCACTTAGGTTGCCACCCACTTCCTCCTACCTCAGATGTAACCACTAACCTAAATTCTATGTTTATGGTTCTGTCACTTCACTTTAAGTTTTAAATGTATAAGCAAGAATCTTTAAATAATATACATTAAGTCCCCTACATACAAACCTTCAAGTTGGAAACTATCAAAGATGCAAGTGTGCATTGGCATGTCCAATCACGTAAGTTAGTTCATGTGTCTGGTGTGCATTGTCATGTGCGCCCATCCTCTACAAGCGGTTGTGCTTTTGTGTACTTTACTGTACAGTACTGTATAGAGTACAGTAGTACAGTATCTTTATTTCAAGCCCTGGAAGCAGGCGTAAAAGCAGCAGTGATGTAGCTGGTGTGGCTACCAACCTCAGTATGCCAGCTGTTGTACTGTGCTACTGTACTTTTCAAGGTACTATACTATAAGATTATCAAGGTTTTCTTTATCTTTTGTGTTTGCTTTTTATGAATTATTTGTGTGAAAATATTATAAACCTATTACAGTACAGTACTATATAGCTGATTATATTAGTTGGGTGCTTAGGCTAACATTGTTGGACTTATGAACAAATTGGACTTACAAACGCACTCTTGGAACTAAACTCATTTGTATGTAGGGGACTTACTCTATTGTTTAGTTTTTCATGTATGGCACATTTATATGAGTACAAACATTAAATGTATTCTTTCATGACTTTATTTTCAATGTTATGTTTCTGGAATTCAGCCATGCAGGATCTATAGTTTATTTTCATTGTTAAATCATTTCATTAAAAACATTATTCATATACATAAATGAATTTGTATATACATATAAATTTACATGAATGTGTATACTGTTCTATAATTTGTTCTATAACTTTCCTTTCTTACAGTGTTCTTCTCCTAATATCTGTTATTAATCTCATAAAGTGAATTGAAGAATATTTCCTCTTCTTTTCCTCTCTTTCCTCTTTCTGTAATTTCAATTAGAAATGTGATAGACAAGCCCACTCTACCCTTCTTGTTTTTCAACTTCCCTATTTTCCATCATTTTGCCTTCTGGTACTTTCTTTCAACATGTTTATTTCTATATTCTGGTTCACTCATAACCTCTTAATTTGCATCTAATTTGCTGTTAATCCAATTCATTGATTTCTTACACTCGTCTCATTCTAAGTAACTGTTTCTTTTTCAAACTGGCCTCTTTGCTTTTGATTGCTTTTATATGGCTGAGTTCCTTTTCATAACCTCAATTTTTTAATGATATAAACATATTTACTGTTCTGTATCTGATAATCTTGTGTTTATAGTCTATGTGATCTGATTTGTTTCTTTGGGTTTTTCATCGCATTATTTTCCTTCATATGTTAGCAATATCATAATTTTGAGGCCTGGTTAAAGTGTATTCCTCCAGGGAATATTATCCTTTCCTCCAGGTGTAACAGGGAAGAGCCAAATCTGACTACATGTTGGATCTGTTTATTTTACTTTAACCTTTGCTTCCCATTGCTTTTGTTCACTAAAAGGATACGGTCTACACATAATGGCTTGCCTCAGGGAGCCCTGCCCCTCTGCCTGAATGTTAAACCAAAGTGCCTTTGTCCAGGGAAACATCCAGACCCTGTCCACCTGTGGATGACTGCAAGAAAGAAGAAATTAACACATCCACTCCCCGAGGCTGGCCATTCCAGGAGATATTTGCATAATTTATGGCCTTTTTATTTTACTTCCTCATCTCCACCCCCTCTCTGTACTATAAAAGAAACTGGCATCCAAACCCTGATAAGACGGTTTTTCGGTGTCACTAGTCTGCCATCTTCTTGGTCTGCCAGCTTTCCAAATAAAGTTGTATTCCTTGCCTCAACACGTCTCTGATTTATTGGCCTGTTGTGCGGCAAGCAGAGCGAGCTTGGACTTGGTAACACTGCCAGGTTCCTAGAGGCACTACTACTGAGGATCACTTCATTTAAATTAATGTTCTTCTTTGGGTACTTTGAGGCATCCAAGTAGTATGGACACTGGCCTCTTACCAGCAGACAGCTAAAGATTTTCAGGGGAGATTTTGTTTTTCTTGACCAAGAGATAAAATAGGTAGGTAGTCTCACTTCCTTCTTCCTCTTCAAACAGTCCACTTGACCCTAAGGATATGGAAGGTATCACTTTTTAGGAGTCCTGGTTTTATGTCTTTGTGTGGGTATATTTGATTCAAACTTCCATGTTATCCAGGACCTCAGATTTTGACTTTTTTCTGCAAAAGTCCTTTCAGTCCCAGTGTGTAAGCCACCTCGGATGGGCACATGCCTTCGAGGTAAATGCCAGAATAGTAGTTGCTTGCTTCTATAGATTTTCTCTTTCTTGGACTTTTTAATAATCCATGAAACATTGACTGTGCCACCAATTCATTTAAAACCTCTAAGTGTCATACTTTTTCATCTTAAAATAAAGGAAAGTTAGACTAGGTGATCTTCTATATTGTGACTCTGAAATATTTTAAAAAATAATTTTAGGTATGGTTTTTCAATAACCTTCAAATTATATATTTTAGGGATGGATTAGCAGGTGACCTTAATTGTAAAGAGAGGAAGTTGGCTTGCCAAGCCTTATGAAGAGTGCTCTGGAGGACTTCAGTGATGAAGCCCCAGTGAGGGGCTGACCTCACTGGCTAGTGCTCAATGCTTGAGAACAATTGCTTCATCCTGAACAGAGGAAGTATACTCCATGGAATGACTTGCAGCTTTGTCATTTCATAAACAAACTCCATATGCTAGTGACAGCTACCATGTGGCTTCTCCCAGGTAACACCTTGCATATTAAAAGAAATCAAGACAATGCCTTCACACAAAGTAGAGAGTTAAAATGTGGAAACGTCCAGCGCTCCAGCAAAGTTTTCATGCTGAGAAAGCTTATTTGATATTATTCCAGTTATGTCCATAGGGTAAAAACAGTCCATAGATATCAGTGCTGAGGCAGAGATGCCAGTATGTCTTCATGTGGGGCCAAAAGATGTTGACCCACTGTTTCTAGAAAAAAAGCAGCTTCATTCTTTCAGCTGTCTCCAGGAATTAGTGACAGTAGTGGACAGGGTGTCAAAAAGTATACCCCCATATTAGTACATAAAAGAAAATTTAAATAAATTGAACGAAAGAATTGTCATTGTAATCATTTTATTATTCTCCCTTTATCAACCTTCTGTAAATGAAACTGCCTTCTTTGCTCTGTGAAGGTAAGCAATTTCACTCCTCAGTCTGAATAGCATGGCACTGATGAACAGCTGGGAATGAATCAAGTACAGGGTAAATATACAAGACAGCAAGTGATTTTTAAGCTCAACAGCCCATGAACAATAACTGTAATTAAACTCAATAAAGAACAAGAAAAGAGAAAAGAGGCAGAGTTTAAAAATCCCACCACCACAACTGTAAAACAGCCTGTAGTGATTGAGGGAAACCAGCAGAGCACCAGAGAATTGCTGAAGCCACTTTGCTTGGCATTCACCATAATTGATCATTTTATATGTCAAATATCATTTTCCCCAAGGGATCCAAAGGTCAAATTCAGGGTCAATATGTCCTTGAATATATTTACTGGATTTTGGAGTGTATAACAAATGACTGGGAGAGATAAAGCATACCTCAAATCCTCAAATTTCTTTCATCTCCTTTTTTTTGGTAGTCATTTTAGCAGGCAATTTCCTGCATTTAATAGAAACACAGCATCTGAAAGTATCTTTACTAGGATAGTTTGTCATTTCCCTTGTTTGCTCCTAGCTTCTTCTTATTCAACACTCTTGACTGACATTATTTATCTAGTGTTTTTCTCCCTGGTCTCATTTTCTTGTCTTCCTCTTATTCTTTGTGGGATGGGCCTGACAGTTCATTGATGTTCTTATAGAACCTCAGCATCGTATTTTCCAGAAGCAACATTTAGAGCATATTGAGAAGTCACAAGAAACATATGCACACAGCAGGGTAGTTTGTTCCATAAGATTGCATGGAAATAGAAGGTTAATATGCCAATTTAAGTAGCCACCTCTATCTTATTACTATGAAAGTAAAAGGTTTTCATGTTTCTTATTTCTCTCTGTAAAAGCATCCTTCCCAATGTAAACTTGATCAATTTCAGGAAACTATAATAATCTAGCTGTAACTAATGGATTGTGTGAGAAAGATGTGACCAAAAATCAAATCAATGCACTGCAAAGGGTGATGACCCTATTTTATTCAAAAGCGATGGGAAATATAAACCTGCTTTTCTCTTTTGTGAAGTAAATCAAATAAATCAAGTAAAGTCATTTTAAATTAGTCAATGATAATCTCTTTCTGACATGGCCATGACATTAGCAGAAATGATAGAAAAAGGGATTCAACCCAAATTCAAGACAGTCTGAACCAATAAGTATTTTATTGTCATTAAATTTTCTGTTTTGCAAGAGGCTGGCACACACCTCTGCAGTACACTGAAGAACCGCCACAGATTTTTGTCAGAGTTTTATCATCACTTTGGAGACAAGGTATAACAAAAAGGGCCAATGTTCTTGACACCCGTGATCCTAGATTCAAATTCCCATGGGACCTGTATGACTCTAGTCAAGCTATTTATAATCCCCGATATTCCTGTTCCAAAAATGAGGCTGATAGTAACCATTTATGAGAATGGTGCAGAGAATGCAAGAGCATATGTATGGCTCATCATACAGAGGATGCAAGAGCATATATAGTTTGTATAACATATAATACACACAGCATGGTAAATTTTAAGAGCTCAGTATGTGTTTTAAACCCCAGTCCTACCTCCTCTTCCTACTTGCATACTAACAATAATAACTGATGTCAACCAAACAATTTTTATGTGCCAAGCATTATACTCTCATTATATCATTTATTTCTCAGAACATTTTTTACATCCATTTTAGATATTAAGCCACTTTGCTTCTCATTCACCACTTTGCATTCACTTTTATTGTAAAGTGATTTGCCCAGGGATGGACTGTTAGTAAGTGTCAGAGGGATTTGAATTCAGGTTTGTCTGACTTTGGAACCTACCTTCTCAACCACGCTTAAGCTTCTCTGCTTCCATAGCATACTGAGGGGAAGCAGCAGGTTTGCTTCAGTCAAAACCACACTCTTTATTCCTGCACAATGTGTTTGCCTGATTCCTGGCCTCCATGGATGACTTACTGCCTTTCAGGACTCCTACTGCTCTGTATTAACTATCTATTGCAACTATTGTTGTCTAATGCCAAAACTGAGTGGTTTAAAACAATTTATTTATCATCTTGTAGTATCTGCAGGTCAAGAATCTTGACATGGTTTATATGCATCCTTTGTTTCACAGTCTCTCTCAACCCTGCAGTCAAGGTGTTAACCCAGGGTCTGCAGTCTCACCTGAAGGCTCAACTGGGGAAGGATCTGATTCCAAGCTCCCTCATTGGTTGTTGGTGGCATTCAGAGCTTCATTAGCTGTTGCACTGATGATCTCACATCCTCACTGGCTGTTTCCCTCTACTGACTCATATATTAAAGTTCTAACCCTTAATGTGCATTTGGAGATGGGACTTTTAAGGAGGTGATTAAAGTTAAGTGAGGCCATCAGGGTGGGGCTCTAATCCAATAGGACTGGTGTCCTTATAAGATGAGGAAGAGATGCCAGATTTCTCTCTCTTTCTCTTCACATAAGCACAGAGGAAAGGCCATGTGAGCCTAGTGAGAAGGAAACCAGCAACACAAGGAGAGAAGTCTCACCAGAAACCAACCCTGATGGCACCTTGATCTTACATTTCCAATCTCCAGAAGTGTGATAAGATAATTTTCTGTTATTTAAAGCACTCAGTCTGTGGCATTTTTATGACACCTGGGCAATCACAGAATTGACATCCCCTTCAGGTTACTCCATTATGTTGGTTAGAAGCAAGTTATTGAAACAAGGAGGTTCCACACGGCTTTGAATACTAGGAGGTGGGGATCACTGGGCACATCTTAGAAGCTGTTGACTACATTCTCTCACTCTTATGAAGCATGCAAGACCTTATGGTTATTTCCATCACTTTGGAGCTAATGACCAATGGCAGCTCTTGAGTGCTGAATAATTTCCCCTTCAATCTGACTATGCTATCACTCCCTCTTTGTTTACTCTTTTGGATTATCTTATGAAGTTATAGGGAAATGCTTCCCAGGAGCCTCTTCCTTGCCTCCAAATGAGAAATGATGTAGATGTCTGTCTTCTCTGAAGATTCCTTTCCACTCACCTCATATCATGTGCTTTCTTCTTTAAGACTTGACTTTGGCCTTGTCAGGCAAAATCCAGCATATTTCTCTTTCTCTCCCTTCTTTAGCTCTCCTTCTTTAGCTTTCCCTCTTCTCAACCTGTCAGGACTAGAAATAACTTCACTTCCTTTTTCTTCCTATTTAGGAAAGAATTCCATTTTGTAACATTCTATGACTACACTGACAAAGATTACCTCTCGATATTTCAAGTGGAAGAAAGATGATAAAAAAAATCAACACAAACCCTTTTTTAAAGACAATTCCTAGTTTTCACTATTGTCTTGCTGTAGACTTTAAAATTCAGTTGAGATGGCAGGTGCCAAACCTTAACTGTTCATAGTCATGTTGTAACTGCTGTCTTTCTTTCTCTCTTGGTACATCCCCCACGCTTGGCCTTGAAGTAGGGACATACCTCAGCATGACAAGGAAAAAGGTCACATATAAGAACATACAAAGACAAAAAAGCACATGAATATTTTTTGTTGCAAGTGTTTTCTTATCCAGAGAAGGTAGAAAAGATCGATAACCTATGGAATTTATCTAATTTTTTGTGTACAAAGCTTTTCTCGAACAAAATTGGTATGTATGTTTGAAGCACAGTTTGAAGCAAAGCCAAACCACTCAGATTCTGGCA
Source organism: Phocoena phocoena (assembly GCF_963924675.1). Lineage (NCBI taxonomy): Eukaryota > Metazoa > Chordata > Mammalia > Artiodactyla > Phocoenidae > Phocoena > Phocoena phocoena. The sequence goes on along the minus strand of NC_089222.1, from coordinate 7,465,991 downwards.
ATTTGTAGCAGTACATCTGTTCACAGGCTAATAGAGAGACTTGTGAAATTGGAATATCAAGTTTGAATCAACTGCAGTTTCTTAATCAGTGATTAGGAGAAGAAGTGTCAGGATTTTAGCAGCACTATTTCAAAAAGTATTGGAACATATCACCCTCCAGGCCACAGGGACCTGAGCCAGAACCACCAAGCTGCTCATTACCTGGAACATTCACAATCACCTTGGAAGCACAGATGCTGGGGCACCTGACCAACTCAAACGACATTGCCTTTCAGTCTGCTTCCTTACAGATGCAGATGCATGCATTGGTCTGTAGTCTCCAGGGAGCACGGCAGGTTCTTCTGCCCAGAAACAGGATCAAAATGGAAATTATGTCTTAGAAAGATCTTTGGAGGATTTGTATGAGAGACCTGATTCTCCACTATCTACTGAGTTTGTAAGTTCATTATCTGACTCAAAGCATCCAGAGTTCTTTTGAACCTCTGGAATACAATGGGGAAATGGCCCCTGGGGTCTGGGTTATGAGTATGACATGCAGCTCCATACAATAAAGACCAGAAATTATGAATCTAGCTGCACTATGCTATTGGAATGTCACATAAATTATTATTCTATGTTTGCATCTATGCAAATAGAATACAGGAGAATATATTTGTCCTTCCTAGGATCTGAGGAACACGTTTCCCTGCTATTTCAGACAACACCAATGTATAATGCATTCTTTCAAGCACTCAAGATTCAACAAAAATTTATTGAGTAGTAACTACATTACAGGCACTGTTGAAGGCAACAAAAACTCAGGCAGCTATGTACTAGATAGGAATTCTGAGAAAATAATAGTAGAAATTTCTTAATTCATTTAAAACATGGTTTTCTGGGATTTCCCTGGTGGTCCAGTGGTTAAGACTCTGTGCTTCCAATGCAGGAAGCATGGGTTTGATCCCTATCGAGGGAACTAAAATCCCATGTGCCATCCAGTGTGGCCAAAAAATAAATAAATAAATAAATAAAACAATTTACTACAGGGTGAATTCCTTAAATGATGAGATACCTATCCCAAAAAGGAGAAGGCACCTCTGATACTATTTGATTTTTTTTTAAACAGGAAAATTTATGTAATTATCTATACAACACATCATTGGAATGGATTTTAAAGGCTATTTACTTGAACTCTGTAGAGGGCAGAGTTCAAGAGATTCTATGAGGTTCAGTGAGAAAGGTTAGGCTCATTTTATTAAATTTTCTTATTGATTAGGACCAGAAATGACATGGCGGGAAGAAAATCAAACTTGATCTATTATTTCCCACCCTAAATAATCCCCCTTACGCCAATAAGAGGAGATTAAAGGGAGGAAAGTCAGGCAATAGAGCTGCCAAGAAAAACTTCACCTGATCGAATTCCATACAAAGGAAAGATGTCTTGGTAGATATTCTCCGAAGCTGACCACTACAAATCCCTTTCCTCCTTATGTGCACATTAAAAGATGGAGTCAAATTTTCCTTCCTTTGAATGTGGGGAGGATTTAGTAAGGTGATTGAACAACAGATGGTGATTAAATGATATCACAGTTTGTAGTACAGTAAGAAGCAAATTTGCAAACTGCAGAATATTATTGTACATGGACAATGATTTTTATTTATATTCAATTTCCACTACTAAATTCAGTATACCGAAATCTAGGATGTCAGCCTTTTATGTATTGGTAGCTTGTGAGTCATCTTCTTTACTATAAGCTTGCTTGATTCTTTTCACCTTTAAAGACACGTCATAAACAAAATAGACTTTAAAATAAAGACTATTACAAGAGACAAAGAAGGACACTACATAATGAACAAGGGATCAATCAAAGAAGAAAGTATAACAACTGTAAATAATTATGCACCCAATGTAGGAGCACCACAATACATAAGGCAAATGCTGACAGCCATGAAAGGGGAAATTGACAGTAACACAATAGAAGGGAACTCTACCACCCTACTTTCACCAATGGACAGATCATCCAAAATGAAAATAAATAAGGAAACAAAAGCTTTAAATGATACATTAAACAAGATGGACTTAATTGATATTTATAGGGCATTCCATTCAAAAACAGCAGATTACATTTTATTCTCAAGTGCTCATGGAACATTCCCCATGATAGAACATACCTTGGGTCACAAATTAAGCCTTGGTAAATTTAAGAAAATTAAAATCATATCAAGTATCTTTTCCAACAACAACACTATGAGACTAGATATCAATTACAGGAAAAAACCTGTAAAACATACAACATATGGATGATAAATAATACACTAATAAATAACAAAGAGATCACTGAAGAAATCGAAGAGGAAATGAAAAAATACCTAGAAACAAATGACAAAGAAAACATAATGACCCAAAACCTATGGGATGCAGCAAAAACAGTTCTAAGAGAGAAGTTTATACCAATACAATCCTACCTCAAGAAACAAGGAAAATCTTAAATAAACAACCTAACCTTACAGCTAAAGCAATTAGAGAAAGAAGAACCAAAAAAAAAAACCCCAAAGTTACCAGAAGGAAAGAAATCATAAGATCAGATCAGAAATAAATGAAAAAGAAATGAAGAAATCGATAGCAAAGATCAATAAAACTAAAAGCTGGTTCTTTGAGAACACAAACAAAATTGATAAACCATTAGCAAGACTCATCAAGAAGAAAAGGGAGAAGACTCAAATCAACAGAATTGGAAATGAAAAAAGAGAAGTAACAACTGACACTGCAGAAATACAAAGGATCTTAAGATCCCTTGTAGTAATGAGAGATTACGACAAACAACTCTATGCAAATAAAATGGACAACATGGAAGAAATGAACAAATTCTTAGAAAAGCACAACCTTCCAAGACTGAACCAGGAAGAAATAGAAAATATAAACAGACCAATCAGAAGCACTGAAATTGAAACTGTGATAAAAATTCTTCCAACAAACAAAAGCCCAGGACCAGATGGCTTCACAGGAGAATTCTATCAACCAATTAGAGAAGAGCTAACCCCTATCCTTCTCAAAATCTTCCAAAATATAGCAGAGGGAAGAACACTCCCAAATACATTCTAGGAGGCCACACATCACCCTGATACTAAAACCAAAGAGGTCACCAAGAAAGAAAACTACAGGCCAATAACACTGATGAACATAGATGTAAAAATCCTGAACAAAATACTAGCAAACAGAATCCAACAGCACATTGAAAGGATCATATATCATGATCAAGTGGGGTTTATACCAGGAATGCAAGGATTCTTCAGTATGGGCAAATCAATCAATGTGACACACCATATTAAAAAATTGAAGGATAAAAACCATATGATCATCTCAACAGATGCAGAAAAATCTTTTGTCAAAATTCAACACCCATTAATGATAAAAACCCTCCAGAGGGTAGGCATAGAGGGAACTTACCTCAAAATAATAAAGGCCATATATGACAAACCCATAGCCAACATCATTCTCAATGGTGAAAAACTGAAACCACTGCCACTAAGATCAGGAAAAAGACAAGGTTGCCCACTCTCACCACTCTTATTCAACATAGTTTTGGAAGTTTTAGCCACAACAATCAAAGAAGAAAAAGAAATAAAAGGAATACAAAATGGAAAGAAGAAGTAAAACTGTCACTGTTTGCAGATGACATGATACTATACAAAGAGAATCCTAAAGGTGCTACCAGAAAACGACTAGAGCTAATCAATGAATTTGACAAAGTAGCAGGATATAAAATTAATGCACAGAAATCTCTTTCATTCCTATACACTAATGATGAAAAATCTGAAAGAGAAATTAAGGAAACACTCCCATTTACTAGTGAAACAAAGAGAAAAAAAATACCTAGGAATAAACCTACATAAGGAGACAAAAGGCCTGTATGCAGAAAACTATAAGATACTGATGAAAGAAATTAAAGAGGGTACAAACAGATGGAGAGATACACCATGTCCTTGGACTGGAAGAATCAACACTGTGAAAATGACGGTACTACCCAAAGGAATCTACAGATTCGATGCAATCCCTAACAAACTATCAATAGCATTTTTCACAGAACTAGAACAAACAATTTAACCATTTTTATGGAAACACAAAAGACCCTGAATAGCCAAAGCAAACTTGAGAAAGAAAAATGGAGCTGGAGGAATCAGGCTCTGTGACTTCAGACTATAGTACAAAGCTACAGTAATCAAGACAGCATGGTACTGGCTCAAAAACAGAAATATAGACCATTGGAACAGGATAGAAAGCCCAGAGATAAACCAACATATATATGGTCACCTTCTCTTTGATACAGGAGGCAAGAATATACAATGCGAAATGAGAGCATGTTCAATAATTGGTGCTGGGAAAACTGGACAGCTATAAGTAACAGAATAAAATTAGAACACTCCCTAACACCACACACAGAAATAAACTGAAAATGAATTAAAGACCTAAATGTAAGACCAGACACTATAAAACTGTTAGAGGAGAACCAGCAGAACACTCTATAACATAAATCACAACAAGATCCTTTTTGATCCACCTCCTAGAGAAATGGAAATAAAAACAAAAATAAACAAATGGGACCTAATGAAACTTAAAAGCTTTTGCACAGCAAAGGAAACCATAAACAAGACAGAAGGCAACCCTCAGAAAGGGAGAAAATATTTGCAAATGGAGCAAATGACAAAAGATTAATCTGCAAAATGTACAAGCAGCTCATGCAGCTTAATATCACAAAAGCTAACAACCCAATCCAAAAATGGGAAGAAGACCTAAATAGACATTTCTCCAAAGAAGATATAAATATTGCCAACAAAGATATGAAAGGATGCTCAATATCACTAATCATTAGAGAAATGCAAATAAAAACTACAATGTGGTATCATCTCATACCTGTCAGAATGGCCATCATTAAAATATCTACAAACAGCACTTCCCTGGTGGCACAGCAATTAAGAATCCGCCTGCCAATGCAGGGAACACGGTTTTGAGCCCTAGTCCAGGAAGATCCCATATGCCTCAGAACAACAAAGCCCATGCGCCACAACTACCAAGCCTGTGCTCTAGAGCCCCCCCTGCCACAACTAGAGAAAAACAAATACCATATGCTAAGACATATATATGGAATCTGAAAGTAAAAATTAAAAAAAGGTTCTGAAGAACCTAGGGGTAGGACTGGAATAAAGACTCAGACGTAGAGAATGGACCTGAGGACATGGGGAGGGGGAAGGGTAAGCTGGGACGAAGTGAGAGAGTGTAACGTATATATACACACTACCAAATGTAAAATAGCTAGTGGAAAGCAACTACATAGCACAGGGAGATCAGCTCAGTGCTTTGTGTCTACCTAGAGAGGTGGGATAGGGAGGGTGTGAGGGAGATGCAGGAGGGAGGAGATACGGGAATGTATGTATATGTATAGCTGATTCACTTCGTTATACAGCAGACACTAACACACCATTGTAAAGCAATTACACTCCAATAAAGATGCTTTGAAAAATAAAGAGACGTTTTATATATAGTGTACTTTGTATTGATTTGGTTTAAAATTTCCGTTTTGCAACATCCCCAGTTCTATAATCTCAGGCAAATCCCTTTTTCTTCTTTTAATGTCATGTATTTCATCTAAGGTGGGAATGGCAAATTCCAACTCCAGTGCATTTTGTTAATTCTGATTTTAATTTATTAACAGAGACATTTATCAGGTCATCTTATAAAATGGGGTCATTACTGTAAGATTATTAGGTGAGTGAGATTGAGAATCCAACTGGAAATAACACTGTCTCTTTGTAACCCTCAAAGACTTCATCTCATGATATCACTGTCAAAAAGCATTATCACAGCTTTCTTTGCTAAATTTTATTCTCTCTACCCATTAGTTATTCTCAGCATAGTGTTCAAATCAAATTCCAGAGTAACCTAGCATTATTGACTGAATCAATGATCATTTTGCCTTCTGGTAACTCTGGTTGCCATAATTTTTTCCTACTTCTGTGTTCTCAGAGCATACATGGTCCCAAGCTCAGAGGTGGTGTTCAATAGACATTTGTTGAATTACTGAATGAATAAAGAAATGAGATAGTGGGTATGGTAGAAACAATGAGCACATTACCTAATATTTGTAAATCTTAAGGAATTAAATGACATAATTCTATGAGAGAGTTCCAAGTCAAATTCTAGTACACAGCAAGAGTTCAAAAGGTAGTTTCCCTATTAATCTTTAGTTATTTTTAATTTTTGTTACTTTTTTTAACATCTTTATTGGAGTATAATTTGTTTACAATGGTGTGTTAGTTTCTGCTTTATAACAAAGTGAATCAGCTACACATATACATATATCTGCATATCTCCTCCCTATTGTGTCTCCCTCCCACCCTCCGTATCCCACCCTTATAGGTGGTCACAAAGCACCGAGCTGATCTCCCTGTGCAATGTGGCTGCTTCACACTAGCTATCTGTTTAACATTTGGTAGTGTATATATGTCCATGCCACTCTCACTTTGTTCCAGCTTACCCTTCCCCCACACCGTGTCCTCAAGTCCATTCTCGAAGTCTGCGTCTTTATTCTTGTCCTGCCCCTAGGTTTTTCAGAACTTATTTTTTTTTTTTTTTTAGATTCCTTATATATGTTAGCATACGGTATTTTTTTCCTCTTTCTGACTTACTCCACTCTCTATGAAAGACTCAGGGCCATCCACCTCACAAATAACTCAATTTCGTTTCTTTTTATGGCTGAGTAATATTCTGTTATATATATGTGCCACATCTTCTTTATCCATTCATCTGTTGATGGACACTTAGGTTGCTTCCATTTCCTGGCTATTGTATATAGTGGTCCAATGAACACTGTGGCACATGACTCATTTTTTATTTTTCTGTACACGGGCCTCTCACCTCTCACTGTTGTGGTCTCTCCCATTGTGGAACACAGGCTCCGGATGTGCAGGCTCAGCGGCCATGGCTCATGGGCCCAGCCACTCCGCGACATGTGGGATCTTCCTGGACCAGGGCACAAACCCGTGTCCCCTGCATAGGCAGGCGGACTCTCAACCACTGTGCCACCAGGGTAGCCCCTACATGATTCTTTTTGAATTATGATTTTCTCAGGGTATCTGCCAAGTAGTGGGATTGTTGGGTCGTATGGTAGCTCTAATTTTATTTTCAGAAGGAACCTCCATACTGTTCTCCATAGTGGCTGTATCAATTTACATTACCACCAAGAGTGCAAGAGGCTTCCCTTTTCTCCACATCCTCTCCAACATTTGTTTGTAGATTTTTGATGATGACCATTCTGACCGGTGTGAGGTGATACTTCATTGTAGTTTTGATTTGCATTTCCCTAATGATTAGTGATGTTGAGCACCCTTTCATGTCTTTGTTGGCAATCTTTATATCTTCTTTGGAGAAATGTCTATTTAGGTCTTCTGCCCATTTTTGGATTGGTTTGTTAGCTTTTTTTATATTGAGCTGCATGAACTGCTTGTAAATTTTGGAGATCAGTCCTTTGTCAGTTGCTTCATTTGCAAATATTTTCTCCCATTCTGAGCATTGTCTTTTTGTCTTATTTATGGTTTCCTTTGCTGTGCAAAAGCTTTTAAGTTTCATTAGGCTCCATTTTGTTTTTATATCCATTTCTCTAGGAGGTGGATCAAAAAGGATCTTGTTGTGATTTATGTTATAGAGTGTTCTGCCGGTTCTCCTCTAACAGTTTTATAGTGTCTGGTCTTACATTTAGGTCTTTAATTCATTTTCAGTTTATTTCTGTGTGTGGTGTTAGGGAGTGTTCTAATTTCATTCTTTTCCATATAGCTGTCCAGTTTTCCCAGCACCATTTATTAAGCATGCTGTCTTTTCTCCATTGTATATTCTTGCTTCCTTTATCAAAAATAAGGTGACCATTGGTGTGTGGGTTTATCTCTGGGCTTTCTATCCTGTTCCAATGGTCTATATTTCTGTTTTTGTGCCAGTACCATACTGTCTTGATTACTGTAGCTTTGTACTATAGTCTGAACTCACAGAGCCTGATTCCTCCAGCTCTGTTTTTCTTTCTCAAGATTGCTTTTGATATTCGGAGTCTTTTGTGTTTCCATACAAATGGTGAAATTTTTTGCACTTGTTCTGTGAAAAGTGCCATTGGTAGTTTGATAAGGATTGAATTGAATCTGTAGCTTGCTTTGGGTAGTATAGTCATTTCCACAATATTGATTCTTCAATCTAAGAACATGGTATATCTCTCCATCTGTTTGTATCATCTTTAATTTCTTTCATCAGTGTCTTATAGTTTTCTGCATACAGGTCTTTGGTCTCTTTGGGTAGGTTTATTCCTCAGTATTTTATTCTTTTTGTTGCAATGGTAAATGGGAATGTTTTCCTAATTTCTTTTTCAGTGTTTTCATCATTACTGTATAGGAAGCAAGAGATTTCTGTGCATTAATTTTGTATCCTGAAACTTTACCAAATTCATTGATTAGCTCTAGTAGTTTTCTGGTAGCATCTTTAGAGTTCTCCATGTATAGTATTGTGTCAACTGCAAACAGTGACAGTTTTACTTATTTTCTGATTTGGATTCCTTTTGTTTCTTTTTCTTCTCTGATTGCTATTCCTAAACTTGAATTATGTTGAATAATAGTTGTGAGAGTGGGCAACCTCTTCTTGTTCCTCATCTTAGAGGAAAAGGTTTCAGTTTTTCACCATTGAGAATGAAGTTGGCTGTAGGTGTGTCATATACGGCCCTTATTATATTGAGGTAGGTTCCCTCTATGCCTACTTTCTGGAGGGTTTTTATCATAAATGGGTGTTGAATTTTGTCAAAGCTTTTTCTGCATCTACTGAGATGATCATATGGTTTCTGTCCTTCAATTCTTTAATGTGGTTTATCACATTGATTGATATGCATATACTAAAGAATCCTCATGGTGTATGATCCTTTTAATGTGCTGTTGGATTCTGCTTGCTTGTATTTTGTTGAGGATTTTGCATCTATGTACATCAGTGATATTGGCCTGCTGTTTTCCTTTTTTGTGACATCTTGTCTTGTTTTGCTATCAGGATGACAGTGGCCTTGTAGAATGAGTTTGGGAGAGCTCCTCCACCTGCTCTATTTTGGAAGAGTGAAGTATAGGGGTAAGCTCTTCTCTAAATGTTTGATAAAATTTGCCAATGAAGCCATCTAGACTTGGGATTTTGTTTGTTGGAAGATTTTTACTCATGTTCTCAAAATCAGGTCTGTTTATGTTTTCTAATTCTTCCTGGTTCAGTCTCGGAAGGTTGTACTTTACTAATAATTTGTCCATTTCTTCCAGGTTGTCCATTTTACTGACATACAGTTGCTTGTAGTAATCTCTCATTACTACAAGGGATCTTAAGATCCTTTGTATTTCTGCAGTGTCAGTTGTTACTTCTTTTAAATTTCGAATTCTATTGATTTGAGTCTTCTCCCTTTTTTTCTTGATGAGTCTGGCTAATGGTTTATCAGTTTTTTTTTTATGTTCTCAAAGAACCAGCTTTTAGTTTTATTGATCTTTGCTGTCATTTCCTTCATTTATTTTGCATTCATTTCTGATCTGATCTTATGATTTCTTTCCTTCTGCTAACTTTGGTTCTTTTTGTTTTTCTGTCACTAATTGCCTTAAGTGTAAGGTTAGGTTGTTTATTTGAGATGTTTCTTGTTTCTTGAGGTAGGATTGGATTGCTATAAACTTCTCTCTTAGAACTGTTTTTGCTGCATCCCATAGGTTTTGGGCCATCGTGTTTTCATTTCATTTGTTTCTAATTATTTTTTTAATCCTTCTTTAATTTGTTCAGTGATTTCTTGGTTTTTTCATAGTGTGTTGTTTGGCCTTCATGGTTCATATTTTTTACAGATTTATTTCCTGTAATTGATATCTAGCCCCATAACGTTTCAGTCAGAAAGGATACTTGATATGATTTCAATATTCTTAAATTTAGCAAGGCTTGATCTTTCACCCAACATATGATGTATCCTGGAGAATGTTACATCAACACCTGGGAAGAAAGTGTATTCTGTTGTTTCTGGATGGAATGTCCTATAAATATCAATTAAGTCCATCTTGTTCAATGTGTCATTTAAAGCTTGTGTTTCCTTATTTATTTTCATTTTCGATGATCAGTCCATTGGTGAAAGTGGGGTGTTAAAGTCCACTACTATGTCTCTGTTACTGTAGATTTCCCCTTTTATGGCTGTTAGCATTTGAATTAAGTATTGGGGTGCTCCTATGTTGGGTGCATAAACATTTTCAATTGTTATATCTTCTTCTTGGATTGATCCCTTGTTCATTATGTAGTGTCCTTCTTTGTCTCTTGCAATAGTCTTTATTTAAAGTCTGTTTCATCTGGTATGAGAATTGCTACTCCAGCTTTATTTTGATTTTCATTTGCATGGAATATCTTTTTCCATCCCTTTACTTTCAGTCTGTATGTGTCCCTAGGTTTGCTCTTGGTCTCTTGTAGACAGCATATATACAGGTCTTGTTTTTGTATCCATTCAGCCAGTCTATGTTTTGGTTGGAGCATTTAATCCATTTACATTTAAGGTAGTTATCAATATGTATGTTCCTATTACATTTTCTTTATGTTTTGGGTTAGTTATTGTAGGTCTTTTCCTTCTCTTGTGTTTCCTGCCTAGAGAAGTTCCTTTAGCATTTGTTGTAAAGCTCGCTTGTTGATGCTGAATTCTCTTAACTTTGCTTGTTTGTAAAGGTTTTAATTTCTCCATCGAATCTGCATGAGAGCCTTGCTGGGCAGAGTAATCTTCATTGTAGGTTTTTCCCTTTCATCACTTTAAATATGTCCTGCCACTCCCTTCTGGTTTGCAATGTTTCTGCTGAAAGATAAGCTGTTAACCTTATGGGGATTCCCTTGTGTGTTATTTGTTGTTTTTCCCTTGGTGCTTTTAATATTTTTCCACTGTATTTTATTTTTGTTAGCTTGATTATTATGTTCTTGGCATGTTCCTCCTTGGATTTATCCTGTATGGGACTCTCTGTGCTTCCTGGACTTGATTGACTATTTCCTTTCACATATTAGGGAAGTTTTCAACTATAATCTCTTCAAATATTTTCTCAGTCCCTTTCTTTTTCCCTTCTTCTTCTGGGACCCCTATAATTCGAATGTTGGTGCATTTACTATTGTCCCAGAAGTCTCTGAGACTGTCCTCAGTTCTTTTCATTCTTTTTTCTTTATTCTACTCTGCAGTAGTTATTTCCGCTATTTTATCTTCCAGGTCACTTATCTGTTCTTCTGCCTCAGTCATTCTGCTATTGATTCCTTCTAGAGAATTTTTAATTTCATTTATTGTGTTGTTCATCATTGTTTATTTGTACTTTAGTTCTCTAGGTCTTTGTTAAATGTTTCTTGTATTTTCTCCATTCTATTTCCAAGATTTTGAATCATCTTTACTATCATTACTCTGAATTCTTTTTCAGGTAGACTGCCTATTTCCTCTTCATTTGTTTGTTCTGATGGGTTTTTACCTTGCTCCTTCATCTGGTGTGTGTTTCTCTGTCTTCTCATTTTGCTTAACATACTGTGTTTGGGGTCTCGTTTTCATAGGCTTCAGGTTTGTAGTTCCCATTTTTTGTTGTCTGCCCTCACTGGCTAAGATTGGTTCAGTGGGTTCCCTAGTCTTCCTTGTGGAGAGGAGTAATGCCTGTGCTCTGGTAGATGAGTCTTGATCTTGTGTTTCTGGTGGGCAGGTCCACATCTGGTGGTGTGTTTTGGGGTGTCTGTGACCTTATTATGATTCTAGGCAACGTCTCTCCTAATGGGTGACGTTGTGTTCCTGTCTTGCTAGTTGTTTGGTATAGGGTGTCCATCAGTGTAGCTTGCTGGTCATTGATTGGATCTGGGTCTTAGGGTTGAGATGGAGATCTCTGGGAGACCTTTTGCCATTTGATATTATGTGGAGCTGGGAGGTCTCTGGTGGACCAATGTCCTGAATTTGGCTTTCCCACCACAGATGCCCAGGCCTGACATGTGCCTGTAGTGTCAAGACCCTGTCAGCCACATGGCTCAGAAGAAAAGTGAGAAAAAAATAATAAAATGAAAGAAAATAAAGTATAGCTATTAAAATAAAAAAATTAAAAAATATTAAAACTTAAAAAATTAAAAGTAATAAAAAAATAAAAAGAAGCAAGCAACCAAACCAAAAATCAAATCTACCAATGATAGCAGGAGCTAAAACTATACTAAGAAAAAAAAGAAAAAATGAACAGACAGAACCCTAGGACAAATGGTAAAAGGAAAGGTGTACAGACGAAATCACAGAAAGATGCATTCACATACACAGAAAAAGAGAAAAGGGAAAAAAATATATATATATAAGTAAAAAAAAAAAGGAAGAGAGCAACCAAATCAGTAAACAAATCTACCAATGATAATAAACTCTAAATACTAAACTAAGATAAACATAAAACCAGAAACCAATCAGATGCAGAAAGCAAACCCCAAGTGTACAGTTGCTCCCAAAGTCAACTGCCTCAATTTTGGGATGATTCTTTGTCTATTCAGGTATTCCACAGATGCAGGGTACATCACGCTGATTGTGGAGATTTAATTCGCTGCTTCTGAGGCTGCTGGGAGAAATTTCCCTGTCTCTTCTTTGTTTGCACAGTTCCTGGGGTTCAGCTTTGGATTTGGCCCCGTCTCTGCATGTTGGTCACCTGAGGGAGTCTCTTCCCTGCTCAGACAGGACAGGGTTAAAGGAGCGCCTGATTCTGGGGCTCTGGCTCACTCAGGTCATGGGGAGGGAGGGTTACGGAATGCGGTGTGAGCCTGTGGCGTTAGAGGTGAGCATGACGTTGCAGCAGCCTGAGGCGTGCCGTGTGTTCTCCTGGGGAAGTTGTCCCTGGATCACGGGACCCTGGCAGTGGCAGGATGCAGAGGATCCCAGGAGGGAAGGTGTAGATAGTGACCTGTGCTAGCACACAGGCTTCTTGGTGGCTGCAGCAGCAGCCTTAGCATTTCATGCCCGTCTCTGGGGTCTGCGCTGATAGCCGTGGCTTGCACCCATGTCTGGAGCTCCTTTAGGCGGTGCTCTGAATCCCCGCTCCTCACACACCCTGAAACAATGGTCTCTTTCCTCTTAAGCAGGTGCAGACTTTTTCCCGGACTCCCTCCTGGCTAGCTGTGGTGCACTAGCCCCCTTCAGGCTGTGTTCACACAGCCAACCCAAGTCCTCTCCCTCGGGTCGACCTCCAAAGCCCAAGCCTCAGCTCCCAGCCCACAGCCACCCCAGCTGGTGAGCAGACAAGCCTCCCAGGCTGGTGCATGCTGGTCGGCACCGATCCTCTGTGCGGGAGTCTCTCCACTTTGCCCTCTGCACCCCTGTTGCTGCGCTCTCCTCCATGGCTCTGAAGCTTCCCGCCTGCCCACCCACTGTCTACACCAGTGAAGGGTCTTGCTAGTCTTTGGAAACTTTTCCTCCTTCACAGCTCCCTTCCAGAGGTGCAGGTCCTGTCCCTATTCTTTTGTCTCTGTTTTTTCTTTTTTCTTTTGCCCTACCCAGGTACATGGGGAGTTTCTTGCCTTTTGGGAGGTCTGAGGTCTTCTGCCAGTGTTCAGTAGGTGTTCTGTAGGAGCTGTTCCACATGTAGATGTATTTCTGATGTGTTTGTGGGGAGGAAGGTGATCTCCACATTTTACTCCTCTGCCATCTTGAACGTCTCCCTCTTTAGTTATTTTTAAATGAATTCTGTTTTTCTTTCAATTTAAGAAATCATAGCAATAAAGAAAAAACAGTGTCTGGGCAAAAGGGGACTCCCTGATGCTTCTGAAATAAACAATATGGGAAGTCATCTGTTTTTGCATAGAGGTTTTTTTTGAAAATGGAAATCTTCTGCTTGCAAGGCAACACTGTTTACTTTTGTTGGTAAAGAGGCTTCTGGGAATACAGAATTCTATGACTCCATATTTCTTTTGGCACTTTTCTTGGCATTCACTGATACTCTTCAGAGTAGTATGTATTGTTCATATTTTATAATATTTTTCTTTCAAAAAGGAAAAAAATAGCATGGCATTTCCAAATGTTTAGAATAAAGTGGTTGAATAATATTTTAAAATTGCTTATTCTTGGGGTTGCAAATTTTCTTGTAATTTCTATCAGTGAGGTGTTTGGTGGGCTTCATGGTAAGGCCACACTGGTCATAGATCTTTGGTTCTTAAGGACAGAGAATGCTACAAAAGATGCTTTCTGTTCTGTTTCTTCATTTTTTCTGCAGCCATAGTATGTCTCTGACAGAATCTTTGCCTTTAGAGAAGTTGTGTTCTTCCATACCAAAGGTCCTTCTAAGGAAAACTGGATTCTATTTTTTTTTTTTTTTTTTTTTTTTTTTTTGTGGTACGCGGGCTTCTCACTGTTGTGGCCTCTCCCGCTGTGGAGCACAGGCTCCGGACGCACAGACTCAGCGGCCATGGCTCACGGGCCCGGCCGCTCCGCGGCATGTGGGATCTTCCCGGACCGGGGCATGAACCCGCGTCCCCTGCATCGGCAGGCGGACTCTCAACCACTGCGCCACCAGGGAAGCCCTGGATTCTATTTTGCTTCTAGAATCTCTGCCAACAACAACAGCAACAACAAAACATTTCTTGTTAAACCAGTGCCATTTGCACTTGGATTTTCTCCTTTGGTTACTACATCCTTCTTACAGAGCTTTGGAATTGACCTAATGTAGCTTGCAAAGAGTGACAATTATAACTGAATGATTCTTTGTAAGTTTGCCATTCTGCTTGTCTTTACATTATTAGAGACCCAGATACAGAGAATTCAGTGAGACTTGGTAAGAAAAGTATATTTGTGTCTCTTTTTCAATATTTGGTTTCTAACACTGGGTATTTTTATTAATAAATATTTAGCTTATATAATAGTTTATAGACTGAAATGAGATGGGTACATATGTCCTTGTTGTTTTAGCAGATCTATCCTGAAAGCCTGTTCATGATATGACAATGAGAACAGCCAACACTTCCCTCTTAGGCTTTCTATAAGCACAGTCTCGCTCAATTTGGAAAGGAATTTGAGGCAATCATTTCACAAGCTGATATTTGCTAGGATTCTGTCTTCTAGGTAGAGACTCTTTGAAGAAATGGGCCCTGGAGTATTTATTTTGCATCACAGAAATATTAATATGATGCTCAATGTTCCTTTGTAGCCCATAATCTCTTGAGCAAGCTTATTCTCATAAATAGCTATCAGGAAGTGTAGATGAGACCAAGTACACAAAGAATTTTAGATAAAGAATTATAGGGTCCCCCAAATAAAACAAATATTATTCATGTAGAGCAGGATTGCTGTTTAATAAGGATTACTGAGGCAGAAAATAAGCAAGGAGTCGGCATTTTTTCAAACTGGTTGATATGCTACTATATACCCTAATTACCACAAAGAAAGAGTAAAAGTTGATTTCCATTTTTGGCAGAGCATTGGCCTCTTTTTACATCTGGCCCAGACCAGACACAGAAACTAGAAAGAATTATTTATAAGTATAAATATGACCTTTTGTCTTTCCCCTATTGGGCTGAGCCAGCAAGATAGAATGAAGAACATAATAAATTCAGAACATTTTCCCCCAAGAAAGTAGGGTTGGAGAGTAGAAATTGGTGGTGGTGTGTGTTCTGGATCAGTCTGTGTATATTAGATATAAGCACAGAAAATAATTCCAGTAAATACTGCTTTAAAAAGAAATCACTCTCTCATCAGTTGACTTCTCATTGGGATGAGAAGTTGATTTGTGAACTAGGTTCCCACTTTTCCATTCTTTGACCATTGAATAAACCTTGTGCTGTTCCAGTCTCCGCATCGGTTTTGTTATTGGCTGCATGAATTGGATCAGAAAAAGAACCTCCCTGGCAGAGACAGGGGATCTCAGCCTGGGCTAGGACCCTGGCATGGGTCTGGTTGACCAATTTGATAACAGTTGGATGCCTTTGTTTTAACTCAATGATTTTTACCCTGCCCTTAATAATACATGGCTCTTTATCCCTCACAAATTTGACAAATCTTCCTTCGCTAGGGTCTAAGTATGATATGGATATAATTGAGACATTGTGGAATTAGATATACACACTTATACATTGTCAACCCTTAAGTTGTGCAGTTGTTGTGTACATGAATTTTCTACCTGACTCAAAATACACATATGTCAGAAATATATATGTGAACCTGATATATAATTATGTCTATAAAGTTCATACTCTGTAATATAAATAAAATGACATCTACCTAGAATGTTGTCAATAAACATTACCATCTTTCTTTTAATAATACATTCCATCTCTGCCTCTGGAACTCCACTGAAATGACTACACACTTTGAAGGTCAATGAGTAATGCACATGGAAAGTACTGTATTCCTGGCAGATCAAATACATATAACAATAAAACTAATGAGAAGGTTCTTGAAAGATAACTGGGTTTTGAGCCCACTGCAATTCCTCCTCAACAAAAGAGTTAGAGTCTTGTAAGATGCTGTGATTTGAGGGATAGTTTTTTTCTTTCTTTTCTGGACAGATCCTGATTGACAATTTTTTCTAAAACAAATCTTTTTCCAGGCTCATTGAAAATTTGTTCTGACAAAAACTGCCCCTTCTACAATAATAGGAGCCAACATTTTTATAGAGCCTTCCTCTGACTCTGCATCAGTAAAAGTTTTCATAAAAATATTGTTATAAAAACAAACAAAAGACACAAAGATAAGAAATATACCTTTTGACAACATAGAAAGAGTAAAAGAAAACCTTGGATTCCTTTTCTGTGTACACTGTGCAAAGTAAAGTGCATTCTGCTTTCATACCGACAGCTAAATAATGACATATTCCTTCATTACAGATGCTCATTATTTATCAGTGGGTTATTTACAGAAGTAAGACCACAAGTAGCTAATGCACTACATTACTCAGGAAACACTGAAATCCATATGCATGTGTGGGTGAATATATTAATCTGTCCAACTCTATCCTAAGGCTAAGAAGCAACACTGGCTTTTGTCCACACCAGAAAAGAAATATTAGGAAATGCATGAATTATAGTTCTATCTTCATCCCTTACCCATTCCAATAAAAACAAAAACAAAAAATACTTGATTGAACATTTATGTGCCACACAGTGTGCTAAGTGCTGGCGATTACAGTGGCCAGCGGAAGGAATCTGGTGTCTGTGTTCAGGAAGCTTATAAACAATGGTATACTACGTTACTTTAAAGGATTATAACCTTATTAGAGTACTAATGGATCAAGAGAAAATGGAAATATTTCATAGTTAAAATATGCATTTGTACGAGAGGAATAATAATGTACCCCTCTACCCTTCTGAGATCTTGGCTAAGACCCTGTCATAAGAGACAGATTGACAAGAGAAAAACAAAGAGATAATTAACAGGTATGCCTCATGGGATACATGAGAGACACCCAGGAAAAATGAGCAAACGCCCTGAGGTGAC
This sequence comes from Phocoena phocoena, assembly GCF_963924675.1. NCBI lineage: Eukaryota > Metazoa > Chordata > Mammalia > Artiodactyla > Phocoenidae > Phocoena > Phocoena phocoena. The sequence goes on along the minus strand of NC_089222.1, from coordinate 7,448,541 downwards.
CCAAGCCACCACCTTAAATAATGTCATCTTCAACTGAAGACAAAACATGTTGGTTGGGTGGGGGAAGCCAGTAATGGAGAGGTTACCAGGAAAATCACAGGGTAAGGGTAAGTTCTGTTATGCAATTTAAGTGGGTGCCTTCTCCATTGATATGTTTCTTGTGACTTAGAGTCAACCCCTCTTCTGGAAACAGCAAGGGACACACCCTTACAAATGAAGGTTTCCTTTATAAATGTCAATTTCCCTTACAAATGAGTAACCGCCACTCTGTTTTCAGAGCCTCCCTTGCATCTGCTGTTTCTCAAAAAATAGCAGCTCAAAATAATCCTAATGTCAAAGAGCGTATTTCAGGGTGGCATATTCTGCTCCCCTTCTCACTCATCTCATCTTATAGCTTCACATGTGAGATAGGCCACTTCTCCCATTTTTCAGCTGAAACAAACTTGGGCAGGTCAATTGAAACCCTTCCGAGCCTCAGTTTACTTATCTGTATGGAATGGCTAATAGTATTCTCCCAGGAATGTTATTCTGAGAAAAACATGTCATAATGTATTTGAAAATTTAGGATCATTCCTTGAAGTATAAATATGTGTACCTTCAGTGTATTTTCTTCCTTTCTGCTGTTAAAAACGATGAAAGAAGACAATTCAGGTGATACAAACAAAGTTTAACATTTCATGAAGTAGCCAGTCTCTGTTCCCAAGGGTCCAGAGAACAGCAGAATGTGGGGAAGGCTGGATGCTTTTATAGATAAGGAACAAGAAAGAGAAAAATAGAAAATACATAAGGAACAGAGAAGTGAGTACAGAGCCCACAGTTGATGTGGCATTTGGGGATTGGATGACTAGGTTTACAGGGACACAAAAGTTATCAAAGTTTTGGTTTGCTGAAATGACACCTGGGCAGGAACAGCTCCATCTTGGGCCTAGAAATTTATTTCAACAGTATTCTGCCAGTGGTTGCTCGTGAGCCATTTTTTTTTTAAGCCCACCCAGAGCATGGAAGAAATGCTTAAAGAAATATTTGCCCTAAGGGCTAAAAACAAAGGCTTGAAATGAACATAAATTTACAAAGTAAGTTTTTCTCTCTCAAAGGCTAGATAATACTGAAACTGAGAAAAGAGTTAGGAGGTGCAGATGAGGTTCAAAATTGGAACTGAGGGATCTGAGTCCTTGATGAGGGAAAGGTGGGAAGGACCTTTGTCAGGAGGTTACGTGAAATAGTGGAAGGAAATCAGAGCCCCTAAACTATCCCCAATGTGGGATCCCCTCCCCCGACTTTCTGTGGAGACCTTTGTGTCCACCAGTCCTGGACACCTGTAAACCCTCTTGGCAGACTGGAAGTTTTCTTGAGAAACGGGGACGTGAAAGGAAAACACTGATCTCCTGATCAAGGTGGAATTTAGACTTTCTTTCTGAACTGAGGCAGTGAGGGACACATTACAAACATTATAACTAAGTTAATCAGTATATATGTCAACTAAAAATATATGTATACACAACCTAAAATTTGAGAGTTATGTTTTATTTGGTGGGAATTTTTAGGACTTCAAGCCAGGGATGCAGCATCTCAGCTGACCCTGAGAGAACTGCTCTGAGGAAGTGATGGGGGGAGCTAGGATATAAAGGAGTTTTGCAACAAAGAGCAGGAAGTAGGAACAAAAGATTACTGTTATTAAAAGAAAACCAGATATCCCAAGTTAAGGAGTTTAGCACTTTTCTCTATATGGAAGATGCAAGCTTCTGGGCTCACTGAAATTATTCCTTCGATATGCACCTCAGCTATCTGGGGCCAGTATCCTGTGTTTTCACACCCTGGGCTTCTTCAGGGTTCACCGTGGGGAGTGGCTGCGGTCTGATGACTACTAGATGGCAGGTATTCTTTCCTTCCTGAGTTCTCTCTGGGCTCACCAGCTCACCATAGGCTGTGGCTGCAATCGCTGATGACTGTGACATCCTTTGTTTACTGAAATGGCAGGCAATATTTTATTTCTCACATATTACAATATAATGACTAGATTAATACTGTTCCAGAGTAACATGCTTTTCTGCCTGCTCCTTCCCAGCTCAATACTCTATTTGTTTACCCCAACCCCTCACTCGTCAAGTATGACCAGAAGCATCCTTAGCAAATATGCTGCTTGTTCTTTCCTGTTGAGGACATCTGCCATGCATGCTCTTCTCCATGGCGTCAATGTTCTCACATGGATGGGCCACAGCATGGGTGAGCCATTTGGTGCTTCTTCTCTGGATGATCATGGGAGCTGTGCAGAACATTCAATTTAGCAGTACCTGCTCCTGCCTCTACGGATACTGCCAACATGAACAGATGGGCCATTCTGCAACCCAGGTGGCCTGCCTCGCACAGATATAACTTAAAAGGTTTCCTCCCAGAAATGCTCATGTGCTGCTTTCTACAAAACTCAGTTTTAGGGCCGGGAGGGTACTGCTATTATCCAGAAGACAGAACATACCAACAGAGCTGGTAACTGGTCACATTAATTCATCTTAGAGGATGGACCCACTATCTGTTTCATGTAACAAATATAAGACAAAGGAGATATTACATGAAAGGGAAAAAATGTGTAGGTATACACACACACACACACACACACACACACACACACACACACACATACATATAAATGCATAGCTTGAAGTACCCAGAGGTTTAAGTCTCTCCCAAAGTGCTGCTATTCTTCAATGCCTTTGATTTAGCCTCTGTTTTACAAGGTACTCATTTAAAACATTTTATTCTTATAAAGTCTAAGTTTAAATATCTTGTGCATCTTCCTTAAAAAGAAAGATAAGGAAAGAGACAGAGACAGAGAAAGGAAAGAGAGAGAGAGAGAGAGAGAGAATGCAAAGAGAGAGCAAAGGTACAGAGCTCAGTGGGGAAATATTTTTTAGATGAAAATATTTCAGCGCTGAGATTTAGATTTTGGACTCCTCAGCATGGACTGGTCTGGATAAAGCACAAAGCTTTTGTTGACATCTATTTGCCAACTCACATAAGGACTTTGTAATGACATTCTTTCAAACCCATCTGGTGATTTAGCCAAGGCTGCTGAAATTCTGAAGAAGAGCTATAAAGCTGAACTGTGTCAGAGGACCCTGGCAGTGACTTCATTTTTTGCTGGACTCTTTTGGGCAGAAATTTTATGATGCAACTTGCTAGAAATTGGATTGATTTTTAAAGTGGCTTTATAATTGCTTAAACTAGATGATCTTATTTCCTGCTTTTTGTTTCCAGTTCCTATCATAGCCCTAAAAAGACTTTTAGATATTTGATTAGTCCTTTCAGGGGTGAAATTAAAAGGAATGGGCTGGATTTACACAAACGAATAATGTTACAGAATTCTGTAATACAGCGTCCTCTGAGTTTCACCTCAAACTGGAAGAGAGGACATAGTACTCCATTAAAGCAAACTATAAAGAATGAGCTACAATGCTATTCTCTCCAAATTTCCAGATTAAAGGACCGACAGTGCTAGCTATTAAACTGTCTCTGCCTCACAGCAGCCCCACCATTTGGGGAAAGTCAACACTTCTTCATACTCCTTATTGTCAAATTATGCAAGGTATGCAATTCATAAAATGATGAAAGAATCTAACTCATAGAATAATTAGAAGAAAAGTTCAGTTTTGCTTTGTGTGAAATCTGAAGATGTAAAGAATCGCCATTGAAGATCATGAACGTTGGTATAAGTTTAGGATTATTTGATGCCAATATGGAGAAGGATGTCTCACATTAACAAATTCAAATGGGCATTAAAATTTCCATTTTTACTTTAAAAATTTATCTTTTCTCCATAATCATAACTTTTAGTCCTTCTTCAACACTTCATGTTTTTAGATGACATGTGCTTCTATTTGAGGAATAAATGTTGAGTATCTATAATATATTTCTCTTCAAATGAGTTGACAACACTCCTAGGTCAGAAACCAAGACACATTTATCGTTATATCCTCAGTGACTAGCACAGTATCTGATTGGTAGATAAGGGAATAACAGGCATTGAAAGACAGGGACCATCCCCTAAAGTAACTTACAGAATAAAACAAAACAAGATTTTTAAAAACTACTATGGAACCATAATTTGAACTTTTTTATGGTTTTGGCATTTTTATTATTCTCCTGTCTCTGTCATTATATAGATCACCTCTTAATATTTGGCAATGACAAAGTGCTGTTCCTGAGGTAGCATTCTGCTTTTCTCTTTTTTCTAGCATTTGCTTTATTTCTACTTTTTCCTTAACTCATTTTCCTATATGACTTCCTTTTTTCCCTCTTGAGTTCTCGCTGACTTGTCCATACCTTATTAACTCCCTTCTTTATTCTTTTTCGCTTATCCACTCTTCTCTCCTTATTTTTCTTCATTTCCACTCCCTTCCTCCCACCAAATACTAAAATTTTAAATTTATCTTAAAATTATTGCTGAAATTGTTTTCATGAAAATCTGCAGTTAAAACAACCACTAGGTATTAAGGAAAATGCATTCATCACAGTAACTCCACTGTTAGAGTGAAGGTTTTAGGAATAAAGTCTACCTGAGTGACTTAGTAAGGTAATTAGAAGCCTCTGGGTTACAAATTTTAGTATTACCACTGCATTTTCCATCTCTTCTTACCCTTTGCTTATCTCTGCTAGTTTGCTGCTTCTGGTTACCCACTCCAGTTTCATAAAGTCTGTGCCTTTCTATTCCTTTATGGAACATACATATCTTATTTCTAAAATATTATTCTTTTTCTTATTTTCACAATCAAAATTTTTCAGAGCTACGTCCTTGCTATGGACTGAATTGTGTTTGCCTCAAAATTCATATGTCGAAGCCCGACTCCCATGACTTAGTATCTGCGTCTACGGCTTTTAGGAGATAATTAACATTAAAAATGGTGATAAGGGTGAGATCCTAATTTCATAGGACTGGTGCCCTTATAAGTAGAGAGAGAGACACCAAAGTTCTCTCTCTATAATGTGAAGATACAACAAGAAGGTGATCATCTGCAAGCCAAGAAGAGACACCTTACTATGAGTCAGCTCTCACCTTGATATTGGACTTCTAGATATTGGCTTCTAGAACTGACTATTACAGCCCTTTTACTGTATTTTCTGAATAATATTGACTTTTACTTTAACCTTATAATATTTATCTCACATGAATCATGTTGTTGTGGGATATTTTATATTAAATATATAAAAAACTAATCCTCATGTGGAGATTAATTGGCCTTAAGTAAGTTCATTGCTCCTTCTCTGATGCAGAAGTTGGAGCAGCTATATTAATATGCAGAATCCTTAGCCCATTATAGAGTGTCACCACTTGTGCTACTCAATCTAATTTCATCTGAAATGAAATTGGTGAATATCCTTCTGTACTCTCAGGATCCAATTTCAGGGGGGATGAATTAAGTTGAGAAACACGCACATATCAGACTTACTGAGGTAAGACATAGAAAGGACAAGAGTCTGGCCTCTCCACAGAGACGCTAATCAATTTCAAAGTAGATTCATATATTTCTCTTTTCCTGAGCTCTTTCAAGTATTTTAATGGATAATTGGTTGAAAACTAATTATAACGATGTTAATGTACATTGATGATTATCATTTGACAAGCACTGTGCTAAATACTTTATAAATCATACATCATTTAATCCTTAAAATAATACTATGTGTGGGACATATTCATACAATTATGACTAGTCCTATTTTAAAGATGAGGAGACTGAGGTGAAAAAAGCTTAAGTAATTTGCCCTAATGCACAATGAGTATATGACAGAACTAGAATTCAACCCTCCTGAATCTGACTCCAGAGCTTGACATTTTAATCACTATATGAAAGAACAACAGACAGCATTTGCTTAATGCCAGTGCCAAGAAAATATTTAGACTATATACAACACTACAGATCCTTTCTCCCTGGAATTCCAATACTATTATTCAGAGAAAAAGGTTTAAAGATGAAATATAACCAGGGGCTATTTTAGATAGAAACAAAACTTGCATCTTCCAATGACATCATTAAGGTTAAGAAATACATGTAAAAAAACCAAAGCTGTAAAGTTACAACTGGCTAAGTTGACACAGGTTTCATTCAAAGGAACAAGCCAGTTTGTCCATGGTGCTAGTTTTGCTGACATAATGGTTGACTCCTTGACACCAGCATTTAAAAGAAATTGAGGAAAATCACTTGGGCTTTTACTGATGTCATTCTTCTCTAATCAGTGGAAGGCAACTTATTTTCCTTTGAAAGATGATGGAAAGCTTCCATTTACTTCCATGTCTTACTTCTTACTTTTTATGTCTCTGTTGGTTGAAGAACTAAACATATAATCTTTGAGGTTTAACGTGACTTTTTTCATTGCTAAGTATTTTCTAATGAAAGCCGCAAGAATACAATTTTTGCACATTGAAGAGATGAACCTTTTTTCCTATTTTTCTACGAAGATACATACCTCTTTCTAGATTTTTTACTTTCATTATTTCTTTATAGATGAGAAAAAAATTTGAAAGAAATTTCAATTTGATTACTGTGTGATCACCAAATGTATGTCAAATGCTATGCTAAGTGGTTAAGACAGCGGTTTTGAGTAAAACGCACCCAGTTCACCTCTAGATCTGACACTTACTAGTTGAGGGCTCTTGGCCTCACTGCTTAATCTCTTTAACTCTCCAATTATTTATTTCTAAAATGCAGACTTAAAGATCTACTTTTAAGTTTGCCTCTAAATAAAAAGAGATATGGGTAAAAATCTGAGCACATCATGGGAGCTCGGTAAATGCCATTTGTTTTTCTCCTCACTTCCATGCCTTGTGCTATTAGGGTATTTATAGTCAAAACAAAATTTTCTAATATTAACGTGTGAAAAATAAATGATGATTTTCTTTCAGACACAAAAGCTGTATTTTCAAAACAAATGGGTTTCCCTATGGAAATGCAAATGGTAAATATTCATTGTGCAATTTTGACAAAAAATACATTAAATATGTGAAATGTGAAAATATGCACGTTAGTATAAGAAAAGAAAAACTCACCTTAATAATGCTAAGCTAGAGCAATTTTTAAGAGGACTAGGTGGAGGTATCTTTCAATCAGAAGAGTTACATAAGGCAAATGCCAATTTGGGGTTGTATCTTCATAGCAATTTCTTTTCTTTTTCTCCCTCATCTTTAAAATTTTCTTCTTGTTTTCCCAGCTGTGTGGCTGAGCTGCAATGTTTTTATAGCCCATTCAGTTCTTATAGGATTTCATCACATTCCAGTTGACAGCAACTCTTCTGAGGAGTCCCGGGGTTTACTTTGAGTCCCAATACATAACCTGAGTTTGACAAGTCTCGTTTCACAATGTCCAGCTCAATCTAAGAATTAAAAGGAGGCTGAAGGTGTTAAATCAGCAGTAGTTTTCACTTTGGCAAGGAGATGAAGATGGAATGAAAGGTAAAGTGCCCTGTGCTTTTCAAGGAGAGGCAGTCAATCCCACAACAGAGCATTCGTGTCACATAGAATCCTAAGTGACCAAGTTATTCACCCTAGGGGTAGAGCATTGCAAGTTTCCATTAGGAGGATACATTTGCCATTTGCTAAGTTGCTGGAGTTCTAACCTCCTCAGTGTAAGTTTTAGCTGGTGAAATCATGGCATAGTGGGAAGAGCTGGAAGAAAGTAATGACTCAAAATTTCTAGTTACATAGTTTTTCACTCACCATCTCATTCATAAACTTATTTCGAATCACTTTCCTTACCTGAAAATTGACCAAACTAAAACCTGTCCTTTCTACTCTAGCCCTATGAAGATCAAAAACAATAATGAATTAGATAATTCATTTAATGTGTTTTAAGAATTTGGAGGTATTCTATAAATATGGCTTGTAATTTTTTTCTAACAAGAAAGTAAGTTTTGTATTCAAGATAAATGTGGACAGTAGAAGAAAAACTTCCATTCTCCTGGAGCAAATGCACAGCCAAAACAATATCATAAGACATGTTGAAAGTATGAATAATGGAAGAGTGTACATCGATGTACCCATGGAAGAGATGAACCAGTATTCTCTGGGCTGGACTATGAGGTATCTGAATGCTAGAAAAAGAGACTTGATTCTATGCTGTAGATGATGGGGTTTCATAAGATGCTTTCAAACAAAGATTAATAAGAAGATAAAAACTTCATAAAGAAACAGTAGAGACAGTTGAATGGATAAAAATAATGGAATATTACTCAGCCATAAAAAAGAGTGAAATAATGTCATTTGCTGCAACATGGATGGGCCTAGAGATTATCATATTAAGTGAAGTAAGTCAGAGGAAGACATTTGATATGATATCACTTACATGTGGAATCTAAAAAGATGAAACAAACAAACTTATTTATAGAACAGAAACAGGCTCACAGACATAGAAAACAAACTTATGGCTACCAAAGGAGAAATGTGAGGGGGGGATAAATTAGGAGTTTGGGGTTAGCAGATACAAACTATTACATATAAAATAGATAAACAACAAGATCCTACTGTATAGCACAGGGAACTATATTCAACGTGTCATAATAAACTATAATGGGAAGGAATCTGAAAAAGCATATATATATGGATCACTTTGCTGTACACTAAAAACTAACACAACATTGTAAATCAACTATACTCCAATAAAAAAATTCTTTTAATAAAGAAACAGTGTGGAAGTATAGAAGGTGGATGAGAGTCCAGATGATAGCTAAGAGCAATTGCCCAGATACAGATAAATTATGATTCAAATTATGATTGTGTAGTAAGGATGGGAAAAAATAGATGGAAGCGATTCCAAAGGAAAGTAATTTTGTGTTTCTGGTCACCTTTGACATAGGACCCTGTGTGTCTCTTTCACCACTGAATCCCCAGTGCCTAGATCAATACTCAACACGTCTCCACTCAGTGATTTTGTGTTTAATAGTAAATATGGATGGAAAAGAGCATATGAGGAGGACAAAAGGTGGTCCTGAGATGTTATTCTTGAGAGATTCAGAAAATACTCACACAACTGATAATCTGTACACATAGCCAGTAATTCTGAAAGAGAGACTAACTTTGGGGAAAGAAAGATTTAATTTGAAGCATGTTGTGTTTTACATATGAATAAGATGTCAGTGTAAACCCGTCAAGGAAGTAGCTGCAGGTGCAAAACAGAAGCTTGGGAATGAATTCTGTGAAGGACGTTTGGTGAAATGCTAGATGTCGTCCACAAAGTCTTTTTCAAATGCTTGGCATACACATGCACACACACACTTATGCACACACACAAACACACTCCCATCGAAAAAGCTGGTAGAAGCCTTAAAGTGATGAATAAAACTAGATCTTCTTGCTCCTGCCTTAGACCTACCTCAACCTTGTGAAAATCCTTCCAAAAGAAAAGCAATATTGACTTGAAATTTTCTTGAGTGGATGGTCAAAGGGGATTACATTTTCTATACACAACAAAATTTCCTCAAAAGTTCTTTTCATCCATCTCTTCCCAGAGTCCCAAACAGCCCAGCAGTAGTTCCAGTTTCTTCTCTTTTACTCTTAAAAATGCTCTTCTCATGCCAACTCCTCTAGTTCCAGGGTCTTTCCTTTTCTTCTCTCTTCCCAACCCTATGCCCCTTATAAACATGTCTTCAGATCTTCAGAATTATTGAGTAGCAAAAAAAAAAAACTCAGTGGCACTAACTAAGGACCCCTTCTCTTTAAGGAAATGGAAAAGTGGAAGGGTTTTAAATATTTACAGTTTAATGCATTTTTTTCCCATCATGTTTAAAAATCCTACCATGCACTTTTACCCTGCTCAATGCCATGGCAAGATAAGAGAACAATGAGACTAGTCAAAGTTGAAAGTTTTGTCAAGAACTTGAGGCCAAAGAGTCATGCATAATATGCTTTAACAAAAGATAGTGATATGACTGCTTTATGTCCTAGAACTACTTCATAATCTCACCTCTAATTTCTGGAATTCTGGAAGTGCCATTAATGATGTAATGGCTGAAGGAACACTGGACTTTATTTGCTGCCTCGAGTCCAGCCTATTGCTGGCAACTCCAACCTATCCTGATTGCTAAGGATTATAGAAACAATTCTACCATGTTTGGAAAATAATTATATATTGATAAATCAACACATTATAATCAATCAATAAATAATCATTGCTTTTTTTAATCGCTAACTTTCCATTGTTTGGAGTTACCAGGATCAGATGCTAAGGACTATTGTTACCTCATTGTCAGTGCTCTGACCTTCGATTTAGGGATTCTTGGTTTTGTTTTTCCATTGTTCTTATTATGTTTGGCAGCCTGATGTTTCTTTTCAAGAACAATACTTTTAACCCTCCTACACTATTAGTGGGAATGTAAATTGATACAGCCACTGTGGAGAACAGTATAGAGGTTCCTTTAAAAACTAAAAATATAACTACGATATGATCCAGCAATCTCACTCTTAGGCATATTCCCAGAGAAAACCATAATTTGAAAAGATACATGCATCACTATGTTCACTGCAGCACTATTTACAATAGCCAAGACAAGGAAGTAACTTAAATGTCCATCAACAGAGGAATGGATAAAGAAGATATGGTACATATACACAATGGAATATTACTCAGCTCTAAATAAGAATGAAATAATGCCATCTGCAGCAATATGGATGGACCTAGGGATTATAATACTAAGGAAGTAATTCAGACAGAGAAAGACAAATATATGATATCATTTATATGTGGAATCAAAAAAATGGTACAAATGGACTAATTTACAAAACAGAAGTAGAGTCACAGATGTAGAAAACAAACTTATGGTTACCAGGGGATAAGGGGTCGGGGGAGAGATAAACTGGGAGATTGGGACTGACATATACACACTATAAGGTATAAAATAAATAACTAATAAGAACCTACTGTATAGCACAGGGAACTCTACTCAGTTCTCTGTAATAGCCTATATGGGAAAAGAATCTTAAAAAAGAGTGGATATATGTATATGTATAGCTGATTCACTTTGCTGTACACCTGAAGCTAACATAACATTTTAAATCAACTATACTCCAATAAAAATTTTAAAAGAATAATACTTTTAAATGCATACAATAAAATGCATAGCATTATAAAGGAAACCAATCATATTCAAATATAATTACATAAATATTTCAAAATTTTGTCCTAGTCTAATATATATTCTTTTTTATTAGAGCATTAAATGAAAAGATTTACCAGTGGATCTAATAACTAATATAATTTTGAAGTAGTCAAAATGTAACATTTTGAGATGTATCTACAATGATTGTAAAGTGATATGAAGTATTTGAGACTTTGGTGACAAAGACACATACTATTTGACACCAATGTTTTTATTGTTATTATTATTTTTTCAACATAATTATAATTGAAGGACTTGCTATATATCAAATAGATCTAAAATTATCAAATGCTATATATCAAATATATAGCAGATTTAGCAAAAAGTAAGATGTATTTTTTTCTATTCAATGAATTCTATGCAAGGATTATATGAACCCCAGGATAAGAGCCAACCTCAGTTTTGTTGTTGGCTACTTTCTAGAAGCTGGGGGCTAGAGTACTGATGACTGCAGAATTGGCAAGAATGGTGGGTACCTCTTGAGACCTTGATAGAAGAGATCACAATTCGGAACCCATGTTTGCTTGCCATATAGCTTATTTCTATAGCAGCAAGTGACAGGTAGTAATAGCAACACTTTTACTTTGACCAGATTCAGAAAAAGGAAAAATTGACCTATGTAGTCTGGAGGGGAGGTGATATGGTATTTGTCAAGACTGGGATCTTTTTTTTCAATCACCTTTTAGATTGGCCTATGTTTACTCCATCTTACCCAGAACCAGAATCATACCGTTTTGAGATAAATTCTGAGACACAAGAAATATATAATGTGACTTTGCGAGCAACATGGCAAAATGATACAAGCATGTATTTGTGAATAGCACATATGTGGGTTTGAAGCGTGGCTTTCTGTAACCTTTGGAAAATTGCTTTACATCTCTTTGGGTGCCACAGTTTTTCTTTCTTTACTGGAGACAATATCTAGTTTACAGGTTTGAGGGACGCCTAAAATGAGATACTCAAACATCGTGTTTGATGGTTGAAAGACACAATGTATTCTCATTGTCAAAATTTACACAATTAATTAGCCAGCTATCATGTATTGAGTCCTTACTCTCTGTCAATTACCATGCCAAGCATCAAACTACTTCATTGTTTAAATAATCTTATGAAGTTGCCAACTAAAAATTGGCACTTGCCATCTACATCTACAAGGATTACATCATGAGCAGCTGCAGCTGCTGACCTTCAACACCCCCTGAAAGGAGTTCAGTGTGGAGATCAGGAAGGAGGCACTCTGTGCTCTGCAAAAAACTGACAGAACAGGTCTTCAGATAGTCAGATATTTTCAGTAGAAGATTTTATGAACCCAGTTCTTGTATCTCCTCATATCTAGTAAAGCACTAAAATCCTTCATGGTGATGTCCGCTCCATGTGAGTAGCAGTAATCTTCTACAAAAAATATGTGCTTGATTGGATGTACTTCCCTTCACCAGGCACATATATACTGACCTCCCCACTGCTTCTACAGAGCAGTTTCTCAGAACTATCTAAAATGCTGTCTCCTGGGCTATAGTCCTCATTTTTCCCCCAAATAAAACGTAACTCACAACTCTCACGTTGTGCATTTTTTTTCAGTCAACAAAGTAGAATCTATAATTATCACTAAATTAGATATGAGGAATTTGAGATTTCTAGATGTAAAGTAATTTGCTTACATTTAAGTTGCATAACTGGAAGTCCTAGAGTTAGGATTTGAGCCCATGTTTTTGGATGACACCCCCCAGCATAGAAATTGTATCCTACCAGCAAAATTGGTGGCAGTTCCCAGGAGAGAACTGGAGAGACTTCTAACTCTGAGGTCAGTGCTGTTTTCCAGTGTCTCACGGATAGTTTAATTCTTCATCAGTTCTAACACTCTCCTCCAACAGTCCTTATTTCATTCTAAAGAACACTCTAGATCTGAACTATTTCTTGCTTATGTTATTGGAAGCTTTTTTTATTTTTTAATTTAGTTTTGAAGCTCATCCTACAAATGAATTCCATTTCTTAAAATGTAGAACAGGCTGTTCTTTTGTCTATTGGCATCCTATTTTGGATTCCACAATGGACTTTTAACACAATCACTTTTACAAGTCTTTGATGCAAAGCAAGTGACTGCCTAATGGTATTAAGCAGCTGAAGGGCAGGTAAATTGGCTGTGTTTTCTAAAAATGACTTTAATTTCCATCTAGAACATGATTGAATATTGTAATATACCACGATGAAGAGTTGAACACTGAAAAGATAAGCTTTAAAACAGAATATAAATTCCTAACCCACAAAAGACATTGTTTTTAACAAATGGAAACAAAAAATACGTGTCAGAAGGACTTTTCTATCACGGCACTGAAAAGACCTTTGCATGTCTTTCAGGTGCTTTCAACTTTTTAAAGCTAGTTTAATAGCAGCATTATTTCTATTTAACAGTTTTCATTGAGTAGAGTGTTGAGCTTTAAAAAAATGTGCCCTACTCTGGGAAATGAAAAACTGACAAAGAAAGCTTGGCGGGAGCTAGAGGTCGTAAATGTTGTTCAGCTGTATGTTTCATATTTTCCACAACCTATAATTGATGAATGATAAAAGTCATAAACTGTTCTTACGAGGGTAGAAAGGTCAAAATTTTAACAAATAGCTAAAACTTAATACTAATTTCTAAAAAAATCCTGGTTCTTTATACTCTATGAGAAACGACTGTAATTCCCCAGCTTCAAACAAAAAGCCTATCTGTTAATCAAAAAGTCAAACGTTTTAAAGAAAGGTAGGAAAAATACAGGTTTTTTTAAACAAAGACATTCTTCTTATTACGATTATCCCCCTTGCTGTTCTCATTCATTGAACCAAATTGGCAATACAATTTAACAGGTTTCCAAATTACTTTAAAGCTAAATTGGAAATATCAGTGAATCAAATAATTTTATTACTTGTGGTTGACCAAAAATCAAATTTTATTTTACTTATCATTTTATCAGTAAAGTGAGTATAACCAGTACATTTATTAAGGACCATTCTGAGCAGGGGCCACTGGGCTTGGTAAAATCTGTTGTTCATTTCTGTTTTGTTTTGCTTTTTTAGTAGAAGTACATGTTTTGCTTCTTAAGAGAGTCCTAGGAAAACCTAGTGCTGGGGAGAAAGAATTTTTCCCTACCTTTCAAAGTTTCTTTTGGCTGGTCTAACAATCAAATCAATGCGAGACAGGTTAATGGGAGAAAAACCAAACTTAATTTCATATGCATAGGAACTCTACATGAGAGGTTCAAAGACAGAGGGCAAAATGAGTTATATATGCCATTCCTAAGCTGCGGGATGGGAAAGGGGACCTGGAGCTCTAAAAGGGGGGAGGGCAATTCACAGGGTGAAAAGAAGAGCAGAAGTTGGGTAATTAGCCTTGTCATACAGGTGGGTCCCTCAGATAAAATTTGCCTCTGGATAATTCGAACTCTGGGAAAGACCCTCAATTTAAATTCTTCTAGGTATTTAAGAGAGGGGCAGATGTTTCTCTTGAGCCCAAAGGGTCTCAGTTGCCTTTAGCTCAGCTAATGCCTCATGCCAAAGTGGCACATTTCGGGGAGGCTCCTTCTGAACTTTTTCACTGGATTACCTCCTGTTTCCTCAAAGTTGAGGAAAATCTCTGTGATGCTCCTTGCCTACCCCACCTTGGTTTGCCAGTGGCTTTAATGGTTGTCAAAGACTGCTTGGGAAAGCTGCATCTCAGGCCTGGCAGGGCTGGGATGTTTCTTCCCCCATTGTAGAGAAAATCATTCATTCATTATTTACTCATTCATTCAAAAAATTTTTACAGAATGACTTCTGTGTAGGAAGCACTGAGAATTTGCCTTTGTGGAAGCTAGAGAGGTGGGGAAGGTCTCAATTTTCTACCTCTTCCTGTAGCCACACACTTCACAACCTGTCTTGAGAGGTGAAATCTATTCACCTACTCTCTGAACTTGCACTGGTCTTGTGATTTTGGGCAATAGAAGGTAGAAGTTCCCACGCCTGGACATATACCCAGAGAAAAACATAATTCGAAAAGACATACGCACCCCAATGTTCATTGCAGCACTATTTACAATAGCCAGGAAATGAAAGAAACCTAAATGTTCATCAACAGAGGAATGGATAAAGAAGATGTGGTACATATATACAATGGAATATTACTCAGCCATAAACAGGAATGAAATCGTGTCATTTGTAGATACGTGGATGGACCTAGAGACTGTCATACAGAGTAAAGTAAGTCAGAAAGAGAGAAACAAATATTGTATATTAATGCATATATGTGGAATCTAGAAAAATGGTATAGATGATCTTATTTGCAAAGCAGAGATAGAGACACAGATGTAGAGAACAAATGTATGGATACCAAGGGGGAAAGGGGGAGGTAGGATGAATTGGGAGATTGGGATTGACATATATACACTATTGATACTATGTATAAAATAGATAACTGATGAGAACCTACTGTATAACACAGGGAACACTACTCAATACTCTCTGGTGATGTAAATGGGAAGGAAATCCAAAAAAGAGAGGATATATGTATATGTATAGCTGTTTCACTTTGCTGTACCATAGAAACTAACACAACATTGTAAAGCAACTATACTCCATTAAAAAAAAAAAAAAAAAAGGAAAGAAAGTAGAAGAAGTGACACTGTGACAATTCTGAATCTAGGCCTTGAGACGCTATGTGAGATTCCATTCTTTCTTGTCCCTCTGCCTTTATCATGAGAATATGCTTGAGCCAGTCTAAAGTGGAATCAGCCCAGTCATCCCAACTGAGACTCTGGACAATAGGCTGCCTAGTTAACTCACAGATGTCCACAGACACATGAATGTGCCCAGCCAAGCTTATCTCTGATCAGCAGAATTGTCCTGCTCACCCAGAGGCTCATGAGCAAGAAACTGAATGTTCATGCTCGATGCCACTGTAGTTTCATGGTTGTTTGTCATACAGCATTGCCATGCAAATAGATCACTAAGGCTTTGCTATATTTGATGAATTCAGGCCAGGATTTCCTGGGGGAATTATTCTTTATTCTTCTGTGAAGAATATAAGTAAGGAATAAACATTAATAGGGAAGATGAAAGAAGCAAAGAACATTATAGGTAGACAAAACAGATGCACAACTGGTGACAGCTGTAAGGGGCTAGGGTAGCTAGACCACTAGTGTCAATGGGAGTGTGGTAGAAAAGCTGGAGATGAAGGTCACATCTATAGGGTCTGATAGGTCTTTTATGTTGCTTTATGTTTAATCTGAGAATAATGAAGAGCTTTAAGAAGAGAGAGAACATGACAAGATGTGTTCAGCTCCAATGTACAGAACAGGGGTAAAAGTAAGACCTCCTGGGAGGGGTTATGAGAAAAGTGGTGGTTTTTGGTTTAGGACAAGGCAACAAGTCATCAGCCCAAACCTGGTGACTCATGATGATAACATTCTGATGAGTCTTCACATCTTTCTAAATTACTTTCCCTCCACCTTGAAAGGCAGCATGGGTGTGTTAACCCCATACTCTTAATGTATCCCTCCCCCTGTCTTTCCCCTTTGGTAACCATAAGTTTGTTTTTAATGTCTGTGACTCTATTTCTGCTTGTAAATAGGTTATTTTGTACCATTTTTAAGATTCCACATATAAGTGATATCCTATGGTATTTGTCTTTCTCTGTCTGACTTACTTCACGTAGTATGATAATCTGTAGGTCCATCTGTGTTGCTAAAACTGGCAACATTTTAACCTTTTTTATGGCCGAGCAATGGAAAATAATCTGAAAAAAATATATATATATATATAAATGAATTGCTTTGCTGTACACCTGAAACTAACACAATATTGTAAATCAACTATACTTCAATTCAAAAAAAAAGCATGGATGTGGAATCAGATGTGCCTGGGTCTCCTGTCTGCTCCACAGATGAGCTTCACTTCTTTAAGGTAGCATACTCAAAACCCCTCTACATGCTAGTATTCTGTAGAGGATTTTTGCATCTATATTCATCAGTGATATTGGCCTGTAATTTTCCTTTTTATGTGACATCTTTGTCTGGTTTTGGTAACAGGGTGATGGTGACCTTGTAGAATGAGTTTCAGAGTGTTCCTCCCTCTGCAATATTTTGGAAAAGTTTGAGAAAGATAGGTGTTAGCTCTTCTCTAAATTTTTTTTTTTTTTTTTTTTCCGGTAAGCGGGCCTCTCACTGCCGTGGCCTCTCCCGCTGCGGAGCACAGGCTCCGGACGCGCAGGCTCAGCGGCCATGGCTCACGCGCCCAGCCGCTCCACGGCATGTGGGATCTTCCCGGACCGGGGCACGAACCCGTGTCCCCTGCATCGGCAGGCAGACTCTCAACCACTGCGCCACCAGGGAAGCCCTTCTCTAAATATTTGACAGAATTCGGCTGTGAAGCTATCTGTGGCTGGGCTTTTGTTTGTTGGAAGATTTTTAATCACAGTTTCAATTTCAGTGCTTGGATAGGTCTGTTTATATTTTCTATTTCTTCAGTCTCGGAATGTTGTGCTTCTCTAAGAATTTGTCCATTTCTTCCAGGTTGTCCACTTTATGGGCATATAGTTACTTGTAGTAATCTCTCATGATCCTTTGTATTTCTGCAGTGTCACTTGTTACTTCTCCTTTTTCATTTCTAATTCTGTTGATTTCAGTTGTCCCCTTTTTTTTTTTTTTTTTTTTTTTTTTTTTTGCGGTACACGGACCTTTCACTGTTGTGGCCTCTCCCGTCGCAGAGCACAGGCTCTGGACGCACAGGCTCAGCTGCCATGGCTCACGGGCCCAGCTGCTCCGTGGCATGTGGGAGCTTCCCATACCTGGGCACAAACCCGTGTCCCCTGCATTGGCAGGTGGACTCTCAACCACTGCACCACTAGGGAAGCCCCCTTTTTTTCTTGATGAGTGTGGCTAATGGTTTATCAGTTTTGTCTATCTTCTCAAAAAAACAGCTTTTAGTTTTATTGATCTTTTCTATTGTTTCCTTCATTTCTTTTTCATTTATTTCTGATCTAATCTTTATGATTTCTTTCCTTCTGCTAACTTTGGGTTTCTTTTTGTTGTTCTTTCTCTTATTGCCTTAGATGTAAGGTTAGGTTATTTGAAATTTTTCTTGTTTCTTGAGGTAGGATTGGATTGCTACAAACTTCCCTCTTAGAAGTGCTTTTGCTGCATCCCTGCAGCAAAATGATGCTGCAGGTAAAAATGATGGGATGCTCAATATCACTAATCATTAGAGAAATGCAAATCAAAACTACAATTTGGTATCACCTCACACTGGTCAGAATGGCCACATAAGAATATCTACAAACAATAAATGCTGGAGAGGGTGTGGAGAAAAGGGAACCCTCTTGCACTGTTGGTGGGTATGTAAATTGATACAGCCACTATGGAGAACAGTATGGAGGTTCCTTAAAAAAATAGAACTACCATATGACCCAGCAATCCCACTACTGAGCATATACCTTGAGAAAACCATAATTGAAAAAGAGACATGTACCACAATGTTCATTGCAGCACTATTTACAATAGCCAGGACATGGAAGCAACCTAAATTTCCATCGACAGATGAATGGATAAAGAAGATGTGGCACATATATACAATGGAATATTACTCAGCCATAAAAAGAAACAAAACTGAGTTATTTGTAGTGAGTTAGATGGACCTAGAGTCTGTCATACAGAGTGAAGTAAGTCAGAAAGAGAAAAACAGATACCATACGTTAACACATTCATATAGAATCTATAAAAAAAAAAAAGGTTCTGATGGACGTAGGGGCAGGACAGGAAAAAAGATGCAAATGTAACAAATGGACTTGAGGACAAGGGGAGGGGGAAGGGTAAGCTGGGACAAGTGAGAGTAGCATGAACATATATACACTACCAAATGTAAAATAGATAGCTAGTGGGAAGCAGCCGCATAGCACAGGGAGATCAATTCTGTGCTTTGTGACCACCTAGAGGGGTGAGATAGGGAGGGTGGGAGGGAGATGCAAGAGGGAGGGGATATGGGGATATACATATACGTATAGCTGATTCACTTTGTTATACAGAAGAAACTAACACAACATTGTAAAGCAATTATACTACAATAATGATGTAAAAAAACCCACAAAAAACCTCTACAAATCCCCTTTCCCAGCATACCTCTACATGGATCCTCCAATCTGCTCGTTTCTTTATTTGAAATGACTCTTCTTTCTCCCATTTATGCTCATTTTGCTTTCCAGATAATGTAATATTTGGCTCACTTGTAAACTATAAGGTAAAACAAGTCATTAGTTGTTAGTACCCTGGCTGACGCCACACCTTCTCTGCGAAGCCATTTGTGATTATTCCAAATCACTCTCCTCTAGTGTTCTATAGTTTCTCCCCACTAGACAATTAACACCATAATGTGTTATGTCCATGAGGATGCTTGTGGCTGCAAATAACAGATCACCTTTAAAAAGTGACTTAACAATACAATGTTTTGTTATATCACTTAAGCAGAATATGGAAGTAGCCAGATTCATATTGGATCAACACAATCAAGTCTGTAGGTCAAGGTCTTTGTCATCGTTTTGGCCTCTCCTCTTAGTTGCAACATGTCTGCAACACTCTCTTATCTATTGGCCAAAACTGTGTCATATGCAAAACCACAGGTCAATATCTGGCAAGGGGAATGGAATTTCCCAGACTGGCTTGGTCCCACCATTACTCAATCCCTCAGCTGGATACACTGGGAATCTGTCAGAGGTAAATGGCTGATGAGTAGGCAGCCAGTAGCGACTACTGCTCATTGCTTAATGATCTTTTGTATCTGATCCTCATCTACCTGTGTGCTTCTCTGCAGTTTTAACCCCAACCATGGCAATTTCCTACAGCTCTCTGATTATACACTGGTTTATTTCTTCGCACCTTAGTACACACTCTTTTCTCTATTTGAAATGTCAATCCTTGGTCCATTTCTAGACAAATGTTTGACTTATAAAGCTTTCTAGAATCATCACTTTGTTGGTAAAGCTCTCACTGAACTCCACATCCATGTGCACAGTTAATCACTCTCTTCTTGGTCTTACTTCTTTTTCTTGTATATACTTGCATCTTTATATGTATTGTACTGCACTATGATTTACTTATATGTCGATCCCCACTCCCCTCCACCAGGACTCATTGCCCTTGCTTAGTACATAGTATGGTTTAAATTAAAGGACACTACATGGTACTGAATCTAAAGTACCACAAAGCTTAGTCTTACAATGTACCAGGGGACTTCATGGAGGTGTCCTTTCTACTTGCTGTCAAAGAACAAATGTTATAGTTATCCACAATTCAAAGCACTTGGTATGGTGCTAGAATATGCACAACTTACCAGAACATACTTTTCCATTGATGGATGTTTAAATACCAAACAGGGAAAGAAAGATAACTACATAGAAAGCAAAATGGACAGTGTGCTTCCACACCAGCTGAGTATGTTATTATCATTGTTTTTCTTCTCATTTTTATTGGAGTATAATTATTTCACAACCTTGTGTTACTTTCTGCTGTATAACAAAGTGAATCAGTTATATGTATACATATATCCCATATGTCTTCCCTCTTGCACCTCCGTCCCTCCCACCCTCCCAGTCCCACCCCTCTAGGTGGTCATAAAGCACAGAGCTGACCTCCCTGTGCTATGCGGCTACTTCCTACTAGCTATCTATTTTACATTTGGTAGCGTATATATGTACATGCCACTCTCTCACTTTGTCCCAGCCTACCCTTTCCCCTCTCCATATCCTCAAGTCCATTCTCTAGTAGGTCTGTGTCTTTATTCCCATCCTGCCCCTAGGTTCTTAACCATTTTTTTTATTCCATATATATGTGTTAGCATACAATATTTGTTTTTCTCTTTCTGACTTACTTCACTCTGTATGACAGACTCTAGGTCCATCCACCTCACTACAAATAACTCAACTTTGTTTCTTTTTATGGCTGAGTAATACTCCATTGTATATATGTGTCACATCTTCTTTATCCATTCATCTGTCGATGGACATTTAGGTTGCTTCCATGTCCTGGCTATTGTAAATAGAGCTGCAATGAACATTGTGGTACATGACTCTTTTTGAATTATGGTTTTCCCAGGGAATATGTCCAGCAGTGGTGTTGCAGGGTCATATTGTAGTTCTATTTTTAGGTTTTTAAGGAACCTCCATACTGTTCTCCATAGTGGCTGTATCAATTTACATTGCCACCAACAGTGCAGGAGGGTTCCCTTTTCTCCACACCCTCTCCAGCATGTATGTTTGTAGATTTTTTTATTATGGCCATTCTGACCAGTGTGAGGTGATACCACATTGTAGTTTTGATTTCCATTTCTCTAACAATTAGTGATCTTGAGCATCCTTTCATGTGTTTGTTGGAAATCTTTATATCTTCTTTGGAGGAATGTCTATTTAGAGCTGCCCATTTTTGGACTGTGTTGTTTGTTTATTTGATATTGAACTGCATGAGGGGCTTGTATATTTTGGAGATTAATCCTTTGTCAGTTGCTTCATTTGCAAATATTTTCTCCCATTCTGAGGGTTGTTTTTTATCTTGTTTATGGTTTCCTTTGTTGTGCAAAAGCTTTTAAGTTTCATTAGGTTCTATTTCTTTATTTTTGTTTTCATTTCCATTTCTCTAGGAGTTGGGTCAAAAAGGATCTTGCTGTGCTTTATGTCATGGAGTGTTCTGCCTATGCTTTTCTCTAAGAGTTTTAAAGTGTCTGGCCTTACATTTAGGTCTTTAACCCATTTTGAGCTTATTTTTGTGTATGGTATTACAGAGTGTTCTAATTGCATTCTTTCCCATGTAGCCATCCAGTTTTCCCAGCACCACTTATTGAAGAGGCTTTCTTTTCTCCACCATATATTCTTGCCTCCTTTATCAAAGATAAAGGTGACCATATGTGTGTGGGTTTCACTCTGGGCTTTCTATCCTGTTCCATTGATCTATACTCCTGTTTTTGTGCCAGTACCATACAGTCTTGATTACTGTAGTTTGTACTACAGTCTGATGTCCAGGAGCCTGATTCCTCCAGCTCTGTTTTCCTTTCTCAACATTGCTTTGGCTATTTGGGGTCTTTTGTGTTTCCATACAAATTGTGAAATTTTTTGTTCTAGTTTTGTGAAAAATGCCATTGGTAGTTTGATAGGGATTGCATTGAATCTGTAGATTGCTTTGGGTAGTATAGTCATTTTCACAATGTTACTTCTTCCAATCCAAGAACATGGTATATCTCTCCATCTGTTTGTATCATCTGTAATTTCTTTCATCAGTGTTTTATAGTTTTCTGCATACAGGTCTTTTGTCTCCTTAGGTAGGTTTATTCCTAGGTATTTTATTCTTTTTGTTGCAGTTGTAAATGGGAGTGTTTCTTTCATTTCTCTTTCAGATTTTTCATCATTAGTGTACAGGAATGCAAGAGATTTCTGTGCATTAATTTTGTATCCTGCTACTTTACCAAATTCATTGATGAGCTGTAGTAGTTTTCTGGTAGCATCTTTAGATTCTCTATGTATAGTATCATGTGACAGTTTTACTTCTTCTTTTCCAATTTGGATTCCTTTTATTTCTATTTCTTCTCTGATTGCTGTGGCTAAAACTTCCAAAACTATGTTGAATAATAGTGGTGAGAGTGGGCAACCTTGTCTTGTTCCTGATCTTATTGGAAATGGTTTCATTTTTTCACCTTTGAGGATGATGTGGCTGTGGGTTTGTCATACGTGGCCTTTATTATGTTGAGGTAACTTACCTCTATGGCTACTTTCTGAGGGGTTTTTATCATGAATGGGTGCTGAATTTTGTTGAAAGTTTTTTCTGCATCTGTTGAAATGATCATATGGTTTTTATCCTTCAGTTTATTAATATGCTGTATCACATTGATTGATTTGTCTATACTGAAGAATCCTTGCATTCCTGGAATAAACCCCACCTGATCATGGTGTATGATCCTTTTAATGTGCTGTTGGATTCTGTCTGCTAGAATTTTGCTGAGGATTTTTGCATATATGTTCATCAGTGATATTGGCCTGTAGTTTTCTCTGTTTGTGACATCTTTGTTTGGTTTTCTATCAGGGTGATTGGGGCCTCGGAGAATGAGTTTGGGAGTGTTCCCCCTCTGCTATATTTTGGAAGAGTTTGAGAAGGACTGGTTTTAGCTCTTCTCTAAATGTCTGAAGAATTCACCTGTGAAGCCATCTAGTTCTGGGGTTTTAGTTGCTGGAAGTTTTTTAATCACAGTTTCAGTTTCAGTGCTTGTGATTGGCCTGATATGTTTTCTATTTATTCCTGCTTCAGTCTCAGATGGTTGTGCTTTCCTAAGAATGTGTCCATTTCTTCCAGATTGTCCATTTTATTGGCATAGAGTTGCTTGTAGTAATCTCTATGATCTTTTATATTTCTGCAGTGTCAGTTGTTACTTCTCCTTTTTCATTTCTAATTCTATTGATTTGAGTCTTCTCCCTTTTTTCCTGATGAGTCTGGCTAATGGTTTATCAAGTTTGTTTATCTTCTCAAAGAACCAGCTTTTAGTTTTATTGATCTTTGCCATCGTTTCCTTCATTTCTTTTTCATTTATTTCTGATCTGATCTTTATGATTTCTTTCCTTCTCCTAACTTTGGTGTTTTTTTCTTCTTTCTCTAATTGCTTTAGGGGTAAGGTTAGGTTGTTTATTTGAGATGTTTCCTGTTTCTTGTGGTAGGATTGTATTGCTATAAACTTCCCTCGTAAAATTGTTTTTGTCTCATTTCATAGGTTTTGGGTCATTGTGTTTTCATTGTCGTTTTTCTCTAGGTATTTTTTGATTACCTCTTTGATTTCCTCAGTGATCTCTTAGTTATTTAGTAGTGTATTATCTATCTTCCATGTGTTTGTAGTTTTTACAGCTTTTTTTCCTGTAATTGATATCTCTTCTCATAGCACTGTGGTCAGAAAAGATACTTGAAAATTTTTCAATTTTTTAAAATTTACCAGGTCTTGATTTGTGACCCAAGATATGATCTATCCTGGAGAATATTCCATGAGCACTTGACAAGAAAGTGAATTCTTTTGTTTCTGTTTGGAATGTCCTATAAATATCAATAAAGTCCATTTTGTTTAATGTGTCATTTGATGCTTGTGTTTCCTTGTTTATTTTCATTTTGGATGATCTGTCCATTGGTGAAAGTGGGGTGTTAGTGTCCCCTACTATGATTGTGTTACTGTTGATTTTCCCTTTTATAGCTGTTAGCAGTTGCCTTATGTATTGAAGTGCTCCTGTGTTGAGTGCATAAATATGTATAATTGTTATATCTTCTTCTTAGATTGACCTCTTGAACATTATGTAGTGTCCTTCTTTGTCTGTTGTAATAGTCTTTATTTTAAAGTCTATTTTGTCTGGTATGAGAATTGGTACTCCAGCTTTCTTCTGATTTACAGTTGCAGGGAATAACATTTTCCATACCCTCACTTTCTGTCTGTATGCGTTCCCTAGGTCTCAAGTGTGTTTCCTGTAGACAGCACATATACAGGTCTCGTTTTTGTATCCATTCAGCCAATCTAAGTCTTTTAGTTGGAGCATTTAATCCATTTACATTTAAGGTAATTATCAATATGTATGTTCCTGTTACCATTCTCTGAGTTGTTTTGGGTTTGTTATTGTAGCTCGTTTCTTTCTCTTGTGTTTTCTGCCTAGAGAAGTTCCTTTAGCATTTGTTGTAAAGCTGGTTTGTTGGTGCTGAATTCTCTTAGCTTTTGCTTGTCTGTAAATGTTTTAATTTCTCTGTTGAATCTGAATGAGATCCTTGCTGGGTAGAATAATCTTGGTTGTAAGTTTTCCCCTTTCATCACTTTAAATATATCCTGCCACTCCCTTCTGGCTTGCAGAGTTTCTGCTGAAAGTTTAGCTGTTAACCTTATGGGGATTCCCTTGTATGTTATTTGTTGTTTTTCCCTTGCTTCTTTTAATATTTTTTCTTTTTACTTAATTGTTGATAATTAATATGTGTCTTGGTATGCTTCTCCTAGTATTTATCCTGTAAGGGACTCTCTGCGCTTCCTGGACTTCATTGACCACTTTTTTTCCCATATTAGGGAATTTTTTAAGTATAATCTTTTCAAATATTTTCTCAGTCCCTTTCTTTTTCTCTCCTTCTTCTGGGAACCCTATAATTCAAATGTTGGTTCCTTTAATGTTGTCCCAGAGGTCTCTGAGACTGTCCTCAAATCTTTTCAGTCTTTTTTCTTTATTCTGCTCTGCAGTAGTTATTTCCACTATTTTATCTTCCAGGTCACTTATCCATTCTTCTACCTCAGTTATTCTGCCATTGATTCTTTCTAGATAATTTTTATTTCATTTATTGTGTTGTTCATCATTGTTTGTTTGCTCTTTCGTTCTTCTAGATCCTTGTTAAATGGTTCATTTATTTTCTCCATTCTATTTCCAAGATTTTGCATCATCTTTACTATCATTGTTATGAATTCTTTTTCAGGTAGACTGCCTATTTCCTCTTCATTTGTTAGGTCCGGTGGGTTTTTGCCTTGCTCCTTCATCTGCTGTGTCTTTCTCTGTGCTCTCAGTTTGCTTAAATTACTGTGTTTTGGGTCTCCTTTTCACAGGCTGCAGGTTCGTAGTTTTCATTGTTTTGTGGGTCTGACCCCAGTACTTAAGATTGGTTCAGCATATTGTGTAGGCGTCCCGGTGGAGGGACTAGTACCTGTATTCTGGTGGATGAACTGGATCTTGCCTTTCTGGTGGGCAAGACTGTGTCCAGTGGTGTGTTTTGGGGTGTCTGTGACCTTATTATGATCTTAGGCAGCCTCTATGCTAATGGGTGGGGTTGTGTTCCTGTCTTGTTAGTTGTTTGGCATAGGTTGTCCAGCACTGTAGCTTGGTGGTTGTTGAGTGGAGGTGGGTCTTAGCGTTGAGATGGAGATCTCTTGGAGAGCTTTCTCCATTTGATAATATGTGGAGCTATGAGGTCTCTGGTGGACCAATGTCCTAAACTCAGCTGTCCAACCTCTGAGGCTCAGGTCTGACCCTGGACCAGAGCACCAATACTCTGTCAGCCACATGGCTCAGAAGAAAAGGGAGAAAAAAAGAAAGAAAGGAAGAAAAAAATAAAATAAAGTTATTAAAATAAAAAATTAAAAATATATTATTAAAAATAAAAAATGTTTAAAAGTAATTACAAAAAGGGGATTCCCTGGTGGCGCAGTGGTTGAGAGTCTGTCTGCCAATGCAGGGGACGCAGGTTTGTGCCCCGGTCCGGGAGGATCCCACATGTCACAGAGTGGCTGGGCCCGTGAGCCACAGCTGCTGAGCCTGCACATCCGGAGCCTGTGCTCTGCAATGGGGGAGGCCACAACAGTGAGAGGCTCACATACCGCAAAAAAAAAAAAAGTAATAAAAAAAGAAAAGAAGAGAGCAACCAAACCAAAAAACAAATCCATCAATGATAGCAAATGATAAAAAGTATACTTAAAAAAAAAATAATGGACAGATGGAACCCTAGGACAAATGATAAACAGCAAAGCTATATAGACAAAATCACACAGAGAAGCATATACATACATGTTCACAAAAAGAGAAAAAGGAAAAAATATATATATATCTTTTGGGAAGTCTGTGGTCTTCTGCCAGCATTCAATTAGTGTTCTGTAGGAATTATTCCACATGTAGATGTATTTCTGATGTATTTGTAAGGAAGAAGGTGATCTTCAAGTCTTACTCATCCACCATCTTGAAGGTCTCCTCGATGTGCCTGCTTTTTCAAGGACTGAGGGAGACAAATGAAACTGAAGTTCCAGAGAGCAAAAAAGAGCAGCAAAAGGGGGTACTGGAGAATATTCAAAGTCCGAGTGCTCACACAGCCTTCTGGGGAATGGGGATTTTATTCTGAGCACCATGAATCTGTCTCTTCTGCAAATGAAGGAGAGTCACAATCTAGATTCAGTAATTTGTTAACATTTTGTGACATTTGCTCTGTATCTCTCTTTTGAGGTAACCTTTTGGTTTTTTCTTTTTCTGAATCATTTGAAAGCAAGATGTAGCCATTATGACATTTTCCCATTAAATCCTTTGGTGTGTATGTCACAGAGCAAAGGATATTATTCTTCTACATAAGCACAGTATTGCCATCATATGCAGTTGTTCCCCCACATGTTCTTTATAGATGTTCCCCCACTCTCTATGATCATGTATTTCATTGGGTTTTCTAGTTTCAATCTTCTTTAAAAAAAACTTTTACAACACTGACATTTTCAAAGCATCCATTATGATTGTAATAGAATGTCCCATAGTCTAGATATTTCTAATGTTTTCTTATAATTAGCTTCAGATAAAACATTTTGGCAAGAATAATGCATAAATAATGTTATGGAAATCGGGATAGTTTGGAGAGTGGAATATGCTCTATTGGTCATTATGCTGAGACAGCAGGTATAAACTGGGCTCTTGGCCACACTAATCATAGAACCCCACCTGCAGTCAAAGTGGCTAGTCCAGATACTGACACATCATCTAAACTGGGCCAATCAGAATCCTCCTCTGAAATAGTTTATATTGATCGGAATGGAACAGGATAGAAAGCCCAGAGAAAAACCCACGCACATATGGTCACCTTGTTTTTGATAAAGGAGGCAAGAATATACAATGGAGAAAAGACAGCCTCTTCAATAATTGGTGCTTGGAAAACTGGACAGTTACATGGAAAAGAATGAAATTAGAACAGTCCTTAACACCGTACACAAAAAACTCAAAATGGATTAAAGGGGCTTCCCTGGTGGCGCAGTGGTTGGGAGTCTGCCTGCTGATGCAGGGGACGCAGGTTCATGCCCTGGTCTGGGAGGATCCCACGTGCCGTGGAGTGGCTGGGCCCGTGAGCCATGGCTGCTGAGCCTGCATGTCCAGAGCCTGTGCTCCGCAACAGGAGAGGCCACAGCAGTGAGAGGCCCATGTACTGCCCAAAAAAAAACAAAAGCAAACAAAAAAAAGTGGATTAAAGACCTAAATATAAGGCCAGACACTATAAAACCCTTAGAGGAAAACAAAGGCAGAACACTCTTTGACATAAATCACAGCAAGATCCTTTTTGACCCAACTCCTAGAGAAATGGAAATGAAAACAAAAAATAAACAAATGGGACCTAATGAAACTTAAAAGCTTTTGCACAGCAAAGGAAAACATAAACAAGACGAAAAGACAACCCTCAGAATGGGAGAAAATATTTGCAAATGAAGCAACTGACAAAGGATTAATCTCCAGAATTCACAAACAGTTCATGCAGCTCAATATCAAAAAAAAAAAAAAAAAACCCAATCCAAAAATGGGCAGAACTAAATAGACATTTCTCCAAAGAAGACATACAGATTGCCAACAAACACATGAAAGGATGCTCAACATCACTAATCATTAGAGAAATGCAAGTCAAAACTACCCTGAGTTATCACCTCACACTGGTCAGAATGGTCATCTTCAAAAAATCTACAAACAATAAATCCTCGAGAGGGTATGGAGAAAAGGGAACCCTCTTGCACTGTCGGTGGGAATGTAAATTGATACAGCCACTATGGAGAACAGTATGGAGGTTCCTTAAAAAACTAAAAACAGAATTACCATATGACCCAGCAATCCCACTATGGAGCATATACCCTGAGAAAACCATAATTCAAAAAGAGTCATGTACCACAATGTTCATTGCAGCACTATTTACAATAGCCAGGACATGGAAGCAACCTAAGGGTCCATCGACAGATGAATGGATAAAGAAGATGTGGCACATTTATACAATGGAATATTACTCAGCCATAAAAAGAAACAAAATTGAGTTATTTGTAGTGAGGTGAATGGACCTAGGGTTTGTCATACAGATTGCAGTAAGTCAGAAAGAGAAAAACAAATACTGTATGTTGACACATATATATGGAATCTTAAAAAAAAAAAGTTCTGAAGAACCTAGGGGCAGGACAGGAATAAAGACGCAGACATAGAGAATGGACTTGAGGACATGGGGAAGGGGAAGGAGAAGTTGGGATGAAGTGAGAGAGTGGCATGGACTAATACATACTACCAAATATAAAATAGATATCTAGTGGGAAGCAGCCGCATAGCACAGGGAGATCAGCTCAGTGCTTTGTGACCACCTAGAGGGGTGAGATAGGGAAGGTGGGAGGGAGACGCAAGAGGGAGGATATATGGAGATGTATGTATATGTATATGTATAGCTGATTCACTTTGCTATGAAGCAGAAACTAACACACCATTATAAAGCAATTATACTCTAATGAAATTGTTTAAAAAAAATTAGAGTGAATATTGAGTAAATATTTTTCAGTTCTTCTTCGTGCATAAATGTAAGTTTAATTATATAATTAAAGTAAGGAGGTAGTTATAGAAAAATGAAATAATAGTTTAAATATGCTTTAATATTTTTAAACAAGAAAAAATACATACTTTGTCTCTTTTTGTCCTTCTAGTGAGTTTTTTTTTTTCAATAATATCATAGCCATTGCAATAGGAAACAGAAATATATCTCTCTTGTCAAAGATCTTACAATTCTTGGTACTAATGTTCCTTGTTGGGAGAATCTAAACCATATTCTGTTTATTTTTACAAGTAAAATAGATAACTAATAAGGACCTACTGTATAGGTACTCTACTCAGTACTTTGTAATGACCTATATGGGAAAAGAATCTAAAAAAGAGGGGATATATGTATACATATAACTGATACACTTTGCTGTACAGCAGAAACTGATACAACATTTTAAATCAACTATATTCTAAAAAATTTTTTTTAACATTTTAATAGTTCATTTGAAACCTTTAATAATAATTTTATTGATATGGGAACTACTAATTTTCATATTTTTCCACATTGAACATTGTGTAAGCAAGGAAGATACAAGAGAGTCTTTGGGATTTTTTATTCTTTGTCAGTGTAGGTTCAGATCAATAGAATTACAATATTTTTTTCCTTAAGAAATGACTGATTTTTAAATTTTTTGCAGCCTGAACTCTCACACTGCCTCTTTAGTGGGCCATTTTCTTTCCTGTCCCTGGGCCACTGCATCCTCTTAGCTTGTAATGCCCTTTCCCTACATCTTCCTATGACAAACACCTCACTGTTTAGCTCTCAGTTCAAATCTAACCCCCTCAAGGATTTACTTAACAAGCGTATCTAAAATATTCACCTCCATAATTCTCTATCCCAACACCCTTTGATTTTTATTAGCCCAAATAATTTTTCACTCTCTGAAATCCCTTACTTACTTCCTGTTTACTATCTCTTTCCTTCCACTGGAATGTAATCTCCAAGAGGCAGAAATCACGATATCCTCAGCATGCTGAGCACATCATAGTAAGGCCATAAATATCTGCTGAATGAATGAATGGATTTTGAAATTTATTATATTATTTTACCTTACCACCAACATGGTATGAATCCATCATTCTACCTTTTCAAAGTCCAACATTGAAAAAAGGCTAATATTTATAGATGGTTATTTGTATTTGTTTTTGGGGAGTATTGACCATGCAGAACATTTTTACACATTGTATTAGGGCTTACATTTACTCTTGCATGGTAAAGTGAAATGGAACCTGACCTGGTCAAAACA
The DNA here is from genome assembly GCF_963924675.1 of Phocoena phocoena. NCBI lineage: Eukaryota > Metazoa > Chordata > Mammalia > Artiodactyla > Phocoenidae > Phocoena > Phocoena phocoena. The sequence continues at coordinate 7,417,818 of NC_089222.1, read as the reverse complement.
GTGAGTTCAGGTTTTGGTTTTATCCTTTACTAATTGTTCAAGCTTGCACAACCACTTAATCTTTCTAAGCCTCAGTTTCCTCATACGTAGGTTTTTAGATAACAATGCTTGATCTGCTCATTCCATAAGTTTTTATGTGGTGAAATTCGATAATGTATTTATGAAATCACTTTTAAATGGAATACGTAAGACCTTATTACAAAGTTAATGTACTAATTTATTGCCTAATGGACCAAAAGAGTTAATTGTTCTTCCAAAATTATCTAATTTATTTTCAGGTTGGGGAGAAATTTATGCAAGGTGCTACTAATAGATAATAATAACTCACTTGTTCCTCTATCACACCTTTCCTTAGGGGACTCAGAGAGCTTTAATCTATCTCATTAATCCTTAACAATGCCTCTGAATCATTGGACAACCTGATGATAAGCATTGTTCTCCTGATTTTTACCGCTGGAGTGAATGAGACACTGAGAGGTTGTGACTTTTTCAAAGTCACACAGACATCCATGAGGCTGCTGTGGAAAGGGGCTGAGAGCCCTGGCAGCATCCTGCCTGTAACCGACCTCAGTAGACAACGCCTAGCATGTATCATTACTAAGGACCAGTGGGAGTTACAAAGAACATGACAGGTATACTGTCCTCAATAAGCTTCAGTCGTGGAGGGAGAATAGGAACATAAAATGGCTAAGATGGAACAGAATTGAAATGTCATGAATTTTTTTTTTTTTTTTTTTTTGCGGTACGCAGGCCTCTCACTGTTGTGGCCTCTCTCGTTGCGGAGCACAGGCTCCGGATGCACAGGCTCAGCGGCCATGGCTCACGGGCCCAGCCACTCCGCGGCATGTGGGATCTTCCCAGACCGGGGCACGAACCCATGTCCCCTGCATTGGCAGGCGGACTCTCAACCACTGCGCCACCAGGGAAGCCCTGAATTATTTTTTAAATTTGTTCTGAAGTTTGAATGTGGGTAGATCTCATTAATTACATCAGAATAGACTTCATAGAAAAGATGACATTCCCCATAGGTCATAGAAAATCGATAAGTCTTGAAAGTAATAAAAATGGAAAGATATTAAGCAAATGAAACAGAATGAACAAAACATAAGATAAATTATGGAACACACCTGAGGAAAAGTAACTTTCCATTCTGAATAACTGGATATATGCAAATAGCATAGTGCCAGCTAGATACATATACCAAAAGCACCTCAAATATTATACTCTTTATTATTATTATAAGTAGTTACAATAATTATTGATTCACAGCTATCATCATACTTAAAATCATTTTTATTATTAATAGTCATCAAACATTAAAGGGGGTAGTAAGTAAATAAGGTGCTGTGATCCATTGAAGTGTTTGAATACCTCCCCTTCTCTCTTTTATCAGAGTATACTTCTCTACCCAGACCTCCAACTTAGGATTCAGCCATGGGGTTTTCTTTGGCAAATAGAACATAATCAGATGTGACTGAAACTGTGGGTTTGAATATACTTACATGATTTGGCTTGCTTCTTGCCATAAAACTGACAAAAGAGAGAAAGCCCTGAGGGGAGCTTCTGTTCTAAGGATGAGGGACATTTTGAATAGATCTGGACTTAATGCAAAGCCTGAATTCAAAGCCAGCCAAACTCCCATCTGAAGAAGAAAACTATCCCAACTGACTCATAAACCTGTAAGTGAGGAAAATAAATGCTTATTTTTCTAAGTCATTGCACTTTGGAGAGATATGTAATGCAATCACAGTTGACTAATCTAGAGGATAATATCTAGTGGGGGTACCTTGCATAAAATAATGAATTCTAAGATGTGCTGCTTCCCAGTTTAGTGATCATAAAAGGGCCTTCATAACAAGAGTCTTTACAAGCAGTTCACTGACAGTTAAGCCAATGGATGGGCTCCAGGTCCCATAAATGGAATAAAATGTTAATTTGAATGTAGACATATACATTTACCTGAGCCATCCCCAAATGATAAGGACCATTATCTCGAGGTGTTTTGAACAAGAGAGTAACATAGCTAAAGCTTGACTTTAGTTAAGAATCATTTGGTTGAGTGTGTAGGGCAGATACAGTGTTAGGAGTTCAGGCAGGAGGGTATTGCCAATGTCTAAATGATAGAAAATGGTTAACTTCAGTGGAAGTAAAAAAAAAAAAAAAAAGCCAGAAAGAAAATGCATGCAAGAAACTTTGCTGAGTTTCTATTGGATGTGACAGCTGAAGTGATGATGAGGATAGGAAATGTCAAAAATACTTGAGCCCCTGAGGCAATTGGCTATAAGACTAATGATGTCATTCTCAGAAATGAAGAAATCAGAAGAGGAAAGGTAGATGATTTGAATGGTGGAGAGATAATGAATTTTATTTTTGACATGGTGAGTTTGAAATATAGACAGAGATTTAAGGAACTGGCATAAAATATAAGACCCCCGACTCCACTTACCTGATTGTCAAATGTCTTTAAGTGGAGAGAGTCTTTCATGCCAAGGTGGATAGAATTACACATATATTATATTTCAAGCTCCAGAGAGAAATTTTAAGAAGCAAAATCAATGGGCTCCTCCCTGAAGCCAAGACTATTAGGTTGGAAATTTTGTTTTTATTGAAATTCTATAGCCAGGAACTTCAGCAATCTCTTCAAGACTGAGAGAAGAAAACGTTTTTGGCTGTGCGGGTTGCCTTTGAGGGACATTGTAACTGTGGGACTGATAGAAAAGACATAGAACTCATATGCTTCATCACAAAAAAGACAAACTTCAGTTTTATATTTAAATATGAAAATTCAATGTTCTACACCTGTTACGCGTCACTCCATGATAAAGAACTTTGTACAGAGTTACTTTACTGCCCAGTCACTTGACACATTTTAACAAGTGATAATTTATGACCTATAGACTTGGTATAAGAGCATGGCAATTGAGAACACTGTCTTTGGAAGCAGCCCACTCTGGTTTGAATCTAGGCTCTGCCAGTTACAGCCTACAGATTCATTCATTTAACAAATAAGTGTTGAATTTCTGCCATGTTCTATATATGAGAACAAAAACATACGAAGACCACTTCTTTCTGGAGTTTACATTTTAGTGGAGGGAGATATTCAACAAATAATAAACATAATAATGAATACATTGCAAAGAATATTAAAATGCTATGAATGGTATGGAGAAAAAAAAGGAGAAGCATGTAAGGAGGGCTGCATCGGCAGGCGGACTCCCAACCACTGTGCCACCAGGGAAGCCCCCTGATTATTTTAAAGCATATTCAATACATATTATTTGACCTGTAAACCTTTTAATAATATCCTCAAGGGACAGTAGTTTCATTATCTTAAACACAACCACAAAACCATTATTACACCTAAAAATAAAGACCTTGATGTTACCAAATGTCCAATCAGTGTTCACATTTTCCCCAATTATTTTAGAGACTTTTTATTGTTATTATTTGTGTGAATTAGACATTTTAGATTGTTTTGAGCAAAGGGGTAATGGAAATGGTGTGGCTGATGTAGTAAGAACAGCCTGTAGGGTGGAAAGGAAAGAAGCAGGAAGAACGGTTGTAAGCTTTAGTAGTCCTTTAGAGGACAAGAAATGGTGGCTTGAACCAAGATGGTAGCTGTGAAGATGGTGATACTTTTTTGATTTCTGAATATAGTTTAAAATGAGGGCTTCCCTGGTAGCGCACTGGTTGGGAGTTTGCCTGCTGATGCAGGGGACACGGGTTCGTGCCCCGGTCCGGGAAGATCCCACATGCCGCGGAGTGGCTAGGCCCGTGAGCCATGGCCGCTGAGCCTGTGCATCCGGAGCCTGTGTTCCGCAACGGGAGAGGCCGCAACAGTGAGAGGCCCGCGTACCGCAAAAAAAAAAAAAAGAAAAGAGAGAGAGCCCATAGGTTTTCCAAAGGTTTTGGACATGAAGTGTGTGAGAGAGAAATCAAGGGTGACTACTGGGGTTTTGGATTAAGGAGACAAACAAAATTAAAGGGTTTGTGGGAGATAAAGAGTTATGTCTGAACATGAGGGGTTAAGATAGTAGCAACTGGGCGGTTCAAGACTGCCCATAAAAATTTGAGTCTCCAGAATATTGTTGATGAATAGAGATATGAGACTGGATGAAATCACCAGTGTAGACTGAAGGGAGAAGATGACCAAGGAGACAGCCCTCAGACATTCCAAAGTTTTGAATAAGAGGGAAAACCAGCAAGGGATACCAAGGAGCAACCAATGAAGTATGTATTCTGGGAATCAAGTGGAGCAGGTGCCTTGTGGAGGAGGCAGCCACCACCAGTGTCCAAAGACATTGTTATATCAGTTGAAATGAGAACTGCAGTATAGAATAAGATTGCTTATTAATTCATGGCATTTTGTTTATTTTAAAAATACTGGGCTTCCCTGGGGGTGCAGTGGTTAAGAACCTGCCTGCCAATGCAAGGGACACAGGTTCAAGCCCTGGTCCAGGAAGATCCCACATGCCACAGAGCAACTAAGCCCGTGCACCACAACTACTGAGCCTGCGTACCACAACTACTGAGCCCACGAGCCACAACTACTGAAGCCTGCACACCTAGAGCCCATGCTCTGCAACAAGAGAAGGCACTGCAATGAGAAGCCTGCGCACCACAACAAAGAGTAGCCCCTGCTCGCCGCAACTAGAGAAAGCTCGTGCACATCAATGAAGACCCAACACAGCCAAAAATAAATTAATTAATTAATAAAAAATAATAAATAAATAATTTAAAAAATATTTATGGCCTACCTACTGTACGATAGCCACTGATTAGATTCTGCAGATAAAAATGAGAGCCAGGCATAATTTCTACCTTTAAGAATCTGGTGGTGGTGGGATGAACTGGGAGACTGGGATTGACATATATACACTAATATGTATAAAATAGATAAGTAATAAGAACCTGCTATATAAAAGAAAAGAAAAGGAAAGAATCTTTTATAAACTTACATATCAGTGGGGATACAGGCAATTAGAAGATATTATAAAACACGATTATAACTTGCTAACCCTCTTTATGCTCCATTTGTTTGCTTATAAAATAAGGCTAATTGTACTTCATCATCCGTTGTTGTGAGAATTAAACAATATTATTCTTCTATAAGGATGTGAAAAAATGATTCTCCCCTACAATTATTTAGTTAATTTTCTATGTATTTCGAAGAAGTATCAATATATCAATATTTGTGGTAGATGGTAAAACCCAGAAGTCGGGTTTACTTGACAAAAGATCATCTTTGAGTTGTGGGGTTAAGAAGAGGAGAAAAGTGTGAGGATCTCTAAAAAAGACTTTGGAAGGAGAGTGAGGAGGCCCAAAATAAAAATAAGTGGATAGAAGATGAGGTCATGGATTGGAGATGGGCCAGAAGGAGGAAGGCTCAGTAGTCTACAGTTGAGCAGGACTTGAGAGAAACATGTAAGAGAGAATTGCAAATGGATCATTTTTAATATGTAGAATTGGACTGATATAAGATGAATACTAGAACAGCTTGGAAAGGCACAGGACCAATTTCTCTCAAATTCATAAAAATCAAGAAGGGGGTGTAGGATTGTCCCAGGCTCTAGAGTGGGAGTTCAGTTCAATCCAACAAATCCTGTAAGAGCCAGAAAGAGCTTAGCTGACTCCGGTCTAAATATGTACAGCTTAGCATGGAGTTAAGTGTTCAGTAAATGGCAGCATTTACTGTGGCAGAATATACCCATCCCCCATAAAAGGTCTATATTACCAAGGTGTTGGTAACAGCTGTCTCTTGATCCATGAGATATGCTTCCTTGATTTTTATACTTTTGTGACTGTATTTTTTATTTTTCTGAAATAAGTCCAAATTACTTTTGTAATAAGAAAAACAATATTGGAAACTTTATTGGAAGAGAAATAAAAGTTAACCACATAGAGCTTACTAGTCTTTATGAAGCCAATCTGAAAGTGAGAATAAATCCACACCTGAAATGTGGATGGTGAAATCACCTTGAATAAAATTTTCTAATGTGAATGAGACCCCAAGGCCTTCCAGGTGCAGTGGTACCACCAGCACTAATGGTGTTACTGAGTCAGGTGTCCTGATGCTTTCTGTTTGCACCTAATTCTACGAAAATAGGTGCATTTGTGAACACAGTAAAAACTTTCTCCTTTTTTCTATTTTAACAACTTTAATTTTAATTTATTAATTTTTTTATATTCACCATCTACATACAAAGCAGGATGCACAAGGGAATGGTAAATAGGAGTATACAATTTGAAAAATCCTTTCAAGAGGATTCTGAAATATATTATTTATAAAGGCAATACTTGAAGAGATTATTCAATTAAATTTTTAAAAATTTGCTTTGAACTGTGTTGAGTTCTGGGGATTCGCAAATGAATAAGACAGAGGGTGGCTGTCTCCTACCAGGGGAAAAAGACATGTAAACAGATAAATGACAGTGTGACAAATGAGGCAATAGAAGATCAGAGAATTTACCTGGAAGGGCAATGATAATAGTGATCCATTTCACCTGTAAGTTCAGGAAAAAATTTCTGAAGTGTGCAATCTATGGGCAGAGGACTAGAAGAATTATCTGCAGGCATCCAAAATGCAAAAACTCTCTCTGAATAAGTAATCACACTTAATACTTGATGCGAAGTGTTAGAGCGAGCAGGGTATCAGCTGGTGAGATGAGTAAGTTTAACAGAGGGCAAACTCAAAGACCCTTGTGTGTTAGACTAAGACTGCTGATGAGGTGCACTTGGCAGCATGGAGAGAAATGGTGAGAAAGATCCTCTGGGGGTGGCATGTTGTATGAACTGAGGAAGATAAGTTATGTAACAAGATGACCATCACCCATTAAAAACCTCTACACAAAGCAATAAGATGTGCACATACACTACGCTATGGAGATGGAGAAAGAGTGTAGAATTTGAGCAGCTTTCAAGAGATGACAGATTTGCACGTAAAAAAGAGACGATACAGGGAAATATGTGTATTATGATATGTGACTGGAACAAGCTGTGAAACCCCGGGGGATTTTGGATGAGAGAAGACGTTCCACAGGGCAAATAATGTAAGATTAAGAAAACTTTCAAAACTTGAACTTAGGGATTACATAAAGAAGTAACAACAAATCTGCAATGACAGATTTAGTGGGATTTAAGAATTTAAAAAGACTTCTCAAACAGCAATTCATAACATCCTTAGGTTTTTTATAAATCAGAGGGGCCAAAAAGAGTCTCAGAGGTAAAAAAACCAACAAGGATTCATTGTTTCTAAACAGATAAATGCCATAAAACCTTCTTCAAAAGTTCAGTTCAACAGACATTTTTCTGAGTGCCTAATACATAGAGAAAAAAATATATCCAAATTCCATGGAATTGAGTAATTGAATTAGTGCAGTATACTAGTTGGTTGCAGCCATGGATTTCATCACTGTTATATAAATCAGTTTAACTGTATCTCATGACCAGAAGGCACTCCTATCATCCAAACTAATAACATTTACAAAGTCGGAATGTGTGATATGAGGGTAGCTAAAATCACAGGGACCTGTCTCAATTACTAGAAAAGCAATTTAAAGCAAAAATCACATAGCTGGAATATAATGGATGATGATGTTAGTTGGTGAGCTAATAGCCATCGTTTATGGAGTGCTGTTGTATGGTTTTTCCACATATTTTCTCATTTAATTTGTATATAGCCCTCATATAACTCTATGAAGTTAGTTAGTCAATGTTGCAAGCGATACATAATGGAGGTTGGATTTGAACCCAGGCAGTCTGGCTCTGGACTGTATATGCTTAACTGATATACTATGTTGACTCTCAAAAATCATAAAAGACAATATATTATAGAAGATTATTTAGGATGAAGAAACATAGGAGAAGAATAAAAACTAATGCAAGGGCGCTTCCCTGGTGGCGCAGTGGTTGAGAGTCTGCCTGCCGATGCAGGGGACATGGGTTCATGCCCCGGTCCAGGAAGATCCCACATGCCGCAGAGCAGCTGGGCCCTTGAGCCATGGCCGCTGAGCCTGCGCGTGTGGAGCCTGTGCTCCGCAACGGGAGAGGCCAAAACAGTGAGAGGCCCACGTATCGCAAAAAAAAAAAAAAAAAAAAAAAAATACAACTAATGCAAGGATGTTCCTATGTGGCTTTTTGGGTGGGGCAATTATCTTACATGGTAGTATGTCTCATTGGTTGTTTCAAATTGCTAGTGTGCTCCTTCAGGCTTGGATGGAGAAGGCTATGTATGGCGTAAAAATGCACGAACCACTTTGTTGTGGGATTCTAGCACTTGGCAGATTATTGTTCTAATTTTAAGACCATCCTGCGGACATCCCTGTGAGGAACAGAAGTAGGGGGCACCCACCGGTCATCTATGCCGTTGGTTCTCAAACTTTATGTCATCAGAAGCACCTGGAGGGCCTTAAAAACACATTTTTCTGGTCCCCACCCAGAGTTTCTGATTGAGCAGGTCTGAATCAGAATTTTCTTTTGCATTTCCTACTAGTTTCTGGTTGATGCTGATGCCACTGGTTCAGGGACCACACTTTTAGGACCAGTGGTCTCTGCTGTCCTCGAGCCGTTTTTATGTTTAGAAAAGGTTGCGGTAGCCATCCCAGACTCACCTGGTCCTCGCAGTAGTTTGACCCACTGAACTTAGCAACACGTTGGGCAATCTCAGTCTTCACTTCACAACTGAGGCACCAGCAACCGGACTGATCTTCCTGCAGGGACAGCATCCCAGAGACCTGCATTTACCTGCCCTCCACCCAATGGAATAAAAAGACATGCCCAGCAGATTCTGCCCCCAACCCGTTCCACACAGAAGTAGCCCGGCAACACTAGGCAGCCAAGATAAGTGCTCTCGGTCCTGATAAATGACACCAGCTGGGATTGATCAAGAGCCCCAGCAGCACCAGACGAATGAGGCAGACCAAATCAGTATTGCAGGGCTCTAAAAACTAAACTGTCGGTGAAACTAAATCTCGCAAAGTAAGCCAGAATCCACCCACTAAACCTAAAAGGGCAAATGTCAGCTAAAATAGAAGATTTAAGATTAAGAGTCTCTTAATATAAAATCAAAATGTCCAGGATAAAATAGAAAATCATATGTCATACCAAAGACCAGGAAAGCCATAATCTGAATGAGGAAAACAATCAATACTGAATTGCATCACATGTTAGAATTATCTAACAAGACCTAAAGCAGCTGTCATAAAAACACAGATTGTAAGAGCAACACATAAAAATAAATTGTATCTATATATACTGATAATGAACAAGTGGAAATCAAATTTTAAAATGCAATAATACTACTTACGATTGCTCCAAAGAATAAAATATTTGTTATAAATCTAACAACTCATGTCAGGATTTCTATGCTGAAAACTGTAAAATGCTGATAAAATAAATCAAAAAGGACCTTAAATCTTTGAGCAACACACCATATGTTGGATTTAGAAGACTCAATATAGCAACAATATGTTAATTCTCCCTAAATGTATCTATAGGTTTGATATAATTCCTATCAAAACCTCAGAAAGTTTCTTTCTATACACAGAGAGACAAATTTATTCTAAAATTTACATGGAAAGATAAAGTCCCTAGAATAGCCAAAATAACTTTGAACAGGAAGAAAAACAGTAGAAAAGTAGAAGGAATTGATACTGACCAGGGATCTTGGCCTTCCCCAATGAATAGAAATTGATTAGAGGCCAGGCAAGAAACTCAGGCAAGGCTTTACTGTGGCTTTGGCAGCCACGGGAAAGAGCGAGAACAAACAACAGGTTCCCTTGCTCACTTGCTCCCCAAGGCAGGGGCGAACTGGTTCCTTATAAAGGGGTGAGGAGAGGGGCGGGTCCAGGGGTCAGGCTGGAGGGGTGGTTTAGGTGTTTTGCTCACCCATTTGGTGGTGGTGTGTGTAGGGTGCTCCAAAACCCTGTTTTTCCTCCCCACTCTTCAGAAGTGGCAGTTGGGTTTTTCTGGTCTTTTTGTATCTTGTTGTCCATAATTTGTCCCAACTGCACATGCATGCAGTTATTTTTAGTCCCTTATAGTTTCTTTGTATTTTGTTGCTGCAGGAAATGTTTGTCCAGGTGCAAGCACTGCAGCAAGGGGTCCCAAGTCCCAGGTCCCAGCTTGTCTCATAATGATTACTTTCCCAATGTTAAAACTTATAATATAGCTACAGTAATCACAACAGTGTTTCATTGGAGGACGGGAGACATACAGATAGATGGAACAGAATAGAGTGTGGACAAAGACGCAAACAAATGTGGCCAGTGAATTTTTTTTTTTTTTTTTTTTGTGGTACGCAGGCTTCTCACTGCTGTGGCCTCTCCCGTTGCGGAGCACAGGCTCCGGATGCGCAGGCTCAGTGGCCATGGCTCAAGGGCCCAGCCGCTCCGCGGCATGTGGGATCCTCCCGGACCGGGGCACGAACCCACGTCCCCTGCGTTGGCAGGTGGACTCTCAACCACTGCGCCACCAGGGAAGCCCTACATGACATTTTTTGAATTTTAGTTTTCTCAGCTTATATGACCACTAGTGGGATTGCTGGGTCGTATGGTAGTTCTATTTTTAGTTTTTAAAGGAACCTTCATAATGTTCTCCATAGTGGCTGTATCAACTTACATTCCCACCACAGTGCAAGAGAGTTCCCTTTTCTCCACACCCTCTCCAGCATTTATTGGTTCTAGATTTTTTGATGATGGCCATTCTGACTGGTGTGAGGTAATACCTCATTGTACTTTTGATTTGCATTTCTCTAATGATTAGTGATGTTGGGCATCCTTTCATGTGTTTGTTGGCAGTCTGTATATCTTCTTTGGAGAAATGTCAACTTAGATCTTCTGCCCATTTTTGGATTGGGTTGTTCGCTTTCTGATATTGAACTGCATGAGCTGCTTGTATATTTTGGAGATTAATCCTTTGTCAGTTGCTTCATTTGCAAATATTTTCTCCCATTCTGAGGGTTGTCTTTTCATCTTGTTTATGGTTTCCTTTGCTGTGCAAAAGCTTTTAAGTTTCATTAGGTCCCATTTGTTTATTTTTATTTTCATTTCCATTTATCTAGGAGGTGGGTCAAAAAATATTTCACTGTGATTTATGTCATAAAGTGTTCTGCCTACATTTTCCTCTAAGAGTTTTACTGTGTCTGGCCTTACATTTAGGTCTTTAATTCATTTTGAGTTTATTTTTCTGTATAGTGTTAGGGATTGTTCTAATTTCATTCTTTTCCATGTAGCTGTCCAGGTTTCCCAGCACCACTTATTGAAGAGGCTGTCTTTTCTCCATTGTATATTCTTGCCTCCTTTATCAAAGATAAGGTGACCCTATGTGCATGGGTTTATCTCTGGGCTTTCGATCCTGTTCCATTGATCTATATTTCTGGTTTTGTGCCAGTACCATACTGTCTTGATTACTGTAGTTTGTAGTTTAGTCTGAAGTCAGGGAGCCTGATTCCTCTGGCTCCGTTTTCCTTTCTCAAGATTGCTTTGGCTACTCGGGGTCTTTTGTGTTTCCATACAAATTGTGAAATTTTTTGTTCTAGTTCTGTGAAAAATGCCATTGGTAGTTTGATAGGGATTGCATTGAATCTGTAGATTGCTTTGGGTAGTATAGTCATTTTCACAATGTTGATTCTTCCGATCCAAGAACACAGTATATCTCTCCATCTGTTTGTATCATCTTTAATTCCTTTCATCGGTGTTTTATAATTTTCTGCATACAGGTTTTCTCTCCTTAGGTAGGTTTATTCCTAGGTATTTTACTCTTTTTGTTGCAATGGTAAAGGGGAGTGTTTCCTTAATTTCGCTTTCAGATTTTTCACCATTAGTGTATAGGAATTCATGAGATATCCATGCAATAATTTCTTTTCCTGCTGCTCTACCAAATCCATTGATTAGCTCTGGTAGTTTTCTGGTAGAGTCTTTAGGATTCTCTATATATAGTATCATGTCATCTGCAAACAGTGACAGCTTTACCTCTTCTTTTCCAATTTGGATTCCTTTTATTTCTTTTTCTTCTTTGATTGCTGTGGCTAAGACTTCCAAAACTATGTTGAATAATAGTGATGAGAGTGGGCAACCTTGTCTTTTCCTGATCTTAGTGGAAATTGTTTCATTTTTTCACCATTGAGAACAATGTTGCCTGTGGGTTTGTCATATATGACCTTTATTATGTTGAGGTAGGTTCCATTTAGCCTACTTTCTGGAGAGTTTTTATCATAAGTGAGTGTTGAATTTTGTCGAAAGCTTTTTATTCCTCTATTGAGATGATCCTATGGTTTTATCCTTCAATTTGTTAATATGGTGTATCACATTGATTGATTTGCATATGTTGAAGAATCCTTGCATTCCTGGGGAAAACCGCATTTGATCATGGTGTATGATCCTTTTAATGTGCTGTTGGATTCTGTTTGCTAGAATTCTGTTGAGGATTTTTGCATCAATGTTCATCATTGCTATTGGCCTGTAGTTTTCTTTCTTTGTGACATCTTTGGTTTTGGTATCAGCATGATGGTGGTCTTGTAGAATGAGTTTGGGTTTGTTCCTCCCTCTGCTATATATTGGAAGAGTTTGAGAAGGATAGGTGTTAGCTCTTCTCTAAATGTTGATAGAATTCACCTGTGAAGCCATCTGGTCCTGGGCTTTTGTTTGCTGGAAGAGTTTTAATCACAGTTTCAATTTCAGTGCTTCTGATTGGTCTGATATATTTTCTATTTCTTCCTGCTTCAGTCTCCAAAGGTTGTGCTTTTCTAAGAATTTTTCCTTTTCTTCCTGGTTGTCCATTTTATTGGCATACAGCTGCTTGTAGTAATCGCTCATGATCCTTTGTATTTCTGCAGTGTCAGTTGTTACTTCTCCTTTTTCATTTCTACTGCTATTGATTTGACTTGTCTCCCTTTTTTTCTTGATGAGTCTGGCTAATGGTTTATCAATCTTGTTTATCTTCTCAAAGAACCAGCATTTGGTTTTATTGATATTTGCTATTGTTTCCTTCATTTCTTTTTCATTTATTTCTGATCTGATCTTTATGATTTCTTTCCTTCTGCTAACTTTTTGGTTTTCTTTTTTCTTCTTTCTCTCATTGATTTAGGTGTAAGGTTAGGTTTTTTATTTGAGATGTTTCTTGTTTCTTGAGGTAGGATTGTATTGCTATAAACTTCCCTCCTAGAACTGCTTTTGCTGCATCCCATAGGTTCTGGGTCATTTTGTTTACATTGTCATTTGTTTCAAGGTATTTTTGATTTCTCCAGTGATCTCTTGGTTATTTAGGAGTGTATTGTTTAGCCTCCATGTGTTCGTAATTTTTACAGTTTTTTCTTGTAATTGATATGTAGTCTCATAGTATTGTGGTCAGAAAAGATACTTGATACAATTTCAATTTTCTTAAATTTACTAAGGCTTAATTTGTGACCCAAGATATGGTCTCTCCTGGAGAATGTTCCATGAGAACTTGAGAAGAAATTGTATTCTGTTGTTTTTGGATGGAATGTCCTATAAATATTAATTAAGTCCATCTTGTTTAATGTATCATTTAAAGCTTGTGTTTCCTTATTTATTTTCATTTTGGATGATCTGTCCATTGGTGAAAGTGAGGTGTTGCAGTCCCCTGCTATGATTGTGTTGCTGTCAGTTTCCCCTTTTATTGCTGTTAGCATTTGCCTTATGTATTGTGGTGCTCCTATATTGGGTGCATATATATTTACAATCATTATATCTTCCTCTTGGATTGAACCCTTGATCATTATGTAGTGTCCTTCTTTGTCTCTTGCAATAGTCTTTTTATTAAAGTTTATTTTGCCTGATTTGAGAATTGCTAGTCCAGCTTTCTTTGATTTCCATTTGCATGGAATATCTTTTTCCTTCCCTTCACTTTCAGTCTGTATGTGTCCCTAGGTCTGAAGTGGGTGTCTTGGTAACAGCATATATATGGGTATTGTTCTTTTATACATTAAACCAGTCTATATCTTTTGGTTGGAGGATTTAATTCATTTACATTTAAGGTAATTATTGATGTGTATGTTCCTATTACCTTTTTGTTAATTGTTTGGGTTTCTTTTTGTAGGTCTTTTCCTTCTGTTGTGTTTCCTGCCTAGAGATGTTCCTTCAACATTTGTTGTAAAGCTGGTTTGGTGGTGCTGAATTCTCTTAGCTTTTGCTTGTCTGTAAAGGTTTTAATTTTTCTGTTGAATATGAATGAGATCCTTGCTGAGTAGCATAATCCTGGTTGTAGCTTTTTCCCTTTCATCACTCTATATATGTCCTGCCACTCCCTTCTGGTTTGCAGAGTTTCTGATGAAAGATCAGCTTTTAATCTTATGGGAATTCCCTTGTATGTTATTTGTTCCTTTTCCCTTGCTGCTTTTAATATTTTTTCTTTGTATTTAATTTTTGATAGTTTGATTAGCATGTGTCTTAGCAAGCTTCTCCTTGGATTTATCCTATATGGGACTCTCTGTTCTTCTTGGACTTGATTGACTATTTCCTTTCCCATTTTAGGGATATTTTCCACTATAATCTCTTCAAATATTTTCTCATACCCTTTCTTTTCTCTTCTTCTTCTATGACCCCTATAATTCGAATGTTCAGGTGTTTAATGTTGTTGCAGATGTCTCTGAGAGTGTCCTCAATTCTTTTCATACTGTTTTCTTTATTCTTCACTCCAGTAATTGTTTCCACTATTTTATCTTCCAGGTCACTTATCTGTTCTTCTGCCTCAGTTATTCTGCTCTTGATTCCTCCTAGAGAATTTTTAATTTCATTTATTGTGTAGTTCATCATTGTTTGTTTGCTCTTTAGCTCTTCTAGGTCCTTGTTAAACCTTTCTTGTATTTTCTCCATTCTATTTCCAAGATTTTGCAGCATCTTTACTATCATTATTCTGAATTCTTTTTCAGGTAGACTGCCTATTTACTCTTCATTTGTTTGGTCTGTTGGGTTTTTACCCTACTCCTTCAATTGCTGCAAATTTCTGTGTTTCCCATTTTGCTTAACTTCCTGTGTTTGGGGTCTCCTTTTTGCAGGGTGCAGATTTGTAGTTCCTGTTGTTTTTGGTGTTGGCCCCCGGTGGGTGAGGTTGGTTCAGTGGCTCGTGTAGGCTTCTTGGTGGAGGGGACTCATGCCTGTGTTCTGGTTGGAGGGGCTTAATCTTGTCTTTCTGGTGAGCAGAGCCACATTTGGTGGTGTGTTTTCAAGTGTCTGTGAACTTAGTATGATTTTAGGCAGCCTCTCTGCTAATGGGTTGTGTTGTGTTCCTGTTTTGCGAGTTGTTTGGCATGGGACTTCCAGCACTGGAGTTTGCTGGCCTTTGGGTAAAACTGGGTCTTTGTGTTGAGATGGAGACCTCTGGGAGAGCTCTCGCTGACTAATATTACATGGAGCCGGGAGGTCTCTGGTGGTCCAATGTCCTGAACTTGGCTCTCTCATGACAGAGGCTCAGGTATGACACCAGGCCAGAGCACCAAGACCCTGTCTGCCACACTGCTCAGAATAAAAGGCAGAAAGAAAGAAAGAAAAAATAATAATAATAAATTTTTAAAAAGAAAAATGATTAAAATAGAAAAAGAATAATAATAAAAAGAAGAGAGGAACTAAACCAATAAACAAATCCACCAGTGGTAACAAGTGCTAAACACTAAACTAAGATAAACGTAAAAATCAGAGATAAATCAGTCACAGACAGCAAACCCCAAGTCTACAGTTGCTCCTAAAGTCCAGCGTAACAATTTTGAGATGATTCATTGTCTATTCGGGTATTGCACAGATGCAAGGTACATCAAGTTGATTGTGAGGATTTAATCTGTTGCTCCTGAGGCTACACAGAGAAATTTCCCTTTCTCTTCTCTGTTCGCACAGCTCCTGGGGTTCAGCTTTGCATTTGGCCCCATCTCTGTATGTAGGTCACCCTCAGGCATGTGTTTCCCACCCAGAGAGGAAGCGGTTAATGCAGTCGCTGATCAGGTCTCTCTTGCTCACTCAGGCCAGGGGCAGGGAGGGGTACAGTAGTCATCATTGGAATGCAGAGCAAGCCTCCGGCAGTAGAGGCCAGCATGACATTGCAACAGCCTGGGGCACACCGTGATTTCTCCCAGAGAAGTTGTCCTTGGATCATGGGACCCTGGCAGTGGTGGGCTGCACAGGCCCCCCAGGGGGTGGTGTGGATAGTGACCTGTGCTTCCATGCAGGATTCTTGGTGACTGTAGCAGCAGCATTAAGGTTCCATGCCCATCTCTGGGGTCCTAGCTGATAGCCACGGCTTGCACCCATCTCTGAAGCTAGTTTAGGTGGTGTTCTGAGTCCCCTCTCCTCATGCACCTTGAAACAATGGTCTCTTGCCTCTTAGGCAGCTCCAGACTTTTTCCCAGACTCCCTCCCATCTAGCTGTGGTGCACTAGCCTGCTTCAGGCTGTCTTCATGCAGCCAACCCCAGTCCTCTCCCTGGTATCTGACCTCTGAAACTTGAGCCTCAGCTTCCAGTCCCCACCCACTCTGGTGGGTGAGCAGAGAAGCCTCTTAGGCTGGTGAGTGCTGGTCGGCACCGATCCTCTTTGTGGGAAGCTCTCCGCTTTGCCCTCTGCATCCCTGTTGCTGCGCTGTCCTCTGTGGCTCCAAAGCTTCCCCCGCCCCCCGCCACCACCCCCATCTCCATAGTGAAGGATCTTCCTAGTGTGTGGAAACTTTTTCTCCTTCACAGCTCCCTCCCAGAGGTGCAGGTCCCATCCCTATTCTTTTGTCTCTCTTTTTTCTTTTGCCCTACCCAGGTCCGTGGGGTTTTTCTTGCCTTTTGGGAAGTCTGAGGTCTTCTGCCAGCGTTCAGTAGGTGTTCTGTAGGAGTTGTTCCACGTGTAGATGTATTTGTGGGGAGGAAGGTGACTTCCATGTCTTACTCCTCTGCCATATTGAAGATCCTGAAAGTTTATCTTTAAAAAAAAATGTGTTACAGAAGCCATGTGGTTATTTTTGATTAAATATTAAAATATTTTAGACTAAATTGTTAGTTTTATATTAAATAGCAGTTTTCTCCATGATATCAAGCAAATTCTTGCCTCGGTGTTTTGACCATGTTTTTATATTTTTGTTCCAAATATAAATTTTGATTTGTTTTTGGCTACATCTAGAAAAAGGTGAACTCTTCCAGGCAATGCCACAAGTCTAGATTTAAATTTTCTCAACAGAATAAGAAATTCTGCCAAAAGCCATTTGAAACATGATATTTAAGAATCTTTATCATCATGACTAATTCACTGGAAAGGGAAGAGAATAGGGATTGGTGGAGAAAGGAAGAAAAAGAAAACTCAGGGGACCAGCAAAAATTAATACTAGGATGACTCTTTGAAAAAATATTCAAAATCTTTCAATATTACCTTTTATTCTCTGTGAAGCCAAAATTTACACATCCATGTGGCCATTTTATTTTAAAATATATTTTAATTATTTCATTTTTTGTTGCTTGTACCAAAATATTTGGATTCTGTATCAATATATAATAAAAGTTAAGCGCCTTAATGCAATACATGAAAAACCTAAGAAAAACTTAAGAATTCAAGTGAAATAGATTTTAAAGACAAAGCTGGTAGTAAAAGTCCTAATTTAAACTCCTATAACCTTTGCTCTATTTCTTATTTCAACATATGCCTCTTAAATCTTTATATCCATTATTATTAAGACCTAGACTAGAGGTCAAATAATGGAGCACGGATCTTCAACTCTGTCATATCTTAGCTGCATGATCATTAGCCTGTTTCTTCATCAGTTTCGTTTTAGAGGAAGGAGAAATGAACATGACAGCATTTTGTAATGCTGCAAAAAAGTAGGGCACTATTAGTCATAGTCTCTCAGCTTCTAGTAAATTGGCCAGATTGACAGTACAGAGAAGAGAAAACAACTAAAATGTTCAGATTAATCCACAGAATACTGTTAAGGGCTTCAATAAGAGATCACCACAGTCCCAAAGATAAGTCTGCTTGTGGAGTGAAATTCTACTTGTTTCTCATGTAATGAAGATATGGCAAAAGGATCTTATAGCCTATAATATTACCTTTTCATGAAAGTTTTATGAGTATTGATAAGATAAAATATATGTAAAGAACTTATCTCTGAAAAGAAAATTGAAATACAATAAAATTTAAAATATTGCCTTAATACATGGTTAAAAAAACAAAAAGATGACCAAGAATAGAATATGAAATCAATGCATTATGTTATATGTTCTATATATAAATGGGTCCTTATGTATAGATTTGCTGTAAATTGGACATTCAACAATTCATTTTTCTCACAGCTCTTGGTTTTTCTTGATTTTGAACTCTTTGTCCTGATAATTCTCCTGTGAGGAAGTTCTAGTTGCTGTGGGTAAGAAGTTACCATGTTTATAAGCATGCTGATCTTATTGTATTAGCAAAAGATAACAATCAAGTGAATTGTTCTTTCAAACCCAGAAGTGGCAAAATACTAAACCACACCTTAAGAAAGATAAATGGTGAGCTCTAAATCTTTGGAGCAATGAACAATTTCAGAGCAAGGAAAAGAGATGATTTTGTGAGCCAAAGACTCACAAAGTTGTTCCAGTGTGCTGCAGCTCTGGTGAGAGACAAAAGAATTACGTCTCACAGATAGTCCAGCAATAGGCTATCGGTAGCTTATGGCCTGGCAAGGTCAAGACCCAGAACTGGGCCAGTGGTGCAGGATGGCTGTCAGAGCCATCATCTCAGAGAACCCAGATAGTAATTTACTAAAATAGGCCATTTAGAGAAATGGAGCCAGGATAGGCCATTTCCCAGAAATGGATAGCATGGCCATTCTCTGTGTGGTTTTGCACATGAATAGCCTGAAAATTTAGAGGAGGACAGAGGGAGAGCCTGACAAAGCCATAAGATAATAGAAATTGAAAGACATAATGGGGAAAAATTTGAGAATCTCAGATTTAACAGAGGCATCCGGGGACATTAGATGGAGCAATTCTAAGGCTGGTAGCCTATAGCATGTGGTATCTCCTGTCTTACTGACAAAGGATTCTGAAGAAAATAAATAAAATGGAATTTGTTATCTGATATCATTTTACGTTATAGAAAGTTATTTAGATTTGAGATGGTCAAATTATTCTAGTACCAGGATCCCAGGTATAAAGTCACTACATTCTTTTTTTTTTAACATCTTTATTGGAGTATAATTGCTTTACAATGGTGTGTTAGCTTCTGCTTTATAACAAAGTGAATCAGTTATACATATACATATGTTCCCATATCTCTTCCCTCTTGTGTTTCCCTCCCTCCCACCCTCCCTATCCCACCCTCTAGGTGGTCACAAAGCACCAAGCTGATCTCCCTGTGCTATGGGGCTGCTTCCCACTAGCCATCTATTTTACGTTTGGTAGTGTATACATGTACATGCCACTCTCTCACTTCATCACAGCTTACCCTTCCCCCTCCCCATATCCTCAAGTCCATTCTCTAGTAGGTCTGTGTCTTTATTCCTGCCTTACATCTAGGTTCTTCATGACATTTTTTTTTCTTAGATTCCATATATATGTGTTAGCATACGGTATTTGTCTTTCTCTTTCTGACTTACTTCACTCTGTATGACAGACTCAAGGTCCATCAATCTCACTACAAATAACTCAATTTCATTTCTTTTTATGGCTGAGTAATATTCCGTTGTGTATATGTGTCACATCTTCTTTATCTGTTCATCCACTGATGGACAATTAGGTTGCTTCCATCTCTTGCCTATTGTAAATAGAGCTGTAATGAACATATTGGTACATGACTCTTTTGGAATTATGGTCTTCTCAGGGTATATGCCCAGTAGTGGGATTGCTGGGTCATATGGTAGTTCTATTTGTACTTTTTTAAGGAACCTCCATACTGTTCTCCATAGTGGCTGTACCAATTCACATTCCCACCAGCAGTGCAAGAGTGTTCCCTTTTCTCCACACCCTCTCCAGCATTTATTGGTTCTAGATTTTTTGATGATGGCCATTCTGACGGGTGTGAGATGATATCTCATTGTAGTTTTTATTTGCATTTCTCTAATGATTAATGATGTTGAGCATTCTTTCATGTGTTTGTTGGCAATTTGTATATCTTCTTTGGAGAAATGTCTATTTAGGTCTTCTGCCCATTTTTGGATTGGGTTGTTTGTTTTTTTGTTATTGAGCTGCATGAGCTGCTTGTATATTTTGGAGATTAATCCTTTGTCAGTTGCTTCATTTGCAAATATTTTCTCCCATTCTGAGGGTTGTCTTTTGGTGCTGTTTATGGTTTCCTTTGCTGTGCAAAACTTTGAAGTTTCATTAGGTCCCTTTTGTTTATTTTTGTTTTTACTTCCATTTCTCAAGGAGGTGGGTCAAAAAGGATCTTGCTGTGATTTATGCCATAAAGTATTCTGCCTATGTTTTCCTCTAAGAGTTTGATAGTGTCTGACCTTAAATTTAGGTCTTTAATCCATTTTGAACTTATTTTTGTGTATGGTGTTAGGGAGTGTTCTAATCTCATACTTTAACATGCAGCTGTCCAGTTTTCCCAGCACCACTTATTGAAGAGGCTGTCTTTTCTCCACTGTATATTCTTGCCTCTTTTATCAAAGATAATGTGACCATATGTGCGTGGGTTTATCTCTGGGCTTTCGATCCTGTTCCATTGATCTATATTTCTGTTTTTGTGCCAGTACCATACTGTCTTGATTACTGTAGCTTTGTAGTATAGTCTGAAGTCAGGGAGCCTGATTCCTCCAGCTCCGTTTTTCGTTCTCAGGATTGCTTTGGCTATTCGGGGTCTTTTATGTTTCCATACAAATTGTGAAATTTTTTGTGCTACTTCTGTGAATAATGCCAGTGGTAGTTTGATAGGGATTGCGTTGAATCTGTAGATTGCTTTCAGTAGTAGAGTCATTTTCACAATGTTGATTCTTCCAATCCAAGAACATGGTATATCTCTCCCTCTATTTGTATTATCTTTAATTTCTTTCATCAGTTTCTTATAATTTTCTGCATACAGGTCTTTTGTCTCCTTAGGTAGGTTTATTCCTAGATATTTTATTCTTTTTGTTGCAATGGTAAATGGGAGTGTTTTCTTAATTTCACTTTCAGATTTTTCATCATTATTGTATAGGAATGCCAGAGATTTCTGTGCATTAATTTTGCACCTGCTCCTTTACCAAATTCATTGATTAGCTCTAGTAGTTTTCTGGTAGCATCTTTAGGATTCTCTATGTATAGTATCATGTCATCTGCAAACAGTGACAGCTTTACTTCTTCTTTTCTGATTTTGATTACATTCATTTCCTTTTCTTCTCTGATTGCTGTGGCTAAAACTTCCAAAACTAAGTTGAATAAGAATGGTGAGAGTGGACAACCTTGTCTTGTTCCTGATCTTAGTGGAAATGGTTTCAGTTTTTCACCATTGAGGACGATGTTGGCTGTGGTTTTGTCATATATGGCCTTTATTATGTTGAGGAAAATTCCCTCTATGCCTACTTTCTGGAGAGTTATTATCATAAATGCAGGTCACCCCATTCTTGTAACCTGAGGTCTGATGTTTCTGTGCTTCCTTCCTTCCTTCCCCCACAACCCTGTGATGAGCCTGAGGAAAAGAGAAGATACAAGATTTTTTATCTACATCCATTTGTTTTCTGTCTGATATTGGAAAGTCCTGTCCAGAGATTTAAGATTCAATGCAGATTTTTCCGGAGAATGAGAAAACGTCACTGCCTTATCATACCTCCACATAGCCATTCCTAATCTTGTTCAATCCATTCTCTCTGCCTGGAATGACATTGCCTCCCTCCCCTTGTTCAAATTTTCCTTATCCTTCAAAGCCTAACTCAATCATCTCTTTTCTCCTATGAAGCCAACTCCAATCCTTTCTCTCCTCAAGCAATTAATTGTGCTTTTTGGAATTATTTTAATAATATGTTAATGCTTGGGTAATATTGTCTTTATTATTGTATTTTACTTATGCATGTCTCTCTTCCCCATGAGGCTAAAAAATAACCTCTGGCGTTGAGATTAGAGTTAAAATCCTGATTTGGCTACTTCTTAGCTGGATAATCTAAGACAAATCACTTGCAAAGCTTTCTATGCCTCAGTATCTTCAAGTATAATGAGGATATAATAATAAAAACACCACATATGATATATTGGCCAGATACTGTAAACTAATACAATTAAAATACTTCCAAAATATCTGGTAGGTAGTCAGTATTCAACAAATGTCAGCTATTGCTATTTCTATTATTTTCTTTGAGGACTTCCAGATTTCACCCTTACTGGTGCATGATAAGTTCCCAAGAATGTTTGCTTGTGACTGAGCAACCCTGATTTTCTCCTAATACACATCAGCACTTTCGATGCATCTTTGGTGAGACAAAAATAATAATAATAATAAAACAATGGGCTTCTCTGATTGGTCAGCACCATATGATGGCTTATGACTTGAAAAATTTGAAATACTAATTTAAAATGAGCAGTGCAGTTTTAAGGGTAGTGAGAGATTATGCCAGGGATTACTTTTCCATGAAAAAGAACATGTCATTGTCATGAATCTGAAGATAGTGCAAGAATCAGAGTTAAGCATGATGTCAAATACTAGGGTATCATCAAAGTTTAGAACGAGCAAATGCACTGGCATGTGAATCTTAAAAGTCAAGATGGATGTGGACCAAGTATGGGGAATCCAAAAGGTGAAACAGAAAGGTATGAGTTGAAGCATGGTTAGAATATCTAATAGGAGGTAACAAGGAGAGTTCAGGTTTAGGAATGAGATATAGAACAACTGGATGACATTTGGGCTGAGCATCTAAGAATAGGCTCACAGCAGGCTGGAACACAGACTGTGGTTTGACTCTTCAAGCTTGGCAATGCTCACTGGTCTTCTACTCTGGCTTAAAGCAGCCTCCTGGTACATGCAGATAAGAAATGGCAGGTGCAAGTTGCTTCCCTGGGTGAGGGAGTGTTTTTCAGATGCCAGTGCCTACAGGGAAGCTTCTTCTCACCAGGCAACTAACAACTATATTAAGTGCCCAAAGCTAATGAAGGATCCCTAAAGGAAAAGATACACTGTGCTAAAACATTTAGTCAAGGATTAAGTTCAATCATTCTAGCTAAATCCATCTTAAAGACAGGGTGCTTACATGAACTTCTTTAATCATGCCTCTATTTTCATAATTCTTTTCTTAAAGCATCTTCTTCCAAAAGTCAATCTATCTTCCATTTATTTACTCAAGTTTTTACTTTTCATTGCCTTAATATTTCCTACACTATTTCTTTCATACAATTGAGGGTGCTTGCTATAAAATCATACTAGTCATTGCCTCATGTAAAGAGGTGATAATTATTTTTCTTTTCTCCTCAACCCATATTGTGGAAACTTCCCACATGCTCTTCTCAATATCTTCTTCCACAGCTGTGCTGCTTGAATACAGGGCCATATGTACCACCTACCTGCCCACATTCACTTGATCATAGAAGTCAGATTCTCTCTTCTAGGGTTTTGTAATTGAGATTCAGAGACTTTCATTACTTCCTGTGGAACCCTTGGATTGGCATGTTATTTAGGCTGCTATAGATCTTTCCTGCCATGTGCAAAGGGCAGTAAATAAAGCTGTTATATTAGGACTTTCTGTTGCAAGATAGAAATACAGCTCATATTCGTTTAAGCAAAAGAGGACAGATATAACTTCACTGAACAATTTTGAGGTATGTAGTTTCATGGATGTCTGTAACAGGGTGTTTATACATATTTATAAAGAACTTTTCATCTTCCAACTCTGTTTTTTTCTATGTTTGTTTTATTCTTTGTCAGGAAAGATGGCTCCAACAGCTACTGTGTATGTGATTCTTAAACATTTTGATCTTAGAACCAGTGAGAGCCCGCATATCAAAACTATATAAGAACACTTACAACTTAACAATAAACCAGTTTTTAAAAGACAAAGGATTTGAAAATTTTACTAAAGAAGATATATGTATTGCAAATAAACATATAAAAAAGTGTTAAATATAATTTGTAACCATTAACTAGTAAGGCTAAAATTTAAAAGACTGACTATACCAAGTGTTGGAAAGAATGTGGAATAACAGAAAAATGTGGTACTTTGAGAAGTTTTACAAAATTAAATAATGTGTTAATAAGACTCAGCAAAAAAGAAATAAAGAGAAAGAAAAAAATATATATATATATTGGAAATATAAGAGGGAATAGGTATTATCATAGACCCTATGGACACTAAGAGGATAAAATTACCAAAATTGAAGAAATAGAAAATATGAATAGCTATATATTTTTAAAAGTGAATTAACTCATAATTAAAATTCTTACAAAGAAAATATCAGACTGGATTGTTATAAACTTATCAAAGTTTTAAGGAAAAAATAGCACAAATTTCATAAAAGCTCTTTTAGAATATAGAAGGAAAAGAATCTCACTTCTTTTATAAATCCAGAATAATCCTGATAAGAAATCATGACAAAGGCATTTTAAGAAAAAAATTATACAATAGTATCACCTATGGATATAGGTACAAAAGACCTTTACAAAAATATTGGCATATGTAATGTAGAAATATATAGAAATGAGCAAATAAGATTTATTGGAGGAAGTCAATTTTGGTTTAACAGTAAAAAAGAACAAAGTAACGTGCTTTATATAATAGAGAAAAATCATATACATAAGAATTTTAAAATGATGAAAAAGCAGTTAACTTTATTCAGCACTCATTTATGAGAAATAAAAATTTTCAGGAAACTACAAATGTAAGGGAACTTTTTCAATTTGGGAAAGTGTATCTCTATTAAAAACTACAGCTAAAATTTTCCACAATAGTGAAATAGTAAACCCTTTCCCCTGGTGGCAAACAAGGCAAGAATGTTGAATCTCACCACTTTTATTCAACCTTGTACTGGAAGTCCAATCTAGTGTAATAAGAAAGGAAAAAGAAATAAAAGCCATAAGAATTGAGGGAAAAAAGTAAAACTTTGCAGGTGATATAATTTTTTATTGTGAACATTCTAAGGCATCTTCTGCACAAATGCTAGAACTAGTACATGAATTTATCATGGTTGCATGATACAAGATCAACATAATTATATATATATGAGCAGAAAACAATTGGAAAATAAAATCCAAAAAACAATTCCATTTATAATTACATCAAAAGCATAAAATAATTAAGAACTGGGCTTCCCTGGTGGCTCAGTGGTTGAGAGTCTGCCTGCCGATGCAGGGGACACAGGTTCGTGCCCCGGTCTGGGAAGATCCCACATGCTGCGGAGCAGCTGGGCCCGTGAGCCATAGCCGCTGAGCCTGCGCGTCTGGAGCCTGTGCTCCGCAATAGGAAAGGCCACAACAGTGAGAGTCTCGCGTACCGCAAATAATAATAATAATAATAATAATAATAATAATTAAGAACCAATTTAATGAAATATATACAAACTTGTAAACTGATAACTAAACACATTTCTGAAAGAAATTAAAGTCCTATGTAAATGGAAATGAATTACACATGGATTAGAAAACTCAATATTGTTTAAATGTCGACTCTTTCCAGATTGGTGAATATATCCCATGTGAACCAATTAAAAATTTCAAGACTTTTGCATAGATTGACAAACTGATTCTAAAATGTATTTGGAAGAGCAAAAGATCTAGAAAAGTGATAACACTGTTCAACATTGTAAAAAAAACAAAGATGGAAAGATTGACATTACCTGATTTCAAAACTTTGTATAAACCTACAGTAATCAACACAGAAAGATATTGGCATAAAGGCTGACAAATATGTCAATGCAATAGAAGAGAGGGTCCCCAAATAGACCTGCATGTATATGGTAAATAGTTATTTGACAAAAGTGCCAGCCAATTGAATGGGGTAAGAAAAGTGTTGTCAAAAAAAACAAAAAAAATCATGCTAGACCAAATATGTGCATATGGGGAGAAAATAAACTTTCATTTCTTCCTTGTACCACCTACAAAACTTAATTATATGCATTGGTTATATACATTGCTGGTGGGAGAGTAACACAGCACAGCCACTTTGGAAAATATTTGGCATTTCCTCATAAAGTTGAAACATAAAAACCACAGCTATAAAACCTCTAAAAGAAAATATTGAAAAATACCTTTACAGTCTTGGGGTAGGCAAAGATTTCTTAGAGAAGACACAGAAAGCACTGACTAAAGAGAAATAATAAATTTGACTTCATTGAATTAAAAACACCTGTTCACCTTAAGCCACTATTACAAAAAGACAAGCCACAACCTGGGAGAGATTTTTTGCAATAAATATTTTTGACAAAGCACTTATCTCCAGAATATATAAAGCACTTCTACCTATAAATTAAAAAGAAAAAACAACTCCATATGAAAATGAGCAAAAGATTGCTAGAGACATTTAACAAAAGACATATAGGTGGTCAACGAGCACATGATATCACTAGTCACTAGTGAAATGCAAAAATACACCTACAATGATGTACTGCTACACATATACTGGAATGGCTAATTAACAAGACTGAAAACATCAATATTGGCAAGTGTGGTGAAACTAAAACCCTCATACATTGCTGGTGTGAGTGTAAAATTTTAAGGCCATTTAGGGAAACTGTTTTGGTAATTTCTCATATAGTTAAGACTCATCTGCTCTATAATCAGAAATTCCTCTCCTAGGTATTTACTCAAGGATATCAAAAAAAAGATATACAGAAAAAGAAGGTTCATAGCAACTTTAGTCACCAAAATAAAAAGCTGGAATAACCCAAACGTCTATTAATAGCTGAATACATAAACAAATTGTGGAGTAGTCATACAAATGGATACTACTTACCAATAAAAAAAATTAACTACTGATACATGCAACGACATGGATGAATTTTAAAAAATATTAAGCAGAAGAA
The DNA here is from genome assembly GCF_963924675.1 of Phocoena phocoena. Lineage (NCBI taxonomy): Eukaryota > Metazoa > Chordata > Mammalia > Artiodactyla > Phocoenidae > Phocoena > Phocoena phocoena. The sequence continues at coordinate 7,390,941 of NC_089222.1, read as the reverse complement.
GCCAGACACACACAAAAAAACACACACCATTATTCTATTTATAAAAGCTCAACAGCGGGCAAAATTAATTTATAATCAGAAATCAGAATGTAGTTGCCTAGAGGATGGGACTGGCTAGAAAGAAGCACAAGGTAATTTCCTGGGGTGATAAAAATGTTCTATGTCTTAAGTGTGGTTATATAGGTATGTGCAGTTGTCCAAACACATCATGTATGTTTTATTGTTTGTAAAGTATCCTTAAATTAATACCAAGGGGAGAAAGGGGCTGGAATGAATTGCGAGGTTGGGATTGACAGACATACATAACTATGTATAAAATAGATAACTAATGAGAATTGACTGTATAGCACAGGGAACTCTACTCAGTGCTCTGTGGTGACATAAAAGAGAAGGCAATCCAAAAAAGAGGGGATATATGCATACATACACCTGATTCACTCTGCTGTACAGCAGAAACTAACACAACATTGTAAAGCAACTATACGCCACCAAAAATAAAAAAGATTTAAAAAAGAATCTTAATTAAAAGCAAACTAAAAAGAAACAAGAGACATGTTTTAAAAGTAGAATTAGGAGGAGAAAACAATCAACAGAGCCTCAGCTAAAGACAGTGATCTTTCAATTGGTTTGCAGTTCAAACTTTCAGGCAGCTCAGAAGAATTGGCCTGAACTTCAGGCAGGCCTGCAGTTCTCTTCCGCTTTTTGGCTGTGTGACCTTGAGCCAATGTCTTAACCTTTCTTGGCCTTAACCTGTAAAATGAAGAAATTGGATTAAATGCTGTTTCCTCCAAATGTAGTGAAATGCGTATTAGGCATATGTTGCAAGTTCAATCTCCTTCAGTCATATGGCACTCAGCCAAGTGTCCAAATCTCTTACTGCTGCATATCACTTGTCACCCAGACATTTGTTGTTTTAGCCCAGTGCTGGATCTGTGAAGAAACAGAACTAACATTGTGTCCTCAAGTGTAGAGTTGAGTACTTCCTACCTTGTACCTTGAGATTCTTTCCTGAGGGGAGGATTTGGTCATAGGAAAAAAACTATGACTATGCAGCTTGTTTTGATTTTTAAACAGAAATCAGAGATAGCTGTTTGGAATTCCAGTTCTAGATCTGTGACTTTGATTATTTTAAAATATATTTAAATTATTTAAAAATAATCCACTGGGCCTTATTTTTATCATCTTCAAAATAAAAAGGTTTTCCTGGAGGATATCCAAAATTCATTACAGAAATAATGTCCCCTCTCACCTAGTGTCTCTGCACTTTAGTCTCTTTAAAACATTAGAATTATTTTTTCTAAAATGTCAAACTAATTTTACTCCTCCTGGGGTCAAATCTTTGACTTCCCGTCATCCCAATGCACCATGCAGAGGCTTGCACCTGCAGGTGTCAGGTGGGTTATCTCCAATTACACATCCGTCTGCAGTCGTTTGAACCATTGGTCATTAGGTGTGTTTCAGACACACCAAAAAGTCAACTGTCTCCGTAACATGGCTCATCTGCTCCTTCTGCCTGAGAAACTCATTCACAATTTACTGAGTTAGATTCAAGCTTCAGCTCAAAGTTTTCCTGTCTTTGAAGAATGATTTGATCATTTTCTTCCCTTCTGCTTAACTACCCTCCTCTCCACCCCTATGAGGAGTTAGAAGTCCCTTCTTAGTGGTCCATGTTCCACAGTATTCACATAACTTTGCCTATCTTTAAGAAACAAAACCGCACAAACCCTGCTCCCCCTTCAAACACTTACGCTTATGTGAAACAAAGAAGCTGAATTTACTACCCGATAAGCAAGGGGTAACTGCTCCCCTAGAACACAGACTCTGAACAAAGCAAGAGCCAACCTTAGGTCACGTTTGAAGTGTGCTACTTACTGGTTGGCTGACTTTTAGAATGAAATAATGCCATTTGCAGCAAGGTGGATGGACCTAGAGATTATCATCTAAGTGAAATAAATCAGACAGAGAAAAACAAATATCATATGATATCGCTTATAGGTGGAATCTAAAAAGATGATACAAATAAACTTATTTACAAAACAGAAACAGACTCACAGACTTAGAAAACACACTTATGGTTACCAAAGGGGAAAGGTGAGGGAGGGATAAAATAGGAGTTTGGGATTAACATATACCCACTACTTTATAGATAATAGATAACCAACAAGGATGTACTGTTTAGCACAGGGAACTCTACTCAATATTCTGTAATAACCTATATGGGAAAAGAATCTGAAAAATAATGGATATATGTATATGAATAACTGAATCATTTTGCTGTACACCTGAAACTAACACAACATTGTAAATCAACTATACCCCAATATAAAATAAAAATTAAATTAAAAAAGAAGGAATGGGGTTTAGGGAATGGCTGAATTTCCGAGGCATGGGTTTTGAAAGGAGGCTCCTACTGATGGGCTGAGATTAATACTGATTCTGTGATTACTTATTACAGTTTGAGACTAGAGCCAAAGAATAGATTTTTAAATTCCTAACTTAATCATAATACTTGACATTTCATATATAAGCCATTGATTTTTTTTGTCTCTCTTCTCACTAGACAAAGTTCTTGATGGCTGGAATGCTGTCAAGTTCATCTTTATATCTAATAGATGTTCAAATATGAATGAGTAAATATTTGAAAATATTTTATAATAAATAATTTTGAAATATATTATTTCATGTGTATTTACCAATGGAAGCACAAGTCTAACCCTGGTATCATGATCCTAACTCAATATTTGAAAGTACTTATGGTAGAGCCAAAAAAAGAAATAAATAATAGTATGAAGAGCATCTCTAAAAAATTAGCACCAGTTACAAAATCCTGATATTGGCAACTTGATCAGATTTTTTTCCTGATTCCGCCATCAGTATTTTGGAAAACTTATTCCTGATTTATACCAGTTCATATTGGTTGTTTACCTATTATTATCTGTTAATGTCTGTCTATTATTCCCATTGAGAACATGGCGTGTAGAGAAACAGGTAGGGAGACCCATCATTAGAGGACAATTAGCCTAAGGCTCAAGGAAGTATTAGATTTCTTTCCTTTATTCTTACGATTTTAAAATCCAAGAACAAATAAACCACAAGGAAGAGAGTGTAAGTTACTTTGTCCTAGGATATTTTTCACATATGAAGATGTGGGAAAATGAAGGCATTCTATTCTTATCAGTGCCAGGGGCTGCTATTGGAGTATCTTACACGCACAAACTCGTATTTGCTAAAAAACACCTTAATAGGTATTTTCAAGACTGCCTACAGAAGGTGATTTACCTGCTGTCTCCCACCTGAAGAGCGATAGGAGGTGAAATTTATCTGGAAAAAATGTTGCTTAGAAACATATCACCCATCAGCACAGAATCACTTAGACACAGTATAAGCTCTACTGCAGTTATGAAATGAGAGACCATCCTTTATATAAAATAACGAGACTGAAAAAAAAAATAACGAGACTTAAGGGGTGGAGAGCTGGACTGCTCATTTCAGCACTCAGATTTACACTGGCATTTTTTATTCTGATAATTTTCCTAAAAGGGGTCATGCTTACTCTGCCACTTTTCGTTCTGCTTACCTACATAGTAAATTTAGACAAGAAGTTTGTACTTCTATGAAAATGAGAATAGGCCATGTATTACTGTGACCAAATGTTTTTCTCAGTCATGTTGGAACACATGTTATACGCAAATAAAATATTCCCTCAAGCACTATTGCCTTTATTTGAAATAACTTTAGGACATACCTTGAGAAGATGTAATTGTCCCACTGTCAGTATTTATGATTCCACAAAATGAGGTCAAAAGGCATTTATGCCACGGAGCAACTAAGCCCGTGTGCCACAACTACTGAGCCTGTGCTCTAGAGCCCACAAGCCACAACTACTGAGCCCACGTGCCACAGCTACTGAAGCCCATGTGCCTAGAGCCCGTGCTCCGCAGCAAGAGAAGCCACTGCAATGAGAAGCCCGCGCACCGCAACAAAGAGTAGCCCTCGCTCGCTGCAACTAGAGGAAGCCCATGAGCGGCAATGAAGACCCAACACAGCCAGAATAAATAAATAAATAAAAGAAACTTTTGTTAAAAAAAGGCATTTTGATGGTGTTCAGAGAGCCTTTGATTTGGGGCATCATTTTTCGTGTTAACACCTTAGGGTCCAGCAGACATGACCCTTTAGAATTCAATATAGAATTGAACCTGAGTCTTGCTCTAGTATGGGAAACATTTGTATGGATGGTGTTCAAGCTCAAAAAATGGGTCCAGATTTCCATATGTCCTTGGGGATTCGGTAATGGTGGGCTACCAAGGGTCCTATTTGCAGTAAGAACTCTACTGGGCTTACCCATTTGAAGTTTTAAGGAAATTCTAAGTAAGAATCATCATTGGGCTCAGAAATATCCACAGGAAGGTAACTAATACCTGAAACACTATTCTTGAGGAGAACACCTTGTCAAAGTGGTATTGTCCTCAATAGGATTGGCTTCATGGGCATATGGCCTGGGCAGCCACAAAGCCCCCAGACATAATGTAATCTTCTGCTGTCCATTGTCTTGAATTTCTTAATTTCTTTTAACAAAAGACTTCACATTTTTATCTTGAATTGGTTCCACAAATTATAGAGCTGGTCTTGCTTCTTGAGCCAAGAAAAATCCAATGGCAGTCTGTCTTGCTCCAGGACAACAAAGGGATGTGACGGAGAAGCATTTTTGTGTCATGCTTAGTAGATTTACTAATCTGACACCATGAGGAGTTGTTTAACTTGCACAACATGGGGAAATATACGAAACCTAGCAAGGGAAGGGTAACCCCCTGTCAGCATTGCAGCAATGCTGACAGTGAAAAACAAGATTATGTTGGGCTAACACTGGGAGCCCATGAGCTTGAAAGCAGCCCTGGAATTGAGGTCTGAAGTATCTCTGGGCCAGAGAGACTTTTGTTTTGGACACTCACATGGAATCAGTTTGAGCCACGTAGGATACATGTGGAAAAGAGAAGACTGTCACAATTGTCCTCCCAGGGGTACACGTCTATTACAGATGGAGAAGACTGCAAAGGTAGGAGCAAAGGGAGCCCTGCTGAAAGCAGAAGTTAGAATTTCTGAAAAAAATCTGTAGTCTTGAAGAATGGAAAACAAAGTTCAAATGGAAACTTTCTTCTGACAAGTATGATCTTGGAAACAAGTGTCTATGTTAAAGTTTCTATGATTTTGAAACTTCCGTAAAAGTAGAGCTGCTTAGGGCTTAAATAAAGTCAAAGAGAGGCCCTTAGAAAAATATCAGGAACATAGCTTTGCATTTCTATTACATTTTGTGAAAGCTAGAAGGAAGAGATCTATTGTGAGGTTTTTTCTTTGTGAAATCTGAATATTGTGAGTATGTATAAGTTTGTATAAAGAAGTCTTCATGAGTAAAGCCTGAAAAATTGGAAATTTGTGAAGCCTAGTGGGAATGTGGATATAAGATAGGTCTTTTACACAGGGATAAGCAGATTTTTAAAATATGTCTATAAAACTGGCTTGGACTCTGGTAGAAACAGATGGTCTTGTAGACAGTTTGGATTAAAGTGAAAAGAAATATTGCTTACTATGAGATGGTCCAGCATTCCAATGAGAGGTACACCTCAGCCTGAATGCTGGTTGAAATTTGACCGTGAAAAGACACATGGGGGCCCAATAACTGCCTTATTGCCACTCTTCAATTGTAAACTACCTGAGGGCAGGACCAGCCTCTATCATGGTATTGCTGATAATGAGAACACTTGATTCATTGTGATGAGCAAAGCTGGGTTCACGAGCAACAACATCAAAGAACAAATAAAAGAGGAATATTTAAATCAGTCATGGATGTTATTTTGCTTGTGCGATAGGGCAGGACTCCAATTTTTTAAAGTCTAATTACTAGTTGGGAACCTTCCTGAATTGTTCAGTGTCATGCTGAAGTTATTGAAACCTTTTCTTTGGTTAAGTATCATGGTATCTAATGAAGAATTTCTTACCAGAGAAATTCTGCTCTGTCATCAGAATTCAGAAGAGAAATAGATGACAGTAATTAGCATATGTTCTCCATCTAACTGCTTTAAAAAATATATCATGCGGTACAAATGCTCATTTGTAAGAGATGGCTCCAGAATTCTGGGTGGTATCACTATTTGTCTATTGGCTCCAAATTTATCCATTGACTTCAGACATTCAGAAGGCTGAGAACCTCCTCAGCTTGCAAGGCAGCCTGGTAAAGCAAAAACAACATGGAGCTTTGACAAAATAAACTTGGATTTGAATTATAGCCTCATCAATTACTAGCCTTGTTATATAAGCAATATTTTTTTTTCCTCATGTTAGTGGACATTATATTATTGATAGGCCAGATTATATTGTTACAACAAACAATCCCCAGAACTCAATGGCTTTACACAAAAATGTTTATTTCTTGTTTATAATACCTGTTCAACCTGGGTTGATTGGGCTCTGCATGCTGAAGTGACTTGAGGACCCATGCTTATGGAGAGGTGCTTCCATGAAATCAATGGAAAAAGGAAAATTCCATGTGTATTCTGCACTAGACCTCACAGCTTTGACTTGGAAATGACACATGGCACTGTCAGTCGCGTTACATTGGTCAAACAAGTCACGTTGCCATGACAAACTTCAAAGTAGGTAGTCGGGTGCGTTCCCATCCTGTGCCCAGAAAGGGCGGAGAATTTAAATATTTTCAAGCAACACCAATGACTACCACAGAAAAAATAGTGCCTTCTCCACAGGGTTATTGTTTAATAATGTATGAAGCATCTTGACAGTAGTAGAGGGTCAAAAAATGGCAGTTATTATTAGAAGTAGGTTTAATTAAATAAAATATTTATAATCATGATTTTCAGGTAAGTGTGGCAGATTAAATAATCATGGTTAACTGAAAACATTCCCCAAGTTTATCTGCAATTATAATTATAGTTTAACTATAATTAAAGTTAAATAAAATATTTTAAAAGCTATAAACCAACAATAAGAAAAATGGGAGAGTAAATGATAGAAGAAGAAAATGTGCCAAAGATTTTTAAAAGATGCCTCAAGGCGTATATCAAAGAGAACAATGAGGCGAAGTCAGGAAGTGAGTATGAATACTCTGGGATTTTAGGAATGTAAAGTTTTGGAATTATTAATCATGAGGGATTTGGAAGAGTAGATCTTGGGAACATGCTGAGCTGGGGACTGGAATCTGAGATCCACATGTTTAGCTGGAAGTTTTGAAGAGCCAAGAGCTTCTGTGAAATACAGGTTGGAAAAAAAAAATTGTCTGACAGCAAAGTCCATAACGAAATCTATCAGGCCCTGTCACAGTTCTGAATGGAAAAACAACTAATAACAAAAATATCCTTCTATAGAATATTTAGCGATGATTTGTTCCTGAGCTGGTCTTGACTCTTAATTTATTCTATTTTCTAAAGAGCCTGGGAAATCAGAGCAGACATTAAATTAAAGAGCTTCCAAAATAGATAAGTAGAAATTAACAGAAAATTTACAAAAAAATGAAGTTCTTCCAGGTTGCTGGCTACCCCTCACCCCAGTAGGAACAAATAACTGTCTGGAGGAAAACTGCTGGCTGCTAACATAAGTTACATGGGTTAAATTCAGCCAAACAATGAATTCACTATAAAAAATTAACATACACACAGAGAAAAGTCACCATGAATTATATTAAAACAGACAAACAGAAAACAAAAACTTCACATGATCTAGACTAGTGGTTGGCAAATTCATTCTGCTGCCTGTTCTTACAAATAAAGCTTTATTGGAACTCAGCCATGCTCATTTCTTTATGCATTGTCTATGGCTACTTGTAGTCTATAATGGCAGAGCTGAGTAATTGTGAAAGAGATTCTATAGTCCACAGCTTAAAATATTTATTATATTTCCCTTAACAGAAAATTGAACTACCTCTGATTTAGATAGTCAAGGACTTCATATATTGGAATTATCACATAGAGAAAATAAAATATCTCTTTGAAGTAAATAAAGAAATAAAAACTTGAATTTTTTTTAAAAAGTGAGTAAAGAATAAGAGACTACTAAAAAAATGATAAGAGAACCCTTTTATACCACTGCTGGGAATGTAAATTACTGAAATTCCTTGGTAAAGCAATTTGGCACTATTTGTTCAACATGAAGATAGTATCTTTTGATCAAACACTTCATTTCTAGTAAAACCTTTGCATGTGTGACACATACAAAAGTATGCAGAGCAATATTTTCAATTGTGAAAACATAGGAATAACCCAAATATTCACTGCCAGGATGATTAAATGAGTTAGTATATAATTATATAGTAGAATATCATACAGTGTGAAAATGAGTGAACTTTAGCTATAAATATATATATTAATAAATCTTAAAAAATGTTGGATGGGAAAAATATAATGTCACATACAAATTTCAAAAACTTGGAAAATTATTATTATTATTCTATTTAGAAATCCACACGTATGTATGTATATATGTGCATGTACATATTTAATATAGATTTGTCATAACAAAAGACAAATAATGAAAACACAACTTGGAATAGTGGTTACTCTTCATAGAAAGGCAATATCAAGTAACAAGAATTAAATTGGGACAAAGGCTTGAAAGTTACAAGTAATATTTTTTTTTCTAAACTGGACAGTATAGTGCATAAATATATATATTGTATATCATTACATATATATATATATATATATCATTATATATATATCATATATATATGACTACACCACCCAGCTTAGAAATAGAAACAATTGTGCGTATATATATTTCCACACATACATAATATTATTATTATATAATATATATTGTATGTATACACACATACCCACACTTTTATTACTGCTGTGTAAAAAACCACTTCAAATTTAGTGGGATAAAATGACAAATATTTCATTATGCTTATAAGGAAAATATAAGCATAATTAAAAATTTCAAAATTCTTCAAGTATTTTGATAGGGCATGGGGGCATAGCTTGTCTCTACTCCATGATGTCTGGAGCCTCATCAGGAAAGACTTGAATGCTGGGGCTGGCTAAAAGGACCAGGGGAGTGAGTCATCTGGTGGCTTCATAATTCATATATTTAATGCCTTGGCTGGAAAGATTTGAGAACAGAGCTCAGCTGGGGCCATCAGCTGGAATACCCACATATGATTTCTACATATGCCAGAAGGTAGATGGGTTTCAAGGCAGAGCATTCCAAGGGAACCAGCTGGAAGCTGCACGGCCCTCTCTTACCTAGACTTGTAAGTAACACAACATCAATTCCATTAAGTTCACTGGTTACAAGCGTGTCATAAGGTCAGCCCAGGTTCAAGGGGAATTACACTCTACTCCTTGATGGGAGAATGGCAAAGTGTCATTGTAGAAAAGCATGTGGAGTGGGGCATATTTTTTGTGACTGTTACAGACAATGCAATGTGCTACCAATTAGTTTTAGTGTTAATAAAATATTTATTAAATATATAATTTTATAATATAAAATTATATATATGTATATATACATAGCATTATGTACATTATAGCATTATATACATATATAAACGTACACACGTACAATTTTACAAGTGTGTGTATAAATATAGCTTATATAAATATAATTATATACATATATAAATATTTAAATGCATGTGTATATATGTTTATTTGTTAAGATTTTTATGTAGTTTAATTCTTTTTTTAAAAGGATTAGTTTTTTTAAAAGTTTTATTTATTTACTTTTGGCTGTGTTGGGTCTTCATTGCTGCACGCGGGCTTTCTCTAGTTGCGGCGAGCAGGGGCTACTCTTTGTTGCAGTGCACGGGCTTCTCATTGTGGTGGATTCTCTTGTTGTGGAGCATGGGCTCTAGGTACTGGGCTTCAATAGTTGTGGCACACGGGCTCAGTAGTTGTGTTTTGTAGGCTCTAGAGCACAGGCTCAGTAGTTGTGGTGCATGGGATTAGCTGCTCCATGACATATGGGATCTTCCTGGACCAGGGCTCGAACCTGTGTCCTCTGCATTGGCAGGCAGATTCTCGACCACTGCACCACCAGGAAAGTCCCTTATGTAGTCTAATTCTTATTAAAAAGTAAAAATTAAAACCCAAAACTAAAATTTAAATTGAAAAATGTCAGTAGCAGCATACTTGTGTCACTTCTGTAATGTTTGTGTTCAAAAGAATTCTCCATGCATCAAACATCTTTTTCTTTTTTTGGCTTTTAAATTTTTATTGATGTACAGTTGATTTGCAATGTTGTGTTAGCTTCAGGTATACAGCAAAGGAATCACTTATACATATATCCACTCTTTTTTAGATCCTTTTCCCATATAGGCAATTACAGAGTATTGAGTAGAGTTTCCTGTGCTACACAGTAGGTCCTTATTAGTTACCTATTTTATATATAGTAGTGTGCAAACAACTTTAAAAAATCATTCATATATTTTATTTGCTTTTCTTAAATCCCATAGAAAGAAAATATTAATCTCTAGGAATATTTTTAAAGTTTCTTCCTCTCCCTCACTGTCCTTTATTTTTTCCCTCCCTGCTCAGTCTCCCACTGTGATTTCTCTCCCCTCAGTGTGTAGCCTCTCCTCTGTTATCACTTCCTTATCCTTTTATATTTTTGTTGTTGGTTAGATAATAAGGCATGGCAATGTATTCCTTACCATCCATCTGTATCGTTTGATCTGAACTTTGTGGAATGGTAGTGGGTGGGGAGAGTTATGGATTTTTATCTATTAAGAAGATTTGCCTCAGCACTCACTTTCCCACAAGTATGCTGTCATCAAGTAAAATCCTCAAATGTGCTATTATTCAGATATATGCCCAGGAGTGGGATTGCAGGATCACATGATAAATCTATTTTTATTTTTAAAGGAACCTCCATGCTGTTCACAGTTGCTGTACCAATTTACATTCCCACCAACAGTGCAGGAGGGTTCCTTTTTCTCCACACCCTCTCCAGCATTCATTATTTGTAGACTTTTTAATGATGGCCATTTTGATTGGGGTGAGGTGATACCTCATTTTAGTTTTGATTTTCATTTTTCTAATAATGAGCAATGTTTCATGTGCCAGTTGGACATCTGTATGTCTTCTCTGGAGAAATGTTTATTTAGGTATTCTGCCCAGTTTTTGATTAGGTTGTTTGTTTTTTTGACATGAAGCTGTTTGAGATATTTGTATATTTTGGAAATTAATTCCTTGTCAGTAGCATCATTTGAAAATATTTTCTCCCATTCTGTGGGTTGTCATTTTGTTTTATTTACCATTTCCTTTCCTGTGCAAAAGCTTTTAAGTTTAAATAGGTCCCATTTGTTTATTTTTGTTTTTATTCCCATTAGTCTAGGAGATGGAGCCAAAAAAATATTGTTGCAATTTATGTCAAAGAGTGTTCTGCCTATGTTTTCCTCTAGGAGTTTTATAGTATACAGTCTTACATTTAGGTCTTTAATCCATTTTGATTTTATTTTTGTGCACTGTGTTAGAGAATGATCTAATTTCATTCTTTTATATGTAGTTTTCCAGTTTTCCCAGCACCACTTATTGAAGAGACTATCTTTTCTCCATTGTACATTCTTGCCTCCTTTATTGCAGATTAATTGATCATAGTTGTGTAGGATTATTTCTGGGCTTTCTGTCCTATTCCACTGATCTATATGTCTGTTTTTGTGCCAGTACCACACTGTTTTTATTACTGTCACTTTGTACTATAGTCTGAAGTCAGGGAATGTGATTCCTCCAGCTCCATTCTTCTTTCTCAAGATTGTTTTGGCATGTAGCCAAATAAAACTCTAATTTAAAAAGGTACATGCACCCCAATGTTCATAGCAACACTATTTATAATAGCCAAGACATAGAAACAACCTACGTGTCCATTGACAGATGAATGGATAAAGAAGATGTGGTATATATACACAATGGAATATTACTCAGTCATTAAAGAGAGTGAAATAATGCCATTTGCAGTAACACAGACCTAGAGATTATAATACTAAGTGAAGTAGGTCAGACAAAGACAAATGATATCACTTATATGTGGAATCTAAAAAAATGATATAAATGAATTTATTTACAAAACAGAATCAACTCACAGACATAGAAAACAAACTTATGGTTACCAAAGTGGATGGAGTGGGGAGAGATAAATTAGGACTTTTGTATTAACATATACACACTACTATATATAAAATAGATAAACAGCAAGGACTTACTATATAGCACAGGAAACTATATCTAATGTCTTGTAATAACCTATAATGGAAAAGAATATGAAAAAGAATGCATATGTATACATAACTGAATCACCTTGCTGTACACCTGAAACTAACAAAACATTGTAAGTTAAATATACTTTAATTTTTAAAAAGTTTTAAAAATGTGCTATCATCTTTCAATGTCATTTACAAGTTCTAGATATGTATTCCTTTCCTGAGTGTGAACAACATTCCATAAAATATTCAAATACCTTACACTGTTATGGTCAATTCTCTATTGATATATTTCATTCCTTACCACTTTGGGTTATTTCACATTGTTCTACAAAAACAAAGATTTCTTGCTCTTAAGTTTGGGCCTCCTTAAGTTCTATAAGCCCTTAATATTTCTCCTTGATAGATAACTAGTGATATAAATAGATAGATAGATACAGGTTGACCACCTTATGTTTTTTTTTCTTTTAACATTTGCAAACTCAGACATATCACTAGAAAGAGGTAAAATCTGAAAAGAAAATTTCTTGCTGTTGTTTTACTTCAAATTCATGTTTCTATTATTATAGCAAAGCTAGTCATTTTAGATATTAGCAAAAGGAGAGGTAGTAATTACCCTGCCACACAGGTTAATATTGCCCTAGGAGTGCCAACAAGATGATTTCTAGAAAATAAAGTCCCCATTAGGGATTTTCTTTCTTCTGATGCTTTGATCCATAGCTTGTCAATGTCAAAACCTGACATGGATTTGAGGAGTCTAAGCCCTTCCACAGGGACTCATCTCCTTGTCTTCTCTTTGCACTGCAACTCTTTACCTAAGACTTCATTGCTCTAATTGTATTGTTTCTACTTAAAGATGTGGTGTCTTCATTTATTCTTTTACTCAACCATAATTTTGAAAATTTTTTATTAAGGTATAATTTACATGCAGTAAAACTCACTCTTCATATTCTATAAGTTATGAGGGTTTTAACAAACATATGCAATCGTGTAACTACCACCACAATCAAAATATAGAACAGTTTCATTACCCACACAGAATTTCCCTCATGCTCCTCATTTGTCAAACACTCCTGCCCTCACCCTCAGTCTTTGGCAACCACAGATGACTTTTCTGTCCCTATTGTTTTATCTTTTCCAGAATGAGGTATAAATGGACTCATAAAGTGTGCAGGCTTTTGAGTTTGGCTTCTTTCATTTAGCATAAGGTATTTGAGAGATTCATTCCTGTAATTGTATCTGTACTTTGTTCCCCTTTGTTATTGAGTAGTATTCCATTGTATGGATGTATCACCACTGGTTTATCCATTCTCCAGTTGAAGGATACTTGGGAGTGTATACTCTGTGCTGGCACTGTTCTTGCCCTTATAAGTCTCATGGATGGAAACACGGGTCCTCTCATTCTATTATTGATTAGTTAATAACAATAAATTAATGAGTTCTAGTACTATCTAGTTCTATGGAGTTGATGAAAGATAGATAAGAATAGCAAAGTTTCAGCCTCATATAGCTTTTAATCAAAATAGGGAAACAGAACTAGAAAAGAACTATACCATATAATATAATAGGAAGTTTATAATGGAGTTATTCAGCAGATATTACAAAGCCACTATCAAAATGCCTAATTTGCTTAAAAGGATCCAAAATTTATTATATGTTGTATATAATAAAACATAGTAAGTTATAGCATATTAAAATTGCTTCGTGGGGTACTTATTTGTGAAGTGTCTCAGAGCTGAATTCTGTAATATGACTTGACAATCAAGTGTGAATGTAGTGGGTACAGTGCAGTGAGGGATATTACAGATGGAGGGTGTCTTTGCTCAGTCAGAAGAGAGGAGGAGCACAGCATTGGAACTGTGAAGTGAGAAAGGTAAATAGCTTACATATATACATTTTCTATTTTTACACACACTTGATTCAGAAAGTAAGGATAAAAGAGGGGACAATGAGTTGAGGACCCTCTGTCAGCAGTAAGGTGTAGATGTCTTCTTCCCCTCACCCCACACTCTGCAAACTTCCACAGTCACAGTGAAATTGGTCTCTGAAGCCAACAAGGGACCTGTAGTAGGTGCTGCCACATTAGAACAATGATCAGATAAGTATCCACAAAAGCTCACAGCATTAAGATGTACAAAGGAGCAATGCACTGGGGAGAAGTGTAGGGTCGTATTAGAAGAGAGAGAGAGACTTTATAAGGCAGAGTCTTGGCTAGGGAAATGAACATCTTTCCAAGGGTCACTTTTAAAACAGCTCTTCCTCATTGTAAAAGTAAATAGAACAGGAAATATAAAATATCAAAATCAGCAGCCCAAAAAGTCAATTTTATGTCCACAGATGAGAAAATATGCCCAGGATAAACATAAACCTCAGGAAAGCAGTAAGCCTGGGAGAAGGGAAGAGAAATGAGAACATGTAGTATATTGAGTCATATAAGATAATGACTAAAATGAGATTTAAGGGGGCTGAAGAAAAATTCTAAAAGCTGTGAGTCCACTATATGGCTGCCATTAAAAATGGAAGAGGGAACAAAAGCAAACACTGCAACAGGATATGTCAACTCAAAGAGAGAAAACACAAAAACAAATCAAACCAGGCATTATCCTTTAGGGTATATTATTTTACTTTTGCTGTACTGGCCTTGCCTAAAGTACTTGCAATGTTTAAAGATGGGAAGTACTGAAAAAGCCTTGATGGACTCTAAAAAAGTGGCTCTAGGGCTGTGTTGGTAATACACATATTTGAGAAAGCAATTCTGAAATCTCCAACAGCATTCAGTTTTTTATATATATTATATAGACATATGAGCCAACTCTAAGCTCTAATCTAAGCTAAACTCTAAACTTAGTGGGACTTAAAGAGAACAATCATCTGTGGTGTCAGGCATACTTTTTGGCTGTGAAGATTTCCTTTCTAGGAAATAAGTCAAATCATAAAGAATCCCTCCCTGAAATCATTCAGTGAGTCAATGAGTTGCCATTTTCCGCAGGAATAAATCCAGAACCTGGTCCTTGAACTCAAGGCTGGCTCTGACCTAGATTCTCAATTACAGTCTATGCAGAAGAGTTCATGTGCTTTTTATATACATATTGAACTCAAGTATACAGGAAAAGATAAAAACCACTTTTAGAGCAATCACATTTTAAAAATTATAATGAGTGAGAACTAAAAGAATCTACCTCAAGGCCACCAAAGCCCTTTCCTATATAACTCTTTGCTTATGAAGATACAGGTCTATATAAATGTATAGACTCATACAATTTTGCTGTGGTTTACAAAGATGGAATTACTGTGTATGTTATCACATTACATATTATTGCATTACAGTTGCTCCTCAGTATCTGCAGGAGATTAGTTTCAAGACCCACCGTGGATACCAAAATCCTCAGATGCTTAAGTCCCACATTTTATCCATGGATTCCACACTGGCAGATTCAACCAACAGTGGATCGTAAACATACTACCAATAATATGATGGAACCCACGTTGTTAAGTATAATGCATTTTTATTTTTTGCTTCTCCATGACAAATAATTTCTTCAGTTGACTTTTATTTCTTTTCTTTTCTTTTCTTTTTTTTAATTGAAGTGACTTTTATTTCTTAACTATTTAAGCCATCCCTTAATTTTAAGTTGGGCTGGTTTGTGTAAAGAAAAGTTTCTAATCATGTCTCAGGAGTGAGTTAGCTGTTTACCTTAAAAAAATGACTTTGACTTTCTGGGCCTTAGTCTCCTCATCTCTAAACACAATTTCTAAACTGTGTTACTGGGAACCTCGGCTGCTCCATGGAGGTGCTTGGGGGTCCATGCACAGTGATATCCACCAGAGTGGCTGTGTGTTTAGCTGTTATTATCTATTGTGCTTCTACATGAAAATTATTTTGGAGGAAAGTTTACACCAGTAAATACATGGGAAGACAAATCTCTAAGTGATCTCCAAGGTTTTTTTTTTTCCTTCAACATCCTATGAGTCTATGAAATCTACCAGCTCATTGGTTCTCATCAGAGGATCAAGTCACTGTTTTTTGAATCTATCTAGGGATCAAAATCATCTCTAGAGGTTGTTTATTTTTAATAGAGATCCCTGCCTTTCCTTTTGAATTTCTAAATCAGAATTGTAAGGGAGGAAAAATAATTTTCCTTCTGTTAAATTAAATTCTAAGCCCAAGAATGAGTCACTCCTGCCTTGGACGCCAGGTCAGCAAACCAAAACTTAAATGAATTTTGTGTCCCTGCGAAATGCTCTGCTTGACCAGAAGTGCAGAATATCCAGTCAGCCAATCCCCAAACACCAAGCCAAATCTGGGCTCTATGCTTACTTCCTTGTTCCTTCTCACTCCAAACAAGGTCGACTGTGTGGTACCCACAATCAGGTATTTTCTATATATCTTGTTCTTTATTCTTTTTTTTTTTTTTTTTTTTTTTTTTTTTTTTTTTTTATGCGTTACGCGGGCCTCTCACTGTTGTGGCCTCTCCCGCTGCGGAGGACAGGCTCCGGACGCGCAGGCTCAGCGGCCATGGCTCACGGGCCCAGCCGCTCCGCGGCTTGCGGGATCCTCCCAGACCGGGGCACGAACCCGTGTCCCCCGCATCGGCAGGCGGACTCTCAACCACTGCGCCACCAGGGAAGCCCTTTATTCTTTATCCTGTAAAACCCTCTTAATTTCACCCAGTTTTGCAGTTCTCTGAAAGCAGACTGTCCACATCATGAATGTTAAATAAAATTTGTTAATAGCCCTAAATTGTCTTCTTTAATCATTTTTTAACAATTTTTGGCAACAAAGGGTGGGACCTGATTACTAATGGCCTATGGGACAAATCGATGCACAGGAGAGGCACCCACTGACCCTTTTATTTTTTTAGTGTTTTTTAAAAATTATTTTATTTATTTATTTATTATTTTTGGCTGTGCATGGGCTTTCTCTAGTTGCGGCTAGCAGGGGCTCCTCTTGGATGTGGTGCACGGCTTCTCATTGTGGTGGCTTCTATTGTTGTGGAGCACAGGCTTTAGGCATGCAGGCTTCAGTAGTTGTGGCACGTGGGCTCAGTAGTTGTGATTTGCGGGCTCAAGAGCGCAGGCTCAGTAGCTGTGGCACACAGGCTTCGCTGCTCTGCAGCATGCGGGATCTTCCCAGATCAGGGCTCGAACCCATGTCCCCTGCATTGGCAGGCAGATTCTTAACCACTGCACCACCAGGGAAGCCCCCTGACCTTTTTTGAGTTCATCGTTTCTCTCATTCTTACTGAGGATCCCTGGGTAATTCACTCTCGGATTTGCATTCCACTCTCTTGTATGCAAGCTCTCTTATCCAAACAAATATTATTTTAAAGATAATTACATATACGTATATTTTAAAATAATTATGTATGTGTATATACAAAATAATTATGTACGTGTGTATATAAAAATAATTATATGTATGTATATATTAAAATATACTTTTCAGAAAAGTTCTAAGAACTTTTCTGTTCCTACCACTGTAGGGACATTCACAACAGCCAATTTATAGAAAAAGCCTATCACACGATCTTTCAGAGGACAGAGGTTATAGACACCTATCTGATCATGTCTACTGAAGCAAGAAAATCTTTAAAACCAACGTTCTCCAAAGTAAAGGGAAATATACTTTAAAAGTGTTCTTCTCAAATCTAGAGCTAGAAGTCAGTAAAGTTGCCAAAGTTGGATGGGTGGGCTTTTCTAGGCATCTGATCGAAGGTCAACTTCTTCCCTGATCTCAAGGTTGGACAGACACAATTGTGACAATTAGAATCAAGCTTTAGATATGACCTCGATATTTTTTTTTCTTAAAATGTTTTTAAAGACTTCTAATATACAGGGAAGAAGTTACAGGGAGTCCAGGGCAAGCACATTTTCAAGCTATGATTCTGCACTCAAAGAACATTTAATTGTATAATTTCCAACTCAGGAGCCAAAAGCAAGATTGAAGCCCAGGTAGTTGGTTCTCATAGACCCATAATTTTATTTCCATTTTAAATATAAATAATATTTTCTGCTTAGATTTTGTAGGGAAAAGGTTTTCCTAGCGTGGTTTTGCAAATCTTCACACCATCATCTAATTTCAACTCCAGATGGTTCTGGAAAATTATAAAACTAGATAAAGTTTTTAAATTTCCCATTTATTATGATAATATGAATGGAAGAAACTTCTCTAAATTCACTCCCTAAGTGAAACCTTAGACCAAAGTCAGCTTTCTTACTACAAAAATATTCTTCAACCATAGCATATTTCCAAGCTTCAGTGGAACTGGTAAGTAGGGCAGGGGGTTGCAGCTGATGATTTTCCCTTACTACTCCCACTCCCAACTCTGCCTCTGAGCCCAAGATGTCTTCAATTGAGGGGTCTCTGTAGAAGTCTTATGTAACATATAGTCGCTTGAATCAAGTGCTACTAATTTTACTTCTTTTCTTCTATTCCCTTCTGGAGGGAGTCCTTTGCCAGATGGCGGCAGCACTGCCAGGGCTGGGTGCTTTCCAAATAGCTTTGAAGTGAGGCAATATACATTTGAGTCTGTATACTGTTATGTCAGAGTCTGGGTTTGAATTCCAGCTCTGACATTTACCAGCTTTGTGACTTTACATTAATGCTCTGTACACTCTGTGCTTTCATTCCATCATCTGTAAAATGGGTATGATAATGATCTAATTCTCAAGATTGGCATGCTTGTAAAATAATACATTAGAAAATTATAACACTGGTATGTAGTGAAGGGTGACAGAATATGCTATCTCAAAATACGCCACTTTGGCATAAGGACTGCTTTGAGTTAGAGGCAATTGAAAAACAGGAACCCACCCACTCCCACCCCAAAAAAACAAAACAAACAAAATCACCAATCTGAATTTTTTTCCTTTTCTTACAAGCAGGAGATGAAATTCCCCTGTGAAAGATGTCCTCCCTATACCTGAAGGAAAGTGACATTTTTATCATCAAGGGTAAGAAGTTGAAGAGAATTCTACACAGACAGAACTTATTAAAATAATTATTATCTTTTTTTAGCCTCCCCACATAGCTTAGTTATTTTTCCACAACTGCCTCTGTTTGTTCACCCTACTATAAAAGCATGTAGGTTCTCCTATTTCTTTGGATTTTCATTCTTAATGAAGGTTCCCATCTCACCTAAAACTTATGAAAAATGTGTATGCTTTTCTCCTGGTAATCAGTCTTAAGTCAATTTAAATTATGAATCACCCAAGAATCACCTTTACTAGTTAGCTTACCAAGAACGCTCAATATGTATAAAAAACAAAAACAAACAAAAAACATTATTTACATGTACAGCCTATTATAGAAAGAAGAGTTAAAAAAAACAATTATATGCTAATGCCTCTTTTTCAAACTTCTCTGGGGCCTATGGCATACCTACTAAATCAGAATCTTCAGGTCTAAGAGTTAATATTTGTAAAGCATTTAGAACTTGTTAGTTGTTACATCAAGTTATAGGTATGGCTTATCTGACTTCCGGAGGGCAGCCCCACACTTCGTACCTTTGATAGTGGTTCCAGTGTTGCCTGCATATGTGAATGACCTGGGGAGGAATATGAATGGATATACAGCATTTCTGGTCAAGTAGAGCATTTACAGGACAGGAAAGTTATCTAAGTTGTGTTTTGCTAACAAGGCACCCCAAGCAGGAGCAGCTCCATCCTAGGCCTAGAATTTTATTTCCATAGTTCCCCTCATTTGATCATCCTCTTGACCATTCAAGAGTTTTGATCAAAAACAGCAGCCTTAGGGTGACTCTCAGTCACAGTTGCCTCTTTGGGTCTCAGCGTAGTATTCATAAAAGATCATTGAAATCCTTTCAAATATCTTGTCAAGTTTCAGCCAGGACAAACAGTAAATATTCCTGGAAGTACTGAACGACCCCTTGGACACAAGAAGTGCCACAGAAGAGGGTGCCAAAGATACTAGTCTCCCCAAATCTAGAGCCACTCCCAGAGACAGCCACAAGAAAGACAGGCTTAGACGATTCTCTTGAGAGCTGGCAACAGTCTGGAGGACCCCTGACGTAAATAGAGTGCAACGCACATTTCTGTCTGGCTCTAATTTGGGGACCCTTAAGCTGATAGTTGCCAAGCCAAGTCCTCAGGACACAAAACAAGGCAAACAAGTCAGTCGTTGTCCCTGGGAGAAAGAAGATCAATAACCAGTGGGTACCCCAAACCAAATTCACAAGAGTCTGAATTTGCATAAGGAAAGGACAACGTGAAATTTTATTTTCCTCTTTCGACTGGGCACTTCAGAAATCTAAGAAAGCTAACTTTGATAAGAATTCTTACCCTTTGCCAGCTTCTGCCATTTTCCCCATATCCCATCTTCAAGGTCTGGAATTGGTGGGTTTTAAAATAAAGGGTGTAGCCCCAGTAGCTACCAGAATTTAACAAGGTTTTCCATTACTTTTAATTTTAGTTTCCCCTTGGTTGTTTAAAGGAATAACTGGTAGCAGTTTACCAGAGAATCCCTCAGAGGGGGATGCTCTCTGTCTCCTGCTCAATCGTGACTTGACACAGAGGACTTCCCTTCCCCCGGCTTCTGAGATCTGTGCATAATAAATCTTGTGACTTTACTTCCTTTGTATGAGTGTACTGAAACTGCATCTTCAATTGAAATGACCCCAGGGTTTTCATTTCCCCAAAATAGGAGCTTGGATGCTGAGGGGACTCCCTGCCGACCCTGTGCAGTAGCTGTAACTCCTCATTCAGCTGGTCATCGTCTGCATAGTTTTAATTCAATACATCAGCTACCACCCCCCCAACATATGTCAGTCTTAAAGTCTTTTGTTTCAGGTACCTCTTGTAGCCTTAGTTTTTCACTGGCCTTTTGCAATGAATCTTTTAATTAAGCTATTTTGGAATCTTGGAGGCTTTTAGAGGCTTTGGCATGCCAATTAAAATAGGTAGCCCATTCTGTTTGTTTTATTTGGGAACCCTTACTTCCAAGTGTACTTAAATGAAGTTTTTGTCCAATTGGAATGTTCCGCATAATGGCCATTGTAATTCTAGGTTGTCTTAGTAAGATCTTTATCATTTTTGTAGATTAGATATCTACAAGTTCCGGGACCACAGTCTTTAAACATAAAATAAGCAGTTGCTCAGGACAATGGCATTCTCAATTATTTGAAGCTGGAGGGTGACATTTCTTTAGCTAAGACTTTGGTCTCTCAGAGCCAAATTCGATCTAATTCATTCTGTGATAAACTTATTCTAGCACTGGCGTTAGGAGGCAAGCACTCTAACAGCTTTTAAAAGTTCAATCCACCCACTTTGTGGCTTTGGCTTCTGAGAGTCCCATTAGCAATAGAGCTATTAGTCCTTTCATAAGAGATGTCTTTATGGTGGTGGACATCCTAATGGTTTTTAATGGTCCAACTTAGATTTTTATTTTGATGGTGTAAACAGTCTGAATTTCTTTTCTTGTCTTAATTTATTTTCCCTAATTCTCCAGCAGTTTATCCTAGGGACTTACCTTGAGGCTTTGTGAATTCCCTAGTGGTTACCACCTGTTGTGACTCCCAAAGTCAGTACCCTGGAATCTATCCAGGATCCCAGAACATTTCTGAGAACTTTAACAAATGCTGGAAACTTTCCAGGAATTAGAATTAGAATTCCCACCACAGGTTCCAAATTTGTTTTTCCCAGGACTCCTTTTTTCTTTTAATTTAAAAAAATGTATTTTTTTAAAATTGTCATACCTTCTACTCTCCACTTCCTCCCACCCCTTCAGTCATGCTCTTTCCTTGGCTTATCTCTTGCAATGGTATCTGACTTGCTGTGAATGTACAACTGCCATCAAATGAATATGAAAAGTCCAGCAATCCCTCTAATGCTTGAGTACAGAATACATTATGGCACTGAAGCCCCTATGCTATTGAAGGGAGTGGGCTTTGAGCTCTTTTCGAAGTCAGTCTGGACAGGATTTATGATTCAGCTACTTTGACTCAAATCAGGCTGAAAATTCCTGGCACTCACACAATTTTAACTCAATTAAAATTTGGCTTAAATATGTCAGGCTGTTCTTTTGGAACAATACATCACCAAAACAGGAATGGAAATAAAAATTCCTGGGATTTTTTGAGCTTGCTGAGTGGTGGGGTGTATGGTGTATATCTGTGTTTTCATGTGTATATGTTTCTTTCCCAATTAGTCTGTATAAATCTGATTGAAGTGCTATTAAAATGCCATGAGCATGTTCCTTATGATAACTGTTTATTTTGAATTATTTAATTCAATGAATGTAAACTGATGCATAAAATGAGTTACTTGTATGAAATATAATTATACCACTAAAAATCCCAATTAATTGCATTATTCAATTCACATCAATACCAAATCTAAAATGTGAAACCATTTTATTCCATTTAAGTTGGGGAAAAAACTAGCACTGTTTTTTAAAAATGAGAGTTGAAGACAGGGCCTTTGTTGCTGTGATTATGTTTGTGATTTTAATTGCTGAGATATTCATGTTTGAAAAGTATCTGCTGTCAAAGCAGAGAAGCAGTAAATGCTCATAATGCTTTTCGTACAATGGCAATTACTTTGACAATCATTTTGAGGATAACCATAATGGGTCCATTTAGTGCGTGTTCTGTGAAGCACCATCAGGGTCAGTATAATGTCTATGAGAACGTCTGATAGAACAGATACTTCTATTATGTCATTCCCATTGATGTTATGGAAGGGAAAGTGGAGACCTGAACCCTGAGATAATGGAGAAAAAAAAGGAGCCTTTATTATGCTACTATTATCACATCTGAGAGACACTCTCTTGGGAAGCCATGCAACATATTTTTAATGTTGTTTTTCCTTTTTTTTTTTTTTTTTTTCCGGTATGCGGGCCTCTCACTGTTGTGGCCTCTCCCGTTGCGGAGCACAGGCTCCGGACGCACAGGCTCAGCAGCCATGGCTCACGGGCCCAGCCGCTCCGTGGCATGTGGGATCTTCCCGGACCGGGGCACGAACCCTCGTCCCCTGCATCGGCAGGCAGACTCTCAACCACTGAGCCACCAGGAAAGCCCAATGTTGTCTTTCTTTAGAAAATTGAAAAAACAAAAAAACTGATTTTTTAAAAAGACATGCAAAATCTCTGGGAAATGTTGAGTTGTAAAAGCACATTAGTGAGCCGCCTCTCTAATATTTCTTAAATGAAGTCCTGCTTTGAAACTAGAGGAAGGCTAAAATGAACTTTCTGGCCCATTTTGATTCTCAAATGATGTGATACAGAGAAGCTTTTTGAAAACCTAGAGCAGTTAACATCGTCCTTGAAATAAAAACTGGAACAAAACATTTGTAAAAACCCAGTCAATCCTAATAAGTTTACTCAACTCCAAAATATCTAAAATAGTTTACCTACTTTTGTCCTCCTATTGTGAATGTTGAAATAGAAAACTTTTAGAAGGGAGGTCAAGATCCTTTCAAGGTAGACGGAGCAGGCCCTAAGGATAGGCTGGCTTGGACGTACCTATTGTGACAATGCTGGCAGCACAGGTACAGGAGGGACAACTATTAGTTTTCACAAATTTTGCAAATCAGTCGTTCAACGAAAGTATGATTTGGAAATAAACTGTATAAACATAGAATTAAACTATATTAAAGGCAAAAGTAATAAATATTCAAACTCATCAATTCCTAACTGGTTAGCTACATTGTATTGTTATCTGTGCTCTCAATATCAATTTTTGTCTATTTTATCTGTATAATGAAAATACCATATAATGGTGTGCTACTGCACATTTCTTCCCAAAACTGCGATGGTGACTTCTTGGTAGCTTGAAATCAGCTATGGAGGGAGTATTTGAAAACAGCTGTGGTGGTAGTATTTATATTACAGATATCAGGTATTGGCAAATGCTACAAACCAAGAGTTGATTTATTGTCTTGTTGATGGTCTACACACAAGAAAGTGATGGAGAATATTAATAATTCAGATTAAACTTAAAAGTATGTAGTGTTGATTAAAACATGGGCCTAAGACCTTAACAGACATGTCATCAAAGAAGATATACAGATTGGCAAATAAGGATATGAAAAGATGCTCCACATCAAAGAAATGCAAATTAAAACAACAATTAAATACTACTAAACACCTATTAACATGGCCCAAATCCAAAACACTGACAAAAGCAAATGTTGGTGAGGATATGGAGCCATAAGAACTCTCATTCATTGCTGGTGGGAATGCAAAATGATTCAGACATTTTGAAAGATAGTTTGGTGATTTCTTTCAAAACTAAGCATAGTCTTATTATATGATCCAGCAATCATACCCTTTGGTATTTACTCAAAGGATTTGAAAACTTATGTTCACACAAAATCCTATACACAGATGTCTATAGTAGCTCTATTCATAATTGCCAAAACTTGGAAACAACCCAGGTGTCCTTCAGTAGGTGAATGGATAAATAAACTGTGGCATATTCAGGCAATGAAATATTATTCAGTGCTAAAAAATGAGCTATCAGACCATGGAAAGACATTGAGGAATATTAAATGCATATTACTAAGTGAAAGAAGCCAATCTGGAAAGGCTACGTACTGTATGATTCCAGCTATATGACATTCTGGAAAAGGTGAAACTACGGACACAGTAAAAAAATTAGTGGTTGCCAGGAGCTGGAGGGGAAAAAGGATAAATAGGCAGGGCACAAAGGATTTTTAGGGCATTGAAAATTCTCTGCAGCATGATATTATAATGATGGATATATGTCATTATACATTTGTCCAAACCCATAGACTGTACAACACTGAGGATGAACTCTAATGTCAACTCTGGACTTAGGGTGATTATGATGTGTCATTGTAGTTTCCTCAGGTGTAATAAATGTACCACTCAGGTGGGGGATGTTGATAATGGGGAGGCTGTGCCTGTGTGGATCAAGGAGTAACTGAGACATCTCTGTATCTTCCTCTCAATATTTTTGTGAACATAAAACTGTTCTAAAAATAAAGTAACAAAAAAGTATGGGTCTATAGGTATAATTTGCTACAAATTGTAGCAATTTACAAATTATTATAAATTGGAGGAATAGTCTTCTGGGATCTGAAACTATTATACAGTTCAGCAAAGAAATCACTAGTCATTGAAAAACTAGTGAGCGTAGTAGTTTCCAACATACATCTTTATTGTTTCACTTTTATCCAACTAATTAACATAAACAAAAATACCAATCAGCATTCATGTAGGGATTATACTTGTTCATCACTGTCTGTTTATGGATACAAACATTGCACCAAAATCAATGAAAGCCTTTTGTGAGAATCAATTGGCTATAAGAACTTATAATAAAGAAGATTTTTTATTGTATTATTTGTAAATAGCGTGCTGAATATCTTTTTATCAGTGAATTTATAATACATACATGAGTGTGTGTGTGTACATGCATGAACATATTTTTTCAGAGAACATGTTGTTAAGCTAAACACACCACTGTGTAACTAAATGCTATAATTTCAAATAATCTAGCCTAGATTACCTCCCACTTACCTATTCTAGGCCTCAAATGACTCCATTAAAGATTATCCCATTGGCTTAAAATGTTGAGCCCTTTCAAAAGGCAACTATTTCTCAACAGGGTATTGATGGAAGCTCAATTATATATACTTTAAATTAGAATTCATATATCAGATATGGGTTCATTTTAGTGCCTTAAAGATTTTTCACATTGAGATTTTATGATTTTTGAATCATAAAAAGATAAAACTAAACCAAACTTGGAGGAAGAATCTAAGGCTCAGAGAGACAGATAATCAAGAAATCACAGAACTATTTAAATAATAAATATTAAGAGTTAATTTATTGAATCTACATTGTATGCTATGGTCTAAATGTTTGTGTACCCCTCAAATTAATATGTTGAAATCCTAACCCCAAAGGCAATATTATAAGTAGGTAAGGCCTTTGGAAGGGGACTAGGCCATGAGAGTGGAGCCCTCATGAATGGTATCAGTGCCTTTATAGAAGAGAGTCCACAGGGCTCCCTCGCTTCATCCACACGTGAGGACACAATGAGGAGTGCGTGACCTGGAAGAGGGCCCTCCACCAACCATGCTTGCACTTTGATCTCAGACTTCCAGTTTCTAGAACGAGGAGCAATATGTTTCTGCTGTTTATAAGCCACCTAGTCTATGCTATTTTGTTACAGCAGCCTGAATGGACTAAGACACTATATGTCATTCAGTATACTAGGAACTTTATATGAATTATTTTATTTAATTCTCCCATTGGTCCTCTGTTGGTACTTCATTTCGTCCATTTTACAGATAAGGAAACTGAGACTAAAAGACTTTTTATGAAGTTTGTCCCCAAGTTCCCAGAGGTGAGTTATAGAACTAGGATGAGGTCCCAACTATATAATTAAAGACCCTATTTTCCCCCAGCTTTAGTGAGATATCATTGACATATAGCATTGTATAAGTTTAAGGTGTACAACCTGTTGATCTGATACACCTATATATTGCAAAATGATTATCACTGTAGCATTAGCTAACACCTCTCTCATGTTACATCATTACCATCTCTGTTTTATGATGCAAATATTTAAGATTTACTCTCTCGGCAACTTTCAGGTAATAATACAGTATTATTAACTATAATACCAATACTTTACATTTGATCCCTAGAACTTTTTTTTATAACTGAAAGTTTGTGCACCTTGACCAACATCTCCCCATTTGCCCCAGCCCCCAGATCCTGAGAACCATCATTCTTCTTTCTCTTTCTATAATTTTGGCTTCCACTTATAAGTAATATCCTACAGTACTTGTCTTTTTCCATCTGACTTATTTCACTTAGAATAACGCCCTTGAGATCCATCTGTGTTGTCGCAAATGATAGGGTTTCCTTCTTTTTCATAACTGAATAATATTCCTCTGTGTGTGTGTGTGTGTGTGTGTGTGTGTGTGTGTGTGTGACATATTATTTATTCATTCATCCATTGACAGACACTAAGGTTGTTTCCATATCTGGGCTATTGTGAATAATGCTGCCATGAGCATGGAAGTGTACATATCTCTTTGAAATCCTGTTTTCATTTCCTTTGGGTATATACCCAGAAGCTAGAATTCTAGATCAGATGATGATAGTTGTATTTTTAATTTTTTAAGGAATCTGCACAGTGTTTTCCATAGTGGCTGAGCCAATTTGCAGTCCCATCAACAGTGAACAAAGGGTTCCCTTTTATCCACATCCTGCCAACACTTTTGTCTTCTTGATGACAGCCATTCTAAAATGTGTGAGGTGGTATTTCATTGTGGTTTTGATTTGCATTTCTCTGGTGATTGGTGATGCTGAGCATTTTCATTATCTCTTGGCCCCTTGTATGTCTTCTTCAGAGAAATGTTTATTCAGTTCCACTGTCCATTTTTACATTGGATTCACTGGGTTGTTTATTTTGTTGGTATTGACTTGTATGAGTTATTTGTATATTTTGGATATTAACAGATGTATTATTTGTAAATATTTTCTCACATTTCTTAGGGTGATTTTTTACTTCATTGATTTTTCCTTTTGCTGTGCAGAAGCTTTTTTGCTTAATGTAGTCTTACTTATAATATTTTTTTCTTTTGTTCCTTGCACTTTTGGCATCATATACAAAAAAAGCATTGCCAAGATCAATGTCAAGGAATCTTTTTCCTTATGCTTCCTTCTAGGAGTTTTATAATACCAGGTTTTACATTTAAATCTTCAATCTATCTTGAGTTAATTTTGTGCATGGTATAAGATAGGGGTCAAGCTTCATTCTTCTGCATGAGGTCATCCAGTTTTTGCAACACCATTTGTTGAGATTATCCTTTCCGCATTGAGTATTCTTGGCTCACAGAGCCTATTCTTTAGTCTTTACTTTATACCACTCTTAGAATCCAGAACTTTGATTACTGAATTAGGACTTATCATGCCATTGTATGCCATTTCCTGTAATATAGTATTACTTAACATAAATAAAGGGAGAAAAAATGATGTTCTGGATTGTTAATGGATAGGAAGAGGTTCAAAGATTGAGATCCAGGTCACTCCAATGTTAAGGAGTTATATAGAACAGGAGAAACAAAGAAAGGGGACTACCGCTGTAACCAGGACCACAATAGTGCTGCATAAGAAACAATCACAAAAATCTCAGCGGTATATAACAAAAAGATTTTGTTTAGCTTACAAGCTTTAGTATTAGCTGCCCTAGGCTGGGCTCAGCCAATCTTGACTGGGCTCACCCATGTATATGCAGGTTGGTTAGAAGCTGTGTTATGGGCAGGGTTGGACAAAGACAGTGTATCTGCAGCAGCTCTGTCCACATGTCAGACCTTCTGAAACCACTGGACAAGTCCCAGCATGTCTTTCTTATGGGGATGGCCTTTTCAAGCCTCTGCTTGTAAAACATTTGTTAATAAACCATTGGCCAAAACAAGTCACATGCTTTAACCCAAACTCAGACAAAGGAGAAATAAGCTACACCCACAAGGGGAAGGCATTGTAAAGTTTTTCTGCAAAGATGTATGCATTGGGGTAGTGAATGATTGTATCTATTAATACAATCTACCTCAGAAACTAAGGCTGAATGGCCAATGACACTGGAAGGAAACAGTGTGTTTCACTGAAAGCCAAATGAAGAACATGTGTCAGGGAGAACACGATCATCTATTCTGTGTCAAATGTCGCTGTTAGGTCAAGTAAGATGAGGACTGAGAATTGAACATTGGAGGTCATTAGTGGCTCTGAAAAGAGCAGTTTCAGTACAGGGCTGGAGATAGATTTCTGATTGGCAAAGATTTAGGAGAGAATTGGAAGAGAGAAATTGAAAAGAAGGATTATAAATAATCCTTTCATAATTTTTGGCTACAAAAGAACATTTAGTAATGGACTAGTATCTGACTGAGAAATTAGGTCAAAGAAGATTTTTAAATTACTTATTTTAATATGAGATAAGTAATAGCAGGTTTATATGCTGATGGGGGTCACTCAGTAGATGAGGAAAAATGTAGTACAAAGAACAGAGATTTGTTTGCATAATGTCTTTGAACAGGCAGGATGAGATAGGATCTAGCTCATAATTGGAAGGACTGTCTTTACCTAGGAGCCTGGAGAATTTATAGAAGCGATGGTAGAATATATGCTGATACTGACTGGGTAGCTGTGGTCTTGGGGGTCTGTAGAAGTTCCCTAGTACACCACGGACTTCCATCTCTGGAATTCTGTAGTATGAAAGTGAGAGAGCCGTCAGCATAATCACCTACAACTGAACATTTTCACTTTCTATGGCAGCTCTCAATTTTACTTTACATGACTTTCACCTAGCATATGTATGTATTGAAATAGTTAATAAAACATTCTTCCCTCCACTCCAATTACAAGAAATCACATTATAGCACATTCATTTCTCAATGTTGCTTTAGACCTGAGAGTTTAAAAGTCTTTTTATCCCAACTGAACCAGCTGCATGGTTAAAATTACTCTTGAAGTAGCTCTTATAGGATTAAAATCAGTAACATTTAGTGACAAGAATCAAACACTCCCTTTGTAGAGACTGGATATTAAGAGTTTTCTTTTTCCTGAAGCTACATCTTAATTGACACAATGGATAAGAATCCCCAAGTACCCTTATAGGAGTCAAAGAAGAAAAAAAAAACTAAATTAGGAGAAAAATAAAAGATAACGATGAACAAAATATCCTAGGACCCAAGTGGAATTGCCAAACAATGCTATCTGCTCTCTTTATTATGGATTTTGTTTTTAGAAAGCAGCAAAAGATGTGTCCCTCCTGAAGTACTTGTAGTCTTTAACTGGAGTCTCCCATATTCAGTCATAGAAGCTCTGCTTTTTTTTTTTTTAATCTTCTGCTGTCAATGAAAGCACACTCTTGCAATACTCTGGGGTGACCTTGTTTTCAAACCTGATTGCTTAGCCCGATGTTAGAATGAAAAAAGATAATGCTACAGTATAAATCTGTCCTTATAATAAAAAATTGGAGGTGGTGAATGGTGGCAGATGGATTCCAAACTGAAGGAATGCATCCTCCATATGTTTTGTCATTTAAAAACCAAATTCTATGCCAGGAACAAGATGGACATTTGGGACACATTTGGCCAAGGGTCTTGTCCTCGTTGTTGTCATTGAGACCATCCTTGTAACCACAGGTTTCCACACATAGGCTGCATGGTCTGACCACAGCCTGCTTCCTTTGCCAGACCTGCTGTGAGGCTCTCAGTAATCATCATCACCATCATCATCCTCTTCACCATCATCTTCATCACCATCATCATCATCATCATCATCATCATCATCATCTTCATGATCATCTGGGTATTTGTTTGGGTGGAAATGCTGCACTCTTTTCTAACTCTGTACTATAGCCTGGTGTGAGAAAAACACTTTAAATGATTGCTTTAAAGCTGAGCTATCTTGGATGAAATTTTGAAATTTATTTCCTTACTAAATCTACATATCGATTAAAACTAAAACCAGTCTTATAGATAAGCTAAAATGATTTTCTTTCTATTTTGACTAAAATAGATAACCAACAAGGACCTACTGTATAGCACAGAGAACTATACTTAATATTTTACAATAATCTATAAGGGAAAAGTATCTGAAAAGAATCTATCTATCTATCATCTATCTATCTATCTCTCTATCTATCTATCTATCTAATCTCAGCCCAAGAGCAGTTATCCCAGGCAAAATCATGTTTCTAGAATCCAGGACTGAGTGTTGATAAGAGCCGTAGGGAAAAGTGCTTGGTACCTCAGTGAACAGGTTAGATGGAGAAAATCTTGGTTTCAGATTTGAGATGCTAGCTTATGCTGATTGTCTGGAATAGTTGTATGAGTGACTTTAAACTCAACTGGGAGAAATCTCCCAGTGAGAGGTGAATATTGACACCCTGTATTGGGGGAGGAGGTATGCATACTACCTTCTCTCTCTCTGGGAGTGGTATTTAAGATCCCACCACTTTCTTGCAAAGCTTAGAAGTTTGCTCCAGTCTCTAGGTTATAAGTTTCTTTCTTTCCCATCTTTTATAGACAACCTCCCTTAATCACCATTCACCTTGGTACACTCTCTCTGGCATCCCAGTGCTGCATTGAAAGTGACCTTAATCTTGCCAGTAATAATGACAGAGCCTCTCGCACTGTGGTTCGCAACTTTGGCAACACATTTTATTGTCTAAGGAGCTTTAAACTACTGAGGAGCACATCTCCCTGTAAGGGGTTTGCAGCCCAATTTGGGCAATGGGAGTTTTAATAGCTTCCCAGGTAACTCTAACTACAGCCAGGATAGAGAGCACCTGCTTTACTTTGGTGAGCGAGTATAGTTCCTTCAGGACCCACTGGCAACTTCCATCACTTCTTGCTTTGGAATAGCTATGGTGTGTGAAACCCATTTCCTATGACTGTTTTCTCCCTGAACTCCGTATTTGTTCTAACTAGAGAATCACTTTTTGCAGATGCCTAAATTGTAGCTGCTATTGGTGTTAATAAAACTTGTGGTTCTAGAAATACGGAATGTCAAATCTTTGAACAGCATTTTTACCTTTTTGCTATCAACAGTAGGATATGCCTCTAATATTTTATTTCTCTTTGCTGTTGTTCTGTTCTTTCAACACATGTAAACCTAGTACTGTTTGATGGATTTTAGTGCAATATTGTTTTCTTTTCCTTTGATTTTTGGTCCAGATATTCATCCTTCTAACACAACTCTTCCAGATTTTGCTACCAAAGCATACTCTAAGTCCTCTTGCAGTGAGATACAAAGTTCTGAGTCTACCAAAGGCATCTATTGTTTACCTAAATCTTGTCCAACTTCACCCCCCTGAGTGAGATAATTCTATCCAGAAGGAGATGCTCTTCCATTAAATCAACATCCAACTCAGGCTTGGACCAGCTCTATCATTGCCCTACCTGACTGCCAGGAAAATATGCCTCATCTTTGTTAGTATTTCTTTTAGAGTCATAATTCTATAAATTTCTTGGGTGTTGTTCTCTTAAGACACAGGAAATGTAGCTTCATCTTGGTAATGGAAAAAATCTACCTATAGTGCTTTAAATATTCTATAACAATCTTTCATACTGCCCATTCAAATTCATCCAGAATTTCTCTAACCACTGCTTTTACTGTCCAAACCTTTAAGAGATATTTCTCTAATTACTCTTACTGTAAACTGCATCTGGTATTAAGATATTGTTTCTCAGTGGATTTCTGGACTTGACTGTTTTTGGTAAAGTCATGTCAGGCTGCTCTATGAAAATATTCCTATCTTTCTATTTTTCATTACTTTGGACCCTGGTCTAGTAATATTAAAATTTTCCCTTCATTGCTTTTCTTATGCACTCAGTTTTCCATTTCATTTACGTCTGCTCAGCTGTTAATATTGTAGTCATCCTTCTAAGGAAATTTCTCTTTTCCTCTGGCTGAGAGTGATAGCAATAGAGGCCTTTGGAAAGGAAAAATGTATCAGTCTTGAAAAAAAAACCACCCTGGGAACGGTTCCAAATATTTTAAGGAAATTCCTGCTACCTACTCTGAGATTTCAATGATATTTGGAGTCCCATGGCAAAGAACATGACCCAAACTTAACAGCCTTTCTTACCACCTTTTCTTGTTTGGCTTGCTGAATTCCGGAAGAAATCTGTGTCTCAGAGGGGTATTTGGTTTACACCTTAAACACACTGCAATGCACAGGGCAGCCTCTGGCAACAAAGCCTTCCAGAACAAACCCTGATAATAAATGAGGGAAGAAGGCAAAAAGAAATTAAGTAACTTTCCCAGATCTACAGATCAAGTTAGTGATGGATTATGCTAGACTCTGTGCTCTTCCACCATGTTGTACTTCACCTTGAAGGGCAATTTAAGAACGGGGTTCAGCAGGAACAAAATACTAAGGTAATAGAGAGAACAGTGTGTGTGTGTTGTGTGTGCGTGTGTGAGCATAGCATGTGTGCACGTGGTGGTCTTACTAGATATTAAGTATTCAGCTAACAGATATATTTATCTAAAGACCACCAGAAAAATCTATACTTATTAACTGGGTAGATATTTGGGAAAGTAATTTTTTAAGTAGGACAGTATGAGGTTAGGATACTGTTCAGGTAGTGCTTGGATGCTAAGAGTAAAGAGAGCATGTTAATCCAAGAGAGATTGTAAAGGAAGACAATGAAAAGGGCTTGACTGATGAATGGCTATTCCAAGCAAAGGAAAGAGAAGTGAAAAAAATGATTTTGCTATTGTAAACTATACGGGCTAGGAGAATTATGGTACAATATACATAGACGGAAAATTGAGGAAATAGGTTTGGGGAAAGAAACATTGTTTGATATGTAAATGGTACCCTGTAGCCATCTAGTCATAGTTTGTTTCTAGACATTATATCCTGGTTTGCCTCAGAGAGTTACACTTTAAGCCTGTTGTTTCAGCATTATTTTTAATATTGCCCCTTTTACTTGCAAAAGTGTGCTATTTGTACAATAAACTATGCAGTTACCATAACAGGAATCCAGTAAGGTGTGGAATTCTGTAACTCACCAGTATTTCCAGATGAAGTTAAGTTTAAGAAATAATGCCAGAGAATTTTGATAAATACCAGCAGGACACAGTGATATAAGTTGTTTAACAGCTAAACCGTACCTCAAAATGTGCAACATCTCTTCCAAGGTCACAGTGGAACAAAATCTGGAAGCTAAAATCTTAGGTGTTTTTTTTTTTTTTCCCCAGAGACATGAAAACATCACACATTACATGTAATTAGAGGGGGAGAAAGAATAAAATAATACTAGGAATATATCCTCTATGATAAATCTTTGTTGGGGGAGTTCAATTAACCAGACAGAGATAGGAACTGAAAACAAGGGGGCTGAGAATAGTTTTAATTTATATTATCTTTAACACTGAAACATAACATCTGTACGACACCTGGATGGAAAACTAATCTCTACCTGAGTTTGGGAAATTTTGACTCTCCTGACACAACTTTAAACTTTATTTGAACCCAAGTTGTTTAAAGTGTATCTAAAACACAGAAACGGATATATCCCACCTGGTTGCTGTCTGACTTAACCAATGGGCTTGGAACATTTTTGGTCAGGATGAATATTGGAAATAGGAGGAAACTAATTTTAGCTTGATTGATTATAATACTATCTCTTCAAATCTTGCTTATTCTCATGTATTTTAAATATTGCATCTGTTTAGGAACCCTTCTTAATAGAGCAGTATAGAAAACATATGCAGACTTTGGAGGATGGTAGCAGCACAGAAAAAGTCATATGGACTCCATTCAGCTGACTACAAAATTCAGCATATGGAGGAGTTGAATTTTGATCCCAGTTCTGCTATTACCTTGCCATGTCACTCACAGAAAAATTTCTCATTCCCTCTGTACTCCAATACCTTCTTATTAAGAATGAGAGGCATCCTGACATCAATTGTGTGGATTAAATATGGAACTGACTCGTTCATTTCAATATGAGTTTGGAAAGTTATAAAACAATGTAAACTACTATTAAACTTAGGTCAAGATACACATAATTCATCTTTAGAAATGTTGTTGACATCATGCTCTGCTTGATACTGGCAATCTTCAAATTCTGCTCTAGTTTTTCTTGGTTTTCATTTTATAAAATCTTTAGAGGATAAGTTGGGAAGATGCTCTTTCATGTAATTTCTTCACCTAAGTATTCGTGTTTCTGGGCTTAGCCAAATTATTGTCTCTAAATCATAAATTAGTACTGTCCCATGACTCTATAAAACCCTGCCTCAATCCTTAAAAATCTGTTAGTAAAAGTCATACATTTTCATTTTAGGAAAAAAAGATAAACATGATATTTTTAAAATTAAATTACCTGTTATCTCATTTCTCAGGGATAACCTTTAAAAAAAACTGTATTGTATATATTTGGTCTCACTTTTATTTGTGAGTAGATTTGTATTTATAAGTGATATAGAAGAGTGTATACATATGTGTAAATGTAAACATGATTGTGAGTATCCAACATTTTACTGATTAATGTACTCTTTAACTCTCTAAAACAGGCTTGATTCAAATCTTATCCATGCTCTTTGCATTTTTAATGCTATATCTGTCTCTTGGAAGACACCCTCAGCAAATGGTCTCACCTCTATTTTTTTTTAACAACTTTATTGGAGTATAATTGCTTCACAACGTTGTGTTAGTTTCTGCTGTACAACAAAGTGAATCAGCTATATGTATACATATATCCCCATATCCCCTCCCTCTTGCACCTCTCTCCCACCCTCCCAATCCCACTCCTCTAAGTCGTCACACAGCACTGAGCTGATTTCCCTGTGTGATGCTGCTGCTTCCCACTAGCTATCTATTTTTCATTTGGTAATGTATATATGTCAATGCTACTCTCTCACTTCGTCCCAGCTTACACTTCTTCCTCCCCATGTCCTCAAGTCCATTCTCTATATCTGTGTCTTTATTCCTGTCCTGCCCCTAATTTTGTCAGAACTTTTTGGTTTTTTTTTTAGATTCCATATATATGTGTTAGCATATGGTACTTGTTTTTCTCTTTCTGACTTACTTCACTCTATATGACAGACTCTAGGTCCACCCATCTCACTACAAATAACTCAATTTCATTTATTTTTATGGCTGAGTAATATTCCATTGTATATATGTGCCACATCTTCTTTATCCATTCATCTGTCAATGGACACTTAGGTTACTTCCTGACTATTGTAAATAGAGCTGCAATGAACATTATGATACATGACTCTTTTTGAATTATGGTTTTCTCAGGGTATATGTCCAATAGTGGGATTGCTGGGTCATATGGTAGTTCTATTTTTAAGGAACCTCCTTACTGTTCTCCATAGTGGCTGTATCAAAAGCCCATTAGCTGGGAATGGTCTCATCTTCTTGCTACCAGACCTACAAATCTGACAACTATCCTCTCTTTTGCCACCCAGTTACAGTAGGGAACATGTTTTTTTTTCTTTCCACAGGCAGTAGAGCCAATTGTGTATATTCTCAGGAATCTCATTATAACAATTATTCTTTCAGTCTTCTCTTTAGTTGGTTCACTCATATTGACTGACATTTAACTTTTGTTTTTCAGATGTAGAGATTGTTATTTCTACATAATGATGGCTCTCAGGTGTATATTTGAATTACATGACTCTCAGGTGCATATTTGAATAACTCACACTCCTTAGCTCATGACTGGCAATGAACAATTTCACAATTTCTTTCTTTAGCTCCAAGCCAGTACCCCTCCAACCAGAGGGACCCAATCCAAACTATTTATCCACACAAAGACAGTCTTATCCTTACATATTCATAATATATATAGTATACTTGTGTTGGAATTTTCTGCCTTGTATAGAACCAAAAAAAGTTATTATCAGATAGATATGTAAATATGTTAATATCAATTTTATGACTAATAAAAAAGAGCTAGGTTGAGATTTTGGCCCTGGCATGAGGCCAAATAGACTTGCTGACAGTCTTCTCTATATACTTTTTGCTTTTCTTTTCTTTCCTTATTGCACAAGTTGGGACTGCCCAAAAAATCATGAAAGAACAACACAAATTACAATTAGGGAAAATCAGGAATGAAATTACAGAAATCAAGAAAAAATTAGAATAAAATAAAAATATTTCAGAAATTAGTATTAAAGTAGAAAAAGCATAAACAGGAATTTAAACAACAGATAATTCCTCAAGCTAAATAGAAGTTGAAAAGGAAGAATATTAAAAGTGGAAAAGAAGTAACACACCTCAGGATTTGGAAGGAAATGGTAAATGTAAAACATATGCAAAGAAGATCCAACATATGTGTGATAGGAATTTCAAAAGAAGAAAAATTGAAGGACACAAATACTAATAACAAATATTTAAGAAATTGAAAAGTCACTAGAATGATCAATTCTGAGACTTAGCCTAGTAAAACACAACAATAAAGTTTAAAATACTCTTTTGAAATAAAAATGAAGACCTCCAAATAAATCACTTATGAGAGAAAGATCATCATGTCATCAGAACTTTTTAATAACAACTCTACGTCAGTTGCCAATGTTTATTCAAGGAAAGAATGTGTGAATCAAGTATATGATATCTTGACAAACTGATTTTCAAAATAAAAGCAGAATTAAAGTTATCAAAATGCAAAATCCCAGAGAATTTTAGTCTCATGAGACTTTTATAAAAAATCCACTAAAAATGAACTTTAGATTACCAAAATAATTGGAAGAATATAGATAAAAAATATCATGAGTATATAAAAACATTGCATTTGGAACTAAGAATAAACTATGGTTATGTGGGATAAATTGTGTATCATAGGGATATGCTTTGACAAAACATATGGTTAAATTATAAAAAAAAATAAGAGGACAATGGAAAGAGCATGTCAAAATATATAATAACAGTTATTACCTGAAAGTAAAATGATATTACTTCAAATTCTATGATATGGGAGAGTGTGGAGTAGGGGAAGAAAAGTTTATTAGATATTTTCAATCTTCTTAGCAAAGCACCAATAGAAAATAATTCTTGAAAGGATACCAGAAAATGATGTTAATATTAAAGCAAACATAGGAACAAAAATGCAAAACTCCCTAAGACAAACCATATACTAAAATATAATGTGCTACTCTCATCTAAAGAGGGATATTCCTAAAAAACGATGGAAGGATAAATCATAAAATAATAAGTGAATGAATGAACTTGTAAGAGAGGGAGGGAATAGAGTAGACAGAACAGGGATAGAGTTTGCTCTTCTTTAAATGTGACCTATTTCCAAGACTTAACTTGGAACTATGCAAAAATTTTAAGTAAAAATGAAACTATTAAAAATATTTTAAATTTCTGAAATGATTCATTATGTGAACTAAACCAAGGCATATACTTGGAAGCATAGAAAGGGATTAGTCTAAGTCACGTGGAACACATTAATTTGATAATACTCACTAAGGTATTATGTTGAATTATAAGAAAGACTGCAAAATAAAAATGTATAGAGTTTTTGGCAATCATATTACTAGTGGTAGTTGTCACT
Source organism: Phocoena phocoena (assembly GCF_963924675.1). Lineage (NCBI taxonomy): Eukaryota > Metazoa > Chordata > Mammalia > Artiodactyla > Phocoenidae > Phocoena > Phocoena phocoena. The sequence continues at coordinate 7,352,714 of NC_089222.1, read as the reverse complement.
ATTATAATTTTGATTCACTATGTGTAATGTGAGATAAAATTAATGGGTAATTATGTAATATTTTAATTCTAGCATCTTCAGTGTCCTTGACAACTGGAATTTTTCAGCATTGAAGGGAGTAGATGAAAATGTAAGATAGAAGTTATGTAAAGATCTTATAAAGTAGCCACATGATTTCATTACTTATGGCATCACAAATATAGCTCTTGATCTATCCAATGAAGAGGATGAAAAACAACAAATAACTCAGAAGCAGTGAGTATGCTGAATTTCCAAATTGTGGTCACATCACAAGGAGCCAGGACAGTTGTAGAAATTGCTGATTTCAAATCTGATGAAATAAGTGTTTAAGTATGGGCAAGCTTTACAAATCTTACAGCAAGGAAGTTACCAATGACCTCTAGATTTGGGTCAAAGAATTCAAAAGACAAATTTAAAGAGGCTCTCATGGTCAAAATTAATATAATTTGTAAACCAAAAATAGTAATAAGGCAAGAGATTCAGAGCATAATGTATATTACATCCATGATTTGAAAATCATTCAAAAGAGATTGATCACCAGAGAAGAATGATAATTAATCAACTCATTAGTTTTGTATTGTTTTGTTTTGTTTTTTAGAAAGGAAAAAGTAAATCTGTCTTTATTTTTAAATCATGCCATCTACTAAAAAATTTCTCAGGAATCTCCAAAACAATCTACTAGAATTAATAAGTGACTTTAGCAAGTTCACAGGATACATTTAAAAATTAATTTAGTTTATATATGAATATTAATTGGAAATTCAAATTAAAGCAATTCCATTTGCAATGTCATTTAAGGAATACATTTAACAAATTATATAAAGTCTCAAAAAATAAATTTAACAAATGATAAAATACATAACATTTCCTGAGAGAAATAAAGAATACTAAATGACTGGAGAGATATATGATGATTATGAATTGCAACACTCGATATGGCTATCGATTCTCTACAAACATTCTTCCAAAACTGCAATTCTAGTCAAAATATCCGCAGGCTACTTTTTGTAGAAAGTGACAAACTGATCTCAAATTTATATAGAAATACAAAAGACCTAGAATGGTCAAAGCAATTTTGACAAAGTAAAAACAAATTGGAGGACTTATAATATCTGATTTCAAGACAGTATACATTAACAGTAATCAAGACTGGGTGTATTGGTGTTAGGGTAGACAAATTGGGACAGATTACAAAAGACCCATTCTATGTAGCCTGTTCATTTTCAGACAAGGGGCCAAGATAATTTAACTAGGAAAGGATAGTCATTTCAACATTGCTTTTTTTTTTTTTACATCTTTATTGGAGTATAATTGCTTTACAATGGTGTGTTAGTTTCTGCTTTATAACAAAGTAACTCAGTTATACATATACATATGTTCCCAAATCTCATCCCTCTTGTGTCTCCCTCCCTCCCACACTCCCTATCCCACCCCTCTAGGTGGTCACAAAGCACCGAGCTGATTTCCCTGTGCTATGTGGCTGCTTCCCACTAGCTTTCTACCTTACGTTTGGTAAAGTATATATGTCCATGTCACTCTCTCACTTTGTCACAGCTTACACTTCCCCCTCCCCATATCCTCAAGTCCATTTGCTAGTAGGTCTGTGTCTTTATTCCTGTCTTACCCCTAGGTTCTTCATGACATTTTTTTTTCTTAAATTCCATACATATGTGTTAGGATACAGTATTTGTCTTTCTCTTTCTGACTTACTTCACTTTGTATGATAGACACTATGTCCATCCACCTCACTACCAATAACTCAATTTCTTTCCTTTTTAGGGCTGAGTAATATTCCATTGAATATATGTGCCATATCTTCTTTATCGATTCATCTGATGATGGACACTTAGGTTGTTTCCGTCTCCTGGCTATCGTAAATAGAGCTGCAATGAACATTTTGGTACATGACTCTTTTTGAATTATGGTTTTCTCAGGGTATATGCTCAGTAGTGGGATTGCTGGGTCGTATGGTAGTTCTATTTGTAGTTTTTTAAGGAACTTCCATACTGTTCTGCATAGTGGCTGTATCAATTTATAATCTCACCAACAGTGCAAGACTGTTCCCTTTACTCCACACCCTCTCCAGCATTTATTCTTTCTAGATTTTTTGATGACGGCCATTCTGACTGGTGTGAGATAATATCTCATTGTAGTTTTGATTTGCATTTCTCTAATGATTAATGATGTTGAACATTCTTTCATGTGTTTGTTAGCAGTCTGTATATCTTCTTTGGAGAAATATCTATTTAGGTCTTCGGCCCATTTTTGGATTGGGTTGTTTGTTTTTTTTTTATTGAGCTGCATGAGCTGCTTGTAAATTTTGGAGATTAATCCTTTGTCAGTTGCTTCATTTGCAAATATTTTCTCCTATTCTGAGGGTTGTCTTTTGGTCTTGTTTATGGTTCCTTTGATGTGCAAAAGCTTTGAAGTGTCATTAGGTCAAATTTGTTTATTTTTGTTTTTATTTCCATTTCTCTAGGAGATGGGTCAAAAAGGATCTTGCTGTGATTTATGTCATAGAGTGTTCTACCTATGTTTTCCTCTAAGAGTTTGATAGTCCCTGGCCTTACATCTAGGTATTTAATCCAATTTGAGCTTATTTTTGTGTATGGTCTTAAGGAGTGTTCTAATCTCATAATTTTACATGTACCTGTCCAGTTTTCCCAGCACCATTTATTGAAGAGGCTGTCCTTTCTCCACTGTACATTCCTGCCTCCTTTATAAAAGATAAGGTGACCATATGTGCGTGGGTTTATCTCTGGGCTTTCAATCCTGTCCCATTGATCTATATTTCTGTTTTTGTGCCAGTACCATACTGTCTTGATTAGTGTAGCTTTGTAGTATAGTCTGAAGTCAGGGAGCCTGATTCCTCCAGCTCCGTTTTTCTTTCTCAAGATTGATTGGGCTATTCAGGGTCTTTTGTGTTTCCATACAAATTGTGGATTTTTTGTTCTAATTCTGTGAAAAATGCCAGTGGTAGTTTGATAGGAATTGCATTGAATCTGTAGATTTCTTTGGATAGTAGAGTCATTTTCACAATGTTGATTCTTCCAATCCAAGAACATGGTATATCTCTCCATCTATTTATATTATCTTTAATTTCTTTCAAGTGTCTCATAAGTTTTTGCATACAGGTCTTTTGTCTCCTTAGGTAAGTTTATTCCTGGATATTTTAATCTTTTTGTTGCAATGGTATATGGGTGTGTTTCCTTAAATTGTCTTTCAGATTTTTTATCATTAGTTTATAGGAATGCCAGAGATTTCTGTGCATTAATTTTGTATCCTGCTATTTTATCATATTCATTGATTATCTCTAGTAGTTTTCTGGTAGCATCTTTAGGGTTCTTTATATATAGTATCATGTCATCTGCAAACAGTGACAACTTTACTTCTTCTTTTCCAGTTTGGATGCCTTTTATTTCCTTTTCTTCTCTGATTGCTGTGGCTAAAAGTTCCAAAACTATGTTGAATAAGAGTGGTGAGAGTGGGCAACCTTGTCTTGTTCCTGATCTTGGTGGAAATGCTTTCAGTTTTTCACCATTGAGGACGATGTTGTCTGTGCGTTTGTCATATATGGCCTTCATTATGTTGAGGAAAGTTCCCTCTATGCCTACTTTCTAGTGGGTTTTTATCATAAATGGGTGTTGAATTTTGTCAAAAGCTTTCTCTGCATCTATTGAGATGACCATGTGTTTTTTCTCCTTTAGTTTGTTAATATGGTGCATCCCATTGATTGATTTGTGTATATTGAAGAATCCTTGCATTCCTGGAATAAAGCCCACTTGATCATGGTATATGATCCTTTTAATGTGCTGTTGGATTCTGTTTGCTAGTATTTTGTTGAGTATTTGCATCAACAGTATTTGCAATCTATGTTCAATAGTATTTGCTTCTATGTTCATCAGTGATATTGGCCTGTAGTTTTCTTTCTTTGTGACATCCTTGTCTGGTTTTGGTATCAGGATGATGGTGGCCTCGTAGAATGAGTTTGGGAGTGTTCCTCCCTCTGCTACATTTTGGAAGAGTTTTAGAAGGATAGGGGTTAGCTCTTCTCTAAATGTTTGATGGAATTCGCCTGTGAAGCCATCTGGTCCTGGGTTTTTGTTTGATGGAACATTTTTAATCACAGTTTCAATTTCAGTGCTTGTGATTGGTCTGTTCATGTTTTCTCTTTCTTCCTGATTCAGTTTGGCAGCTTGTGCATTTCTAAGAATTTGTCTATTTCTTCCAGGTTGTCCATTTTATTGGCATGGAGTTCCTTGTAGTAATCTCTCATGATCTTTTGTATTTCTGCAGTGTCAGTTGTTACTTCTCCTTTTTCATTTCTAATTCTATTGATTTGAGTTTTCTCCCTTTATTTCTTGATGAGTCTGGGTAATGGTTTATCAATTTTGTTTATCTTCTCAAAGAACCAGCCTTTAGTTTTATTGATCTTTGCTATTGTTTCCTTCATTTCTTTTTCATTTATTTCTGATCTGATCTTTATGATTTCTTTCCTTCTGGTAACTTTGGTGATTTTTGTTCTTCTTTCTCTAATTGCTTTAGGAGCAAGTTTAGGTAGTTTATTCGAGATGTTTCCTGTTTTTTAAGGTAGGATTGTATTGCTATAAACTTCCCTCTTAGAACTGCTTTTGCTGCATCCCATAGATTTTGGGTCGTCGTGTCTCCATTGTCATTTGTTTCTAGGTTTTTTTTAATTTCCTCTTTGACTTCTTCAGTGGTCACTTCGTTATTAAGTAGTGTATTGTTTAGCCTCCATATGTTTGTATTTTTTACAGACCTTTTCCTGTAATTGATATCTAGTCTCGTCGCGTAGTGGTTGGAAAAGATACTTGATAAAATTTCAATTTTCTTAAATTTACCAAGGCTTCATTTGTGACCCAAGATATGATCTATCCCGGAGAATGTTCCATGAGCACTTGAGAAAAATATGTATTCTGCTGTTTTTGGATGGACTGTCCTATAAATATCAATTAAGTCCATCTTGTTTAATCTATCATTTAAAGCTTGTGTTTCCTTATTTATTTTCATTTGCGATGATCTGTCCATTGGTGAAAGTGGGGTGTTAAAGTCCCCTACTATGAATGTGTTACTGTCAATTTCCCCTTTTATGGCTGTTAGTATTTGCCTTTTGTATTGAGGTGCTCCTATGTTGGGTGCATAACTATTTACAATTGTTATATCTTCTTCTTGGATCGATCCCTTGATCATTATGTAGTGTCCTTCTTTGTCTCATCTAATAGTCTTTATTTTAAAGTCTATTTTCTGATATGAGAATTGCTACTCCAGCTTTCTTTTGGTTTCCATTTGCATGGAATATCTTTTTCCATCCCCTCACTTTCAGTCTGTATCTGTCCCTAGGTCTGAAGTGGGTCTCTTGTAGACAGCATATATATGGGTCTTGTTTTTGTATCCATTCAGCCAGTCTGTGTCTTTTTAGTGTGAACATTTAGTCCATTTACATTTAAGGTAATTATCGATATGTATGTTCCTATTCCCATTTTCTTAATTGTTTTGGGTTTGTTATTGTAGGTCTTTTCCTTCTCTTGTGTTTCTTGCCTAGAGAAGATCCTTTACCATTTGTTGTAAAGGTGGTTTGGTGGTGCTGAACTCTCTCAGCTTTTGCTTGTCTGTAAAGGTTTTAATTTCTCCATCAAATCTGAGTGAGATCCTTGCCGGGTAGAGTAATCTTGGTTGTAGGTTTTTCTCCTTCATCACTTTAAATATGTCCTGCCACTCCCTTCTGGCTTGCAGAGTTTCAACTGAAAGATCAGCTGTTAACCTTATGGGGATTCTCTTGTGTGTTATTTGTTCCTTTTCCCTTGCTGCTTTTAATATGTTTTCTTTGTATTTAATTTTTGACAGTTTGATTAATATGTGCCTTGGCATATTTCTCCTTGGATTTATCCTGTATGGGTCTCTCTGTGCTTCCTGGACTTGATTAATTATTTCCTTTCCCATATTAGGGAAGTTTTCAACTATAATCTCTTCAAATATTTTCTCAGTCCCTTTCTTTTTCTCTTCTTCTTCTGGAACCCCTATAATTCGAATGTTGGTGCGTTTAATGTTGTCCCTGAAGTCTCTGAGACTGTCCTCAGTTCTTTTCATTCTTTTCTCTTTATTCTGCTCTGCAGTAGTTATTTCCACTATTTTATTTTCCAGGTCACGTATCTGTTCTTCTGCCTCAGTTACTCTGCTATTGATCTCTTTTAGAGTATTTTTAATTTCATTTATTGTGCTGTTCATCATTGCTTGTTTCATCTTTAGTTCTTCTAGGTCCTTGTTAAATGTTTCTTGCATTTTCTCTCTTCTATTTCCAAGATCTTGGATAACTTTACTATCATTATTCTGAATTCTTATTCAGGTAGACTACCTATTTCCTCTTCATTTTTTAGGTCTGGTGAGTTTTTATCTTGCTCCTTCATCTGCTGTGTGTTTTTCTTTCTTCTCATTTTGCTTAACTTACTGTGTTTGGGGTCTCCTTTGTGCAGGCTGCAGGTTCATAGTTTCTGTTGTTTTAAGTGTCTGTCCCCAGTGGCTCAGGTTGGTTCAGTGGGTTGTGTAGGCTTCCTGGTGGAGGGGACTAGTGCCTGAGTTCTGGTGGATGAGGCTGGATCTTGTCTTTCTGGTGGGCAGGTCCACGTCTGGTAGTGTGTTTTGGTGTGTCTGTGACCGTATTATGATTTTAGGCAGCCTCTCTGCTAATGGGTGGTGTTGTGTTCCTGTCTTGCTAGTTGTTTGGCATAGGATGTCCAGCACTGTAGCTTGCTGGTCGTTGAGTGAAACTGGGTGTTGGTGTTGAGATGGAGCTCTCTGGGATATTTTCACTGTTTGATATTACGTGGAGCTGAGAGATCTCTTGTGGACCAGTGTCCTGAAGTTGGCTCTCCCACCCCAGAGGCACAGCACTGACTCCTGGCCGCAGCACCTAGAGCATTTCATCCACACAGCTCATAAAAGGGAGAAAAAGTAGAAACTAAGAAAGAAAGAAAGAAAGAGAGGAAGGAAGAAAGAGAGAGAAAAATAGGATTAAAAAAAGAAAATAAAGTAAGATAAAATAAAATAAAGTTATTAAAATAAAAAATAATTATTAAGAAAAAAATTTTTTTGAAAGTAAATAAAAACAAACAAAAAAAAACAATGGACAGATAGAACCCTAGCACAAATGGTGAAAGCAAAGCTATACAGACAAAATCTCACACAGAAGCATACACACACACACTCACAGAAAGAGGAAAAGGGGAAAAAATAATAAATCTTGCTCTCAAAGTCCACCTCCTCAATTTGGGATGATTCGTTGTCTATTCAGGTATTCCACAGATGCAGGGTATATCAAGTTGATTGTGGAGATTTAATCCGCTGCTCCTGAGGCTGCTGGGAGAGATTTCCCTTTCTCTTCATTGTCTGAACAGCTCCCAGGGCTCAGATTTAAATTTGACCCCGTCTCTGCGTGTAGGTTGCCGGAGGGCATCTGTTCTTTGCTCAGACAGGATGGGGTTAAAGGAGCCGCTGATTCGGGGGCTCTGGCTCACTCAGGCCGGGGGGAGGGAGGGGCACGGAGTGCGGGGTGGGCCTGCGGCGGCAGAGGCCTGCGTGACGTTGTACCAGCCTGTGGCACACCGTACGTTTTCCCGGGGATGTTGTTCCTGGATCCATGGACCCTGGCAATGGCGGGCTACACAGGCTCCCCAGAAGGGGAGTTTGGTAGTGACCTGTGCTCACACACAGGCTTCTTGGTGGCAGCAGCAGCAGCCTTAGCGTCTCTTGCCTGTCTCTGGGGTCCGCGCTTATAGCCAAGGTTCGCGCCCGTCTCTGGAGCTCCTTTAAGCAGCGCTCTTAATCCCCTCTCCTCCCGCACCAGGAAACAAAGAGGGAAGAAAAAATCTCTCGCCTCTTTGTCAGGTCCAGACATTTCCCCAGACTCCCTCCTGGCTAGCCATGGTGCACTAACCCCCTGCAGGCTGTGTTCATGCCGCCAGCCCCAGTCCTCTCCTGGCGCTCTGACCGAAGCCCAAGCCTCAGCTCCCAGCCTCGCCCACCCTGGCGGGTGAGCAGACAAGCCTCTCGGGCTGGTGAGTGCCGGTCGACACCGATCCTCTCTGCGGGAATCTCTCCACTTTGCCCTCTGCACCCCTGTTGCTGTGCTCTCCTCAATGGCTCCGAAGCTCCCCCCTCCACCACCCACAGTCTCCGCCCACAAAGGGGCTTCTAGAGTGTGGAAACCTTTCCTCCTTCACGGCTCCCTCCCACTGGTGCATGTCGCATCCTTATCCTTTTGTCTCTGTATATTCTTTTTTCTTTTGCCCTACCCAGGTACATGGGGGAGTTTCTTGCCTTTTGGGAAATCTGAGGTCTTCTGCCAGCGTTCAGTGGGTGTTCTGTAGGAGTTGTTCCACGTGTAGATGTATTTCTGATATATCTGTGGGGAGGAAGGTGATCTCCGCATCTTACTCTTCCGCCATCTTCCCCCTCTCTTCCCTCATTAGTTTTAAGACTGTAAAAAAAGGAAAAGAATAATGAACTGTGTCATTCAATATGAATGACATGAACTGTGTCATGGAGTAAACAAATAAGAGGTTAAGAGTCTCTTTAAAGAATTATTTCAGCTAATAAATGAAAAAGTAATAATAGAAATAGGATATTGCAGTCTTGCAATGTATATGCCATTGCATATGTATATGACAATGTATGTGTATTTTATATGTCATTTGACAATCTTTAATGACTTAACAGATATATAGCTGCTAATATCACAACATGAGAGGTAACTAGACATTTATAGCCCTGATGAAAGAACTCAACATTATCTCTAAGGTAACAATGCCAAAAACCAAACCAAATCCAAAGCAATTTAAAATTTGATCAACATTCTAAATTTAGCTGTCAAGTTATAGGATACACAGAGCACAGAGGACCATATTAAACACAATGAGGATGCAGTCAGCAAATCTAAACCATGGTGAATCCATAGGACTACATTTCTTAAACAAGTAAATTCCAAGAAAAGAAAGAGGGAGAAAGAGACAGACACAGAAAGACAGAGGAAACACCTAGAAAGAAAAAAAAAGAGACTTGGAAGTATCAAACAATTGTACTGTATGGACATTATTTAGAGACTGGTTCAAGCAAAGAAAACGTAAACATAAAAGATCATTGACGTTTAATGATACAACTGTAAATTTGAACTGTCTGCATATTTGATGATACTAAGAAATTTCTGTTAAATTTTAGATGTTATCATGATAATACGAGGCTACATTAATGAGGTCTCATATAAAATGTTTTACAAATGAAACTATATAGTGTTTGATATTTTACTTTAAAAAAGGAGGATGTGGAAAGTGGGTGGGAATTAAAATGGAACAAGTTTGGCCATGCAATGATAACAGCTGGTTGGTGGTACAGGTTCATTTTACCATTCTGTCTAGTTTTGTACATGCCTGAAGTGTTCCATAATTAAAGGTTAAAATAATAATAAGTAAAAATGCTGCTCTTGGAGCCAGCAGAGTGCATAAATGACATCCATGGGAAACTTCCTATCTCCTCTTTTTCCTGGGCTTTCACTGGGGATATTTTTATCTCTCTTTCTTCAGGAATATCTTTCCATTTAACATGCCATATTTGCTCAGAGCTGCTCAGTTCCTTCTCATGAGATATCAGTCTTAGATGTCATTTATTGCCTGTTATTTTCATGTCATTCATAGAGCTTGTCAGCCTTTCCTTGTGTTTATTATAATAGATCAAACCCTTTCCCTGGGACCATCTGGAGCTCTTCTCCTTAATAACATTGCTTTCAACCCCTACCAGACCTGAAGTGGTTGTGAGCATGCTCCTAGGCTAAAATAGACATCTATTTCATGGCCAAAATGTAAAGTCTATTTAGTTGAGCATTGTGAGATCAATTTGTTATGGGCCTTTGTTTACATCAGTGTATTTTAATAGGCACAGATATGCACTGGTTTTTAAATACGCCCTTGTCATCCCTAATTGCAATACCACGTATTGCGCTGTTCTGGTAAACACCTGTTTTAGAAGCAGTCATTGCATCCAAAATTCAGCTACCTCTGCCACATGTTTCTAATAGACAACACCAGTCACTTGGCTATAAATGACAGTCATTTTAAGTCCTCTGTAATCATTGAGCCCCCAAGAATTTAAAAGCAAAAGTTAACTTATTTGGCAATACCTAAAATCATGAAGTTGTCTATTCTGAATGTGAGCTCAGTTCTACTAAGCCAGATGGACTGGTGAGCAAGAAAATAATTAACTTCTAGAAAATGGAGAGAATAGTGTCATAATTCACTAAGTTTTTGAACAAAGCCAGTGGTATGTTTTTATTAGGTTTCAGGAGCAATTTGATTCTTTAACAGTGAGGACTTTATTCAATTTTGCTCTATTACACTATTTTTTGCCAAGATTACTCAATTTCAGGGTCCAAAAATTAGAAAATTAGATTTTCAGTTACATTAAACCATGAACTTAATCACTCTCTTCTAACTTGAGATGCACATTTCCTTGCAATTGATCCATTCAATAATTTTATTACATGTTCTTCCTCTCTTAAGATCTTGGCAATTTTGAACATAGTCAAGGTCATGAAAATATTTACATAGAGTTGCTAAGTCCAAGGGGGCAACATTATATTGGATCCCTTAGACTACATAGAACACAGTGAAAATAGTGCTCCTTGGAGTTGGACAAAGTGGTGGCACTGTTATTAAGAATGTATAGAAGCAAATAGCTCTTAAAATAGACTTAATTTTTGTGTCCCTCCAGAATTCATATATTGAAACTCCAACCCTCTGTGTGATGGTGTTAGGAGGTGGGACCTTTGGGAGGTGATTAAGTCATGAGGGTGAAGCCTTCATGAATGGGATTAATGCCTTTTTGGGGAGCTAAAGAGACCAAAATTCTCCCCTTCACCACATGAAGACACAGTGAGAAGATGGCAGTCTATGTACCAGTAAGCAGGTCCTCATTAGAAACCAAATCTACCAACAACTTGATCCTGGACTTCCGGAGCTGTGAAACATACATTTCTGTTGTTCATAAGCCATGTAGTCTATGATTTTTATTAGGGTAGCCCAAATGGACTAAAACAGCTCCCCTAAAATGGAACAAGTCATTGTTCCAATTTCTACAAAATCGCTAGGAAACATTCTAAAGTGCACCACCTCCTCCAACAGTGAATTATGTTTGAACTTCACAGCACATTTTCTCTTTGATTGGAAACATGGATTTTGCAACAAACTTAATTAAAGGTAAAATGTTTCTATAACTAAATAAGACATGTGATATTTAAACTATAATTGTTCCTGTTTAAAAATAATTGTTGGTTTGTTTCCAAGGCTGTGAGGGGAATACGGTAGAAATTTAAATGGCAGGCTTGAGGAAAGAGGTCAAATGTTGCCACAGGCAAATGGAACGTGGAGTTTTTAAAAGCTTCCTTGCTACACTGAGCTCTGAAGCTCTTATTTTTAAGAGGGTTCTAAAGTTGGCAATCAAAATTCTCCCATCCTTAAATGAAAAGCAGTGAACTTAATAATGCTCTCAACAATAAATATACTGGAGTAGGTATTTTGTCTACTTTACAGCTGGATAATCTGATCACAAACCCCCAGGAGAAAGAAAGAAAATGCATCTGGAAAAATGTTTTTGAAAGTGAGGACTTGGCTCTCCTCACACATATTTCCTTTAGCTTCATCACAGAAAGCTGCAGTTATTTCAGATACTTAAAAAATATTCCTTTTGGCCAATGACTTTTCCCATTTCCCACATATGTTCACAAGTTTGTATATCTTCTGTTGGTCAAATCACAGCTTCGTGGTTTTCTGTAGTTGGCTAATACAAAACTATCTTCAAAACATGATGTCTAGTATGATGAATCTGACAGGTTTGTCACATACGCCTCTGGAAAGGGGGAGAAATACACATTTCTTTTCTGTTTTCATTATCTTAATGATAATCAGAGCTTCTGCTTGCTGGTCAAGTGCAAGAGAGAATTCCTGCCTACCTACTATTCTAATAAGAGTTGCCTGTGTATGAGTGAAGACAAAATCTCACCAACCCTTAACACATCAATCATGCGACTACAGAGCTGTTCATCCACATTTTCTGTAAACTTTGGCTCTAAGAGTAAAACCAAATATAAGATTCTAAACTGCTGTGTAAGAGTAAAATCTCCTAATGATTATCTTCAGGATTAGTGAAACTCTCAGTCTCCTCCTGCATAATTTACAATCAATGCCTCTGATCTTAATATCCCAAAATTAAAAAAGCAACTTTCTTGCCCCTCCTGTTGCCTTCAGATTCAAATATAACACAAACTTCTTGACATGGAATAAAAAAGCCTTTTACAATCTGGTTCTAATTATTTTTTGGTCCATGTTTCTGAAACTACAGAGGAATAGATTTCAACATAATGAACAAAAAGACTTTCAACACATAATACAAAAATGGAACTAGTTCCTATACTAGATGGTGGGTTCTCTCTCAGTGGATAACCACTTGATTGTACAGTTTCAGATATGACAGACTTGCAAATGGAAAAATAACATAATAGTTAATAGTCAGATTTCCAAGGTTCAAATCACAACTTCTTGACTTACTGGGTTCATGCACTGAAGCACATTACTTTCATGTATTTATCATCATCATGCTCACTTTATAAAATTGCATGAAGATAAAATCAGATACCATACATAAGTGGGGTAATTATATAATTTACCATGCAAACTGAGTTACTTTTGAGACTGAAGAGGGGATTACTAATAATTAGGTCAAGACAACAGGGGCTCTATCCTGGGCATTCTACAAATAAAACATTTCAAAAATTCCCCGGGGAAGAGACCTTCAAGATGGCGGAGGAGTAAGACATGGAGATCACCTTCCTCCCCACAAATACATCAGAAATACATCTACATGTGGAACAACTCCTACAGAACACCTACTGAATGCTGGCAGAAGACCTCAGACTTCCCAAAAGGCAAGAAAGTCCCCATGTACCTGGGTAGGACAACAGAAAAAAGAAAAAAGAGCTGAAAGAATAGGGACGCGACCTGCATCTCAGGGAGAGAGCTGTGAAGGAGGAAAAGTTTCTACACACTAGGAAGCTGCTTCACTGGTGGAGACGGGGGTGGGGGTGGATGGCAGGAAGCTTCAGAGCCACAGAGGAGAATGCAGCAATGGGTGCAGAGAGCAAAGTGGAGAGATTCCCGCACAGAGGATCGGTGCCGACCAGCACTCACCAGCCTGAGAGGCTCGTCTGCTCACCTGCTGGGGCAGGTGGGGGCTGGGAGCTGAGGCCCGGGCTTCGGAGATCAGATCACAGGGAGAAGACTGGGGTTGGCTGCATGAACACAGCCTGAAGGGGGCTAGTGCACCACAGCTAGATGGGAGGGAGTCCAGGAAAAAGTCTGGACCTGCCTAAGAGGCAAGAGACCATTGTTTCATGGTGTGTGAGGAGAGGGGATTCAGAGCATTGCCTAAACGAACTCAAGAGAGTGTTGCAAGCCACAGCTATCAGCGCGGACCCCAGAGATGGGCATGAAATGCTAAGGCGGCTGCTGCAGACACAAAGAAGCCTTTGTGCAAGCACAGGTCACTATCCACACCCCGCTTCCGGGGAGCTTGTGTAGCCCGCCACTGCCAGGGTCCCGGGATCCAGGGACAACTTCCCCAGGAGAACGCACAGCACGCCTCAGGCTGGTGCAATGTCATGCTGGCCTCTGCTGCCGCAGGCTCACCCCACATCTGTACCCCTCCCTCCCCCTGGCCTGAGTGAGCCAGAGCCCCCAAATCAGCGGCTCCTTTAACCCCATCCTGTCTGAGAGAAGAACAGACGCCCTCCGGCGACCTGCACGCAGAGGTGGGGCCAAATCCAAAGATGAACCCCGGAAGCTGTGAGAACAAAGAAAAGAAAGGGAAATCTCTCCCAGCAGCCTTAGGAGCAGCAGATTAAATCTCCACAATCAACTTGATGTACTCTGCATCTGTGGAATACCTGAATAGACAAAGAATCATCCCAAAATTGAGGTGGTGAACTTTGGGAGCAACTGTAGACTTTGGGTTTGCTTTCTGCATCTAATTTGTTTCTGGTTTTAAGTTTATCTTAATTTAGTATTTAGAGTGTATTATCATTGGTAGATTCGTTTATTGATTTGGTTGATCTCTTCCTCTTATATATATATATATTTATTTTAGTGAGTGTGTATGTGTATGTTTCTTTGTGTGATTTTGTCTGTATAGTTTTGCTTTTACTATTTGTCCTAAGGTTCTCTCTGTCTGGTATTTTTTTGTTTTTTTTTTTTTAAGTATAGTTTTTAGTGCTTGATATCACTGGTGGATTTGTTTTTTGGTTTGGTTTCTCTCTTCTTTCTTTCTTTTTTGTTTCTTTTTTAAATTATTTTTAATATTTTTTATTTTTAACAATTTTTAAATTTTAATTATTTTATTTTATTTCTGTCTTTCTTCCTTTTCTTCTCTCTTTTCTTCTGAGCTGTGTGGCTCACAGGGTCTTGGTGCTCTGGCCAGGTGTCAGGCCTGTGCCTCTTAGGTGAGAGAGCAGAGTTCAGGTCTCCACCAGAGACATCCTGGCTCCACATAATATCAAATGGCAAAAGCTCTCCCAGAGATCTCCATCTCAATGCTAAGACCCAGCTGAACACAACATCTACCAAACTACAGTGCTGGACACCCTATGCCAAACAACTAGCAAGACAGGAACACAACACCACCCATTAGCAGAGAGACTGCCTAAAATCATAATAAAGTCACAGACACCTCAAAACACAACACCAGATGTGCTCCTGCTCACCAGAAACAAAAGATCCAGCCTCATCCACTAGAACACAGGCACTAGTCCCATCTACCAGGAGGTCTACACAACCCACTGAACCAACCTTAGCCATTGGGGGCAGACACCAAAAACAATGGGAACTACAAACGTGCAGCCTGTGAAAAGGAGACCCCAAACACAGTAGGTTAAGCAAAATGAGAAGATAGAGAAACACACAGCAGATGAAGGAGCAAGGTAAAAACCCACCAGACCAAAAAAATAAAGAGGAAATAGGCAGTGTACCAGGAAAATAATTCAGAGAAATGATAGTAAAGATGATCCAAAATCTTGAAAATAGAATGGACAAAATACAAGAAACGTTTAACAAGGACTAGAATAACTAATAAGCAAACAAACAATGAAGAATAACACAATGAATGAAATTTAAAATATTCTAGAAGGAATCAAGAGCAGAATAACTGAGGCAGGAGAATGAATAAGTGACCTGGAAGATAAAATAGTAGAAATAACTACTGCAGAGCAGAATAAAGAAAAAAAGGATGAAAAGAATTGAGGACATTCATAGAGACATCTGAGACAATATTAAATGCACCAACACTCAAAATATAGGGGTCCCAGAAGAAGAAGAGAAAAAGAAAGGGAAGGAGAAAATATTTGAAGAGATTATAATGGAAAACTTCCATTATATGGGAAAGGAAATTGTCAGTCAAGTCCAGGAAGCACAGAGAGTCCCACACAGGATAAATCCTAGGAGAAACATTCCAAGACACATATTAATCAAACTATCAAAAATTAAATACAGGGCTTCCCTGGTGGCGCAGTTGTTGAGAGTCTGCCTGCCGATGCAGGGGATGTGGGTTCGTGCCCCGGTCCGGGAAGATCCCACATGCCGCGGAGTGTCTGGGCCCGTGAGCCATGGCCACTGAGCCTGCGCATCCGGAGCCTGTGCTCTACAACGGGAGAGGCCACAACATTTAGATGCCTGCGTACCGCAAAAAAGCAAGCAAACAAACAAAAAAATTAAATACAAAGAAAAAATATTAAAAGCAGCAAGGGAAAAACAACAAATAATATACAAGGGAATCCCCATAAGGTTAACAGCTGAACAATCAGCAGAAACTCTGCAAGCCAGAAGGGAGTGGCAAGACATATTTAAAGTGATGAAAGGGAAAAACCTACAACCAAGATTACTCTACCCAGCAAGGATCTCATTCAGATTTGACAGAGAAATTAAAACCTTTACAGACAAGCTAAGAGAATTCATCACCACCAAACCAGCTTTACAACAAATGCTAAAGGAACTTCTCTAGGCAGAAAACACAAAAGAAGGAATAGACCTACAAAAATAAATCCAAAACAATTAAGAAAATGGTAATAGTAACATACATTTCAATAACTACATTAAATGTAAGTAGATTAAATGCTCCAACTAAAAGACATGCACTGGCTGAATGGA
The DNA here is from genome assembly GCF_963924675.1 of Phocoena phocoena. Taxonomy (NCBI): domain Eukaryota; kingdom Metazoa; phylum Chordata; class Mammalia; order Artiodactyla; family Phocoenidae; genus Phocoena; species Phocoena phocoena. Next base: position 7,336,440 of record NC_089222.1, on the reverse strand, counting down.
TACAAAAACAAGACCCGTATATATGCTGTCTACAAGAGACCCACTTCAGACCTAGGGACACATACAGACTGAAAGTGAGGAGATAGAAAAAGATATTCCATGCAAATAGAAATCAAAAGAAAGCTGGAATAGCAATTCTCATATCAGACAGAATAGATTTTAAAATAAAGACTATTACAAGAAACGAAGAAGGACACTATGTAATGATAAAGGGATCAATTCAAGAAGAAGTTATAACAATTGTAAATATATATGCACCCAAAATAGGAGCACCTCAATACATAAGGAAAATACTAACAGCCATAAAATGGGAAATCGACAGTAACACAATCGTAGTAGTGGACTATAACACCCCACTTTCACCAATGGACAGATCATCCATAATGAAAATAAATAATGAAACACAAGCTTTAAAGGATACATTATACAAGATGGACTTCATTGATATTTATAGGACATTCCATCCAAAACAAACAGAATACACTTTCTTCTCAAGTACTCATGGAACATTCTCCAGGATAGATCATATCGTGGGTCACAAATCAAGACTTGGTAAATTTAACAAAATCGAAATTGTATCAAATATTTTTCCAACAACAACTCTATGAGACTAGATATCAATTAAAGAAAAAAACTGTTAAAAATGAAAGCACGTGGAGGCTAAACAATACAGCACTAAATAACCAAGAGATCACTGAAGAAATCAAAGAGGAAATCCAGAAATACCTAGAAACAAATGACAATGAAAACACGATGAACCAAAACCTATGGGATGCAGCAAAAGCAGTTCTAAGAGAGAATTTTATAGCAATACAATCCTACCTCAAGAAACAAGAAACATCCCAAATAAACAACTTAATCTTACACCTAAAGCAATTAGTGAAATAAGAACAAAAACAACCCAAAGTTAGCAGAAGGAAAGAAATCATAATATCATATCAGAAATAAATGAAAAAGAAATGACGGAAACAATAGCAAAGATCAATCAATCTAAAAGCTTGTTGTTTGAGAAGATAAACAAGATTGGTTAACAATCAGCGAGACTCATCAGAAAAAAAAATGTAGAAGACTCAAATCAATAGAATTAGAAATGAAAAAGAAGTAAAAACTGACATTGCAAAACGACAAAGGATCATGAGAGATTACTACAAGCAACTATATGCCAATAAAATGGACAACCTAGAATAAATGGACAAATTCCTAGAAAAGCACAACGTTCCAAGGCTGAACCAGGAAGAAATAGAAAATATAAACAGACCAATCACAAGCACTGAAATTGAAACTGTGATTAAAAATCTTCCAACAAACAAAAGCCCAACAAAACTTCACAGGTGAATTCTATCAAACATTTGGAGAAGAGTTAACACCTATCCTTCTCAAACTCTTCCAAAATATAGCAGAGGGAGGAACATTCCCAAACTCATTCTACGAGGCCACCATCACCCTGATATGAAAACGAGGCAAAGATGTCACAAAGAAAGGAAACTCCAGACCAATATCACTGAAGAATATAGATGCAAAAATCCTCAACAAAATACCAACAAAAAGAATCCAACAGCACATTAAAAGGATCATACACCATGATCAAGTGAGTTTTATCCCAGGAATGCAAGGATTCCTCAATATACGCAAATTAATTACATTAACAAATTGAAGGAGAAAAACCATATGATCATATCAATAAATGCAGAAAAAGTTTTTGACAAAATTCAACACTCATGTATGATTTAAACCCTCCAGAAAGTAGGCATAGAGGGAACTTACCTCAACATTATAAAGGCCATATCTGACAAACCTACAGCCAACATCGTTCTCAATGGTGAAAAACTGAAAGCATTTCCACTAAGATCAGGAAAAAGACAGGGTTGCCCACTCTCACCACTATTATTCAACATAATTTTGGAAGTTTTAGCCACAGCAATCAGAGAAGAAAAAGAAATAAGAGGAATCCAAATAAGAAAAGAAGAAGTAAAACTGTCACTGTTTGCAAATGACATGATACTATACATAGAGAATCCGTAAGATTCTACCAGAAAACTACTAGAGCTAATCAATGACTTTGGTAAAATAGCAGGATACAAAATTAATGCACAGAAATCTCTTGCATTCCTATACACTAATGATGAAATCTCTGGAAGAGAAATTAAGGAAACAATCTCATTTACCACTGCAACAAAAAGGATAAAATACCTAGGAATAAACCGATCCAAGGAGACAAAAGACCTGTATGCAGAAAATAATAAGATACTGCTGAAAGAAATTAAAGACGATACAAACAGGTGCAGAGATATACCATGTTCATAAATTGGAAGAAACAACATTGTGAAATGACTATACTACCCAAAGCAGTCTACAGATTCAATGCAATATGTATCAAATTGCCAATGGCATTTTGCACAGAACTAGAACAAAAAATTTCACAATCTGTATGGAAACACAAAAGACTCCAAATAGCTAAAGCAATCTTGAGAATGAAAAACGGAGCTGGAGGAATCAGGCTCCCAGACTTCAGACTCTACTACAAAGCTACAGTAATCAAGACAGTATGGTATTGGCACAAAAACAGGAATATAGGTCAATGGAACAGGATAGAAAGTCCAGAGATAAACCCACACACATATGGTCAACTTATTTTTGAGAAAGGAGGCAAGAATATATACAATGGAGAAAAGACAGCCTCTTCAATAAGTGGTGCTGGGAAAACTGGACAGCTACATGGAAAAGAATGAAATTAGAACACTCCTTAACACCATACACAAAAATAAACTCAAAATGGATTAAAGAACTAAATGTAAGGTCAGACACTATCAAAGTCTTAGAGGAAAACATAGGCAGAACACTCTATGACATAAATCACAGCAAGATCCTTTTTGACCCACCTCCTAGAGAAATGGAAATAAAAACAAAAATAAACAAATGGGACCTAATGAAACTTCAAAGCTTTTGCAAAGCAAAGGAAAACATAAACAAGACAAAAAGACAACCCTCAGAATGGGAGAAAATATTTGCAAATGTAATAACTGACAAAGGATTAATCTCCAAACTTTAGAAGCAGCTCATACAGCTCAATATGAAAAAACAAGAAGCCCAATCCAAATTTGGGTAGAAGACCTAAATAGACATTTCTCCAAAGAAGATATACATATTGCCAACAAACACATGAAATGATGCTCAACATCACTAATCATTAGAGAAATGCAAATCAAAACTACAATGTGGTTTCTCCTCACACCAGTCAGAGTGGCCATCACAAAAAAATCTACAAACAATAAATGCTGCAGAGAAGGGAACCCTCTTGCACTGTTGGTGGGAATGTAAGTTGATACAGCCACTATGGAGAACAGTATGGAGGTTCCTTAAAAAACTAAAAATAGAACTACGACATGACCCTGCAATCTCACTACTGGGCATATACCCTGAGAAAACCATAATTCAAAAATAGTCATGTTCCACCATATTCATTGGAGCACCATTTACAATAGCCAGGACATGGAAGCAACCTAAGTGTCCACCAATAGATGAATTAATAAAGAAGATGTGGCACATATATGCAATGGACTATTACTGAACCATAAAAAGAAAGGAAATTGAGTTGTTTGTAGTGAGGTTGATGGACCTAGAGTCTTTCATAGAGAGTGGAGTAAGTCAGAAAGAGAAAAACAAATACCGTTTACTAACACATATATATGGAATAAAAAGAAATGGTTCTGAAGAACCTAGGGGCAGGACAGGAATAAAGACACAGACATAGTGAATGGACTTCAGGACACAGAGAGGTGGAAGGGTAAGCTGGGACAAAGTGAGAGAGTGGCATGGACATATATACACTACCAAATGTAAGATAGATAGCTAGTGGGAAGCAGCCACATAGCACAGGGAGATCAGCTTGGTGCTTTGTGACCACCTAGGGGCTTTGCTTTGATTCCCTTCTCTTTATCTCTTATGTATCTATTGGAGGTTTTTACTTTGTGGTTACCATGACTCTTACATAAAACATCTTATAGATAAAACAGTCTATTTTAAGCTAATAGAAACCAGCTGAAGTTGGTACAAAACCTGGGCCCATGTTAGTTGGCCTATCACTGGGCCCACCTGGGAACCTTGGTTCACATGTGACCACTTGGAGCCTGAGTTTGCATGGGCTGATGGAGAGCCTGGTGCCGTGGGAACCAGTCAGGCCTGAGGAAGCTGGTCAGTGTCAGGGTGAGTTGGGAGCTTGGATTTCCTGGAGTTCACTGGGAGCCTGGGATCACAAGAGCTATCTGTGGCTGGGGAAGCTGGCAGATGCCAGAGTGGGTCAGAGGCCTGGGTTTGTGGTGGCCTAGTGGAAGCTTGGTTTGCAGAAGTCACCTGGGGCCATGGGAGCCACCTGGGGTCACTGGAGCCAGCAAGCACCTGAATAAGTCAGGTGCCTAGGTTTACAGGAGTCCACTGGAAGCTACCTAGGGCCCCAGGAGTCAGCCTTGTACCTGAGCATTAATGTGGGGGTTAATAGTAAAGTTGGGCCTTCACCTCATTCTTTTCCTCTCATAGAGGAAGTATCTCCACATTGTGTTGCTTGGACTTGGTGAAGGGGTGATGGGGGTAATGTGAATCTATATTTTCTCCCTTCCTCAATGATTCTTTTCTTATTTCTGTGCTTCACTGAGGTGCTGTAATCTCTTACCTGGAATCTTTAACTCTCATGATGGCATTTTCATACCCAGAAAGTTGTTCAAATTGATAAGCTTGCGATGTGATGGGCATTAGAAATTCTTACACCTCCATTTCTCAGACACCATTCGCCCCAGAAATCCCAATTTAAAAATGAGCAGAAGGCATGAACACACATTGCAGAGTGTGGGCAATGAACAGCATGTTTTGAGTAGAATCCAGGAGCTCATCTGGTTTTGTGGGAGCCATCTACCTTCCAACTAGAAAGACTGGGCCCCAAAAGCTTCCTATAGGTTCAGTAGCTTCCTACACCTGCAAGTGGTTTCTCCTCTTTCCAAAATCAGCAGTCCCTGGGAAGAGGAGCAACTACCTAATGTTCTTACTGATGCAGACTTGGGTTCAGTATGGACAGTAGTGAAAACAAAAACTATCTCATTATCATCCTTCCTTTACAAAACAATAATTGTATCAAGAGATGGATCTTGATTTGACAAGAAGCAGACCACCCAGCACCCCCGTGATTAATTACTGTTAAATTAATGGCAATGGAGCCAAGGTTCTGACATCAGGTTACGTGGCAGTTCTATTTGTCAGTGTACTGAGAGGTTTTACTTTTACTTATGTTTTCGTTAGAATGAAATTGGAGGTTGAAGGCTACGTGGCCTATTAGCAAGATTCTATTTTTCACTTTTATTCTAAGTATAGAAAATAAAATCTCTAAGTGCAGGCAAGATGCATTTTCCTATTTCTGGGAATGACACAAAGAGAGCAACTTGGCTTAACCACAGTAAGTTTGATTTTGACTGGGCATTATTAAGACTGTTTTAGTGTCTTAGACATAAAACATTGAAATAGGCTACTGAGGGAGACTGACATAGCTCCACCTTCATAAGTCTCTGAGAAGAGAAAAGGAGATAACAAGATATAATACCACTTCAATGGCAAGGAAGATAATTCCAACAAATGGCAAGCCAAGAAAAGGAGGAGAGAGAATGCTTCTCCTTAGTCCTTTGAAAGAGTTACATTGACCTGTTTTAGGTTTTTCTAGAAGAGGGTTACTTCCAAGGTGAAACAAGTCAAAGCCTGTTTTCCTTTTTCAACTGACTGGAGAGAAGAGTGGGTAAAGTGGTGATGGGTAAAGTGGAGCCACTCCATGTGGGCTCTGAACTATAATCCTTTCCATCATCAACAGGAAAGCTCCAAACTGTAGTAACATGGTCTATTGTCAACTACTCCTTTGACTTGGCTAATCTATTAATAATGTTCTCTGGGGCTAGAGTGAATGAGGAAGAGAAATCATCCTGCTCTACCTCATACTTTTTTTTTTAACATCCTTATTGGAGTATAATTGCTTTACAATGGTGTGTTAGTTTCTGCTGTATAACAAAGTGAATCAACTATACGTATACATATATCCCCATATCCCCTCCCTCTTGCATCTCCCTCCCACCCTCCCTATCCCATCCCTCTAGGTGGTCACAAAGCACTGAGCTGATCTCCTTGTGCTATGCAGCTCATACATTTTTAGCAGTGGCTTCTATTTTGTCATTCATAAAATGGCTTAAAATAGTGTTGTAATTTTTTTCTTTTTTTGGAAACTTAAAGCTCTGAAAAACTGACTCAGGAGTCTCACTGAGAGTGGAAGTGACAGGGATGGGGCTCCATGCTTCCTACCCCCTGCCTTTCTTTTTAAATAGCTTCAGAGATATAGTTCACATATAATACAAGTTACCCGGTTAAAACATAAATCCCATGATTTTTAGTATATTCACAGATATGTGCGACCATTACCACAGTCAATCTTAGAATATTTTTATCACCTCTAAAAGAAACCCTGTGTCTTTTAGCTATCACCCCTTATGTCCCACCTACCACCCCAGCTCTAGGAAACTGCTAATCTACTTTGCGTCTCTATAGATTTTCCTCCTTGGAAATTTCATATGAACGGAATCACATTACATTTTGTCTTTTGTGACTGGCTTCCTGCACTTAGCATAATGTTTTTACATGTTGTCACTTATATCTGAATTTCATTCCTTTTTATAGCTGAAAATTATTCTATTATAAGTGTCTTTTTAAACATGTGCTTCCAAATACATTTTTATTTGAAATGAACACATGTCTATACTACACTAAATATAAATAAATATATTTGTTTTACATTAAAAATAGTTATTGAATAGGAGTGATGCAAGGATCTCTAAGTCCACCACAAATCTGATACTCTTTGAACTTAAAATTCATCTTTTATGTAACCAGAGATCCAATTGAATATTCCTGTTGAGGAAGTGACTGCAACTCCCTTTACTTATAGAACTAAAGAGAAGTTGGGTTAGTGTGTGACCACCTTTGGTAGTATTTTCATGTTAAAGATAACTGCCCAATCAAGTCTCCCTGCTGAATAAAATATGGTATTCAGAACCTTCCCTGAAAACCTTCAAGTGAGAGAGTAAAGTGATCAAGTCTGTGTTTTCTATAGCCCTTCAGCTTGAATTTAAATTGTGGTTCCATTATTTGCTACCTATAGCAAGATGCTTTCCTATTTTAAGCTTCTGTTTCCTCATTTGTGAAATAAGACAATAATTATATCTGCATCACAGGGCTTTTGGGGAGACAATTTAATGAGAAAATGTATGTGAATTCCAGGCACAGTTTCTGGCATACTGAGTGCTAATAAATATGTGTTGCTATTATTCATATTATTATCTTTTTTGTTATTATTCACACATGAATCCTAATATGTAGTACAGAGCTTATTACATAATAATTGTCCCTCAAATATTTGTTTAAATGAAGGAACAGTTGAATTAAAGAGCTTCACAAGACAGGGGGACTCTATATTTTTCACCTTATTAACTCTGGGTTTCACAACAGAGTTATACATTTTGCATGAGTCATTTGGGGAAGCCACTGGGGGAAGGTCTTCTCAATGACACAATTTACTATTACTGGGGAGATGCGTCAGCTTCTGTCTTGAACCTCTCATTGTCATCTCAGGGAGGAGAGAAGATATCATGATGTTTCATTTCTATATTAATAAATAGTAATGATATCACATCCCCTCCCTCCCTCCCTCCCTCCCATGATGAGATGACATCAGAATCCTTGGAAGCATTTCTTCTAGAACCAACTGGCTTTGATTTTTTTCTTTCTTTCTTTCTTTCTTTTTTTTTTTAAGCTGTCAATCCTGAGGACTCAGCAAATTCACAAAGCAAAGGAAGCAATAATTCTCTGGCTAAAAAGCTGCTGAAATTGTTTTTTCTATACCCACTGGTAGAACACAGAGGCAGCTAGACAAAAATGCTGACCCCCCTGCTGCCTGAAACTGTTGGTTTCTGGGGACAGGGGAGTCTGGGCTTCATTCTCTGTTTTTTTTTTGTTTGCTCTTAAGTTCTTGTGGGTGTGTGTGAGTTCCCTTTGATTTTCAAAATTGTAGGCTACCTTAATTTAAGACAGCTAAGTCCAGAGTTGACTTTTAGGAATAAATTACAATTTATTGAAGACTTATTTTTCCTTGCACCTTTCTTGGATACACACCAAAACATAAAATGGGAACTTTTCCAAAAATTGTGGGGGAGAGATGACACACTTCTGCCCTGGTCTCTGAATTCCTGAATCTAACCAATTTAAGAAGCTAAGTAGATAGCTTTTGAGCAAGCATAGGAGTGAAACTTTGGCATTTTGTAAGGAGAATGAATGAAGGAGACAGAGTGAAACTATAGGAAGGAAGGTCTCAGCTGATCGCAGTGGTCTCTGATTCTCTCTCTCCAGTGCCTGTCTTCCTGTGGGCCAGCAGTTCTTCCAGGACTGGTGCTGTCTTCACCCTGCCTGTTCTTTGTGCTCTCTACACCCCCCTAGGTAGAATGGGGACAAATCTCTATTGTGGTCAGCCAAGATAAAAGGAAAGTTTTAGGGAAAAGAAAAGAGGGGAACTAAAAAAAAATGAAACTAAAGAAAACTAATACTTCCCCTGAAAGAATAGAGAAAATACAAAAAAATGAGGAGATGGGGGCCATGGAGATAGAGTCATCATTCTCAGTGCAGTCATACACTGGTAGGTGGCCATGCCTTAGCAGAAACATACCCTGTGGTTTCTTCTCTCTGTTTACCTGAAACATCTGCCCTTATCTCAACCCTGCGTTTGCCCTGAACGTTTTTTTAACTTTTTATCTTATATTGAAGTATAGTTGATTTACAATGTTGTGTTAGTTTCAGGTGTACAACAAAGTGAATCAGTTATACATATACATCTATCTACCCTTTTTTAGATTCTTTTCCCATATAGGCCATTACAGAGTATTAAGTAGAGTTCCCTGTGCTCTACAGTAGGTCCTTGTTGGTTATCCATTTTAAATATAGCAGTGTGTACATGTCAATCCCAAACTCCTTAACTATCCCTCCCCCACCTCGTCCCCCTGGTAACCATAAGTTTGTTCTCTAAATCTGTGAGTCTGTTTCTGTTTTGTAAATAAGTTCATTTGTATCATTTCTTTTTTAGATTCCTCATATAGGCAATATCACAATACTTCTCTTTCTCTGTCTGACTTACTTCACTCAGTATGAGTGGATCTCTAGGTCCATCCATGTTGTTGCAAATGGCATTATTTCATTCTTTTTAATGGCTGAGTAATATTCCATTGTTTATATATACTACATCTTCTTGATCTATTCTTCTGTTGATGGACGTTTAGGTTGCCCTGGACTTTTATAAGGGATCCTTATGAGTGATTTGCCTAGTTTTGAAGGTGAATAGTAGGTGTTATCATCTTAGAGCCTCTATACTATATGTGAGTCCCTGATACACTATGCTCTAGTTGTGTGATCTTTCTAGGTCACAATTCCATCAATAACAATAGACCAAAATTCTAAACCCTACCATGGAGGACCATTGTGAGTATTGTTGATATTGTCTTCGTAGTTATAAGTAGAGGATCCAGCACAATGTAGGAGCTCAAAAAAATAGTACATATTTTTATTATTACCAAGACTAATTGGAAATATATATCTCTTCCCATGGCTGGGCTTTGCCACCTATTAGAGTGTTCTAAGTTTCCAGCTTCTAGTTTTCAAAGCATAGATAACTGGCAAATTACTATGAATGCCTTCTATTTCCTTTCTATTTACTGCATATCATTTCCAAGTGTAGTCCTTCCTGTTCCTTTAAGTAGTACTCCATGGAACAACATCTATAACGTTGCTTTCAGAGTGAGGTGTGCAGTAGACATTTAATTCTTTCCTTCTCTGACACTAATGTCTATTGTTTCCCACCTCAGAGATGCTAGAGCAGCTTTTACTTTTATGAGGACTTGGTTACTTATCAGAAATGGAAAGGTAAACAAACAAGCACGTAAAGAATCAAATTATATGTAAATTCTGCTCCCCTCTTCCAGGATTAATTGTCCAGAAGTGAGTTGTCTGATCCACATTCAAATGTCACTTTTCTGTATTCTGTCAGCATTGATTTCAATACTGAGTGATGTAATATAAGGCATCAGAAGAAACAGAGTGCATTTAACATAGAAAAAAGGTTGTTGAAGAGATCCTGAGTCTAGGGCTCAGATCAGCATTTAATCTTTTCTACTCCCTGGTTATAGAATTATAAACAAGTCACTTTACACCTATAAATTGTATTTTCCTCACCTATGAAATGGGAATGGTATTTATCTTACCTATGTTCTAAGATTCTAGTTATATATACAATAGCAAAGTACTTGATAAACAATTGAGTAGTATATACATTTTAGTGTGAAGGTAACCTGTGGGTTGGATGCCACATGCATATGTTTTTTGTTTTTTGTCTTTTTTGGTTAACATGTGGCATCCAACCCATGGGCTACAGACAATATGTATTTCCCTGAAACACTGCAAGATCTGGAACCTCTGGGCCAGTGTCACTATGTAGCAACAATAGGCTGGCCTTTGAGTTTGTAACCTGTAGTAAGAGATTCATGCTCCCCTCTGCTCAGGATACAGACCTGACAGCCAGGATACGATTAATCAGTGCTCAGAGCTCAGGAAGCAGCTCTGCACACCTGGCAGAGCCTGACAAAATCTTGGTAATCGGATTAACAAAGCAGTGATATGGTGTCTTGTTGGTGAGGGGCATGGAAGTGCTACATCATTACGCAGAACAGTTCATCATCAGAGCTGACCTTGTACTGGGCTTTGCCTGTATCTTGATGTGGGACAGCTCACTGAAGACGCACGGATAAGTGCTCTGGCAAAGGTATTGTGAGAGCAATTGGTAGCAGCTAGAAAGCTAGCTCTTTCCAAGTTCAGCTTGAAAGGACATAGAGTTCTGGGAACACCATTCATTTTGCTATTTCTGAGCCCTTTCACCTCTGCTTCCACAAGTACAAGAGCTTCTTTTCTGTGTTCCCAAATGATTTTTTTTTTCCTGCTTTTCCTTCAATTTTTCTTTCACTCTAGTGCTTAGGAAGTCACTGGGCTGAATTGTGGTGACGTTGTCAGTTCTTAATGATTATTTTCTTAAGATACCAATTCAATTCTCCTCTTCTCCTTTTTCAATGGTCCAGGATATATCTGCCTCCTCCAGAGCTTCCTTTCTCTCAAAGTCAGGTCTCACTTAACAGGTCTCTGATGTCACTCAGAGGTTGTACCTTGAGGGATCACTTCCTTGCACCTACATTTGGCCACTGGCCCCCCGCTTCCCAGGCTCCAGTATCTTTCGGCGGCAGCTGTTTACTGCAAACCCACCAAGAATTTTAGAGTCAGAGCATCCATCATGGTCCACCTCTGCTATTTAATAAAAGGTAAAGCCTTTGCATAATTTGATTAACTCTGAGTTCTTCTTTCTTAAAAATGTCAATTACAGGGAGAGGGGACAGAAAACCCTGTTTTATCTGGTTACCTTCAAGCATTGAAATGCAATGAATTTCTGGCTGTGCTCTGAGCCTGTGACTGACTAGATAATCCAGGCTACAGTGTGTTTCACGCATCTGAAGACCTTAGACTTGTGAGGGAAGACGTAAGAAATCCCACTGAGACCCTCTGGAAGCGGCCACGTTCTCCAAACCACATTTATGAGAGGGTACTTGCCCACTTAACTCATTTGATCACCATCCTTGAGTGCATAGCTCCCTTGCAGGAAGCAATTGCAATGGAGGAGGGAGAGATAACAACTGGTTTCATTCACACACCAAAACTATGCCTCCACAAAGGCAATGCTTGTAAAACACACTACTGTCTTTGAAAAAAAAGTGTTAGTGTCCTATGACTGTGAACCTTGCACGGGTTTATGTATTTGCTCAGTGCAGGAGCCAGCCATGGCATCCATGTCCCATGGATTACTGCTCCAGGGTTCTTTCTACTGGCCCACACTGTCCCAAGGGGACTGAGGTCAGTGATGCTCTGACGTTTCAGAGACAACAGGATGTGAAAAAACTAGCCTGCAATCAGAGAAAAGGCTCCCAGTATACAGGCATCCTTAGAACGTTTGGAATGGCATGAATAACAGTGTGTAACATTTCCATGATCCATGTATCCTAAGATTTTTTTTCCTTTCCAGATAGAGTGATTTGTACTCCTGAAATGGACTCACATGGAGCAGGCTTGGCAGGATTCTATGAGACACTCATGCCTGGGCTTTTTAAGACAATTGATGGCACAAGACTTTTTCTGGGATATACATGTTATTCTCTCAATTTAGCTTACTGTATTAGTGACAGACAGAAGCCATGATGTTGAACTCAAGTGTCTGTCATTCTCAGATTACATTCCTATCCTCTGGATATTTCAGTCACTCTTTTTCTAACTGAGAGGGTTTGCAGAACCACTCTTTTTTTTTTTTTTTTTTTTTACATCTTTATTAGAGTATAATTGCTTTACAATGGTGTGTTAGTTTCTGCTTTATAACAAAGTGAATCACTTATACATATACATATGTTCCCATATCTCTTCCCTCTTGCATCTCCCTCTCTCCCACCCTCCCTATCCCACCCCTCCAGGTGGTCACAAAGCACCGAGCTGATCTCCCTGTGCTATGTGGCTGCTTCCCACTAGCTATCTACCTTACATTTGGTAGTGTATGTATGTCCATGCCTCTCTCTCGCTTTGTCACAGCTTACACTTCCCCCTCCCCATATCCTCAAGTCCATTCTCTAGTAGGTTTGTGTCTTTATTCCTGTTTTATCCCTAGGTTCTTCATGACATTTTTTTCCTTAAATTCCATATATATGTGTTAGCATATGGTATTTGCCTCTCTCTTTCTGACTTACTTCACTCTGTATGACAGACTCTAGGTCTATCCACTTCATTACAAATAGCTCAATTTTGTTTCTTTTTATGGCTGAGTAATATTCCATTGTATATATGTGCCACATCTTCTTTATCCATTCATCCGATGATGGACACTTAGGTTGTTTCCATCTCCGGGCTATTGTAAATAGAGCTGCAATGAACATTTTGGTACATGACTCTTTTTGAATTTTGGTTTTCTCAGGGTATATGTCCAGTAGTGGGATTGCTGGGTCATATGGTAGTTCTATTTGTAATTTTTTAAGGAACCTCCATACTGTTCTCCATAATGGCTGGACCAATTCACATTCCCACCAGCAGAACCACTCTTTACCCATGTATAGCAACTTCTCTTCCGTATCAGTGGAGGCGACGTTTAGCCTACCGATCTTCTTGCAACTTCAGCCAGCATTTAGGGCCCAAGCAGGTTACTGGAAAATCAGGGACTGGCACTGACCCAAGTCAGACCTCATCAGTATTCAGCAATACAGGTACAAGGTGAGTGAGAAAAGAGGCAAGACACATGGAAAAGTGTTCTGATCAGAGAAGAGCAGTGAAGCAGAAAATAAGGACATTGCTGGGTTGTTTGCCCCAGATTTCATGTACTTACAGGCTTTTATCATGACAATGAAAGGTCTCCTGATTTACCTAAGTGTTCCTTTTCTAATTCTATAGTTCTGATATTTTGGGAAACCTGGCTGTGTTGTGTATAAACTTTGGTTTTAGAGAAAGGAAATGAAAGCATGCATTAGGACCATCAAGTTGAAGGAGAAAATGTGCCTAACTCCCTGAGGTTACAAAAAAAATGGCATAAGGCAGGAAGAAAGAGGGAGTGGTTTGCTTACCACTGTCTTTGCCCTTGACAGCTGTTCTTGAAAGCTTGGGCTCTGAACTGTTCTCCTCAATTTGTTTGAAATTTTTCTGGCATACCCTCTTGCATTTTCATTCCCTGTCTCAGGTACTTCTCTCTGAAAATCTTCATTTTTGACTCAAATCCCTTTGAGGAAATTTCTTAAAGCATTAAATGGGTTTAAATTGATTTTTTAACACATCAATTCGTTTCATTTCTTTGTAGTCAAAAATATTATTGAATGATGCATTTTTTATTACTGGGAAGAGCCAAAGCTTTCTGGTCACAGTTGAGATTGACAAGAAATGTAGAGTTTCACTTTTGTCTTCTCCGAATGTGCTATTTTAAAATGAGCTGAGGACTTCCCTGATGGCGCAGTGGTTAAGAATCAGCCTGCCAATGCAGGGGACATGGGTTTCAGCCCTGGTCCGGGAAGATCCCACATGTAGTGGAGCAGCTAAGCCCGTGTGCCACAACTACTGAGCCTGTGCTCTAGAGCCCACGAGCTACAAGTACTGAGCCCGTGCTCAGCCCGTGCAACTGCGGAAGCCCGCACGCCTAAAGCCTGTGCTCCGCAACAAGAGAAGGCACCACAATGAGAAGCCCGTGCACCGCAACAAATGGTAGCCCCCGCTGGACGCAACCAGAGAAAACCCGCGCGCAGCAACAGGGATCCAACGCAGCCATAAATAAATAAATTTATTTATTTAAAATCTTTTGAAAAAATGAAGAAATAAAATGAGCTGAGATGAAGTCATCAGAGAAATGTGGAAAGTCCCTCATCTTCAAATTCTGTCACCTCTTTATGGGAAGCCACAGGGGCCTATTAGTCAAATTCTAGCATTTAGAGATGGGAAAAAAGATTTGAAGTGAAATTACATGGACAGCTTGAGACATAGAGGTGCTATTATTACCAAACTCAGGTTTCGCTGCTCATCACTCAAGAATCCAATACTGAGAGACACATGTGGGGTAAAAGGAAAGATAGCTTTATTGAGGAAGTCAGCAATCCTGGCGGAAGATGTACTCACATCACAAAAATCCAACTCTCCTTTGCCGATCGGGGGGCAAGAGTTTCTAAGGGGGGGCGGTGCACAGGCTGGGGAGGGGTGGGCCACTTGCAGAACAACACAGTCAGCTCCAACAATCATCCTGAAATTAGTTGTGCTTGGTCTGATCAGCATCACCTTGATTCTTTTAAGTACAGTTAATCCGTTTCAGGGTTGGTTTGTTCCCATTTCCTTGAGGTCAGTTCTTATAATTGTGTAAGATGGAGCAGCTTAAGTCATGGCTACAGTCTGGTCATCATGTAGTTAACTTCTTCCACCTGGTGGGGGTCTTAGTGTCTGCAAAACAGCTCAAAGAACATGGCTCAGAATATTATCTATAGCCCTTGAGGAGAAACTAAAAGTCCTTGACTTTGCTTAATAACTAAACTATTATTATTTTGTCTTTGTTTGACTGTTTTCCCTTGCTTCTGCATTTTCTCATTTCTCTGATTAAACTTATTCTTTTGCTAAAGTTTTTCTATTAACAAAAGGCAGATGGAGGACATGATGGGGTCTGTCCTAGGAAGGCCGCACAGGGTCCTGCTCATTTTCACTATCATAACAACAGTGGCCATGAGCTGGTAATAATAACTTCAGCTATAAGGCTAATGTCCAGTTTTTACAATGGGAAAGGCATGTTAGAACTTCCCTAAAATCTTCTTGTCACTGTGATGTGCATTAAACCAGATGAAACTCAACAGTTTTGCCTGAAAACATAAGGACTGTCAGTTATAAACTCTCTAAGAAGTCACCTCTCAAAGCTATCTTCATCCTTTCTCTCTCTTCAGGATTATTCTAATCATTATTTAGACATCGGTGGTCTGTCCTATCTTAAACTCATGGACAAACAAAAGCAGTGAAAGGAATCAATTCAAAGAGAAAAACACTTTAACCTCATTTTCTCCTCTAGCTACTGAGTCACAACTACCTATTGTCTCTTCTGTTGAGAGTGAAGTAGCTGAAAACAGTGTTCTCTAAAGTAAGATGTTAACAGTGGGAGAAACTGGGTGTGGAGTATATGGGAACTCTCTGTACTATCTTTCCAATTTGCTGTAAATCTAAAACCATTTTAAAACTAAACTTTCACTTAAAAAATATTCTCTTAAATTTTTTTTAAGAGAATGTGTCTTAAAATCTGTCTCCATTTTCTTGCTTTTTTTTTCTTTCCTATTTCTGTACTGCTTTTATTTGCAATAGCCCAAACTGGAAACAATTAAAATATCCATAAACAGATGAATAAATAAACAAACAATGGAACAAACACTAGAACATACTTCTCAATAATGTAAACAGGGTGCAGTACTCATATAAGCACCATTGATGAATTTCAAAATAAATATGTCACACGAGGGCACCCAAGGGGGGAAAAAATTAAACACTTTATGATTTCAATTATATAAAATTCTAGAAAATGCAAAAGAATCTTTTGTACCGAAAACCAAATCAATGGCTGCCTGGAGGACAAAGAGATTATTAAAGGACACAAGGTAAATCTCCATTTTCATCAACTCCCACTCACTACCCAAACTACCGCAGTCTGAGTCCCTCAGCACTGAATTGACTCTACAAATTTATCAATAACCTCCATGTTGCTAAATCCAGTGATCACTCCTAGTCTTTAATTTCTTTAACTCCTCAGTCATATTGAACACTGCTGATCCCTCTCCCCATTCTGAAACATTGTTGAAGGAAGAAACTGCTGCTCTTTATCTGAAACACAAAGCTGAATGAATTGTGTGCAAAGAAGTGGAGGACTGTATGGTAAAAGCACAGTCTTTGTTTTAACAACCAGTAGAGTCTGGAGAGACTCGGAGTGCAGAGACTGACAGAGTTTCAGAAGTGAGGGTAGTGAAGGAGAGGGTAAATTTCAGCTATGCAAGATTGGCTGTTGGAATGAGGTTGATGATGATGGGTTGACTTGTAAATGTGTGGTTACTGAAGCCAGTTGTAGCCATGCAAACCAAGACTGACCAACAGAGATGGATTTAAAACCAGTTCTGGAGATAATCTTTTATATCTTGGACTGTGATCAAAGAATAATCAGCCTTTTCCTTAAATTGTTGAAGTGAGTCAACTTTTTAATTTCTCCCTTCGCCTCTGTTCATCTCCTAATTTCCTCCTATGTCATTAACTCCCATCTTCCAAGTTTTAGTATACTTGCCATGCTGTCTTCCCTGTTTAAATGTTAGACATTTAATGGGAATTCCCTGGCGGTCCAGTGGTTAGGACTCTGTGCTTCCACTGCAGGGAGCCTGGGTCCGATCCTTGGTCTGGGAACTAATATCCCACAAGCCGTGTTGGGTGTGGCCTAAAAAAATGTTAGATATTTAAACATTAGAATCCCTACATTCCATACTCGTCATGCGTGTACAATTTTATCCAAACTTTGGACTGCTTCTCATCAATTCCTTGATGCTTTCATCTAATCTTATGGCTTTAAACACAATTTCCTTGCTTTTATCTCCCCGAAGTAGATTTCTAGCTGAGACCTCACCCTTCTACCTTATGTTATATCTCACTGCCTAATGAATATCTCCACTTTGTTGTCTGATGCACATTGCAGGTTCAGCATGGCCCAAATTAATACATCTCCCTAAAATTGACCTCCATGCACAGCCTTGCTCATCTCAGTTAATGGCAATTCAATCATTTTTTAAATTTACTTTTATTGAGATATAATTAACATTGTGTAAGTCTAAGGTGTGCAACGTATTGATTTGATGCATTTATATGTTGTAGTGTGATTATTACCATGTGTTAGCTAACACCTCTTTCATGTCACATACTTATTATTATTGTGTGTGTGTGTGTGTGTGTGTGTGTGTGGTGGAAACACTTGAGATCTAGTCTCTTAGCCTCTTATTTGAAGTTTAAAATGCAGTATTATTGCCTGTGCGTTAGATCTCCAGGACTTAACTTATCTACCAGTTCCACATTTGTACCCTTAAACAACATCTCTCTAATTTTCCTACCCCCTAACCTCTGGTAACCATCATTCTACTCTCTGCTTTTAATGTGTTCAGCTTTTTTAGATTCTCATGTAACTGATATTATATTTGTACTACTCTGCTTGACTTATCTCACTTAGCATAATGCCCTCAAGGTCCATCCATGCCCTCTCAACTAACAGGATTTCCTTCTTTCTCATGCCGGAGTAATATTATTTTATATAAGATATACATTTATATCTTCCTCTTTATTCATCCTCTGATGGGCCCTTAGGTTGTTTCCATATCTTGACTATTGTGAATAGTGTTGCAGTAAACATGGGAATATCTGTTCAATATACTCTTTTCATTTTCTTTGGATAAATATCTAGAAGTGGGATTACTGGAAATACGGTAGCTCTATTTTTAATTTTTTGAGGAACCTCCATATTCTTTTCCATAGTGGCTGAACCAATTTACAATCCTGCCAACAGTGTACAAGTATTCCCTTTTCTCAACATGCCTGGCAACACTCATCTCATTTTCTTGATGATAGCCAGCTAACAGGTGTGAGAATATTTCCTTGTAGATTTGATTTGCATTTCTCTGATGATTAATGTTGCTGAATATCTTTTCATGTACCTCTTAACCACTTGGATGTCTTCTTTGGAAAAATGTCCATATAGGCCCTCTGTCCATTTTTTAATCAGATTGCTTGTTTGTTTTTGTCATTGAGTTGTTTGAGTTTTTTCTATATTTTGAACACACGAAGGGGAAAAGATATTCTCTTCAACAAATAGTACTGGGAAAACTGAATAACCCCATGCAGAAAAATGAAATTGAACTCCTATCTTACATCACTCCCAAAATTAACATGACACGGATTAAAGACTTAAACATAAGACCTGGTACCATAAAACTCTTAAAAGAAAACATAGGGAAGCAGCTCTTTGACATTGGTCTGGGCAATGATTTTTTGGAATATGACATCAAAAGCACAAGCAACACCTCAACAGGTGGAAGGAACTACATCAAAAACTTCTTCACAGAAAATGAAACAGTCAAGAAACAAAAAGGCAACCTATGGAATGGGAGAAAATATTTGCAAATCATAGGTCAGATAAGGGATTAGTATCCAAAATATATAGAGAATGCATACAACTCAATAACAAAAACAATCTGATTAAAGGGTGAGCAAAGAAACTGAATAGACATTTTTACCAATGAAGGCATCCAAATGGCTAACAGGTACATGAAAAGCTGCTCATCCATGGTACAGTTCAGCCCCATGCAAAGTTAACTTGCAGGGAGTGGGATGTGTGGCACTGGGGAATTTCCTCTATAATCACCTCCACTGTGACCAAACTTGTTTTTTGTGTGTGTGTGTGGTGTTTTGTTTGTTTGTTCTTTGTTTTGTTTTGTGTTGTTTCCTCCAATGATGTGCTGGAATCTCCCTTTGGGAAGGCGGGGCTCCTGAATATTCTCTCTTTTCCAGTGCTTCTGGTCCAGCCAGCACTTTCCAGAGTTTTTCCTGGTTACACAGAGAGAGGTTGGGGCAGGTTGTCTGGCTCTTCTTGTTCCACAGTCCTTAGGGAAGTCTACCTGCCTAATGCACAGGTGGGCAAGACCCCTTCCATATCCCTTGGCTTCTGGTGCTGGGTCCCACAACTCCCATGATGTTTCTTTTGTTCATGATTGTTTATCTAATTCATTGTTAAAAAGTGGGGAATAGAAAGAGGAATGCCTTACACTGGCAGAGTGCTGATGTCACTCCCCACTTCCGGCCTTAATCTTTCAGGTGGAGTAATCCTTGACTCCTCTCCTCCTGCACCACGCAACCCAATTGGTCAACAAATCTAGTTTTCTCTAACTTCAGAATATACCTAGAGCCTTAGCACTTCTTCCCATCTCCATGGCTACCATCTTGTTCTGAAACATCATGATTGCTTGAGGAGGTTATTCCAACAGGCTTTGACTTCATTTTCCTACTGCTACTCTAGAAATTCTCACAATGATGTTGAGCAAACTCCTGGTTTTAGCACTGAAAGTGACGTCTCAGGACACTCAGTCTCAGGAAAACTGGGACAGATGATCACCTATTATGTACTCTCAAGACAACATCTAGAGTTGTCCCTTAAAACTATATAAATCAGACAACATCAATCTTCTATTCAAATCCTTCAATGACTCCCTACTTAACACAGAGTAAATGCTCATATCCTTACAGTGGTCTACAAGACCCGATGCTCTGTATTCCACTACCTCTTCTGCTCTTCTGGCTTTTACCACTAAACCTCTTATCATTTGTTTGGCAGTAGCCACAGAGACCTATTTTATGTTTTTGGAGCACACTAGGTGTCCTCCTCCTCCCTTAAGGTCCTTGCACTTTTTGCTCCCTCTGGAATATGCATCTTCTAGATACATACATGGCTCTCCCCCTCATTTATTTCAGGTCTTTGCTCAAGTGTCACCTTGTCAATTATCCTCACCCTGACCATTTTATTTAACTTTGCAGTGCCCACTCTCACAACTCTGAATCTCATTTTCCATGCCACTTTTTCACCATTGTATTTACCACCTTCTAACATATAATTTACCTATCAGTTATGTTTCTTACTTGTTTCTGTTAACAATAGAATGTAAGCTAGTGAGGGTAAGAAATTTTGTCTGTTTTTTTTTTACTGAAGTATCTCCAGTGCCTAGAACAGTTCTTGGCACATCATAGGTTCTCAATACATATTTTTGAAATTAATTAATTAATTACTTAATTAATTTATCATCTTCACATGGAGTGTCCTTTCCCCCTCTCTCTCCCTCTCCCTACCTTTATCTCTTTCTCTCCTCCTACCTAGGTGTCTCTTAACAGTTCAGACCTGCCTTCTTAACTATATATGTCTGCTTTCTTAACTATACACCAGTGTCCTACTGGAATTTCACACCCAATTTATTCAAAGTTTAATTCATTATCTTCCTACTAAAGTCACACCTCCTCCAATGTGCTCTTTCTTAACGAATGACCATATTTTATATCTGATTATGCAAGCTAGCACTTGAGAGTTACCTGTGACTCCCCTTTCTCCATAATCTACCACAGCTAACATTCTGTCACTCCTGAGTAAGTGGGGCATATTTATTTCACTCCACCTGCATTATTAACATCCATGCCCACACTTATATAATTTCTCAGCTAGCAGATGTCCTTAACTGACTTTTTTATCTTCTTTTCTCTCCTCTCTTCTATTTATTCTCCATCCTGCAGCCAAGGTGAAACACAAAAATATAACGATGTCACTTCATGAATACGCACACACCACTATCACTACGATAAAACATTTAAATACATTTCATTTTCTTTAGAATAAATTTAAAATCATCCATATGGCCTCCAAGGCCAGGCTTGGTCTGGTCCTTGCCTACCTCACCAACCTCACCTGGCACTAAACTTCCCCCTAGCTCTCCTAATTCTAGCCTTGGACATCAACTTGAGTTCCTTAAAAGCCTTATACCCTTTCTGGATCAGGATTTCACATAGGCTTTTGTCCTGTCTGAAATGTTCTCCTTTCCCATCTTTTCCTAAATACTGCCTGCTTCAGAGCATGGCTCAAACATTGATGTCTCTAGAAAACCTTCTGTGACTCTCTAAACCTGGTCAGTGTCACTGGATAGGCTCTCATAAAAGTATGTATTTCTCTTCTTAGTCCTTTAAAAAAGTAATTTAAATAATTAGGTGATTAATCTTTAAATGTCTGTCTGCTTCTCTAAAATATCAGCTATATGAAGAAAAAGAGTGTTTTTTTTTTTCACTGCTGTTTGTCAAGCAATTAACTGGTTTGTCTTAGTCTGTTTGGGCTCCTATAACAAAATACCATCTCCTAACACCATCACATTGGGCATTAGGATTTCAACATATGAGCTTGAGAAGAACACAAACATTGAGATTATAGCACAGTTCTTTGCACAGTTTAGACATTCACTGATATTTATGAATGATGGATGGATGATGAGTGAATGAGCAAAGATTCAATTCTGGGTGACACTTTCCTGATCTTGTCCTTCCCCCCCTTCTTTCTCCTAATTGTCTGTTGATGAAAGTCCTCCAAACTGCCTGATAGTTACAGTTTGAGCATCACGTACGGCAGCCCTTTTCTAATAGTGATAGTTACTTCCTTTTCTTTAGCAAGCATAGCTGCAAGATAATCAGCAATTAATTTTGAAATGTTCATGTGTGTGTAAAGTAATGAACCTCTGATTGCCTTTCATCTTTTAATATAGTGTGCTGATATAAAGCCATATATCAGGAAACTAAAAGGTTGTGGAGAGCCTCTTACCTGAGAGGCTTTAGGTGATGGTAAATGTCATAAAGTAAAATTAGGGTGATTATAGAGTGTCTGAAAGGAAGACATCAAGTGCTGATTGGATAGTTATCAGAATTACAAGTAGAGATAAAAGCAAATATTAGTAAGGTGAATTCACAAGAGGAAATTACTACTCAGGGAGCAAACAGTAGGCAAATTGATTAAATTCTCTTGGACCAAGCCTTGTAAACTATCTTAAAAAAGCTTCAATCATCTGTATACTTATCTTGCCAGCCATATTAGGATAAATGCCTTATTTCTGGTTATTTCCATCCCTAAATTTGTATTCTTCATAGAAATGTATAAACTTGATTATATGAATTTTCTAACAATAATGTGGAAATACGTAAACAAAATGTTACACTCTTTCCTGAAATGCAGGAGCATTAGTAGCAGGCCAGGATTAAGATTAGCTCTTTTAACAGAGAAGAAAAATAATAATGGCTTAAACAATGAAACAATTTTTTCAAAATAACAATATGTACATAAATGGTTTAGAGCTAATTAGATCTTTCACAGTATTGAGACCCAGATCTAACTCCTGCTCTTCCATCTCGAGGGTGCTGCTGTAAATCAATACTACGTACAATCCATATTATAGGGAATGAGAAGGGCACAAGGGGAAGAGAAGGATATGCCCTAGAAAGAGCATCATCACTTCTGCTCACATCCCATTGGTCAGAACTTAGTAGTAGCCATAGCTGCTGCACGGGAGTTTGAGAAATGCACTCATTATCATGAATGGTCATGTACCTGCTTACAACTGGGGCTGCTATTACAGTGGGAGACAAGGAAGAACATACTGGATGGGAAAACTAACAATCACTATTGTGGTAAGGAAATATAATCCTATCCATTGTTACAAGCTTCTTGTTCAATGCTTCTCTGGAGTTGGTTTGCAGGGAAAATAATTTTGGAATAGCTTCTGCTTTTGGTTAAAGAAGCCAGTTGAAAGTAAAAGTATTGGTAACTAAGGTCAATACAAGAGTCAATTCAAACTCTTAAATGGAAAAAAAGAATTCTCTAGAAATATATGACAGAAATGAATGGAGTTATTATGTTTTTCTTAATGCAAACAAAATTTTGTGAACACAGACTACATGTGTGTGTGGCTCCCTCTCATTTCGTTTCCTCTGTGCATTCTCGGGTAGAAAAAAGACTGAATGGCTTGTGTTTTTCCTACTTAATTCTGGCGCTGCTCTGTGGCATCCTCTGAATTTGGGAGAAAACTATCTCCTATCCCACTTATGGCACCTCATTTATACATTGCTGAAGTCTAGATGCAGAGCACAGTCAATCTTTTATTTCTCCCAAAGACATCACTCACACAAAGCATTAATGTATATAGTAGAATGTATTGGGAAAAAAAAAATTGGGGGTCATACTGGATATGTGTGTTCATGTTTTACATCTATATTAAAGACAAAAAATTCATTATTAGTTTGGTTGCTTCTTAATGTGTTCCTTTGAAATTTCTGTGAACTTCTTACCTTTTCTCTTTCTTCTCTTCACGATCCTGTATTCTTACTCCAAATTCCTACTTATTTCCTATCTAGAACAATTTCTCATTCTCTTATTTCTTATTTTTCTCTCAGCTCTGCTCATATGAAAGTATTATTTTTAGCGTAGTTGGTTTGTTTTTTTTTTAACATCTTTATTGGGGCACAATTGCTTTACAATGGTGTATTAGTTTCCGCTCTATAACAAAGTGAATCAGCTATACACCCACACATGTTACCATAGCATAGTTGGTTTTTAACTAATTTCTGGTACTAAAGAATAAATATTGGCCTGTTCTTTTGTCTTGCTATATGTGTTCTAATGCATTTCCTGGGTCTGAACCATCCAGTAGAAATATAATGTGAGCCATATATTTACTTTAATATTTTCTAATATCCACATTAAGAAAGTAAAAATGAACATGTATAATTGATCATAATTGTATATTTTATTTAACAAAATAATCTAAAATATTATAATTTCAAGATGTAATCAATATAAAAATTATTGAGATATTTAATCTTTTTTTTGTACGAAGTCTTTAAAATCTGGTATGTATTTTAAAGCTCTTGCACATTTCAGTTCAGATGCTAAATTTTCATTGGATATGCTTGATCTCTATTTAGATTTCATAACATTTGTAGTTGCAAGATTAGATTTACATACTCAAGACATTCCCAGCATAAATAAAAGTTTTCCAATAATTGAAGTGAATACCAAAAAGTAATATTCCTTTAATATTCACATCTATATTGATAAAACATGTTTATCTTTTATAGGAGAGTTAGCTTGACTCTGAAGCAAAAGCATATCTCTCCAAGTCAAGTAAATTCACAATTCTTGTGTCAGTTTGAGATTATTAACATTGAATTCAAAGAGGCACTCCAAAGATTGAAGGGTAATTCTGAATTTGACAATATGAATAAAGCCTTTTAAAATTATTCTTGTAGTTTTGTTGCTAATTTACATAGCACAATTCATTGTGCATATTGATTTATATTAGTAAAAAATTGTAAAATTAATATTATTGATTCGTATTTTCAAAAGTCTTAATTTCAAAATAAGTTCTAGTGCCTGTCTAGTCAGCTCACAATTAAGCTCTTCCTTTCTTTGAAGGTTTAAATTTAGTTTGTTCATATGCAGTGTGAAAAATCCTAATTCATATTACCATTTTTGTCTTTGATCATTTAATATTTGGCAAGCATATTTTTTGTTTCAAGAAAATTTTGAATTTAACAGTACAGTAAATCTTTTTAAAACTCTTCTATGGCTCAACCAATGGCATCAGCAAAAAACTGAAGATCCTTAAATATATTTTCTTTTAGTTTTTTCAGAAGTTCCAAAAACTGGTTATGAGTCATATATTTATGACACTTTTCATAATCTACATCAAAAACCTAAGCATAAATATTTTCAGCATGTATCATACAGTGCAATGAAGCAATAAGGGAGCTATAATCTCTTGTTTTTAAAATCTCAATAAATGCAGGTTTTTTGACCTAATATAGAGAACCCTTCGTAGTAACAAAAAAAAAGTATTTTTTCATATCTAGCTAAAATCCTTCTTTGAAAGATGTAAAATATTCAAAATATGTATGCCCTGAGGTTGATATTTTAGAGTGTAAATTGACAACATTGTCTCATACATTTGAAAGTCCATTCAGGCAAAACATGCCTAAATATTTAATTGGGTAGTATGTTTTATATTCCATGACTCTTCTAAGGCAAAGAGAAAAGTACTTGTGATTTTTTGAATTTTGAATCACCTGAGTTTTGATGCTGTTGGAAAGGTATACTATGGGCAAGTGGTAGGTGGCTTAACTGAAGATCTTTCAATTTTTAAAAATTAAAATCTTTTCCTCATGACACACCAACTAAATTTTCATAACTGAAATAATGATTAATTTTACTATCTCTTCATCTAAAAATGGATGTATATGTGTGTGCAAAACTCTAAGCTGTTTTATATCTAGGCAATGTTATAATCTTAGATTCTATTAACAATAATTTATAAACTTGGGGGACATTTATTTTTTATTTTAAATAACTAATTTCTTCAATTATTTTTTGGCTACTGAGATGAATTTCTTATTAAATTTATTATGTACACTTAACATTGTTCTCTTGTTTTTGCAAATCAAGCAACTTTTTCATTTTGCTTTTCTGTAGCTAATTTTAACTGACATTAATTTTTAATTAAAAATAACAAGTATGTTATAATTACAACAAATATTTCAATTTAATTGCCAATTACACTTTACACAGGTACCACTGCAACTCTTGCTGCCTGCAAAAAATATGCAAATAAGCACATTACAATGTTACATTGGTGCATAGAAAAAGAAATCATTCAAATTGAATCAATCCATAGACAGCAACTGGATTGATGACAGGTTCATGTGTAATCCTAGAAATGATGAATGTTCTCAACATGCACAGTATAAAATAACCATAATATCTTACATGATCTAACAGTTAAAGTTAAATGTTGTTCTACCGAAAGAGTAAAGTTGCAAAATCCCAAAATATTCTACACTGCTTAAATTTTTAAATGTAAATAAATTAAATTAAAGTTAGGTTCCTCAGTCTTGCTAGTAACATCCATATGTTCAATAGCCACACGTGACTAGTGGTTACCATATTGGATAGGACAGTTCTAGGTGCTACACTGACAGCTCTTTAACACTCAGTGATTTCTGGTGTTTCTTAATTGCAGTAACTTGTAAAAGAACATATTTCTCTGGATTGTACACTTTGTCATAAATTGTCTTTTGTGTATACTCTCTCTGTCTAGCACATTGCCTAGGCCTCAGTAAATATTATATAAATAAATAAATAGGCAAGCTTACTTTTTGCCACTGTTTTATATTCCTTCCAATGATAAACTTTTCCAATCTATTTAGAGCAATCTTTTTGAAGAAAGAGAAATAACTCATTTAATTCTTTGTTATTTCTCGTTTATTATTTGTATAATTTTACTTGATTCTTTCTTAAAACCTATTATGAAAATTTCAAGCAATCATAAGAGTGAAAAGTTTCAAAATCTCTCCCCTAAATCACCAGTTTAACAATTATCAACACAGGGAATTCCCTGGCGGTTCAGCGGTTAGGACTCGGCGCACTCAATGCCGGAGCCCCAGACTCCATCCCTGGTTGGGGAACTAAGATCCTAAAGTCCCACAAGTCACGCTGCACAGCCAAAAAAAAAAAAAGTTGTCAACACAGAAACAGTCTATATCCCTCAAACTCCTGCCCCTCCCCAACCCTACAACTACCATTGTTGGATTACTTTAAACTCATGTTTCCTTCAGAAATACCTCAGTATGTTACACTAAAAGATCAGTTCTGTTGAAAACATAAGCACAGTACCAATTTCACATACACAAAATTAAAAGTAATGTCTTAAAATACCTAGTCAATGTTCAAATGTGCTAAACTGTCTTCTAAGGAAATTTTACAGCTATTTTGTTTAAATCTGGATCTAGACAAATCCCACACATGTCAGTTAATTCTCTTTTAATCTGTAACAGTTTCTTCTACATCCCCTTTATTTCTTGATATTTGTTCATTGAAAAACCAGAATAAATTTTCTTGCAGAATTATCCACACTCTATTTTGCTGAGAGTATTCCCCTGGGGTCACTTAATAAATTCATCTATCACCTGCATTTTCTGTAAACTGGTGGTTACATCTAGAGACCAGATCAGCTTTTTGGCCTTCTCTGCAACAGTTAACATTGGTTTCAATTCTCTTCAGTCATCTCAATTATTATTAATCATTTAAATGCTTTTCAGCCACAGAAATATCGGGTCTACCATTCTTCCATATTCCTGCAGTCCTGGGGGTTTATGCTTTTTTAATATCAATTCAGGAATGTGTAGAAATAAATGCTTGTATCCAATTAACATGTTTCTCTTTCCTTCTTCCACTCAATATATTCTGCATTTTGGTCTCCTCTTTATTATAAATACTCTCTCTAAAGTTACCAATAACCTCCACTTTAACAAATCCCCCTAACTATTTTCATTACTGCAGTAAATCATAAAAGACTTTTATCCCTTCATATTTTGGAGACAAATTTCCTCTGGTTCTTCTTCTATTTCTGTATTCTTACTTTTTCTTTAATTCTCCATTCTTTCCTCCTCTTCTGTTTGTCTATTAAAAGCCTCTATTTTCTTGTCTAGTCTGTTTATATTTGTATATACTCCTTTTTATTTTTCACTCAACTTGAGACTCTCCAAACTTGAACTCATTTCCTTGCAGACGCACATTCCTTCTTTTATGCAAACTCTTTACAAGCAGGAAATATGTTTTCCTTGTGAATAATTTTATTCCCAATTCCAGCAAGTGCCTGGCATGTGGTAAGCATACAGTAAATGTTGTAGAACGACTTAATCAATGAACGAAAGCTCATTTTAAAGGGAAATTGTGTTTTCTTACATCTCTAACTAGGCATTTTCAATTTCCTTCTTTAGATGTTCTTTTTCCGCCACCAGTTAAATGTTGTTCTCTAGGTTTCATCCTGGACCTTCTATTCATCTCACTCCAAACTCTTTTTTCTAAGTTTTCTCTTAGACAGCCACAACGGTGACTACTATATTTATAATGGTGACTACTTATATTTGGCTCTCTAGTTACAAATTTTATATAAAGCTGCAAAATCATATTTTCAGCTTCCTACAGTGCACCATCAGCATCTCCCTCTGGCCCCCAAAACTTAACGTGTCCAACTGTCTGTTCTCAATCATCTACCGCAATCTACTCTTCATCTTTTCCTCACTATCCTGAATTATGGAATCACTGTCCACCAACTTGTACAAGATGGACACTCCCTTTATTTCCCTATAAAATTGAATCAGTCACTAAATTGTACGTTTTTCAATTCACAGAGTTTGAATATCAGTTGCTTTTTCAGATTAAATGCCATAGATCAATATCTATACATTTCAGATTAAATGCCATAGATCAATATCTATACTTTCCCTTTCCTCATTGCAACACACTCCTAACTCATCTTCCCGTCAACATTCTTTCCTGTTTTAGGCCATCTTCTATATTTCCCTATTGTCTAGATAATTATCTTCCTAAAAATCAAGGTTGATTGCATGTCTCCCTTGAGTAAAACCTTTTCTTTGCTCCCATCATGCACAGAAGGACCTCAAATCTATCTTTCTAGACTTAGCTTACAACTCTTGTCCTCCACCTTTAACTCTTCTTTTCCTCCTAGACTGAGCAATGGTAAGTTCTATTTCAATAAGCCCAGTGAAATTATTTTATTTATTCCTGAACCTGCTACCTCCTTTAATGTCTTTCTGTATTTTTTTAAAGAAATATATATATTTCCTTCTGCCTGAAATCTCTTTCTGCCTCATCTTCACCTTAGGAATCATTCAATACATTTTTCAAATGAATATTCAGAGCACATCTGTAGGTTCTAATATAGAAACACGAATATAATTCTATCGTTACTTGAGAAACAACCATCCTTTATTTGAGAAAGTTATTTTCTTCTGCAAAACCTCTAGCATCCAGAGGTTGGACATGTGAGAGGGAGGGGACCATGCTGAACCACACATGATCAAAAAATCAATTTTACTAATTAGCAGCATGGCAGGTGTGGAGTCTGATCAGGCTCACACCTAGTTTAGAAGCAGCTCAAATCCCATTTTTGCTCTGACGCTCTGTCGCAGGCAGTCAGACACTTTCTGTGTTTCTTTCGCTCTCTGTTCACAGTAACATTAAAGCACATATTATAGAGTTGTCTAGTCGTTTGTTGACATGTCTACTGAAATATGAATTTCCTATGGAAAAATCCAATTCATCTTTGTATTCCTGGATATGTAGTTTACTCTGAACTCATTTATTATGAATAAATAAATTTGGAAGAAAAAAGTGAGAGTCTGGTTGAAGACCTATGAATGAGAAACCTATTCTTTTTTAAAAATTTTATATCAGAGTATAGTTGATTAATAATATTGTGTTAGTTTCAGCTGTACAGCAAAGTGATTCTGTTATATATATACATGTATCTATTCCTTTTCAAATTATTTTCCCATTTAGGTTGTTACAGAATATTGAGCAGTTTCTTTGCTGTACAGTCGGTCCTTGTTGGTTATCTATTCTAAATATAGAAGTGTGCACATGTCAGTCCAAAACTCCAATTTATCCCTCCCCCCTCCTTTCCCTTTTGATAACCACACATTTGTTTTCTATGTCTGTGAGTTTGTTTCTGTTTTGTAAAGTAAGTTAATTTGTGTCTTTTTTTAGATTTCACATATAAGCAATATCATGATATTGTCTTTCTCTGTCTGACTTATTTCACTTAGTATGATAATCAAAACTACAATGAGATACCACCTCACACCAGTTAGAATGTCCATTATCAGAAAGTCTACAAATAATAAATGCTTGAGAGGATGTGGAGAAAAGAGAACCATCCTACACTGTTGGTGGGAATATAAATGGGTGCAGCCACTATGGAGAACAGTATGGAGGTTCCTTAAAAAACTAAAAACAGAGCTACCATATGATTTAGCAATCCCACTCCTGGGCATACATCTGGAGAAAAACCATGGTTTGAAAGGATACAAGCACCCCAATTATAATTGCAGCACTATTTACAATAACCTAGGCATGGATGCAACCTAAATGTCCATCAACAGATGAATGGATAAAAAAGAAGTGGTACATATATAAAATGAAATATTACTAAGCCATTAAAAATAATGAAATAATGCCATTTGCAGCAACATGGAGAAACCTATCCTTGATAGCTCTCAAGTTTCTTGGATTAGGTATTTTTACAGGGTAGACTCTACCTGCCAAGGCAAGAATTTTTAATAAAGGGTTCCTTTCAAAGGAAGTTTTTAAAATATCAGAGTTCCTTGTGTCTGCATATTGAGATTTTAGATTATCTGGAACAGAACTTCTTGTTTAGGAACCTTTTAGTATGGTCATTTAGCTCTTGACAGACTCTTTAGTGGCATGAGCAAGGCTACAATGCCTGTGATCCCTGGTATGTAAGATGATAAATAAGAAGAGAAAGGAGGACTTTACCCAAGATTCTCAATCCTACTTGGAAGCACATGAACAATACTTTCTCTTTCTCTCATTTAATACATGATCATCTTCTTATTTAAATTTTTTTAATTAAATAATTTATTTATTTCTCAGCTGCACTGGGTATTCATTGCTGCACATGGGCTTTTCTAGTTGTGGCAAGCGAGGGTTACTCTTCATTGTGGTGTACGGGCTTCTCATTGTGGTGGCTTCTCTTGTTGCAGAGCACAGGCTCTAGGCAAGCAGGCTTCAGTAGTTGTGGCACATGGGCTCAATAATTGTGGCTTGTGGGCTCTAGAGTGCAGGCTCAGTAGTTGTGGTGCATGAACTTAGTTGCCCTGTGGCCTGTGAGATCTTCTCCAACCAGGGCTCTAACCCATATCCCCTGCATTAGCAGGTGTATTCTTAACCACTGCACCACCAGAGAAGTCCCTTGATCTACTTTCCATGTCAACTTAGTTTTTGGAGTAGCCTTAATCATCCATATGCAATCAACTGCTTGGCCGGGTTTTGTTTTTTTGTCTTCTTCTACCTGACTAGAACACACTTTCCCGTCAGTTCATGACAGCTCAAACTAGCAATTTGGGTTGGGATTTAAGATATCTCCTAGGTAAGTAAAGTCTGGATCTGAAATAAAAGAATATTTTCCACCCACTGGTGGCACCGTATCAGGAGCTATGTAAACATATGGACATGGTATTAACTTGTGTACAAGTTCCCAAAGGATTATGTAGGATTCTGGTCCAACAATGATATCAATAATACTTTCATTATCTCCAGATCCTTCTACTCTTGATGTAAGGAGAGAGCTGACTTACCTTTACACTGGGTAAGCCTCAGGATCCCTGAACAATTAAAGGTCAGGAGAAAATAAGTCTCAGTGGAAACTGGTGAGATTCCTGCTAATAAGTCAAGGGGATTTTTGAATGATTAGTAAAAGAATAGAGAGATGAAATATTTTTTTCTCCACAGTTGTGGTGAGTTTCACAGTAGATAAATGGAGTACTTTGTAGCAGTACTTTTGTTTACTTTGTAGATGTTCAATGGTGTGACAACTCTCAGTAAGACTGTGTAGTTACAAGAACTTAATAAGTGAAAAATACTATATACATGAAGGAAATATAACAATACATTATTAGCATGAATTTAGAATTTACACAGTAATAATATCTATGAAAATATAATAGCAGTTACTCTGAGAGAAATTATTTTAAATCATTTGAAAAAAGTAACCATACCAACATTATTTCTCTGATCTTGTACGAGGCATTATCCCAGATGTACATCTGTCATAAACCATTTGTCCAACTCTGTAATGCAGACTTACCTAAGTCTAAAATGCAAATGACACATATTTAGAGGCAAAACATATTCCAACTAGGAGAAAAAAGGCAAGATTTTGTTATCTTTCATGACTCATTTAATCCTATTGCTTTACTTTCATTATGAATGTCTCTGAATAGTGCCAAAACAGACATGTGAAAAGTGGAAGAATAAATCATGTTCAATCAACCACCTGTTTGCTGACACCATGCCAAAAATAAATATGCCATTAAAAATATTTTCTTCATCAAGTTGGTTAATTTTTTTTGCACTCTCATCTTTTTTATTTTCTTCCTTCTTAATTTGAGTTTAGTTTGCTTTTCTTTTTCTAGTTTCTTAACATAGAAGGTTATTTTGTTTTAAATCTTTTGTCTTTTCTAATGTAGGTGTTTAAAGTTATAGATTTCTCCCTAAGTGCATTCCATAATGTCAATAGCATACAAAAATACTTCTAGATAGTTTTTTTCCACTCTCCTTTTACTCTTATTGTCACAAATTATATCTTTGTATAAATTATGTGCCCATCAACTTAGATTGATAAATATTGCATCATGCAGTTGTTTTATAAATCAGATAGTGAAAAACAATAGAAGTTACAAACCAAAAATAAATTTATACTGTGTTTTATATTTACCTATGTAGTTATCTTTACTGATGCTCTTTATTTCTTCATATAGATTCAAGTTACTGTCTACTCTCATTTATTTCAACATGAAGTCTTCCTTTAGAATTTCTTATAAGACAAGTCTGCTAGTGGCAAATATTAGTTTTTGTTTATCTGAGAATTTTTTAATTTCTTCTTTATTTTTTAAGGATAGTTTTGCCAGATATAAAATTCTCAGTTGACAGTCTTAGCACTTGGAATATGTCATCCCACTCTTTCTGGCTTTCATAGTTTTTCAATGTGAAATCAGCTGTTATTCTTGAGAATCCCTTGTATGTAATGAGTCACTTCTTTCTTATTTTGTCCAAGTTTCTCTCTTTGTCTTTGTCTTTAACAACTTGCTTATAGTGTGTTTCAGTGTGTATCTTTGAGTTTATTGTCCTTAAAGTTGCTACACTCCTTGGTTGTGTAAATTCATATCTTTCATCAAATTTGGGAAATTTTTGACCATTATTTCTTCAAATATTCTTTCTCCTTTTTTTTCTCTTCTCTCCTTCTAAGACTTCCAAATGCATGCTTTATGATGTTTTGCAAGTCTCTGAGGCTTGTTTGATTTCTACTTTTCAGTTCTTGTTGCTGTTCCTCAATTGACCTGTATTAAAGTTCACTGATTCTTTCCTCTGCTTGCTCAAATCTGCTGTTGAAATAATCTAGTGAATGTTTTATTTCAGCACCATATTTTTCATAATACTTTTCGGCTCTATAATTTCTATTTGGTTCCTTCTGTAATTTCTATCTATTTATATTCTGATATGGTCTTTAGTCCTTTAGACATGATTTCCTTTAGCTCCTTGAACATATGTTAAATAGCTGATTTGAAGACTGCCTAAATCTATTATTAGCACTTTCTCAGAGCCAATTTCTATGGATTTTTCTTTTCTGGGAATAAACCATATTTTCTTATTTCTTTGTATATCTCATAACTTTTTGTTGAAAACTGGGCATTTCAAGTACAATGTGGTAACTCTGGAAAACACATTCTCCTCCTTCCTCAGGGTTGCTGTGGTTGTTGTTTTTTGTAATTGTTCTTGTTTGTTTAGTAACTTTTCTAAACAAATTCTGTAAGGTCTATCATTGCCATATGTGGCTACAAAAGTCTTCACTCAGTCTTCTCAGTGGCCAGCCAATGATTTAACAGAGATTCTTTAAATGCTTGGAACCAATGATTCTTACAGTCTTTGCTGCAGAGTTCTGTGTGGGTGACATGCTATTAATACCCAGGCAGGCAGTTTAAAACTCTTCCTTAACCTTTGCTCCTGTTATCAGCACCTCAAGGAGGTGAGAGTTGAGCACTTAAGGCCTTCTCAGGTCTTTCTGGAGCAAATTCTCAGTTGTCCAGAGCCCTGGGCATGCATGTGGCTTCTAGATTCCCAGGAATATGAAAGAGCTTTTGCAAGCCCCTATGGACATCTCATTTCTCAGCCTTTTCTTTTAAGACTTTGATCAGTATATTTTTTGCCTCAACTTTTATCCATCACTTCAGGTAGCTATTATGTTAAAATGGTTGACCAAGCTCTCCTCACCCTTCACTCCACCCACCAGGGAAAGAGGTTTAGCACTAGGTGAGTTTGACTGAGATCAAATAAAAGTAACTTTTGAATGAGATCTTCCAAGTTACCACCAGACAGATCAAATAGTGGCACTTCTTTGGGAATGAGATCCATTCTTCTGTCTACAGTATTGGCAACACAAGCTGTTATTTTCCAACCTACCACTGATTTGGGGAATAGGTGATGGACTAAAGCTAATTAAAACAGTACAAAGCTTGCTGTTATTACTGATAATCAGCCACTTTTCTTGATTAAATGCTCCCCATGTTGCTGCAAGCCTTTGGTTAATTTCCAGAGTTTTGAAAAACTTGATTCTGACAATTTTTTCCAGTTTTGTTTTTATTGATTTTATGGAAGGACAGACTTTCAGAGGTCCTTAAGTTACTTGAATAATATTGAATATATATATATATATATATATATATATATATATAGTGATGTAGAGCTCAAGTAGACATATAAAATGAGATATCAATAACTTGATCTCTAACTTAAAATAATTACATATTAATTGAACATTTATGTGATTAGCAATGTGCTAGTGGATTCAACTGGATTTAATCTTTTTAGTACCTGAAAGGGGTTGGCACTGTCTTTTTTATGGATAAAGAAACTGAGAGACAGAGAAAGAGAAAATGGATTAATTCACCTAGGAACCAAATCTAACAGGCTAACTCAAGATTCATTGCCTTTGTTAAGTTTGCAATTAGGTTATCTTTCAAAAATTCAAGTTTGGGGTGACAAATGTTCTCAACTGGATAAATAAAACTACCTGCTATGGTTGTTGTTGAGAGCAGTTTTGCATTATATTAACAGTAGGTTTAGATGATCTTGAGCATTTACTATGTAAAACACTTTACCCACAATGTCATACTAGACCTTAAAACAATTTTGAGATGTTCCCAGTATTCTTATTTTTTTTCAATGTGAAAATTGATACTTAAAAATTGTGCTGGTCCCAAATCAGTGTTATATATGAAAAATAATCCTGATTAATAAACTAAAAAAATCTCATCTTCTTCATCTCAAATTATTGTCTTTGGTGATGGATTTGGAAGCCACAAAAATATCAGATTATTTTCTAATGTAGTAACCTATTAGTTCTGGAAACAATTGAGGAAAATGAATGTATAGATATAGTAATCTTATATTAATATTAACTATTATGCATTTGGCATCTACTACATGATACCTTCTTACTATGTATTATCTCTAATCCTCATATCAACCCAGTAAGGTAGGTATCTTGGTTCCTTTTTAATATAAAAACTAAAGATCAGAAAACCTAAGGATTGCCTAAAGTCACACAATTAATAAATGGTTGAGCTGAAAAACCAATTACAGACTTATCTGACCCCAGATTTCAAGCTTTTTCCATTGTGCACAGCTGCTTAGCACTCTGTAGACAAAGTACTTGCAAGATACTGTGAGTGATAAATGGGCATCAGTGGCATGCAACAGCAAGGCACCATACTCAATGCAAAGGCGTAACTGAATGATCATCAGACTTTTTTTTTAGAATAATTGCTCTCTATTTTGGAAGCTCAGTACGGAGAATTTCAAACTTAACACAAATTGAAACTTATATCCCACAAAGAATACTTCTCAGGTGCCAGGAGTCCACAGATATGATCCAATACGTACTATTCAGTTCTTTTCTTTTTAGAACCTAAAGAAAAGCAGAATTAAAAAAACAGACAAAAATCACATTTCCTTCACAAACTCACTGATGCTATGCCAATTCTCAAAAATACAACTGGCTGTCAAAAATGTGCTCTATTATAATGTCTTTCCTCCAGTAGTCTGCTAGGTTCTCGAGATGCAGAATGGAAAACCCAATCCCCAACATCAAGGAGTTCCCATTCTTTATCTAGTTGCATAGAATATTACATCTTTTCTATAAAATAGTCACATATCTTGGAT
The DNA here is from genome assembly GCF_963924675.1 of Phocoena phocoena. Classification (NCBI taxonomy): domain Eukaryota; kingdom Metazoa; phylum Chordata; class Mammalia; order Artiodactyla; family Phocoenidae; genus Phocoena; species Phocoena phocoena. The sequence goes on along the minus strand of NC_089222.1, from coordinate 7,300,331 downwards.
TTGGAAGAAACAGCATGCTAGTAGTCTTCCTTTGTTTTGTACTAATGATTCACACCCATGACTCTAAATCTGAGCTATATCCATGCAACAGAATAAAGAGATGAAAAATGATCCATGGGTTCTTGAGAATTTAGTGTATTATAATGATAGCTATCATCTGATGAGTGATTATGGTGTGTAAAGGGTTACCTTAGTTTTACCTATTTTACCTCCTATTATGGAGGCATCAGCATTATATTTGTTTTTAAGATTAGAAAATTAAAGCCAGAATGATATAAGCAATGTACATAAGATCATATAGCAAACAGACTTTAAGGATGGGATTTGAACTCAAGAATATTAACACCAGAGCCCTTTTTGTACAACTGCATCATATAGTTTGACAAACAAAGCCAATGGGGGGAGGGTGTTATTTACTATTTAATTAAATGATGGTGCATTAAGCATCAGCAAAGCATAACTCCAATATGATTAGGGACATAATTAAAATAATTTACAAAATGGGATATATTTGGAAAGCTATTAGAAACCTATGTGATGAAAACAATTGATAACTTTATCATAAAATTTATTTAAAACCAATAATAAAATGAGAGACACCTTACATATTAATATAAGCTAAGAGAAGAAACAAAAGAAGAGTTATAAGTGATCTTTTAGTTTAAGACAATAGGTTTAGACCCTCAGGCAACTAAAAAAATGTAACTCAAAGTCTCAGTAAAATGCCAGTTTAACCTATACAATTAGTAAAGGTTAATTTTTTTTAATGATTTGCAGCTTTGGAGAGTATATGGAAAAAATGGCACATTCATATTTATATAATAGTTTTATTAAACTTTTTCAAAAATATAAGATACACAGGGCTTCCCTGGTGGCGCAGTGGTTGAGAGTCCGCCTGCTGATGCAGGGGACACAGGTTCATGCCCCGGCCTGGGAAGATCCCACATGCCGCAGAGTGGCTGGGCCCGCGAGACATGGCCACTGAACCTGCGCGTCCGGAGCCTGTGCCCCACAAGGGGAGAGGCCACAACAGTGAGAGGCCCGCGTACCACAAAAAATTAAATATATATATATATATATATATATATATATATATATATATATGATACACAGAAATGCAGTTGTCTATGTTTAATAAAAATATATAATGCCAACCTGACAAGTGATATAATCAAAACAGATTACAAGGGTAGACACATGGTTGAAACCAAGAGTCTGAAGTAAGCCTTGAAAATACATAAAGATACACAGATTTTCAAAAGAAACACTGTTCTTCCCACAAACACTTGTGGAATATATTCTCCAAGACCTTAGGTATGCTTTTAAAGACTGCATGTTTTCAAAATCTATGTATATAAAATATTTCATGGAATATGCCACTATGTTTTATAAATTTTAAAATATCAGGCTTTCATCAAATGTAAGTGACCTGGATCCTGAGATAGGATCTATTTTACACTGGTTTGTTATATAGAGTGACTATGAAGGGACATAGAACAAATGTGAGTCTGAGCAGTGTATGTTGTCACATTTTTTCAAAATGTTTTATAATAGAAGCAGTAATTACATTACTGCAGTAAGATGAAAGTCTAATTGATCCTCAATATGATCTAGAATGAAAAAAATGTTAAATGTCCATTAAATCATTCAAATGTACTGTCTGTAGGTGCAAACGTTATTTAGAAGGAGCTATAATATTTTCTCTGTTCAGATGTTAAATCCCCTAATTTATAGGTATTTCCTTTCTTACAGTAGCAGGGCACTTACGTACTTTCCTGAAGTGTTTAAATGCATGTTTTCACATTTGATTGTGATAACTATGTAAAGAAAGGAAATATAATCACCCCTATTTTAAAATAATAGGAAACTGCAGCATAGTAACTTTGTAGGTCGTATGTAAGTCTCACAGAATGTTGTAAACTCCTGAGTAGGTATTTTTGGTTTTGTCTGATTTCTTTTTTTCTTTTCTACAAGGGTCATTGAAGTGTAGATTGGGGAAGGTACTCTATTCATTTGTACATTCATTTAATAAACAACACGCTTAAAATTCTATTAAACCAAGTCAACTTCTCATTTTCTCTCATAGTCTCTTGACAAAGTTGCTTCTCTGGTTGAGTGTCATCACATATCTTACTTTCAACTCTGAATTTGGAAGAACAAATAAAACATGCTGTAAATCTCTTAGCACAGCATTGTTCAATAAGAAGGTAATGTTAGCCCCTATATACTTTAAATTGTAAAAAACTTTAAATAGGTAAAATTAATTTTATTATTATATTTATTTAACCTAATATATCCAAAACATAATTTGAACTTATAATCAATAAAGGAATTATTAATGAGATATTTTACATCTTTTGTACTAAGTCTTTGATATTACATGTGTATTTTAGACTTAAAGCACATCTCAATTTTAGCTTGTCACATTTCAAGTGCTCAATGGCTAAATGATTATACAGTACAGTGAGAGCAATTGGGACCACTGATTGTCTACTTTGACTCTAATTTAAATAAAATTTGAAATATTTCCAGACTTTAAATGGACTCTGGGGAATATATCTGCTTGCAGAGTTGCCATTAAGTTCTGCTATTTAACCTGTATTCTCACAATATGTGCATAATTTATTAATCGAAACATGAACTTCTTTTAACTGACTGCGATTTCTTAGTTGCTCACTCAATTCTGAGCTTCTTCCTTTTTTCAGTAATATCTTTCCCATCTCCACAAGGACCAGCTTTAGGACAAGAGAGTAAATCACATATCTTTAGTGCAAAGAAAGTCTCATCTTCCAAAAGAATCCCATTTCCGTTAATTGATGCCTGATTTCCATATAAGTCATTTAGTTCCTTTTCTTTATTGTTTTATTCATCTCCTAGCATCTATAATAGACAAACTCCAAAATTTCAACTGTTAAACAGCAAATTCACTTTCTCTCAGATAATAGGCCAAATACCAGCTACTTTTCATCAAGGTCCCTGGGGAAGCGGTGGTAGTACTCCCATTCCATGAAGTCATCCAGATGCCAAGCAGACTAAGGTCCTGCCTTGAACATATAGTTTCCAAGATGTAGGCATAGTTCATTTTATTGTGTTTTGATTTATTAGGCTTCACAGGCATTGTGTTTTTTTTTTGCAAATTGAAGGTTTGTGGCAACCCCAGTCTATTGGTGACATTTTTTCCAACAGCACGTGCTCGCTTCATGTGTCTGTGTCACATTTTGACAATTCTCACAATATTTCAAACATTATTATTATATTTGTTATGGTGATCTGTGATTTTGTTACGGTGACTTTTGATGTCACTATTGTAATTTGGGGGGACACCATGACTGTGCCCATATAAGTTGGGCACTTAATCAATAAATGTGTGTGCTCTCAGTGCTCCACTGACAATACCTTTCCCCTTCTCTCTCCCTGTCCTTGGGCCTCCTTATTCTCTGAGACACAGCAGTATTGAAATTAGGCAGATTAATAACCCTGAAATGGCCTCTAAGTGATCGAGTGAAAGGAAGAAGATTTGCATATCTCTCACTTTAAATCAAAAGCTAAAAATAATTAAACTTAGTGATGAAGGCATGTTGAAAGCCAAGATAGGCCAAAAGCCAGGCCTCTTGTGTACCAGTTAGCCAAGTTGTGAATGAATGCAAAGGAAAATTTCTTAAAGGAAATTAAAAGTGCTACTCCAGTGAACACATGAATCATAAGAGGGTAAAACAGCCTTATTGCTGAGATAAAGAAAGTCTGAGTTGTCTGAATAGAAAATCAAACCAGCCACAACATTCCCTCAAGCCAAAGCCTAAAACAGAACAAGGCCATGACCTTCTTCAAGTCTATGAAAGCTGAGAGAGGCAAGGAAGCTGCAGAAGAAAAGTCTGAAGCTTAGCAGAGGTTGGTTGGTTCATGAGGTTTAAGGAAAGAGGCCATCTCCCTAACATAAAAGTGCAACATGAAGCAGCAAGTACTGATTGATGTAGAAGCTGTGGCAAATTATCCAGATCTAGCTAAGATAATTAATGAAGGTGGCTACACTAAACAACATATTTTCAATGGAGATAAAACAGACATATATTAGAAAAAGATGCCATCTAGGACTTTCATAGCTAGAGAGGAGAAGGCAATGCCTGGCTTCGAAGCTTCAAAGGACAGGCTGACTCTATTGTTAGGGGCTAATGCAGTTAGTGACTTTAAGTTGAAGCCAATGCTAATTTACCATTCCTAAAATCCCAGGGCCCTTAAGAATTATGCTAAATCAACCCAGCCTGTGCTCTATAAATGGAACAACAAAGGCTAGATGACAGCACATCTGTTTACAACATGGTTTACTGAAAATTTTAAGGCCACTGTTGAGACTTACTGCTCAGGAATAAAAGAAAATAAAAAGATTCCTTTTAGAATATTACCTCTCATTTTTAAAAAAAGTTTATTTATTTTATTTTTGGCTGTGTTGGGTCTTCGTTGCTGCGTGCGGGCTTTCTCTAGTTGCAGCGAGCGGGGGCTACTCTTCATTGTGGTGCATGGGCTACTCATTGTGGTGGTTTCTTTTGTTGTACAGCGTGGGTTCTAGTCACAAAGGTTTCAGTAGTTGTGGTGTGTGGGCTCAGTAGTTGTGGCGCATGGGCTTAGTTGCTCTGTGGTATGTGGGATCTTCCTGGACCAAGGCTCGAACCCGTGTCCCCTGCCTTGGCAGGTGGATTCTTAACCACTGTGCCACCAGGGAAGCCCTCAAAATAGTACTTCTCATTGACAATCCATCTGGTCACCCAAGAGCTCTGATGGAGTGATGAACAGGTACAATGAGATTAATGTTATTTTCATGCCTGCTAACACAATATCCATTCTGAAGCCCATGGATCAAGGAGTAATTTTGAATTTTGAGTCTTATTATTTACGAAATACATTTCCTAAGGCTATAGCTGCCACAAATAGTGACTTCTCTGGTGGATCTGAGCAAAGTAAATTGAAAACCTTCTGGAAAGGATTCACCATTCTAGATGCCATGAAGAACATTCATCATTCATGGGAAGAGGTCAGAATATCAACATTAACAGGAGTTTGGAAGAAGTTGACTCTAACCTTCATTGATGACTTAAAGGGGTTCAAGACTTCAGTGGAGGAAGTAAATGTAGATGCAGAAAAAAATAGCAAGAGAACTAGAATTAGAAGTGGAGCCTGAAGATGAGACTGAATTGCTGAAAGCTCAGGATAAAACTCTAAGGGATGAAGCGTTGCTTCTTATGGATGAGCAATGAAAGAAATTTCTTGAAATGGAATCTACTCCTGGTGAAGATGTTGTGAAGATTGTTGAAATGACAACAAAGGATTTAGAACATTACATAAACTTAGTTGATAAAACAGCAGCAGGGTTTGAGAGGATTGAAGCCAATTTTGAAAGAAGTTCTACTGTGGTTAAAATGTTATCAAACAGCACTGCACGCTACAGGGAAATAGTTCCTAAAAGAAAGAGTCAATTGATGTGGAAAACTTCACTGTTGTCTTATTTTAAGAACTTGCCACAAGCCACCCCCACCTTCAGAAAAACCACCACCCTGATCAGTCAGCAGCCATCAACATCAGGGTAAAACCCTCCAGCAGCAAAAGATTATGATTCATTGAAGACTCAGATAATGGTTTGCAATTTTTAGCAGTGAAGTATTTTTAATTAAGGTATTTACTTTTTTTAGACATAATGATATTGCACACTTAATAAACTACAGTATAGTGTAAAATTAACCTCTATATGCATTTGGAAACCAAAAAAAATGTGTGACTCACCTTATTGTGATATTTACCTTATTGTGGTGGTCTGGAACTGAACACACCATATCTCCAAGGTGCCTTGCAGTTGCTTCAAGCATTGACATTTAATAGAAAAAGAGCAAGGACAGAGAAAGACAAACATTCCTTAACTACCTAACTCTGTAAGCAACACACATCATTCTTACTTAAGTTTCACTGGGAAGAGCTAGTCACAGACTGACACTAAATGCAAAGGAGGATGGGGAATGTGTTGCCTGGTTGCTCTGTGCTTCCTAGCATCAGCTTATCTAAATGGAAACAGGTCATGAATCTTTGGTGGATACCAAGCCTTCTCTGCCACAAATGCTGATCTCCTTTAACCATAATATTCTGTGGAAGATCCACCTAAACTGAGAAAGCAGTAGTGATATTCCTGAGATGCAGACACCTGGATTCAAATTCTGGTTCCAGCACTCGAACAAATTAATCAGCTTTCTTGAATTTTTTTTTCCCATTTGTGTCAATGTGGTTGTGAATTTGAACAGAAATGGGAATTGTTTTCCCAATAACATTATCCCCTTCTTATTTATAAAATGAACCCCAGTTATGTTGGGGTGGGAAATTTATCCAGCTAGAAACTACAATTCCCATTTAGGTTGACCACATGATTTATTTTTGGCCAATAACAAAATTGGCCATTCATTATTTTGGTTTAGTTATTGTTTACTGATGTTCCCACATTAAAGTATAAAAAAAGTTTCAGATCCTTTCTTAGGAACAATATCATATAGAGAGTGAGTAAATGCATACAGAATTTCTGACAGATAAGAAAATTTTGTACAAGGTAAGATAGGCTATGTTTTGCTGCTGTAACAAATAATTCCAAATTTCAATAGCTCATTTCAACATAAAATTCTTTATGACACACAAATTCTGCTGCAAATCTATGTGATTCTCTATGACAACTGTTCTTCATCAAATAGATAGTAAAAGGCTGAAGATATACTTTCCTTCAAATTCAGAGGTTCCCAGGAGAGCAGCACAGAGACCAGCAATAAGGTGGTCTGTGTCTAAAGTTTACAGACATTAAAATCTGACTGACAGGACAATGAAAGCATGCTTACATGTGTGAATATATCTCTAGTATTCTCCACTTTTGTGTATTGTTTTCCAATTTCTTAATACGTGTGAAGTCTAAAAAAATCTTTGAGAAGCTTTAAATAATTATTGATAAGTAGTTTTTATTTCAAAATACGCTGAGTGCAATTATTCATCCACTTTACCACCAACTCTATTTTAGTTAACTAAATATGATTCTCTCGTAAAGGCTTCCCTTCAAAACCTGTCTCCAAAACACTGTTTTGTGAAAGGCACCACTTAAGGGTGACATCTTGCCAAGGCAAACTAATGTAAGTCAAATCTCATTGTAAAAGCAGAACTGAAATTATGCTTTATGCACATCTGGCAACATGTCCATTTGTACATAAGAAAGGCGTGAATAATATTATGTCTCAAATAAATTATCCACTGATTATGAAAATTAAATAGCTGTCATAGGTATTCAATTATCTAATTATCTGCAAAATTTGTGGGCCATGTGTTCCTTATATCCAAATTTCCATTTTGTTACATTTTACTAACAAATGGCTTCATTTTGAAGAACATTCTAACTTAAAATAACTGGACTCAATCAAACTATTTTTTTTCTCTGTTTTTTTCATATTTAAGGACCCCATTTACAAATGAATCCATTTGCATAATGCATAAAGAATGTGCGTGGATTCAAACTCATTTGTCCACATGACAGTCACTGTACTGGCCCAACTGCTTACTATGCATGCAGATGTTAAATTGTGCATCCCCGATCATCTGTTTATAATGCAAAATGACAGGTTGACTTGATTTTATCTAGCAGAAATAACTCAGGCCTCCACATTGGCAAATTTGACCCAGACAGTTTTGAGAAAAGCTATGCAGTGAAACCCATGGATAAATTAAAATGCATTCCCTCATTTCTGTGTATGAGTGTACGTATGTATGCATTGCACAGTGCTTTTCAAAAACTGGAGATTTTCCTTCTTAAGCTCCAAAGAGAAGCAATTTTCCCCATGAATCAAAAGAAGTGTAAATAACCCTGTTTTTTGCTTTTGGGGTTACCTACTACTATGTGCTCAGCACTTCAGGTACCTGATTTAGAAAATGTAAAGGAATAAGTTTTTTGAAACTGCATTTTTATTTATATAGAAATTCAAGTACAGTTTAACAAGGACGTGTTGGTCTCCATCCTTTTTATGGTAGTGAATGTAACTCCCACTGAAATCAGAAATAAATCCTGTTATACAAAACAAGTGGTTTTTAAAGACCTTTGATTTTATTGTCCAATGTTGTATCAGAAGGACGGGTACACTTACAACAATTGATGGACATAAAAACAAAAATGTCTAAATATAAATACAAAAATCACAGGGAAAGAAAGTGTATAAAAAGACTTATAAATATATCGTTCTGATTTTTGATAGAGCCAGAATTTACTGCAATTATTTTCCCACTGTCTCTTTCTACTTCAAATTCTAACTAAATTTCCTATACATTTTCAAAACCTAGCTGGGCTTTCTGCTATGTTCCCATCCCTCAACCATCTACTCTTCCTTAAAATCTAAATACAGCTTCAAGAGAACATATTTAATATCCTGATTTTGTCATCTATTATGGTATTTCCCAGTGAGGTTTCTTTGGGTTTGGGGTTAGGAGTAATCTTTCTTAGCCTCAGTTGGAGAACAAAGTTTAAATATTCATTTATCTTTTGGGGATTCTCTGCTATGAAGCTAACTGGTTTTCTGTCTCTACTCTTTGCCATATTCCATTCTTTTCCTTTTTCCTATCCATTTACAATACTTCAGTACTAAGAACTTGAACATTATTCTCCTAAATAACATATATTTCTCAACACACATACATGTATATGTATGTATATATTTATATACATATATTTAATATGTATATATATATATATTTCTAAAATGTCCTTTCCTGCAATATCCACTTATCAAACACTGAGCTATTTTTTTAGATCTGCCAATCCGACCACACAATCAATCTTGCCCACCCAAGCTGGAATATTTTTTTCCACAGTCACATCCAGAGCACTTTATTAATTTGTATTGCTATATATATATGTATATATATATATCAAAGTATTTATATCTAGGTTCACTATTAAATTATTTATAAGCCATCACATTACATAGTGGAAACTGTATCTTTTCCTTTATACTGCTTTCACAACTTTCAAGATACTGAACACAGAGAGGTAGATGTTTGTAAAAATAGATCATTTATTCTACAAACTATTAACCACCAATTATATGCTTAGTGTGGGGCTAAGAATTTAGAACGCAAATATGAATGAGGCACAGAATATAAAATATGTAATTATTTATGGAGTAACATCTACAAGATGGTGGAATAGGAAAACCCAGCCTTTATCATCCCACAGAAACAGCAATTTAGTAACCATATACAGACAATAATGCCTTTATGAGAACTCCAAAATCTAGTTAAGAAGTTGTAGCACCTCAGAGGTGCACAGGGCCAAGGAGAATCACATTGAAATGGGTAAAAAGAGCAGTTTCACTTTATCTACACCCCCCACCCCTCCTTCAAGTCAGTGCAGCTCAGCACAGAAGAAGATACTTTTGGTGATTTCTTCCATGATGGAAAGAGAGAATGAAGTGTGCATCCACTTCTGTCTCACATCACCCAGAGAGCTGAGGGAGTTGGAATGCCTTGGAGCAGCTAAAATAACAGGAGGGACAGCTGAATCTCAGTAGACAGTGAGTACCTCAGCAGCCTGCTTGGGTCTACAGGATTGAGAAATGGCACACAATCCTGAGAAGAATCAGGAAGGAGGGAGAGAAGTAGAGCTTACACCCAACATCCCAGCACTTAGTGTATTTCACTAGGGAAAACTGAAGAGCAGGTGTCAGTACCTGGCACATCTCAGTGGGATTGGGAGAAGGTGCACAATACTAATTTTTCTTCTTCAAGTGTAAAACAAAGTGGAGCTTGTACCCAATGTCCCAGCATTTTGGTGCATGCTCTAAGGAAAGGAGCAGGTGACTCTCAGCACCAATAATGGTTCTGTGGGATTGTAAAAAGGCAAACAATTCTGAGACTTCCACCCCAGGAGGAGTAAAACATGCATATCCATAAAAAAGGTTTGAGATAACGCTCAGAATCTCTAGGTGGGCTGATTGGTGAAGGCTTTACCTTGCCAAGGCCAGTCTTTAAAACTAGAAAAAGTAGCTGCTTCTTTAAATGTACAGATATGAATGCTAAGCTCTAAGGGACACAATAAATTAGAAAAATATGACAGCATCAGAGGAACAAAAAGTAACCAACCCTAAAGAAATCTGTGAATTGCCTGACAAAGGGTTCAAAATAATTGTACACCAGAACACAGATAGGCAACTAAACAAAATCAGGAAAATGACATATGTACAAAATGAGAATATCAACAAAGAAATAGAAGCCATAAAAAAAGAACCAAATGGAAATTCTGGGCTAAAGAATAAAGTAACTGAACTGAAAAGTTCAATAGGGAGCTTCAATATCATAGTCAATCAAAATGAAGAAAGAACCAGAAAACTCAAAGACAGAGGAGTGAAAAGGGAAAAGAGTAAAATTATCCAGTCTGAGGAATGAAAAGAGAAAAGAGTGAAAAAGTGTGAAGAAAGAGTAAGTGATCTATGAGATAACCAATATATGCATTATGGGAGTCCCAGAAGGAGAAGAAAGAGAAAGAGCCAGAAAGGTTATTTAGAGAAATAATGGCCAAAACCTTCCCAAATCAGTGGAGGGAAAAGGAGAGCTAGATTCATGAAGCCTGAGAGATTCCAAAGAAGATGGATCAAAAGAGCTAATAATGAGACACATTATCAAAATTTAGAGTCAAAGACAATTTTGAATACAGCGAGAGTAAGTGACCAATCTTGTACAAGGGAGCCCCCATAAGTTCATCAACATATTTCTTAGCAGAAGCCTTGCAGGACAGAAAGGAATGGGATGATACATATTCAAAGAGCTGGAAGAAAAAAAATGCTATCTAAAAATTCTATATCTGCAAAACTATCTTTCAAAAATAAAGGGGAGATAAAGATGTTCCTAGACAAACAAAAGCAAAAGGAGTTCATCACCACCAGAACTGCCTTATAAAAATGTTAAAGGGAACTCTTCCAATTGAAACAAAAAGACTCTAAACAACAAAATAAAGCATGTGGAAGTAGAAAACACATTTGATAAAGGTAAATATAAAACAAGTACAGAATACTGTATTACTGTAATGGTGGTGTGTAAATCACTCTTCCTTTAGTATAAAAATCAAAACAAAAGAGTATTAAGTATAACAACTACAAAATTTGTTAATGGACACACACTATAAAAAAGATGTAAATTGTGACATCAAAAACATAAAATATGTGGAGGAAGAAGTAAAAGTGTAGATGTGATTGAAGTTTAGATATTTTAACCTTAAAATAGGCTGTTATATATATATATATATATATATATATATATATATATATATATATATATATAATGTTTTGTGTAAGCCTCATAGTAATAACACATATGCACAAAATACCTCTAGAAGTTACACAAAAGAAAGAGAAATTTAAAAAGATATCACTACGAACAGTGAAACACAAAGGAAAAAAAGCAAGGCTGCAAAAGAGGAACAAAAGAGTTACAAGACAGACAGAAAACAATAAAAAGTGGAAATGGTAAGGCAGCCCTTTCCTATTAATAATTACTTTAAACTGAATGGCTTAAATTCCCCAATGAAAATCATAGAATGGATAAATGGGTAAAACACAAGACTCAATTATATATGATCTACAAGCAACTCATTTTAGATTTGAGGACACACATAGGCTGAAAATAAAGGGATGAAAAAAGATATCCCATGCAAATGGCAAACCAAAGACAGCATGGGTGATGGTACTTGCATCAGACAAAACAGACTCTAAGTCAAAAATAGTCACAAGAGACAAAGAGGGACAATATATAATTATAAAGGATAAAATAATCAGGAAGACACAACTATTATAAATACCCAACAGAACAATTCTAAAATTCATATGGAATAACAAAAGACCCAGAATACTCAAAGCAATCTTAAGAAAGAGAAACAAAAATAGAATCATCACACTTTCTGATTTTTAAACATATCACAAAACTACAGTAATTAAAACAGTATGGTGCTTGCATAAAGACAGACATTTAGACCAATGGAACAGAATAAAACTCAGAAATAAACCCACACACACATACAACCAACTGAGGTTCAACAAGGGCACCAAGCATACACAATAAGGAAAGGGTAGCCTCTTCAACAAATGGTTTTGGGAAAGCTGGATAACAACTGAATATGCAAAAAGAAAAGAAAAAGAAAAAGAACTTAGACTTCTCTCATACACCATACAAAAGATCAACTCAAAATGGAATGAAGACTTAAATGTAAGACTTAAAGCTGTAAAACTCCTAGAAGTAAACATAGGGAGAAAACTTCATGACATTTGTCCTGGTAATGATTTTATTGATATGCCACGAAAAATACAGGCCGCAAAAGCAAAAATAGACAAGTTGAACTACATCAAACTAAAAGGTTTCTGCACAGTAAAGGAAACAATCAACAAAGAGAAAAGGAGACCTGTGGAACTGAAAATATTTGCAAACCATATATTTGAAAAGAGATTCATTCCAAAATATATAAAGAACTCCTACAACTCAGCATCAATCAATCAATAACCCAAATATAAAATGTATAAAGGACCTAAATAGACATTTTTCCAAAGAGGACATACAAATGGCCAACAGGTATATGAAAATATGCTCAACATCACTAATTAATAGGAGAATTCAAATCAAAACCACAGTGAGATATCACCTTACACTTGTTAGAATGGCTATTACAATGAAACAAACAAACAAACAGATAACAGGGGTTTGTGAAGTTTTGGAGAAATTGGAACCCTTTTACACTGTTGATTGAAATACAAAATGGTGCAGCCACTATGGAAAACAGTACGTAATTTCCTTAAAAAACTAAAACTAGAACCACCATGTGATTCAGCAATTCCTCTTCTGGGTATACATGCAAAGGAAATGAAAACAGGATCTTGAAGTGTTATCTGCGCTCCCATGTTCATTGCAGCATTATTTAAAGTAGCCAAGTATGAAAACAGCCCAAACGTCCACCGACAAGCACGTCAATAAAGAAAATGTGGTATACACATTCAATGGAATATTATTCAGCCTTTAAAAAGAAGGGAATCTCATCATTTTCAACAACATGGATGGATCTGAAAACATTAAGTGGAATAAGTCAGTCGCAGTAGGACAAATACTGCACAATTCCACTTACATGAGGTATCTAAAACAGTCAAAAGTGTAGATGCAGAAAATTAAATGGTGGTTGCCAGTGGATGGGGGTAGGGAAAATGGGAGCTATTGTTCAATGGGTGTAAAGTTACAGCTATACAAGATGAATTATTTCTAGAGATCTGCTGTAAAATATAGTGCTTATAGTTAATAGTATGGTATTGTGTACCTAAAATTTGTTAAGAAGGTAGATATCAAGTTAAATGTTCTCATCACAGAAGAAGAAAGCAAAGGGACACAGGGAAACTTGGAAGTGACGGATATGTTTGTTATCTTGACTGTGGTGATGGTATCACAGGTGTGTGTATATTTCTAAACACATTAAATTATATACATTAAATATGTGCAATTTTTATATACCAATTACACTTTAATAAAGCCATAAAAAATAAATACCACACTTGAGTCAAACCTCCACCCCCACCAAAATGTAATTTATGAGGAAGTAATTCACTGTGTTGGTGATTGAGGTGTCCAAGGTTACTCTGCTTAATATGAATCTTAAGACCTGAACATGTAGAAGTTGTGAAGAGGGAATTTTAGTAAAAGGAATATTGTGAAAAAGGAAGTAGATACGAGGACATGTGGTATAATATTAGAAATGACCAGTAATAATACTAGAAAGATAGGCTAAGGCCAGCTTTTGAGTGGTGTCATATGCCAAGGAAAATGCTGAGTGTTGCCTACCCAAGAGCAATGCCTCATGAGCTTTTCCCATGTTTGCAAGCCTACATTCAACTACTAAAACTGGAAGTATCAGAATTCTCCTTTCCCAATCTTCCTTGAAACCACAACAAGGAATGTGGTTCTATGATGGACAATAGTTTCTGAGAAGAAATATTCTATAGGGCTTCTGGGAAAGTTGTGTTTTTTCCCCCTAAAACAAAAGGAAAAATCAGGCAATGATCTTATTTCTGAGTTTGATTATATTTTTGTTGTGTTAAGATTGTGATGTCTGGAGCAATGGACCCTGCACCAATGATTTTCCTTTCCTGTATCTTTGCAAAGCAAAGCAAAACAGAAAGTTGGAAATATATGGATCCTGGATAGTATTCTTATTTTGCTGATTTAACCAGCCTTTAAACTCTTTACCCCAAATTTGTTATGCAATAAAATACTTGTCTATATGGCTTGAGCTACTGCTAATTGAAATTCTGTTACTTGCAGCTCAATTTTCTTAATCAATACAATCCTGTAAATATTATGAGGCCACAGAATGGGGCAAAGCAGAAAAGTATCAGAATCAGATTTGTATTTTATAAATATCACTCTCAGCACAGTGAAAAAGACACATAGCAGACTATAAGAATGGACAGGAGATTAGGTTGAAGGTTTTTATAGTAAAATGGGTAAATGGTGAGGGGAATATGAAGTAAGCAGCAAGAGATAAGTTAGAGCACAATTTCCTTAAACGTGCTCCATAGAGTGTTAGCTTTGAAGAATTTTAGTAGGTACTATTGATAAACAGATAAGTTTGGAGAGCAAATATTGACTTGGAAAAACACTAGGTTAAGTCAATTTGTCTGATTTGCTAAAATGCAGTGTAAACTTTTGACTGGGAGGATTGAGTAACAGTATTTCCTATATGTAAAAGAATTTTCACTGAGGCATTCTGTGGAACTAGTGTTTCACAGAACACATTGTAGGGAATTCTAAACTTGGGTTATATTTATTTGATAAAATACCCCAAATCTGGGGACTAAATATTAGATAAAATGCCTCAGTTTCTGTCTTGAGTGGTGGGGTGAATAGTAATATTATTTATTGTGACAGAAATTTTGTGGGAAGATAATTCTTTTTTGGACATGCTGAATTTTGAGTTGCCTGTGGGATAATAAAGTGGGAAAATCTCTGATAGTTATTTGAATATGCGCCTAACGTTCCACAAAAATTTTCCTAGATATGTAGGTAATGATTAAAGTCTTATGAGTAGAATAAATTGTTTTATATTAAATTCTTTAGTATGGGCTTTGATGGAGCTTCCTGCCTAACTGAGGGCATTTGAGGCTTGGAGCACATCCTTTGGACAGTAGTTGCCAGTGAAACGTCTAAGATAGAGAAATGTAGTGTTAGTGCAGGCTGCACGTTTTTAACATAGCTGTTCATCTTACATCCTCTTTCTCTATTGAAAAAGGCATCTTTGAAAAGCATAGACTCACTCCTTAGAGTTTAGACTCACTCCTTTAGAGTGAACTTTGGGCAATGCCATGGAATCTCTAAGGTCTCTCTCAGTCTTGAGTGCAAGCATTTCTCTTATTAACTCCAGCTGAACTTAAAGCAAGACTCTGGAGATGAAAAAACTCAAGTGGCCGTTATGAGCTTTCTGAGCTACAAGACCATATAAATCCAATTAGGGTTATATTTTTAAAGTGGACCAAAACTTAACCTGTTGGTATTTTTGGATGGAGCACCATTTTGTGGACTCAGGAGCAAAGTGATTTGCAAAGACCACTCATTAAACAATCCCTTTCCTTCCTGAAGGCAGTATGAGTGTTTATACCTCTAGCATTCCAGGTCAAAATGCATATCTGAACTCTCTTCTTTCTTAACAAATTACTAGGCTCTAGATGTGACATACCATGGAGAAACTGCTGAACAAAACTGCCAAGTTGGTCATCATCGAAGTCCAATTTACTGAGCACAGCTATCGGCAGTGAGATCACTAACGCTCCCAGCTTTTTAGCTATGTATTCAGGGAATGACCATTGGAGATGCTTAAACCCTTAACACAAAACAAAAACAAGTAGATAGTGATGAAACAGGGAACAGAAAGCAGTGAACTATATATAGAACATATATAGGAGATTATATACAGCATACTTGCCAAGAGGAAACACATTATATAATTTTCCATCCCCAAATTTACTTAAGTTTAATGTTATTTTGGACCGTTACACTGAATGCCTGACATTGTTAAACATGGCAAGAAAGAAACTCAATGAGAAGAAATTCTTACTGTACATCTCAGAATTTTTAAGTCAAATAAAATTAAGAGAATTTAACATTTTCTCACGACACCAAGAATAACTGGTGACTGGGCATATGGTACATTAAAGATGACTCTCAGTTCTTTGTCAGAGCCCCATGAAGAAAAGGTGTTAATTTGTCCTTGCCCTTTCCTTAGGGTTTATTTTTTTGCCTTGTGACTACTTAAACAATAGCACGTGGTGGAAATCACACTGTGTCAGTGCAAGTTTAGCCTTTAAAATATCTAGCAGCTTCTGCTTGCTCACTTTGGGAACAATCACTGTTGGGATGCTACCTCTCAAAATCCATCTGTTGGGAATTCCCTGGCAGTCCAGTGGTTGGGACTCTGTGCTTCCACTGCAGAGAGCATGGGTTCAATGCCTGGTCAGGGAACTAAGATCCCACAAGCTGTATGGCACAGCCAAGAAAGAAACAAAAAAAAACCAAAAATCCATCTGCTGCTCAGAAGCCAATGTCATATGGAGAGCCTGTGAGTGTGAGTTCTGCTCAACAGTCTCAGAGCTCCCAGACAAAAGACAGTATCATCTACCAGCATTCAAGAAAGCCATTTTGGATGTTTCAGCCCAAACAAGTCCCTAGATGAAATAGCCCTAGCTCACAACACACGGAGAACAACTACCTGGCTTGTTACAGAACTGAGGTTTGGCTGCTCACCGCTCAAAATCGAATAATTCAAGAGGCAAGTGTCAGGAGGAAGGAAAACTGCCTTAATCAGAAAAGCCAGCAATCTGGGGAGAAGGTGAACTTGTGTCCAGAGACCAACTCTGAAGATTAAGCTCAACTATGAGAGTTTTTAAAGGGAAAAATAGGGGGAAGAATCTCAGCGAATCATCAAGGCAGGATGTTGGGTTCTGCATCCTTCTCCGTTGTGTGCAGACTGGCTGGATCTCTCTTCAGAGCTTATCTTGCCTGCATGGATTGCTAAGGGGACTATGGGGGCCAGAGAGCTAGTTATTTTTTCACTGCTTAATTCTTCATCCTTACTTCTTTTTATCTAGGAAAAGAATCAACAAGTTAGGCAAGGCATGGTGTGCATTCAGGAGAGCATAAGTCAGGAGTTAGGTTAAATTGCCTAGTGATCTCTTTCCTATAATTAGGTTCTTTTAGGGTTAGAGGGGAACAGAAATGGGCAAACAGGAAAGGGGCAAAAGAGCTGCTTTTAATTCTCCGTTGTCAGACATCATTCCATTTCTATGGGATTAGGGGAGAAGGTCTGTCTTCTTTAACTTCTTTATGCTGACTTAGGGCACCATATTCTCAGAGTAGAAGGTGTCAACCTGGGTCTGTAGCCTCTCTTTGCTGACAGTTTTAGTTGCCTGCTTACATATAAGCAGAGCAAGCTACAACTACTTTGATGCCTACAAAAATATAGATCATTATGAGCAATAATCCCATTCTCTTGAGGCCAGTACTTGGAACTGTGTTAGCCAAAGATTCAGTACCGCTCAAGAGGGAGCAGCTTATGTCATGTCCTCTGGTAGCAGTCAGAGTATCTGTAAAACAACTCAGGAACGTGCATCAGACTCTGAGTCTGTGACTCTATTGTCCTAATCATTAACTGCTCAGTTTTGTACTTGGAGGGGGGTGGTACTGCAGAATCCTGCTCTGTTCCAGTTTGAATGTATGAACTGTATGTAAAGAAAGGAACAATGGGATAAAACAGTTCTAGAAGCTCACCAAATATTTGTATGTTCTCTCCTCATTTCCCAGACATGTTTACAATTAGGTTGTGGCCGTGTGTAGATGTGGTAATAGCCTGTGAGCAAAACTCATGTGTGTCACTTTGAAGATAACACAGACAAGATCTAGGATGACCCTTCCAGTCTCTCTTCCATTGCCGTGGCATGTTGAAGGACATCTGGTTTATAGAGTATAGCCAAAAGATGGAGGAAGATATCTTAACCCGAATCGGACTACGTTAAAAAGCTGAAACCTGGAAGTTTGTTTATTGTAAGCACTAATGTTAATCACCTGGATGAATTGATTCCTGGGAGGAAGTGCTTAGCAACTACTTTCACAAACAGAGGCTAAATAACTAGCATCCCTTATTTCTTCTCCAATATCACACACACACTTGTGAGAGGTATTTACAACTCTTATGTCTTTCAACCCTCCATTTCCACAGTTTAACAAAAAGTTTGCTAATTTGGCCTTACCCTCTGTGTGCTTTCTGAAGGGAAGTAACATCTCTCTGGCTATGGCCTTTTTTCCAACATTAGTGAGTTTATTATCCTACAATCCAGCCAGAAATTACTTTTCCTTCTCTGTTTTGCAATCCCAGTCTATTGCGTTGTCAGCTCCAGTCTCATAACTTGAAATGTTTTCTCAAACTTGTTGGAATAACATTTCTAACTTAAATTTCCAGGGCTGGTGTTTCCCATGATTCACCTTTGCTTCTCCTAATTTAATATCAGAACACTTCCTTTCTTACTGTACATTTCTTCAAAGGAGGCAATATTCCATTTTTAATACAGAACTTACAAAGAGTTTAAGGGCTCATTCACATATGGCCATGTATTTGATTCTCAAAATAACTCTGTGGAATCAGGCGTGAATGGTGTTATTTATACCTTATCCCTGTCTTCCTGATGAGGAAAATGAAGTTCAGGGTACTTCCCCAAACCTCCTAGCTATGACTGTGCACCCATAAATTCTTATTCCAAGTCTCAGTTTTCCACCATACCTTTATTACTTTTTACCAGTTCTCTCATTTGTTCCTGATCCTGTATCTTGCTTGTCCACCAACCATTCATATGAAATCTGACATATTTGAAATCTGTGTCTAAAATCATGTTACTACAACATGCTATAATGCCATGAGTTTTAAGAAAGAAAAAGTTGGAAATCTAAACAGGAACTAGCAAAGGTAAACATAAAGGAAGGAGAAAAAGAGATATTTGAGTTGCTTCTAGTGGCTGTTTATTTATTTGTTTGTTTATTTTGAGTTTGTGTGCACTCACAGATGTTTTGGGGTTTGCTATTAAAACAATTCTACCATGAATGTTCTTGTTCAACTCTTGGTAATCATGGGCAAGATTTTCTCCCAGTCTAAGTAACTGAGCTAGGATTGCCAACTGAAAATGCTGGGAAAGTTAGAATGACAAAAGTCAATTCAAATAAATATATACATACACACGTATATAATATATGTTACATATACAGTATGATACAATTTTGGTAAAATTCAAAAACAAGTAAACAGAAACAATACACACGCGGTAAAACAATTTAAATAAATAATGGAAGGGCAAATATACAACTGAAGACATAGATTACCTCTGGGGGAATGTAGGGAGGTAGATAGCATTAAATGATTGCAGCACACTGGTATTTGGTAATATTTTAGTGGTCAGCTTGGGTGGTGTGTTCATGAGTGTTCAGTTAATCACTCTAATTCATAATTTATATATTAATTATATAAAGTTTGAAAATATTAAATCTATTTTAAAAAATCAGAGGTGACCAATTATCTCTAAAGTTTAAATAGCTAATGAACCATAATGGGCTGCAACTCTATCCACCTACTAAAGAAATGTTTGTATTGTCTATGTATATTAATTTCATGTAAATTCCAATGTCTTCCCAATCAAAAAGGAAACTTTCTGTGGCATGTAGACCTTGAGATGACCCCCTGTGATCCCCATCTCTTGGTGTTCATGCTTCGTGTATTTCCCTCCGCTGGAATGCGGGTGACTTGACACTTGTTTCTAACCAATTGAATACGGATGTCACTCCCATGATTAATTTAGGTTATGTGGCAAAGGTTATAGGGTGTCACTCCTGTAATGGCATCGTGTATATAAGACTCTGCCTTGCTAGCAAACTGGAGCTACAGATTCTCCCTGCAAGCTTGATGAAATAAGCACCCGTGTTAGAGAGACCATGTGACAAAGAAGTGTGGGCCACCATTAGGAACTTCAGATGTACTGGGATCTAAGGCAACTTCCAGCTTATAGACAGCAAAAAGCTGGAGCCCTAAGTCATACAACTAAGGTGGAAATGAATTCCGCCAGTAATCTCCATGGACTTAGACGTAGATCCTTTTCCTAGTCAAGTCTCTAGATGAGAATTCAGCCTGTCCAATACCTTGATTGCAGACTTGTGAGACTCTGAGCAGAGGATTCAGCTAAACCATGCCAAGACTCTTGACTCATGGAAACTGTGAACTAGTAAATAATACATGTGTATTGATTTGAGTTGCTAAGTTTGCAGTAATTTGTTATACAACAGTAGATAACTAATACACTTCTTTAAACTATAACTATGTGATTCATTTCTATATATAGTCACAAACTTAGCTTTCAGAGATCGTTGTAACATTATTTCTAATGTGATCATTTTTATAAAACTATCAAACCTGCAGAAGACATTTTCTTTTTAGCTACAGATACTGACAGCTCACTTCTTGAAAGAAAAGAAGTGATATTCCTTATCATTTCTACCTTAAATGTCATAACACAAGTTGCCTTTTCAAATAGATATTTAATTATTATTTTAGTTTCATATGGCAGTGAATACTAAATTTAAATATGGTTATAGCATAGCGTTTTTTAGTTTAGTTTGCAATTTCAAGCTTAACTTTGGGCTTTGGAGTTTGTATTAGGAGAATATTTTAAAAACTGAATTTTTTCTTAGTCTCGCTATTGATTGATTTCTAAACTGAAGGTAATCATCAGAAAAAATTGGAGATGTAACTAGTCAATTTTATAGTATGGTGGTATCAAATAGATAAAGAAAATCATAAAAAGAATAGTTCTTTTAGTCAAAAGATAAAACTTACTGAATACTATCTAAAAAAATTGTGCTATGACCCAGTATAAAGGAAATTTTATATTTTGGGGCTGTCTGTTCCATATCCAACCCTCTCTCCCACCTCAGTTTGAATGGTGGCGCACCTATTGAAATGGATGGCAAACCCTCAAACGAACATGGAGAATTAAGGAGCCAAGAGAAAGATGGGGAAAAAGTAAATGATGTCACCATGTCCCGGTGATATTGTTCAAGACTCTGGTTTCGTTTCTGACCTGAGTCACATGATCAGAACTCAGCTCTCTATTTTGCGTGTAGGATTTTTGATTCCCGAGAGTATTTCTGAAATAAAATGGCAGCCTCATCTTGTTAATGACAGATAGATCTCTCTATGATGCAAATTGTGATAGGAGGTGGTCCTAAAAAGCAATGGTACCACCATTGGTTCATTAAGATAGCATTTGGAGAATTGCATTAAATGGAATACATTGCAGTAAGTGAAACTATGGAACATAGAGCTCTATTAGAAAACTGCAAGCATCTGAAGGAATAAGGTTAAAAATTATTACCAGTTCAGTGTTACAGCTATGAAGGTGAGCTGTTCATGTCTCCTTTCAAAAGACGATCTGCTACAAGAAGATCAGCTGAAGCCCCAACCTTTCCAAGGTCTGTCTCCGCTTTCAAGTCAAGGCCACATACTTTCTGGGCAGACTCTGCCCATGACTGAGCATGGTGCAGATTCAAGGGCTCACCATTTCCGGTCATCTCGGCTTTCCTCCATGGGTGATCTGTGCACTGGGAACTCCCTGGTGGGCTGGCCGAGACTTTCTCAGAGATGCACTTAGTCACTTAGTTCTACCCAATCTTTCTTCTGTCCTCTCTTTTTATAAGTGTGAGACCAGTACCACGGTCAGAAGTCTTTCTCTTCCTACTTGTGCTTTGCCTTTCTTTCTTTTCCCTCTTAGGAATTACCTCCAATAACTCTCTTGCACTTATGTTTTCCTTTTGACACCTGTTTCCCAGAGACCCAGAGCTGTCACTTGGGAGTCGTTATTGATCTTTATGAAATAAAGAACTTGTAGCTTCTTCATTTTTTGGTGGATAGGGGAGAGAGAGAGAGTGAGGACATGGATATGTGTGAGCTTCTTTATAACTAGCTCAAGGAAGATACTAAAATGGTTGAATAACTGAAATCAGTACAAAACACAACTACTGCAACAGAAGTAGTTTCCTTGCTTATGAAAAGCTACTTACAGAAAGTTAGCTGTCAATCGAAACCCATTTCATTTGATTGGGCAGAGGGATAATAATACCCTGTAGCTATTTAGCCAAAGAAAATGGCATTCTAAATATCTGTAAAATTCCAATACACTGTGTGATATAACAAAACTAAGCTACCTCCTCATAATAATTATTATTAAAATTTAGATTATATTCCATTCGCTCAGGTCAGAAAATTCTCCAGTTTTTGCTTTGGAAGTTAACCAACTTCCTATGGGTTATTTACTTGTTTAATAATACCTCAGAAATTACTAACTGTTTAGAGACTAATTACCAATGAGAATGTGTATTACCATAGGTTTCTTCAAAATCTAAGGTCTGTAATATTATGAATCCATGATTAAACAATATACATACCATGGGAGAAAAAAGATTGTAACTCCCCTCTAGACTGTGAGATATTTGAGGGCAGGGACTGTATCATATTTATCTGTATGTCCAACTTCTGAGAGTACTTAGGACTTAGTAGGCAATCGTGAAAGGATCCCTAAATCAAACTGAAATCCAATTTTTGGTTATTTTGTGCCAGTGAATTCAGGCACAAAATAACTTTATTGCACTAAGTTTCGCTGACATTGATGGCCAGTATTTGCCATGAGAATTGGATGGGAGTATTACGGTTGAATGTCGATGTGTATTATTTGAAGGATCTTCTATTTCTTTCACTTTGTCAGGAACTTACAGGAGGATTTTGACTTGTGTGTAACTAAAATAGGAGAAAGCATTTATAGGTCTGGCTTGGACTGCAGCTGTTTGGAATTACATCTAATTGCTTTGCTGCTGCTATTTTTATCAGCCTGCTGAAAGGATTTTTCTAAAAGCTGGAAGAGAGAGAGCCTAAATTAAAGGGGTTAAGCTTCTAAACTGCTGTGATCTACAGTCAGTTAGAAGTGACAAATTGTAAGCAAAAGATAATCTCTTCCACTTACAGAAATGCCAGCCCAAATATCATCTGTAGAAGGACTTCAGCAACTTTAATATATTCATGTTTGAGAAGCAGAATTTAAAAATAGGCATTTGTGGATCTTTTAAGTCCCTGTTGCTTTATAGATTTTAACTATGCCCCTTAGCAAGTCTTTTCAGCTGTGGTCTGAAGGTTTATGTGGAAACTTTGCTTTCATGGAGATTTATGGAAACTCTGCACCACAGAGTTAGCTAATACCTGGCTTCCCAACTTCATGCATCTTCCACACAATGGAAATCACAGCTTGTGAGGTAGAGGACCTTGAATCCATTAGGAAAGTTTTAAGCTGTAGATAACGGTACGCTCTACCAAATCTGGCTTTAAAAGAGAAAAAATTTTAACTACAAACAAAGTATGGAGTATATATATATATTTAAACAGCACCTAAACTATATCAGGAGTGTGGGTATTTTTGCTCATCTCTCATCCTTCCCTCTTGGGCCCACAATGGCAGCTACAGCTCCAAGCAACAGGATATCACCACATCCCATCCTAAACAGGAAGGGAGGGAGACATGTAGAAAAGAGATTTTTCTTTTGTTAAGAGGTGAAATCCTTCTTAGATTTCCCAAGTATTCTCTCTTTATGTCCAATTAGCTAAAATCAGATAATACGGCCATCTCTGTGTACAAGGGCAGCTGAGAAAGGAGGAGATGACAAAGAAAAATGAGATACATAGTTATAATTGGCTTGGATAAAGCAAGTTTAATTCCATGAGTTTGGTTGCAGTTTTCATTTTAAAGAAATCTGAGGATTGTTAGCAAGGGAAATAGCTATAGGACAGCCTTGCAAGAATGTTTGCAAACTCCTGGTCAATCCTGTGATTGTCTTAATTTGGAGGAGAGTCA
The DNA here is from genome assembly GCF_963924675.1 of Phocoena phocoena. Lineage (NCBI taxonomy): Eukaryota > Metazoa > Chordata > Mammalia > Artiodactyla > Phocoenidae > Phocoena > Phocoena phocoena. Next base: position 7,276,326 of record NC_089222.1, on the reverse strand, counting down.
AGTGAATTTCTCCACCTGTCTCCACATATCCACATACTGATACTTGTTCCGTATAAAAGGACCAACAGAAATCAAATTAAAACTAGTGAAAGTTAGCAACAAGCACACAAAACTTTTCCGTAATCTTATCACAAAAAAAGAATCTGTGTTCTAACTCACATATTACTCTTAACTTGTTCACATTGTTTTTACCCAATTATAATCTTAAAGTCTGTATTTTTTGCATTCTGCTGTTTTCATTTGATATAAATGTTTTCCCTTTTCCTAATAATTTTATTAATTTTCACTTACTAGCTTCATGGTTTTCATGGATTTTGGGCCCCAAGTATACGTGACAATTTTCTATGATTGCAAGTCAGTGTATCATAGAAGAAAGCCACCTAGCTGGTTGATCATGAGCTAAAGCATAATCCTACCTAGTCAAAACTTTCAGTTATACCACTAACAAAGTGGGTGACCTTTGCCAGTTATTTAACTTTCCTGAACTACAGTTCCTGCATCTGTAGAATAAAGTTAATAGACCATAAAGTTGATAATAATGAACTGTTATTAATATTTAAGTATTAAGTAAATTTGTATTAATTTAATAAGTAAAGTTAATAATAATTGAACAAAATACTTCCCATAAATTACTTAATATGCCTCTTGTGTAGTTCAATATGGTAGTTATACATGGTTACTTAAATTTAAGGTTAAATTAATTAAAATGAAATAAAATTAAATATTCAGTTCCTCAGTTGTACACTACATTTCAAGTGCTCAGTATTCACAAATGGTTACCATATTCAACAGTGCAGGTAGGAAACATTTACATCATCACAGAATATTTTATTGGACAACACTGGCTAGAATATACTAAGAGCTCAGTAAGTAGTTATGCATTTACTTTTTCCTTCTTCTGAATGTCCTTGGGAAAACATCTCTAGGAGTGTCATTTCCACATCAAAGAATATGGACTTACTTATGGCCAAGCTCATAACGTTTAAAATCATGATATTTATATTTAAGTAGAACTGAACACCTGTCAAAATGCCTTCGCAAGTATTTACACTCTCTGCAAGCAGAGTATTTTTATATTTTAATTACTGAACCACTAGTTTAAAATAATAGCACACAATAGACACTCAACGGCGTGAATAAATGTTTGAATGAATAATAATGAAATGTTTTTAATTTCAAGTGAAATGTCTGAGAAAGATCCCTTCCATTTTACAGATGGAAATGTTGAATTATTCAGTGAGTTATCAACAAATTTCAAACAGAGTCCAGGTGTTCAGGCCTAGTTTTACTACATAGTGTCATTAACAGATTTTCCAAAACGGGATTATAGAGAAAGCAGTATTGTTTCTAAAAATCAATATAGACATTTCCATCTCTATTCTGTGACAAATGTGTCTGAAATTAGTGCTTAGAGCAGTATATGTATATCTATCTGTTTATCTATATAGAGACATGCATATATTACATTTATAATATATATGAACACTACATTTATATTTAGTCTTGTATCTAAAGTAATACTCAACAATATTAATATTCTATTATGATCAGGAGACCCAGGATTCTAAATACTGCTCGAGTCATATCCATGACTTTGAAGATCATAAGGGAAATTTGTAAACAAAAAACAATCACAATGGAAATTAAAGGCTGATTTTATTGTTGACTGGCTATAACTACAATGCACAGCATTTTGGAAAGGTGAGCTGGAATTTGTGATCTCACTCAAAGCCTGAAAGGGTATCTTCTTCCTCATGTGTCTAAATGTTACCGTAAGTCAGTTTTCACAGGCTGATTGATTACCAAGCGACAGTACGCTATGAGAAACAGAAATATTTCAAGATGGCAGCCTCAACTGTCTTTACTCATCTTACGGCATAAACAGAAGATCCTAAAAGTGAGCTCCAGAGAGATCCCTAACTTCCCTCAGAGAATGGCTTCCTGCTTTGTCATCCAGGGGACAAGAGGAAGGAGAGAGAATACAGAAAGATTACATCCATGTCTACGTGCATCACCTTTTAATGCACAGTCATCTTTCCCACTAGTAAAATGGTCTTATTAGATTTCCAAAGTATGACTCAATGCAATGACTGCTTCTTCACTGGGGAGGAACTGACAGTGGGGTGACATGGAATGATGTATCTTCCCTCTTCCACACCGCCATCAAGGAACCAGCAGTCTTCTTGATCTCTTAACGAGATTTTATATTTACTCAGAGGTGTGTCTAACTTTGCTTAAACAACGGCATTTACCTAAAAGTATCTTTTTGAAGTGTTTTTCACTGACCAGGGGACAAGGGACAAATGTTTTTTAAATGTCAATATTATATGGGCTTTGCTGCAGAGCAGACGTTTGTGTCTTCCTAAAAGTCATATGTTGAAGCCTAATCTCCAATGTGATGGTATTTGGAGGTGAGACCTTTAGGAAGTGATTAGGTCATGAGGGCACAGGGCCCTCATGAATGGAATTAGTGCTCTTATAAGAGAAACTTGGAGAGTTCCCTTGCCCCTTCTGCCACATGAGGACACAGTGAGCAGTGGGCTGTGTGCAGTCTGCAAGAAGGCTCTCACCAGAACCCGACCATACCGGTACCCTGATCTCAAAATTCAAGCCCCAAGAACTGTGAGAAATAAATGTCTGTTGTTCATACGCTTACCCAGTCTATGGTACTTGGTTATAGCAGCCCAAACTGACAAAGACAGACTGGAACTACATTTAAGTAGAAATTGACAGAAACTATTTACGCAGATGTTTAAGTCCCACATGTACTGAATGGCTGAAGCCTTGTGACATACAGGAGGCTCAAAGAATTATGACCCATCATTCATTAAAACTGTATGGGTGTTGACTGATCTCTGTGTCAGATGTCATCCCAAGAGAAATCATTCATTTTTTGGCTCCTAAGCCATTTCTGGATGCAGCAAAACAAAGCCACCTTTGGACCCTTGTCACTCCAATGGTTAAGACTCTGAGCTTCCGCTGCAGAGGGCATAGGTTAGATCCCTGGTTGGGGAACTAAGAGACCCTGAATGCTGTGCAGCATGGCCAAAAAATTAGAAAAAAAAAAAAAAAACTGAAAACAAAGCCACCTTCTTCCTGAAGGAGTCTTCACAGATTAAATATAATCGTTTTATTTTACAGTTGGAACATTGTTTTTAATCTTATTTTCATCCATTGCTGATTGCTGTATGGACCAATTTAAACATACACCATGAGGTACATTTTCTGTACGGACGTATGTTAACATTTATCTCATACATATAACGCTTTCAAATCAGGCAAAACAGTGAGGATCGATTTGGTCTTGGTCATTTTCCTCTCAAACCTGTAGAAATGGTGAGACTAGATATTGATAAAAAATTATGAAACTTTACCAAAATTTTCTGAAGAACAAAGTCTGTTGGCAACCATGATCACAAATAACTAGTGCAATAAATCCTGATTCTTCTGTTGACATAATTTTGTACACTAGCCTGGATTAGGAAATGTATCCAGGCTTTTAATAAAAAAAATATAGAGTTGGACTTCTATTATTTATGACAAATTATTATTGTCTAACTCCACACTTTTTATAATAACGATGCTGATATATCATTATTTCAGCTTGGTAACCACTGGGTGATACCTATCAAATGATAAGACATATCACTTCTGTTTATAAATTACTGCATCAAACACAAAATAAAACAGTTCTGTGGAGTTAATAGTCAAGGATTATGAAGCCTCTAAAGGCAAGGACATGTATGTATGTGTATATTTGTGCAGTAGTTGATAAGCAGTGGGGGTGGAAGAAGAAATCTACTGCTGATTGAATATCTACTGTGTTTTAGGCACTGTCCTGGGTATGTTACACTTATTCTTTTATTCTCAGAATACTTTTCACTAATTATATTTGAGGGGTTAATCCATCCAAATACAGCAATATTTTGTCATGAAAAACATTCTGATTCAGTTCACTCGGTGGCATTAAAAGCGATTCACATTTCATCTTTTGGCAATGCCTTTAGTTTTTGAAGTTAGTATAAATGAGTATAAATGCTGCTTAACTACAAACAAATCTTTTAGTCTCAGAGGGAGACTGAAATTAGCATATCTAGTAAACATCCTTAGTTTGAAAAAAAGCAATTTTTGTTTGTGGTTTCTAGATAAAAACGTGTCTGTGTATACTCATACAAATGTGTTGTCACAGTATATTAAAACTAATACCTTATATGATTTCAAATGTAGTGTGTACAGAGGTATATTAATCTGCTAGGGCTGCCATAACAAAATACTACAGACTGGGTGGCTTAACAACAGAAATTAATTTTCTCACAGTTCTGGAGGCTGGAAATTCCAGATCAAGACAGCAGTTGGGGCTTCCCTGGTGGCGCAGTGGTTAAGAATCTGCCTGCCAATACAGGGTACACGGGTTTGAGCCCTGGCCCAGGAAGATCCCACATGCCACGGAGCAACTGAGCCTGCGCTCTAGAGCCTGCGCTCTAGAGCCTGTGCTCTGCAACAAGAGAAGCCAAGACAATGAGAAGCCCACGTACCGCAACGAAGAGTAGCCCCCGCTTGCCTCAACTAGAGAAAGCCCATGAGCAGCAACGAAGACCCAATACAGCCAAAAATAAAAACAAACTAATAAATAAATTTATAAAAAAAAAAAAAAAAAAAAGACAACAGTTGGCTCATTTTCTGGTGAGAGCTCTCCTCTGTCTTGCAAATGGTTGCTTTCTCGCTGTGTTCCCATGTCTTCATCTCTCTTCTGCATGTAACAAGAAAGATCTCTGGGGTCTCTTCTCTTCTCTTCTTACAAGGGGACTAACGCTATTGAATTTGGGCCCCACCCTCATAACCTCATTTTATGTTAATTACCTCTTAAAGGCCCTGTCTCCAAATACAGTCCCAACTTAGGGCTTGATAACTGCAGGACTCCCAGCACATAACTGTCCAAACCCCACACTAAGGGATTGGCCAAACTCTGGCATGGTTTCCAGCCACATAAGCCATGCTTCTAGGATGATCCCAGAGCCCCCATTAAATTCCTACCTGCAAAAGCTCAATGCAGCTGGAGAATTTACTATTTGTTCTAGTCAACACTGGAGGCTAGACCCCTGACTTCCCTTTCTTAGAGCATTTACTAAAAAGGGCTCACAATTGTGAATTTGTATCTCTCACAAGGTGCCTTTTTTAAGGACCTGAGAGCCATTCCACTGAAATGTGCTCTTCAAGAAGAATAGAGCAGAATCCTAACTTCGATAGCTGCCCGCTCACAAACACAGGTGACCAATCACATTACACTGACCAACCCCTTATGACTTTTCCCTTCTCTGACTCCACTGAGACCCCACTCTCCCCGCTTCCTTCTTCTTCTTCCTTTAAAGCACCGAATCTCACCTCTGCACAAAGCAGAATGGAGCTGAGCTGCCGTCAGCAGTTACTGAGTAAAATCTGTTTTCCCACTTTCACTAATGTCTGTCACGTTTATCGTGGACAGCTTCAACATATGTCATTCAGTCCATAAGAGGGGAGTAGCATTAAAACCACACACAGGCAAGTTCAGGTCTACCAGAAGTGAATACAAGCAAGTACATTTTCTCGCCTTCCCAGGAAGGAAGTTATCGATTATTTCCTGCTCTATCCTTGCCTAGAATTTCTGTCCATATGTGTGATCAGTCAACTCAGCACTCTAATTACCCTTTTGAGGGATGACCTTTCTTCATTCAACATAGACCAATTAATCTAGGTAACTCGGGGCTATGAAAGCATCTAATTTCTTGAAAGCAAAAGAGCGAAACATTTTTCTTACTGCGCCAGGTTACCTGATCGCGGTTATGGCAGCTTGGATGCTAAAGGAAGCTAACTCAGTGAGATGGGCAGGCAGGAGGTTGAGTAGGGAATACTCTTGGAAGGGAAGGAAAGGAAGCAGGATTGGGTGGAGGAGAAGCTGGGCTGCAGCACAGTGTCACTGGGGGCTTCAGTTGATGCCACTGGGAGTTCTGGAGCTACCATAACACTTTAACGTTGTGCTGAGTTAGGATGAGGGGAAAGCCCCATGCCAGTCATTTTACACAGGCTCCTCCAATTAGGGAGAGTGCAATCCGCATAGGGGCTGTCAGCCAGGGCTTTCTATTGACAGCATTCTCAGAACATGGGTGAGGAGGCCCTTCATTTCTGAGGGGGAATGTCCATGGTGCATACACATCAACCACAATGCCCAGTGGCAGATCACTTTCTGAGAAACTGCGTCTTGAGCTAATAACACAAGAGAAGACAGAGTGGTCAGAACTCATTCATCCTAGTGACAAAAGGGCTAGATCTCATGAACATAATGTTCAGCAAAAGAAGCCGGACACAAATGAGTACATATCATATATTTCCATTTTCCTAAGATTTAAAAAGTGGCAAAATTAACCTATGGGTGTTAAAAGTCAGGATGATGCTTACATTTGGATTTTTTAAATTTCGTAGAGTTTTTATCATAAATTTTTGTTGGTATTTATAATCGTAACAAGTTTTAAGCACAAATAATCTATACCTGATTTTATGTGTGTATATAGGAAATATAATAATAAATATTAAGTTATATTTATTAAATACATATTTATATCTTTAATATATATATTTATATAGTTAGTCAGAATTAGAATGCCAAGAGAACTTTTATTTAAGAAGACTCCATCAGTTTTTCAATCTTTTAAAATTCTGTTTGTAGAAATTCAGTTAGGCAGAGGCCAAAGTTTAGGCAGACAGGTATAAGCAGGAAGGAAAATGAAATCTACATTACCTGGGCTCAAAGGGAAAATGTGGAATCAAGACTGAGGGACCTGAGAAAAAGGCTGGCAAAGACAATACTAAATGCTAGAAACAAAAGCACAGAGCTGTCATATGAGGTTTGGGGGTGATTTTTTACAGAATAATAATAATAGTGCCATATACTGAGGACTTTCATGGGTCAGACATCCTGGCCCATGCATTTTAAAATGCTTTTTAAAAATATTATCTAGGGGCTTCCCTGGTGGCACAGTGGTTGGGAGTCCACCTGCCAATGCAGGGGACACGGGTTCGTGCCCTGGTCCAGGAAGATCCCACATGCCGCGGAGCGGCTAGGCCCGTGAGCCATGGACGCTGAGCCTGCGTGTCCGGAGCCTGTGCTCCGCAACGGGAGAGGCCACAGCAGTGAGAGGCCCGCGTACCACAAAAAAAAAAAAAAAAAAAAAAAAAAAAATTATCTACAATTTGCAGAACAAAGAAGCTGATGTTTTCACCTGAAGTTTTACTGAAGCAGCCACTGAAACACAAAGTGGTTAATACATCCAAAGTCACAAAGCCAAGTGTTTCAGCCAGAATTCAATCCAAGTCTGTTCCAAAGAGAGTTTCTACTCTTTACATTATCTAATAAACTAAAAGTGATTATATATACACATATATAAAATATGTATACATTACATGTATATATACGTATATATACAATATGTATATGTGACAATAATAAATGTACTTAGCCACAACAGCTGTGAAACAAGCCATAAGAAAACAGACAACTTAAGTCAGAAATTATCTGACTGAGAAGTCATTCAATTCTGAGGCCATTCTGCTCAGACATTGCATATATTTTGGTTTCCTTTCCTCATTTTAATCAGCAGAGGAGTTTACTAGGAAGAAAGAGCCTCAGTTTCCTAACTATTATAACACACCTGAAGTCATCATTTTTGTTTATTACATCATAATCATCTCTACTTGCCACCAATTGTACATTCCCAAAGAGGAAATTGTGATTTCAAGCAAAGTAAAGACAATGAAGCAGAAACAGATGTGCTACTAAAAGAGAGGCATCCTATTATCCTGAAAATGTTCTCCATAATGAAGAACAAGGGAAAAGAGATCAGAAGGTATTATCATATTTCAAAATAGTGTCTGTTCTAGCAGCCAGATTATATTTAAATAGAAAGATCTGCCAACGTTTCCATGTACCCTTCATAGTACTTTATGCTTGACACTTTGTTTTCTAAAGAAACTGCAAAAAATTAGAAAAAAAAAAATCCCTCTGCAGCATTTTTGGTAAATCGTTTACTGCAGCCTTTGCAACATTTTTTTCTCTTCTGATTCTCCTTAGTCACAGCACAGCAAGTTGACCCTACTTCCAATTAAGATATTTCTGTTTGGTTCTGACTCCTTCATTTCCAAGACCTCTGTTGGATTGCACCACCTGCTGCTTTAAAGGCATTCCTAAAGTATTTGTCTTCTCACCCTAAGAAAGGAGACATTGACAGAATGGGAAACTGTGGAATGATTCACATTGTTCTTAAAAACAGATGCTTGCTTACACAAAGTCATTCATGAAGCAGATCTTGTTCACTTAATATGTGTCAGACATTTGACAGGCTAATAGTACAGAGAAAGAGATCTGTTGCACACACTCACAGCAGCCATAGTAGAACGAGGGAGACAGATAAGGTAATAGACAATCACAAAACGGTGTGATTAATGCTAGAAGAGACGTATCCACCCTGTTCCTTGGAAGCTCCCTGTAAATACAGGCTAAGAGGCAGATCAGAGCAATTGGAGAAGACTAAGAATGAACTAAAAAACACTGTTGCAAAGGTACAGAGATAAACTGATCTCAGAGAGACAGCAGTGAGCAGTCTTGAAGCAGGATCTTAGTTCCCTGCCCAGGAATTCAACCTGGGTAGCCTGGGTGAAAACCGGGCATCCTAACCACTAGTCTACCAGGGACTAGAGGCTAGAAACAAATTTACCCCGGTTCCTGCCACCATTTGAAAGCAAGAATGTTTCAAGGAAGCAAAACCTGTAAAAACAGGTACAAAGTTTATTATTAGAGACACAGCACAACAAATGGGAGAGCACACAGAGAAATGGTTTATTTATTCAAGATGGAAGCAAGGCAGAGATGCACACCCAGAGAGAAAGGGTGTGGGCATCCTCCTTAATGAGGAGGAGTGCAGTAAAGAGGCAGTTAAATCATTTATATAGGGGCAGTTCTTCTGGGTCTTTGTTCTCCTCTGGCCAACTATCTCGCTTCTTTTCCCATGTCTGACCTAAGGGCCCTTCCCAATATGTGTGTGCATCTTTTTGCCAAGATGAGTTCTAGCATGAGGGCCTTTGGGCAGTTAGCCGAACTTATTATGGCCTGGTGTCCCTTCACTTTTTGACCTCCAAGGAGCCTTTCTGTGCTAGTGCACTTGGGGAGGTTTTCTTGACCTCAGGAGTGATAGGTGTGGTCATCTTTTCTCTTTACTCCAGCAGAGCTCAGCTCCTGCCATTAACTTTGTCCTTGGAGTGTCTGGGAAAACAAAGTTCCAACTTACACTGCTTGACAGGCTCTAGCTGCTCAGCCCAGGGGCCCATCTACCTCCTACCTCAAAACCAAGCCTGGTATGTTAGGGGCATGGCCAAGTACTAGTATAAACACATAGAAGCTGTTAGTTATGGAGGAGCTGGGTGAGTATGGCAAGGTGGGTGAGGCAGAACCCAATGTACTTCTTAATCAATGGTGAAGTACACAGATGTTTGTCTTATCTCTAGAATCACTCTCAGAAAATTCCAAAACTAATCCTACTAATAGTTCCAAGTCCCTTGGAAGCCCAGAGAAAACCAACTTGTTTTCCTCTCCAGCAGCTGCCTTCTTATCTGCCTTTGAATTTCCTAGGTTTGGAATACCTGGTGCTATTTCTATGACAGTAGAAACATTCCTTCTGTCTTTTACTTTCCATTTCCCTCCATGCATCTATTCCTTTCCTATTGGCCTAGTGAGCTAACTTTGTTTAACTCGAGGTCAACTCATTAGTAACATCAGTACACATGCAAAATCCCTGGGCTGATGCATCATCATATCTACATATTCTGCCCACACTCAGGAAAAAGGATTATCTGGGCCATGAACACCCAGAGGGCAGGAATCTGGAGTGCTATCTTAGAATTCTGCCCACCACATGGACTAACCCATCATACCTGTCACACAGTCTTTTACATGGTAGATACTCTATACATATTTGTCCATTGATTGAAGATATGTATTACCTGTATAACAAAACTGTATAAATAATACTTAAAAGTTTAGTGGTATTTCTCTCCTCCCTGAGCAAAAGCTCATTTGGTCCTTTAGCTCTCTGCGGGTCTCTCTCCCTTTACTCTTTATAAATTATGATGGTTAAATGAACACTATGAAAATCAACTATACTTCAATAAAAAATAAATTTAAAAAATAAAACAAAAAAAGAAGAAGAACCTATATGGTAACAGAATCTAACAAAGAATAGATACATGTGTATGTATAACTGAATCACTTTGCTCTACCCCTGAAACTAACACATTGTAAATCAACTATACTTCAATATAAAATAAAATTTTAAAAATAAAACAAAAAATAGAAGCAGAAAATAATAAATTATGATGGCTAGTACTGTCTCCAGGTTCTATCAAATATGGAATATTTTAGTGATCTGAACAGTCTTGGGCCCTGGAGGTGATACAAGACAAGCTTGCGTAGGTGTGTGATTTCCTTCATAGACAGTTTTTTCAGAACCTAGAGCTGACCTGTTATAGGAACGATCTCATGACTGTTCTAAGAAGAAGAACATACTCTAAAATATTTACTCTCTTTAAATATCTCTCTTGGGGGAGATATTAAGTACTCAAAATTATCTCTAGTTGCAAATATTTCTTAGTTTAGCCTGGGCACTGATGGACAAGTGTTTTTCAGTTTTTTATAGAAACACACATATGAGAAAAACAAGCATGAGTGAATTCTCAAGTGTGTGCTGACTCTTCAGGTCCAGCTCCTTATTGAAAACATGCAAATACAAACCTGCAAAGCTTGTCTTGTCCTACAAACACTATATAAAAGTCATGAACTGTTTATTTTCCAGTGTTTCATATATGAAAAATATATTGATACTTAAGTAGTATTCTGCCAAAAACTAGGGTTCTGTGCACTGGTGCCTAATTGAATCTCAGAGACAGAGTTTTAGGTGAAGTAGAAAAGAATAGCTTCATTGCTTTGCCAGGCAAAGGGGGACAAAGTGGGCTCATGCCTCAAAAACTGTGTGTCCCAACCCAAAGGGATTTGGTGAGGAGCCATGGTTCAAGGGCAGGATTGCTGATAAGGATCAGGGTGTGTGAAGGGTCTGAACTCCTTTAATCTGGCCTCAGGTGGTCTCCTGATGAGCTTCTTGAGTTATCAAATCTCCCCTGGAATGAAGAATGTTAATGTCTTCCATTTGTTGAGGGTTTTAGTTCTGTAGAAGAGTTAAGTTATCCCTTGAGGCAGAACCAGGACCCTGCCCCAAGGCTGCACTATTGTTTTTTGACTGCTCTTCTCTTTTCTCTGCATCCCCTCCCTTCCCTAATTAGCAACTGCTAGAATCTGCCCTTTGGAACTCAGGCAAGGTCATAGAGGCTGTAGTGTATTCCCTACAAACAAGAAACGGGGGACACAGAAAGGCTTCCATGACCAGGAGCCCGATGAAGTCCTGCTCAGTTTTAGTATCAGACAGTTTCAGATACTATGTAGGAATTATTTTTCCTAATGGTCTCTCATAATAAACATATGAAATAAAAACATAAGATTTACAAAGATTATATTTTATTAAAATCTCTACAAAGGGAGACAGGAAAAGACAACAAAGTTTACTGGGTGTCTGTCATATCTGTCTTTTGAAATATGAATGTAAGTGCAAAATCCTATTTACTCTAATACCACTTTCCCCAAATTTGGAATACAGAGCAGAGTTTCATATGCCCATCTAGTTCAGAGAATGATGCTTCCATAAAGGGACAGAGAAAAGTTGTGAAATTATAGCATGATTCTAGCCAACTATTTGAATAACTCAAAGTGAAATCAACTATGTTGGTTGTTACATCTCCCTCAACATATATTTCTTATAATTGATAATTAATGTTAACCTAAATTGCTTAGAATAGAAACTTTAATGTTTGCTAACTTATTTTTTTAAATCCTAATACTGAGACTATTGAAGAAATCTTCCAAATATCCACTTCATAAAAACGAGTAGTGAATGAAGAGGTGCTTGGATTTATAAAGAACAAGTAAAACAACCCAGTTTAATTGTTTCTGTTTATAGAATTATCACATAATGCAAAGAAGGAGTTTGTGATATATTTTGAATTTGGATTCTGTGAAATTTCTTAATACAAGGTTCAAGACATTTTGACTTAAAAGAATTGATGCAATTTGGGTTAAAGTTTGTGTTTCATGGTCTCACTTGGGCAAACTACTCGACACCGAGATTCTTTGGTGAGATGAATGGGGTTGTATTTAATACGGGTATCATTCTATTAGAATGACCTGGAAGAGAAAATAAAGGATATGCCCAAGGAATGATAGTACATTGAAAGATGCTCTACATTAGAGATAAAAAACATACCAGAGGCGTGAGCAAGGACAGGAAGGTCGGGATTCACCTCAGAGAGATTATTTTGTTATGACAGTGAGAATTAGTTGTAATCAAATATTTAAGTCTCAGAGAAGCAGTGCTCTAAAGATTATCACAAAAACAACTCTTCATTTTTCCAGTTACCTAGTTTTACCACATTCTCCACAATTCCCTTCCTTTCTACGAGACTTCTCATATTGGTTTAAACTGATTTCTGCAGAGGACTGTTAAACCCTAATTTAGGTAGTCCTTTGTAAGTAAAAGTATCAGCTACTTTAACACAGTAAGTATAATAACTGCTTCTTGCTAATATGGTTTTCTTCCAGTTAATTAGAGTCCTGGGATAAAACAATGGTTCATCCACATTCACACACACACATAAACACACAAACACACACACAATCCCAAACATGATTTTAGATGGAAAAAGTCATAATTTTTTGGTTGGTGGTGTTTTTTCTTATTTTAAATTTCTGTTAAGATTATGGTTATTTTTCTGTCCTATAGACAAAAAACAAACACCATGTCTTGTACCAAACTTAAAAAACTGAGCAAAAACAAAGAAGGCAATATTTTGTGATGTCTTTGGGCTTTTCCTGTACAACATGATGCATTCCAGGAGGGAGTCACAGAGGACTGATTTATAAGGAAATACTTATATTGCTGGATCTGCATAGTATCATATGATTTAATGCTGAGCTATGGAGCTACACCTGGACAGAATGCAAAAGCTGAAACAAACAAGCCTTAAGGAGAGGAAGGAATCATGTTCTTTCTTGGGAGAAAAGCAAGAAATCATAAGCTAAGCTAAATGAAAGAATTTACTCTGAAAAATAACAGAAATGGATCTGACCCCAGTGATGACTTGACAAGGGAAGAGACTGCAAATGACTTCAATAGTTTTATCCCTAGTGGATGTTTAAACCGCAGTAGATAACATACAGCAAAGTATATTAATATGAACAACAATAAGCTGGCAGAAAGATAGGGTGAGAAAACTCTTAGGTCATTTTCATTAGTATTCATTAGTTTTAAAAAATGTGTTTGATATCTTAAAAGGTCTTGGAGTTTAGGAACACATTTTTCTGCTGTGTTCTAAGCCCAAAAGTAATAAAATTTAAACAGCCTTAAAAATACCACACCCTGAAAGCAATTGCAACCATTTTCTCAGCAAGTTGAACATTTAGAAATGCCTTAGGGTGTAAATTAACAGAGTATCTTAAGACAAGTAATAGCGAGAAATTCCTGGCTCCAGAACAAAAGGTCTTAGAATTAGAGCTTAAGGCCTTTAAAGACCTGATTTTCAAATTACATTCTGAGAGCATTCTAACGCTCATCCCTTCATGTAACCTATGCTGTCACCAAACGACAACAAAAACCCCAATTCTCTCCTTCCTTCCTCAGACACCATATGTTCCCTGGACTCTAAGCCTTTGCTCATACAAGTTTCAGTCTGCTTCTACACATCTGGCCACACCCCCATTCATACTCCAAGCATTCTCCAACACCCTCTTGAGTTCTCCCATGGGTAAACTCCCAGAGACTTTTGTTCCAACCCCTTTTCTAGAATGATCAATTTTGTGTTTTAATTATTTGTACACTTCATTTACGTCCACCATATCAGTGGTCCCCCAAACCTAAACCTTCAGCCCCTGGGGAGGAATGGAATGATTGAGGGGGGGCCCATAAATTTGTATGTGCATGTGTATTTTTTCAATCAATAATGTAGTAAAAATATAGCCCTTATTCTGTGAAGAAAGGTAAAATATTTAGTCTAACAGGAGACAGAAAATGACAGCTTGTGGGCCAAATCCAGCCTGCTGCCTCTGTAAATAAAATTGTATTAAAACACAGCTGCAAAAAAAAAAAAAAAAAACAAACAAACACAGTTGCACCTATTCATTTACATATTGTTTATGGATGCTTTCACATGGTAACAGCAGAACTGAGTGGTTGCAAAAGAGACCATATGGGCTACAGAGGCTAAAATATTTATTACCTGAGTGTTTATAGAATAATTTTGCTTACTCCTGGTCTAGAATGTAATCACCTTGAGGACAATGATATATTTATATCACCTCTTGTGCACACCTTAGAGAAGTACACAGACTCTGGAGATAGAAATCAGGAAATATTATTTTTCCCCCCAAATATGCTCTTCTTCCTTCCTTATTACAGTTTTCAACAATACTCGCTTGTTTAAAAATATCAGTCTTACTGACTCCTCTCTCCTTATTCTTTATATCTATTAATCACATCTTATTAATTTTTTTGTTTATTCCATTGAATTGCCTGGGTATCCCCCCTCAGCTCAGTCCCCTTCTTTCCTCCAGATATGACACTTAACTGAATATGTATTCTTTCCGTACATGAGCTCATGTTCTGGACACACATTTTTGCATACATAAGTACTCTTAATACAGAGCACCATTTGGAATATTTTAAGAGTTTACATGTGTGGTATCATACTCTACCTACATTTCATAGGGCAAATCTTTTTTTTTTCTTTTCACTCAACATTTTATTTTTGTGATTTATCCATGTTGATGTATTTTCTGATTCATTCATTTGATATTGCATCAGATGACTAGACAATTTATCTATTGTCCTATTGATGGGCATCTGATTGTTCCCGGTATTCCTGTTACAAATGGTACCTGATATCTTGGCCACATGAATGAGAGTGTCTTTAAAGCCTAGAAATTGAAAATGAGAAATACTGGTCATAGGGTATTACATTAGTTTCCTATTTCTGCCATAACCGATTACCACATACTTAGGAGGTTTAAACACCACAAATTTATCATCTTAGAGTTCTGGAGATCAGGGTCTGAAATGGGTTTCCCTGGGCCATATTCAAGGTGTCAGCAGGGCCATGCTTCCTCCAGAGGCACTAGGGGAGAATCCATTTGCTTGCCTTTTCCAGTTTCTGGAGGTTGCCAGCATTCCTTGACGTATGGTCCCTTCCTTGTTCTTCAGAGCCGGCAATGTAGGATCTTCACATCTCTCTCTGACTCTGACTCTCCTGTCTCCCTCTTCAAAGACCCCTTGACATTACATTGGGCCCTACCTGGATAATCCAGGATTATCTCCCCATGTCAAGATCTTTAAGTTAGTCACATTGCAAATTCCCTTTTACCATGTAAAGTAAGATGTTCCAGAGGTTAGGATACGGACATCTTTGTGGAGACTTTCAGCCTACCCCAAATATAAACATCATCACAACTGTTAGACACTATCAATCTCCTCTGCAATGCAGGTATAGCAACATAAAACACTGCCGCCATGTCTTCATCAACACTTGGCATGGCCAGCCTCTCTGGAAAGTATAAAATCTAAATTTATTGCTATAGCTTATACCTTCAAATTTTGACATAATTTCAAACATACAGAAAAGCTGCAACAGTAGTAAAAAGAATTCATATATCACTTACCTACATTTACCAATTGTATATATTTTTGCCCCATTTGAGACTAAGTTGGAAATGTATATCCCTTTATCACTAAACATTTCAGCATCTGTTTCCTAAGAACAAGGATATTCTATTATTTAGCCTCAATACAATTATGTAAGTCAGGAAATTTAGTGTTGATTGATTTTTATCATATAATTCCCAGTCACTATACAAGTTCCATCAATTGCTCCAATGTTATCCTTTATAATGATTTTCCCTTGGTTCATGATCCAATTCAGAATCACATATTATATTCATTTATCATCTCTCAATTATACTTCATCTGGAAAATTTTCTCAGTCTGATATTTTGAAATAGAACATACCAGTTACTGTATAGAATGCTCTTCAATTTGTGTTTGTTTGATGTTTCTTTACTATTTTATTCAGGTTATACACATTTTGGCAGGAATACCCCAGAAATGATGTTGTCTACTCAGCACCTCTTATTAGAAGGCACATGATGTTGATTTATCCCAAAGCTAGGAATGATGTTTTTGGAAAACTTGTTTGAATGGTTCCTGCCAGATTTCGCCACTGTAATATAATGTTTCCCTTTGTAGTTAGTTAATAGTAATTTGTTGGAAGATACTTTGAGACTCTACATGTTTTGTTTCTCATCGACATTTCACTTATTAATTTAAGCATCCATGGGTGACTCTAACTCCATCAACCATTCAATATTTGATAGTTGCTTTATTTTTTAAAAGAGCTCTTCTTTCTTCTCCTCTTCCTTTTTTCTTCTCCTCTTCTTTTTTCTTCTTTTCTCTTTCTTTCTCTTTGACCTCATGCATTTTTATTTTATTCAATGGATTATAATACATTAATATCATTTTTATTTTTATGTTCTAATTTTTCCGTAGTTGACCACTTGGAGCCCCATTCAACTAGCTCATTAAGTGTATTTTTAACACATTCACATCATTCATTGAGTAATCTCAAATTTTATGAAATAAAAAGATGTTCCAGGCTCATTTTGTGCCTACTTCTGTTTATTTTTTGCCTACCTAATCTTGCAGTCTTTGACCTTACAATTGTGGTAAGATAAGTTGCTGAGTGCCTTGGTAGACAGTCTAGGGAAAAGGATTTTAATACTGAAAAATGATGACATAAGAAGTTTAAGATAAAGAGAGAAAAGAATGGCAGTGATGGCAAGAGAAAATACCAATGTCAAGATAACATTGTGCCTAGTCTGCAGTACCATATTTCTTGAAAAGTGCTGTACTTGTACTTTTCTCAGTGCTGTTGCCTAGGCTTTCATGTAATAATAAAATTCAGAAGTTTAGCAAAGCAATAATGAATCAAAACAAGTGATAGTAGTTTCAGACCCTTTTTCTCAAAAACATGCTGCATAAAGTTTTGTGTTCCTAAATCAAAACAACTAAGATGTTTTCTGTAAAGTAATGTGTATCTTTCTATATGTAGTATATAAAATACTGGATATAATTTTAATTACATAATTTTACATTAAATCTCTTTGATGCACATTTGGCCTTCTTATGTGCACATGTTGTACTCTTACTCGTAGCTGTTTGTGCCCTCTTGAATTGTGGCATCATTTTTCTAGTTGATTGTGCATTACTTTATTAATTTATAAAACACACACACACGGGCTTCCCTGGTGGCGCAGTGGTTGAGAGTCTGCCTGCCGATGCAGGGGACATGGGTTCGTGCCCCAGTCCGAGAAGATCCCACATGCCGCGGAGCGGCTGGGCCCGTGAGCCATGGCCGCTGAGCCTGCGCGTCCGGAGCCTGTGCTCCGCAACGGAAGAGGCCACAACAGTGAGAGGCCCGCGTACCGCAAAAAACAAAACAAAACAAAACAAAAAAAACCAAACACACACAAATTTAGTTGTTGCTATGGTACACTCACTGTTCTAGGCGTTAGTGACAGGGTAGTAGGAAACAAACGTCCTGAGTAGTATTTTTAGTTTCTCATTGCTGGTGTAACAAATTGTCATGAACAGTGACACAAATTTATTCTACACAACTTGAAGTCAGAATTCCAAAGTGGGTCTCACTGGCCTAAAGTCAACTGTCAACAGGTCTCTTTTCCTACTGGAAGTTCTAGGGCAGAATCCATTTCCTCAGCATTTCCAGCTTTTAGAAGTCACCTACATTTCTGGGTTTGTCAACCACTCCTTGATCTTCAAAGCCAGTAATGCTGGGCTGAGTCCTGACATAGCCATTGCTCTGGTCTTTCATTTAAGGGCCCGCCTGGATAATCCCAGTAATTTCCCTATCTTAATGTCAGTTGATCAGCACACTTAATTAAATCTGCTATCAATTCTCCATTCACCATGTAATGTAACATATTCGGTTTCTAGGGATTGAGACGTGGGCATCTTTGGGGGAACATTATTCTGACTACCACAGTAGCGAAGACTGATGATACTTCTGCCCTGATGGAAATTGTATTTTAATGGGTGAGAAAGTCAACAAACACAGAAACATGTCATATATTTTCAAGAAAAAATACTTGAACAAAACAGGGTAGGTGGAAAGAGATTGATGGGGACTGAGAGTTATAAAACATTGACTATCTTATCTCATTTTTATAAATGAAGAATTAAGATGAAGAAAAGTTAGGTACTTTTCCCAGTGTTAATGTGGTATCAATCTCTGTCTCCAAATCTCATGCTCTTTTCATGATACAGCTCTGCTTTACCATCTACTCAGTTTTCTGGTTAAAATGGGAATGAATCTAACTAGTGCCTGGCATCATGCCTGAAACATAACAAAACCTCACTAGTTATAGGTTGTTGGTATTGTTATTTTTCTAAGCTATTCTCATCTCCTATTATTCATTGCTGCACTGAACCAAGAGAATAAGAGAATTATTTTTCAGATACGTACTCAGAAGTTTCCTTTGAAAAAATTTCTATGAGAGAAAAATCAATAGAAATATTCCCCACATTTATCCACAGATTTTTTTGAATGGTTTCTGCAGGTGGGTTAGAGTCACAGATGAGATATTAGTAAGCAAAGGATGTGACCCTTAAAAAAACAAACAAGGCAAAGTTACTTAAAAATGGTGACCGAATGGCCCATATAATCATATCATGTCATTTTTAATAACAGGGCATTTCTTTAAAGTATAGACTAGCATTCAAGAACCAGATTGGTTAATTGTTTGGAGGGAGGAATAATTTTCTTCACTTTCTGGTATTGCTATTTGAGTCATACCACTGCTTTAAAGTAAAATCCAGTGATTCCTTGTTACCTAAAATGATCCTGAATCCCTATCATCACATTCAAGGCTCTTCACAATTCAGACCCGACCAGCTTCATTTCCTTCCACTCTGTATTCTGTTGTAGATGACATTTTAGCATCTTGCATCATAAACATCTCCAACTTTCGAAGAAGACCCTTGCATTCCACACTTTCTTAAGAGTGTGAGTTCCGTAAAAGCACGGACAATGACGTTGACTTTTGTAGCACAGAGTCAGGCACATGATTGGGATTCAACAGATAAACTATAACTGACAAGCTGAGTGAATGAATTAATGTCCTTATCAGGTGATTTTGACTCTGCTCAATAATTCTGTTCTTGTTTCTTAGATCTGTGATTGCTTTTATCTTTACTGAAAATACGGAGCGCTTCCTTCCTTTTCAGTGTTGAATTAGCTCAGGCTTTTCCTTCTTGAGGGATTCATGGCACTGGCTTGACTATGTCTCATGGTGGATGACTCAGGAAACTTCGGGCTCTAGGTGTCCGTCTCCCGATCATCCACTTACTTTTGCTTTGGTACATTAGGATTTTAATAGAAACTGCCTAATGTGCAGGTAAAGTCAGCAAGAAATGAAATGTAGGTCATTACTCCATGGTAACAATTGAGCAGAGCAGCAAAATGTAAATCGCTGAGAAATGGGGACGGTTCATGCCATTTTGCACTTTGTAGTAAGTCTGAGGACTTCGTGTGGCTGAGAGGTCCCAGGGTCCACTTTAGAAAGCTGAGGAGAAAATCTTTCCCCCATAGAGGTCGACCTGGTACCAGCAACTCTGAGTGCTAGAAAAGGGGAGTGAAGACTTTGAGGTTTCCCCTCTGCTTTGCAATTGTCTAGTCCTAACTTTCATGTACATATATTACAGTGTGTGACATTAAGTTTGAGACCTGGGTTCTCCAAACCTCAGCTACTTAATGTATACAATGAAAATAACAACTATTCTACCTCTTTGGCCTGATTCTCTTTTAGCATTAAATAAAATAAGACAAAGGGCTTAGGTAACAGAACTTGTCGGTGTCCTGCCCTTAACTCTAGTATATTTCAGTGTTCTCTGACCAACACCCAACGTCCAGCATCTGGAGCTCTGTGGATACTGGCCTTTTTTTTTTTCTGGAACTGTGGAAACCCCACTGCCTGTGTGTTCATGAGTCTGTGCACACATGAAACAGATGGGATGCTGAGGAATTAATGCCTCCAAGAACAACTCTCAACCACTGGTTCTCCAGAATTAGTATATAAATATTCCAGTTGCCTAATTCTTCATGTTGGATAATGATGGTGTGTGTGTTTTGTATTAATTTCTAGAGTCCACGCAGCTTTTAGCTTAAGTTGAACCGTGACAGCTTGTTAATAACACACCTTCCATTGGTTGCTTTCCATTCCATTTATCTTGTCTCTGCCTGTGTTATCTGAACTTCCCAAATACACCACTTACAAATGAATCCGGGTCTCAGGATCTACACCAAGGAGAACCCAAGTAACAAGCTGTATGTTGTGAAGGGTCACCTGAAGGGAAGGATGTTAATATTTTGATAAACTAGAAACCCAAAGCTAAAAGAACGTTTTGTGTTTGGGGCTTTTCAGGGCATATAAAAAAAGGGATCTGGGTAATAGCCTGAGACAGGGTTAGAAGTAGAGCATGTATCTAGCTGAGTCCAAGGATTTGGCCTAAGGGAAGATCATCAGACTTCAGCTCAGAAAAGAAATTCTTTTCAAGTCCAGTAATAGTCTTTGGGTTTATGAATATGACTCAGACACAGAAAGGAGTGATAGCAAATTGCACCTCAGACACAGGTGTGGGAACATCCATGGGCATAGAACTTTAGCCCTAAAAGGGACCTTGTTAGCTCACACCAATTTACCTTAATAGACTATTTTTTCTGTCTCTTCTAACAGATTGATTTTCAAAATTGTTTCAGAAAAAAAAAATTTGAGAAAGAAAGTCAATAATGGTAATACTGGATTATTACCCGTAGAGTTAAAGAAGAAGCCATGAGTTCATACTAATTAGAAAATTGAAACAACAAATATATAGTGGGGAAGGGTTGATCTTCCTTAAAACAGAATTCCAAGTAATAAATTTAGAAGGAAAGAAAGAAATATAATCACTGTTTCAGTCAGGAATCATCTATGGATGCTAGACAAAAGTATGATGAGGAAAAATATATTTATATAGTTTCCAAGTATCTCCCTATATGATATTAATTACAAAAAGAAAAAAAGCAACTTTATAGTGGAGAAATCTGGCAGATACCATATTAACTTCAGCAATAAGACATATGGGCATCTTGAGACTGGGATAACCATGACACATTGCAAAGACACAGCATCACTTCTGAGATATTCTTACCAAAAATACATAATCATGAGAAAACATTAGACTAAGTTAAACTGAGAAATATCCTATAAATGAACTCTACAGTACACTTGAAAAGCACCAGGGTTGTGAAAGACAAAGGTCAATGAAAGAACCTTTGCAGATTAAAGGAAAATAAAAGTCTTGGCAACAAACTTCACCCTCATCTTACATTGGATCCTGGGTCAGTACAAGAACATTTGTGGGTCAGTTGGCAAAGTTCGTCTGTAGATTTAAGTATTATATTGTATCAAGGTTAATTTTCTGATTTTAATCATTGAACTGTAGTTATGTAAGATGTTAACATTTGGAGAATTTGGGTAAATGGTATTAAAATTCTTTGTACTAATTTTACAGTTCTTTTGAAGTCTAAGATTATTTCAAAGTTACAGCTAAAAAAAGAAAGTTATAAGATATCACAAACATACTCACTCAAGGAGATGCATACAGTAATCAGAAACATGCCAACCCCAAATCTCAAAACTAAGGACCAAAGTTTAGAAACCACACGCCATTTAAATGAAACTTTGGTATGAAAGCATCAACCGTTTCATAAAAATATTGTTATGTTGTTATTTGCTTCTTTAAAAATCATGTTTTAGAGAAACATGGTTTTTTAAAAATGTTATTGGAGTATAGTTGATCTAAATGCTCTTAGTTTCAGGTGTACAGCAAAGTGATTCAGTTATATATCTACATATATCCATTCTTTTTCAGATTCTTTTCTCATATGGCTTATCACAGAATACTGAGTAGAGTTCCCTCTGCTATACAGTTGGTCCTTGTTGGTTATCTATCTTATATATAGTAGTGTGTATATGTTAATCGCAAGCCTCTGATTTATCCCTCCCCCCCATATTACTCTTTCGGTCACCATAAGTTTGTTTTCTATGTCTGTAAGCCTGTTTCTGTTTTGTAAATAAGTTCATTTGTATCACTTTTTAAAAATTAGATTCCACATATGTGTGATAAACTCATGTTTGACAAGGTGTTGTATACACCTTGTACAGGTCTCAGCCTATCAATAACCAATCTTGTGGCTGGACCAGCCCTCATGGTTCTTATGACTGCAAAATACCTTTCATAAATAACAGTCAGGAAACTTAAAAAAGAAACAAAGTTTATTATTTACAGGACCTGGAAATTACATGACACACCTGGAGCCACATAGCCAGGTTGAGGGTAGAGAAAGAAAACTTTTATTGAGGCCCTTGGATTTTGTGGGCTCACTCTTTATTGGTGAGTTCAAAATAAGTGTGGGAATTTAAAGCATGGAAAGAGAAAAAACAAGCGGCCCCAGCCTAAATTGTCAGTTATCAAAAACAACCAACGTCTCTAAAACAAAAGCGCCTCAGTGGGGGCAGGTGGCCTGGCTCTTTATGTAGTCCTGTGGCTGGCAATATGTTTATTCTAATAGCCATCTTTTAATTTTTTTAATAAATTTATTTATTTATGGCCATGTTGGGTCTTCATTGCTGCATGCGGGCTTTCTCTAGTTGCGGTGAGCAGTGGCTACTCTTCGTTGCGGTGTGTCTGCTTCTCATTGCAGTGGCTTCTCTTGTTGGGGAACATCAGCTCTAGGCACGTGGGCTTCAGTAGTTCTGGCACATAGGCTCAGTAGTTGTGGCTCATGGGCTCTAGGGCACAGGCTCAGCAGTTGTGGCGTATGGGCTTAGTTGCTCCACGGCATGTGGGATCTTCTCGGACCAGGGTTGAACCCATGTCCCCTGCATTGGCAAGTGGATTCTTAACCACAGTGCCACCAGGGAAGTCCTAATAGCCATCTTTGAAGTGGATTCCTCTTTGAAGAATATGCCTCAGCAATCAGAGGCATATCAGAATATGCCTCAGCAATCATATTCTGCGTTACAGAAAAGAGAAAACCCAACTGTCAAGGCTTACACCACACAAGGACCAAAAAAAAACAGTATTTCTCTCTATTTCCATCACTTGGTACAGGTCATTGGATGTTTCTGTGTCTGTTTCCTTCTCGGAAAAAAAAGAGAACAATCATCTGGCCCCTGATATCTTGCAAGTTATCTTAACAAAGACAATCAAAACAATTGTAATGAAAGTGCTCCTTGAAGCAGCCCTTGCTTTCCTCTGTATATTCAGGTTCAATATTCCATTCTGAATTGAATGTGTAAATTGAATGTGTAAAACAAACCAAAAAAAAAAAAAAAGGACTAGAATTTTTCCCTTAAAAGTGGAATGTTTTAAAATATGATTACTTTTTCAACAGGTTTCCTTTTAATTAAACTGGATATATATTTTTTTTAACCCCAAACCTTCTCAGGTCTCAAGAGGGTCACCTTTTTATTGTATCATTCTTTGATCTGAAGCCTTTCATATTATTTGTTTAAATGTTATGGTCTGGACTTAAATTGATTTCTCCTGTTTAATTTCAGGGTTAGCATTTGCTGTGACACAGATGAATTTTTCCTCCTATTGCCTTGAAGACATTCATCAGAAATATCACGTTGTGCTTGATGGAGATTCTCCTGGTGAAAATGTTCACAACCTAGAAAAAATTAATATTTGGTAACAATCAATGGCACTCTCCAATGCATTTTCCCATTTCCTTCACTTTTCTTTCTCATTGTCCCTAGCTTCCTGATTCTTTTCATGTAGAAAATGGGCTGTAATTTATTTTTTAAAGAACTCCTATGGCTGTCTCTTGGTCTTAATGAAAACAAGGACCATAGTTTATCTGGAATCCTAATCTGACTATGAATGCTCAACAAAGAGACTCAGAACTACAGCTCAAACCAGAGAAAAAGTAAAGAATCAAGGGGAATCTATCTGTCCTTTTGCTAGAGAGAAATGGGTCCTTGGGCTATGAGGAAACAAATCACTATTCCAGTCAATTTCCTTGTGTGTGTGTGTGTGTGTGTGTGTGTGTGTGCTTACTAGAGATTTGTTTTGTTGTGTTATTTAAATACTAAAGGGTATATTATAACTCTACTTGGAATGGCTCAATTATTTGTGAGTTTATTGTACACAGACTTTTTCACTGCTATTAATCTTGTTTAGCACCTAGGAGACTTCCTTTATAGTGCATGGGGGTTGTAGAAATAAAATACAGTGTTATTAAGACATTGTTCTGCCTTCCACGCAAAATCAAGGATGGCCAAGCTGACCTGAAATGGCCAATTTACCCAACTCAGTTTGTCAGAGTTGTTTTGTATGTTGAAAATTATCTAATCAACTCAGAAAGAGTATTTTCTCTCACAAATACATATTTGGTATCCTTATGCATTGTTAACTATATACCAAGTGTTATTCTCCCTAAATTGCTACAAGAAAATCAAATGACCCATGTTTCTGAAAAGTTTTGGATAGAAGAAAGCAACTATGAATTAAGAACATCAAGTCTAGCCCCTCACTAGACTTTGGAATGAGCTTCTATATCCAGGGCACTCAAGCTGTTCTCATAATTGTAACACTCAAAGGAATTACCATTCTGCTACATATACTAACCAACCCCTACATAACAGAATATGTGGTTGAATGGCACAAGAGAGGGAGCACTTGTTGCCTGGAAATACAGTTTATGATAAAAGACTTTCCTGTTTTGTTTATGTGCTTTTTATCCCAAAGATCTAATACCATCTTCAAAATACAGTAAAGACCACTGCAAAATTCATATTGTCAGAGAATGTGCATGTGTCTGGATGGACCCTGTCATGGAAATACCATACCTGAGTTAGGAGAAATGGGGAAGAGGAATCACAAGAAAAATAAAGAGGAGAGTGAACACAGTGATTCCAAGAATATGTCCAATTCAGTCATCAGCAGCTTCTCAAGTTTACCTTGGGCCAAAGTTGTCTTACTTTCTTTCATTTCCTAAATGAGAAAATAGAATTTTTCTTTTACTTATAAATATTCTGAGAGTGTAGGTCATCTGTGTAATGGTTTCCATTAAGATTCTTTCAATATTTCTTTCTGCTTGATTTTCACATAAGTGTGCTAACATTACCGTAGAAAGCTCCACTAAATTAAAATATCGTTATAGCTAAATGTTACAGGTGTTATATTATAATTCATGATAAAAGGTTATTCGTTAGTTCAAGGTTCTGTTAGCACAATCTTTCTGCCTTCATGACTAAGAAGTAACAACGTGTTTTGGTTCTATAATAGTGAGTTAATTGTTCATTTTCCTAACGTTAGCCCTTAAGAAAATGTAAAGTATATGGAGACAATATTGCTCCTTGTCTAGTTAAATAGAAGAAGGACAAAATAGTGTACTTGAAAGAGCTACAATCTCAAACTTAGAAAAACTGGGTTTGAGCTCAATTTTCTGTATATGTGTTTAAGGTAGTAATTTCTTCTTTTTGAACTTGTTTCTTAGCTGTAAGGTGGGATTAACAACAATTGAACCTATCCTAAACGGATGTTGGGAGACTCAAATGTGAGAATATATCGTGAATGTATTCATATTAAAATATATTATTATCATTGTCTTCTTTAATTTTTAAGCACTTTCCTGTGAGTATATATGACCAGTCTCCACCCCCACCCAATGCACCAAAGGCTCTGAGGTTTTACATGGTTCTTTAGATATTTACATGCAATCATAATATAACCATAAATCTTTAAATAATCACAAATTATACCAATATTGAGAACCATTTGAAAGAAGGAAAATACTGTAACACAGAAATATTTAATATTATTGGATATTGAAACTTTAGGAAATCACAAGTAATACTTTTGTGTATTCTACTAATTCACCTCCCCCTCAGGCATCCTTTTGTGGTCATCTGGCACCTAAAAAGTCCTAAGACTCACAATTTTCTAAGGTGTCTGGAGGGAATGGAGCTCCCTTTCCCTGGGAAAGCAGTAGACTTTGGAACTGGGGAGTTTAAAAGAGAGGGCTGGACGGAGGAAATGGGACCTAGTGAGCATGAGATCTGGAAAGAGAAAGAAGAAAGAAGCTACAAGAATGTTACCAAACTCACATTCCAATGCTCACCACTCAAAAGGCAACAAATTGAGGGGCTAGTGTCAATAAAAAGGAAAGATTCAGAAAAGCCAGCAATCTGGGGAGAAGGTGGACTTGTGTCCAGAGACCAACTCCAAAGATTCTGCTAAGCCATGACAATTTTTAAAGGGAAAAGGGGGAAACAATCTCAGTTAATCATTAAGGCAGGAGGTCAGATTCTTCATCATTATTCCATTGCGTGCAGATCTGCTGACTTCTCTTGATCTTCCTTTGGGTGCTGTCTTGCCCATGTGGTCTACCTGCAAATTTACTAATGGGAAGCTGGGAGTAGAGGGTCAGTCATTCTCTAACTACTTAATTCTTCATTCTTACTCCTAATCCAGGAAAGGCATCAACAGGTTTGGAAAGGCATCGTGTACGTTTATTAAAGCAGAAATCAGGAGCTAGGTTAAATATTGCCTAGTGATCTCATCTTTATGATTAAGATCTGAGGAAAATGGGGATGAACAAACAGAAAAGGGGCAAAGTAGCTGCTTATAAGAACACTCTTCAACAGCTGAGCCTGGAAGAGACTCTTCATAATCTCAGTGACCAAGTAATTTGGATAGAAGTTCCACCTTCCTTTCTCCACACTGCACTTTTCTGAGATCTATCTGACCATCCAATGGAAGTCCTCTAATATTCAATCTCAGACCTGATAGCTTGGACTGAAAAGGAGGACCAGGGTGGTGTGGAGAAGGGACAGACCTTATCTATTTCCAATCATCTCCAGAGATGTGTCCACCCACCTCTGTATGAGTTTCACCAGGCAGATGAACCACACACTGGCAACAAATACAGCATCCTGCATGATCAGGCTCCATCCATGTTTTACATTTCATCCTGAATCTTGACGTAAGACACTCTAGACATTCTAATCTCCTATTCATTCTTTAAGAATGAGATCTTTCCCACCTTAGGACTTCTATGTGTTCTGCTTTCTTAACCAAGAACTCTCTCCTCTCTGTTCTTCTGATGGTTGGCTTCTCACCCATGAATTCTAAACAGATTGGTGGACTAGGGTGAGATCAATAGTTGGCCCATGGATATATAAACATGGCACGTTGTAAAATAAATTTGACACTAATACCTTAAGAAGAAAGGATGAACTGTTAGATAAATGGTATTAGGCTATTTAAACAGCTATAAAGTTTGGAGAAAAACATTAGTTTCTGAAAATAAGTTCAAAAGACTAATGTAACAAAAAGAAAAGCATTGGAAAATATGTGGGTTTTTTTAACTTAAAAGTAGGAAGGGCCTTCTTAAACCAACACAAATCACAAAAACTTTAATTACTCTAAAAACGTAACATTCTTCTGTAGAGAAAGCACATAAATACAGTTAAAATGTAAGCAACAGACCTGAAAAAAATATTTGCAATATGTATTTCAAAGGACTGATATCCTGTGACCAAGAGGATAACATTCTCCTCAGTTTCTTCCTGTTTCTCAGGCCCTGGCCCAACTTTTCTTAGAGTGTTTTCTTTAGAAAATTTGTAATCTAAATTCTTCTTTTCCCTTTGAGATATATGCACATCTTTTCCCCCTTTTCTTTTAATCTGGTAAAATGCATAAAATGTACCATCTGCACCATTTTAACTGTATGCTTCTGTGATATTAAATATATTCATAATGCTGTGCAACAATCATCATTTATCTCCATAACTCTTTTCATCTTGAAAAAATGAAACTCTATATCCATTAAACAGTAACTCCCCATTTACTATTACCCCTAGCCCCTGACAACCACCATTCTTTCTGTCTCTATGATTTTGACTACTCTAAGTATCTCTTGTCAGTAGAACCATAGAGTACTTGTCTTTTTGGGACTGGCTTGTTTCATTCAGCATAATGTCCTTAAGGTTCTTCCACGTTATAGCGTATGTCAGAATGTTCTTCCTCTTGAAGACTGAATGATCTATGTATACCACATTTTGCTTATCCATTCAACTGTTAATGGAAACTTGGGTTGTTTCCACATTTTAACTATTGTGAATAATGCTGCTATGAACATGGGTTTACAAACATCTCTTTGAGACCCTGCTTTCAGTTCTTTTGGATGTATATCTAGAAGTGAGATAACTGGATATATTTCAGGTTGCTTATATTCCTATTTTTAATTTTTTGAGGAACCACCATAATGGTTCTCCCTGGGCATGCATGGTCACTTTCTAATTTTCCCCATTTATGCAGTAGCTTTTGAATGTTCTAGTTTTTAATACCTAGCTTCCAAAAGTGGAAAAAGAGAAAAACGAAATGGAAGGAAGGGCACTGGCTCTTTAAATTCTCTGGAAGTTGCTTCAGGCAGATGGGGAGGGTCTTGCAACAGTGTGGGGAGGGGCAACACCATGATGATAGCGTGCAGCTCTAGGACCAGAAACAGCAGTCAACAATCAAAGCACACATCCCAATATTTGGATGACAGGATGTTTTCTGCCCATTCTGGTTCCCTCCAGCAGTGCGCACAGAACACATGCATAGCTGTCTGCCATGACTGGGGGTGGGGGATAGGTAGCTGCTACTGTGATAAGAGATGAAACTGAACAAAATTAACCACAATTTACCAACAAAGTCTTCCCCTGGAAGATGCAAGCATTCAATAGACTCCATATTTCCAAAACAGTTATAAGAGATAAATTCCTCCAATGCAATTTTCTAGGTGGGAAGATAGATTCCTGATTCTTCCTACTCTGCCATCTTCCCAGAATCCTCTCTATAAGTTTCTTAAAAAGCCTCTTGCCAGTTTTATAGCCCAGGAATGACTTTCTTTAGGACCTGGGACCTATCTCATTGAAATGTAATCTTTAAGGGAAATAACACCCCTATCTCCTAGTTTCTGTGGAAAGGTGAGAACTTTCCTCCAAGTTGTAAAACTACCTCCTGTCATGAATATAAGAGAAAGTTTACCTTTCCTTTGGGTAAAGCTAATTAGCAAACAGATGGCTTCTGTTCTCCCTCTCACCCCAGGACTTAAAACTTCCCTGCACTTTGATTCAGCAGAGTTGAGTTCCTACTGATCTGTGGCCTCTCTACCCTGTTGTAATAGCCTTGAATAGTCTTTCTTGTGTGTTTAGTTTTCTCTGTGCAATTTTTGCTTTGACATGAGAAAGTATAAAAAGCTAGCACAAATCAAAAAGAAAGCCAAATTTTAAGTGGTGAAATAAAGGGTATATTCACATAATAAAAATCTAAAATGGCCAGTAAACATATGAAAGAATTCTTAAACTAACCAATTTTTATCAGGGAATTGCAAATCATAACCACAATACAATGTCAAACTTTAAGCAGTATCCAGGCTTGGCAAGGGCATGAACAGATGGAAACTCTCATATATTACTTGTGGGAATAAATATTGTGTGTGTATGTGTGTGTGTGTGTTTTAAGAATTAGTTGTTATCCAAAAAAGGAGAAGTAACAACTGACACCACAGAAATGCAAAAGATCATAAGAGACTACTATGAACAACTATACACGAATAAAATGGACAACCTGGAAGAAATGGACAAATTTTTAGAAAGATACAATCTCCCAAGACTGAACCAGGAATAAATGGAAAATATCACCAGTAATGAAATTGAATCAGTAATTTGAAAACCCACAACAAATAAAAGTACAGGACCAGATGACTTCAAAAGTGAATTCTACCAAACATTTAGAGAACAGTTAACACCTATTCTTCTGAAACTATTACCAAAAATTGCAGAATAAACACTTCTGAACTTATTCTATGTGAGGACACCATCACCCTGATACCAAAACCAGAAAAAGATACCACAAGAAAAGAAAATTACAGGCCAGTATCACTGATAAACATAAATGAAAATATCTTCAACAAAATACTAGCAAACCGAATCCAACAATACATTAAAAGGATCATACACCATGATCAAAGGGATTCATCTCAGGAATGCAAGGATTTTTCAATATCTGCAAATCTATCAATGTGATACACTACATTAACAAACTGAGGAACAAAAATCATGTGATCATCTCAATAGATGCAGAAAACATTTTGATAAAGTTCAACATCTGTTTAGGAAACTCTCCAGAAAGTGGGCACAGAGAGAACATACCTCAACATAATAAAGGCCATGTATGATAAACCCACATCTAACATCAAGCTCAACAGTGAAAAGCTGAAAGAACTTCCTCTGAGATCAGGAACAAGACAACGATGTCCACTCTCGCCACTTTTATTCAACATAGTATTGGAAGTCCTAGCCACAGCAATCAGAGGAGCAAAAGAAATAAAAGGAATCCAAACTGGAAAAGAAAAAGTTAAACTGTCACTGTTTGCAGATCATATGATACTATACATAGAATATCCTTAAGACGCCACCAGAAAACTACTAGAGCTCATCAATGAATTCAGTAAAGTTGCAGGATACAAAATTAATACACAAAAATCTCTTGCATTTCTATACATTAACAATGAAAGATCAGAAAGAGAAATTAGGGAAACAATCCAAGTTACCATTACATCAAAAATAATAAAATACCTAGGAATAAATCTACCTAAGGAGGCAAAAGACCTGTATGCAGAAAACTATAAACACTGATGAAAGAAATTGAAGATGAAAGAAATTGAAGACAGAGAGATATACCATGTTCTTGGATTGGAAGAATCAATATTGCTAAAATGACCATACTACCCAAGACAATCTACAGATTCAAAGTATTCCCTATCAAAATACCAATGGCATTGATCGCAGAACTAGAACAAAATTTGTATGGAAACACAAAGGACCCCAAATAGCCAAACCAATCTTGAGAAAGAAGAACAGAGCTGTAGGAATCATGCTTCCTGACTTCAGACTATACTACAAAGCTACAGTAACAAAACAGCATGGTACTGCCACAGAAACAGACATGTAGATCAATGGAACAGGATAGAAAGCCCAGAAATAAACCCACCCACCTATGGTCAATTAATCTATGACAAAGGAGGCAAGACTATACAATGGAGATAAGATACTCTTTTCAATAAGTGGTACTGAGAAAACTGCGCAGCTACATATAAAATAATGAAATTAGAACATTTTCTAACTCCATATACAAAAATAAACTCAAAATGGATTAAAGACCTAAATGTAAGATTGGGTACTATAAAATTTCTAGAGGAAAACATAGGCAGAACATTCTTTGACATAAGTCACAGCAATATCTTTTTGGATCCATCTACTAAAGTAAAGGAAATAAAAGCAAAAATAAATAAATGGCACCAAATTAAACTTAAAACATTTTGCACAGCAAAACAGAACAAAAAGACAACCTACTGAATGGGAGAAAATGTTTGCAAATGATATGACTGTTAAGGGATTAATATCCAATATCCAACAGCTCATACAATTCAACATCAAACAACCCAATTTAAAAAATGGGCAGTAGAACTGAATAGATATTTTTCCAAAAAGGAAATGCAGATGATCCACAGGCACATTTAAAAATGCTCAACATTGCTCATCATCAGAGAAATGCAAATCAAAAACACAATAAGATATCACCTCACATCTGTGAGAATGGCTATCATCAAAATGCCTACAAGTAATAAACGTTGGCAAGGATGTGGAGAAAAGGAAACACTTGTACACTGTTGGTGGGAATGTAAATTGGTACAGCCACTGTGGAAAACTGTGGAGGTGCCTCAAAAAGCTAAAAATAGAAATACCATATGACCTAGCAATTCCACTCCTTGGTATTATCTGAAAAAAAAACCCTGATTCAAAAAGGCACATGCACTCCAATATTCATAGCAGCATTATTTATGATAGCCAAGACATGGAAGCAACCCAACTGTCCATCAACCAATGAATGGTTGAAGAAGTGGTGGTACATACATACCTACAATGTAATACTACTCAGCCATAAAAAATGAAACAATGCCATTTGCAGCAATATGGGTGGACTGGAGGGCATTATGCTAAGTGAAACAAGTCAGACAGAGAAAGACAAATACTGTATGATATCACTTATATGTGGAATCTAAAAACTACAACAAACTAGTGAAAATAACAAAAAAGAAGCAGACACAGATATAGAGAACAAACTAGTGGTTACCAGTGGGGTTAGGGGGAGGGGCAATATAGGGGTGGGGAGTTGGAGGTACAAACTGTTGGGTGTAAGATAAGTTCAAGGATGTGGTACAACAGGGGAAATATAGCCAATATAGGTAATAACTGTAAAAAAATGCATTAGTTGGTATCCATCAAAATTTTAAATGGGCATGCCTTTTCGTGCCAGGAATATATTTTCTAGTTATCTATCATAAAGAATTTTTATTAATTACCTATTTTAAAGAATAATAGAAATCATTTGTTAGAATATTTAATGAGAAAGTACTTACATTTTAATGACAGAAAGAAAATTTAAAGTTTCATAAGGAAAATCTTTCCTAAATGGAAAAATGACAGAATGGAAATGTAGCACCCAAAATGTTAAATGTGGTGAATTTAAGAAATTGACTTTTATTATATTCTTTATACATTTTATATTTTATATAATTTCTCC
Source organism: Phocoena phocoena (assembly GCF_963924675.1). NCBI lineage: Eukaryota > Metazoa > Chordata > Mammalia > Artiodactyla > Phocoenidae > Phocoena > Phocoena phocoena. The sequence continues at coordinate 7,243,396 of NC_089222.1, read as the reverse complement.
TATTAGTTTTACAATCAAAAACTAATAACTTGTTAAAGTAGAAGTATAAAATCAAGTTAGAATTGCTGATAGTATTGACTCACATCCAAATAGAAATCTTTGCTTCGGTACAGATTGCTTGCTATTACTCTGCTGTAACCTCCCAGAAATGAATGAGCTCTAGGAGAAATTTAACATTTTAAATGTGGCACTTGAAATATAAGGCTTTGTATCTACCTTCTTCACTTCTTCTCTAGGGAAAAAGAGAAAGAGAGCATACCGTCAAAATAGCCTTCAACTTTATCTTGACAGCAGGATCATTGTTTAAAAAAGATTCTCAATCTCACCTTTGTTTCTTCTCCTTTTGAAGGCCTGTGATTACAGGATAGGAAGTTTCCCACCAGGGTGTACCATCTCAAGACTCAGAAGTAAGTAGCATCTTTCTAAATATTACATGAACATTTGATGGAGGCGGGTGTTTGTTTCCTCTTTGGCATGTGCTGACTTTCATCTCCTTCTCTCTTCTGAGGTACAGTGATGCCTGCAGCCTGTAAAGTACAACGCACATTGTGGACACTCTGATAAATATTAAATGATGATGGTAATGACAGAGCAAAGCCCTGTCTGTGCAGTTGTATAACTTCTCCCGTACATGGTGTGCCTCCTCAGACAGCTGTCACATCCTTGCTTGCAGAGGTAGGGATTCCTTGCCAAATTAAAGCTTGAGAAGAGCACATTACATCCTCATGTCATTGTGGGAGTGTGAGATGTGAATGCCTAGAGACACATCTGTTTGATAAATACTGTCTCAAGAGCCAATTCAGATTGACTACCTGGCCAATTCAATCAATCATACAGATATCTGATCCAGAGAGTTTGTATGATGCCCAAACCACTGGCCAATTCCAGGGGGAACAAAAGCCCAGCCCGTCTGAGACCTTTCAGTCAGCACATTTTAGCTGAATTATATTGACTTGATGATCATGTGTTTTTGGATAAATATTTTTAAACATGCAACTTCATGAATTTATTTATTGAAGAACTGAGTAGAGGTTATCAATATCAACATCAACTTTTAAGGAATTGATAATACTATCCAGACTTTACTGTACTAAGTACTTTCCATGAAATTTCTTTTGCCACACCAAGTGGCCTTTGGATGCAGGATCTTAGTTCCCTGACCAGGAATCGAAACTGTGCCCCCTGCAGTGGAAGCTCGGAGTCCTCACCACTGGACCGCAAGGGAATTCCCAGCAATTTATTGTTTAATATTCAAACAAAACTCTCAAAAGTTTGATCTAATACACTTAGATCAGTGTATCTGTACACTTGATAAAACCAAGGCCAAGAAAATGTAAGCAGTTTGCCATGGGTCATGAGTAAGAGGAAGGGTCCAATTCAGTTTCCTGTGACTCCAGAGTTTTCATAAGCTTTTTGGGGAAGACTTTTAGAAAGAACACCTTAACAATAATATTGTTCCATTTATGTATTTTTAAAATGTGTAAAATAGATAGCTAGTGGGAACATGCTGTACAGCACAGGGAGTTCAGCTCAGTGCTCTGTGACAACCTAGATGGGTTGGGATGGGGGGTAAGGGAGGTCCAAGAGGGAGGGGGTATGGGTATACATATAGCTGATTCACTTCATTGTACAGCAGAAACTAACACAACATTGTAAAGCATTTTTTCTCCAATAAAAAATATATATATATATTTTATATCTACCAACATCAAGACCCATATACTCTGCCTGAAAGTCGAGGAACAAATTACACTTTTTTTTCTATCTAAGGCCAACACATTCACTTAAGTCGTGGAACCCATCCACTTCAGTGTACCCAAGGTCACTGCTCTCTTCTATTTTATTTATTTCATGGTTTATTTCTATTAGTATACAAATACATACCACCTTAAAGAAATCTTCCTTGATTCTATATCCCTTAAAAGTTTCTGCCCCATTTCTCTGCTATTTTTAAGCAACATTTCTCAAAAAGAGTTTTTGAGGGCAGTTTCTCTTTCCTCTCCTCCCATGCCCTCTTGTTCCCACTACATTCAGACTTGTATACTTGCCACTCCACTGAGGCTGCTTTTACCAAGGGCACAGAAGACCTCTGCATTATACAATCAAGTGGTCATTTATCAGTTATCCAATTGGGTCAATCAGAATTGTTTGATAGAGTTGATCATTGTTTAAAAATTTTTTTTTAAGTTTATTAAAAATCTTTTATTCAAGGTCTAACAAGAATTAGGCAAAACCAAAAAAGTAAGAAAAATTTCAAGTTCTTTTGCTTCAAACTAGTAATTCCACTTCTTGTAGCCATTATTAAAGTGGTAATTCTATTCAAATTACAAGAAAATATACAGATAAGAAAGTGCCCAGTTCCAATAATAAAGGAATGGTTTAAAACCACAGAATGGAATATTTTTCAACCATTAAAATTGAGAATTACAAAGACTAATAAGCTCAAAATGCTGACTTTATAACAGAAAATAAGAAAAGCATCTGTGTATAAACAGTATGTTCAAAACTAAAACTGAATAGTAAATAAGATCGAAAAAATACAAAATGTATGTTAGGCTGTTAAGGTTATGAGTGTTTTTCTTTTATGTTTCAGTAATTTTTAAAAAATTTTTATGGTAAATTTTATAATAGAAAACATTTAAAAAGGGATCCATTATCAATCAAATCGGATAACTGTTTTGTTCTAAATGGTGGTCATGTTAAACTATGATAACTAAAGTTTAAGTTAATCATATATATTTTCTTTCTCAAATAGCTAACTGATTCAACACAGAGAACAGTCATGATTTATCAAAGGTGTTTTAAAAAAAAGATAGTTTGCTAAATCATTGGCTGGATTCATTTGCATAATATATTCTCTTTGATCACGCATTTCAAACTGTATGCTTAGTGAAAAATTATTTTTTCAAAAGGGAGAGAATTTTAGGAATTTTATTATGATTTATGCAATTCCTGATTTACATAGTTTACTGGTGCTTTTATGTTTTAAATAACTCGCCATCGCTAGCCTATTGAAGTTGTATTTTAGTGCACTAATTGAAAAAACAGCTGTCAATTTCTTTACTTTGCCATGCAGCTACAAGTTTCATTGTTTCCTTCATGAGATTAAGGAGCTTCCAATTAAGACAATGATTTTAATCCATGAATTCACGAGGCAGTTCCTAAGCTTTCCTTGGTTTCTGTTAAATTGCACAATAAACCAGATTCTAAAGGCAAGCCACATCGTGAAGAAGATAATTATCACCTTGTCTTAGGAATGGAAACATATTCATATAGAAACCTTCTCATAGTGGCAAGGCGGGGGGAGGGGGGACATGCTGTGAATCCTTGGGGTTCAGAGACAGGCCTCCAGACAAGCCCCCGGAAGTTAAGAGGGCAGGCAACTGTGGACAAGAAGGTCTTTGTGAAAAAAGTGGGATGTTCAAACTCCATCTTTGTAGTAAACAGATCATTTTGTAAAGTATTTTATTCTAACGCCGGCCACTTGTGATGGTAATTCATCTCTGAAACAGCATCTATAATAAAACTTTTAAACTAGATGTGCTTGTTTAATTTAAGCACTTAGACTATTCAAGAACGTATTTTATTATTCAGACTGAAGAAATAAATATTGTTCTTGACTTCCTAGTATTAGGTGAGTTCCAACTATTTATCCACCTATCCACCCATCTGTCTATCCATCCATACATCCATCCATCCATCTATCCATCCATCCATGACCTATCCTTTTATCTATATCAATCTATCTTCCTATGTATCATCTATCTACCTAATTGCTATTTTCTCCTATGTGTTCTGTCACTCTTCTATTTATATATTGAAAATAAACATATTCCTTCTTTAAGTACCAAAGAGTTGTATTAGTTTGTGATAGGAATTATTTATCTTTTCTTCAACCTTCAACTTAATAATTTCTTTAAAAAATCCATTTTAAACATGTCTACATTAATTCATTTGCTCAACTGTAAATACTGAAACAATGATTCAAATTTCTTTCAATTGTTTCCTTTCATAATACTTAGAATACCCATAGAAAGAGATACTGCCCTTTTAAAAATAATTTTGTGGGAAAAATAATCTTACTTTGTCATTCTAAGGTTTGACTATTAGCATAAGTATTGCTATGAAGAAATTAATAGAGGCTGAATGCTTTATAAACGTAGTGGGCAGATTTATCATTCTATTCAGACGTGATAGTTTGTACTATCCCAGTGATGATTTAAAATGCAACGGTTGAGAAGTAGGCAAAGACAAAATTGAGTTATATCAAGGTGCTGTGTGTCACTGTGCGAGCCAGGGTATCTAATGTAATTTGTTTGTTGTAGTGTTTATGAAACATTCCATCTGGCACAATATGCCTCTAGGACAGAAGGTGCTGGCATATTAAAGATGCAAGCATCTAACATATGATATTTACCCATTTATTATTTCAGCAGAAAAGTAGACAACCTTTAGAAAACAGTGAAGAGATTAGCAAACTCAGACATTTGATTCAGATAAAAATTTGGGGACTACTACATTCATAACACATCAAGATATTTTAATAGGATGGAATTTTGTTTTTAAGCTAAAAGCAAATAAATCTAAGAGATTTTTTTCTTTCTCTTCAAGGAAAGTGTACCTTTTACATGGCTTGGCTGATTTTCATTTTAAAAAAAGGGGTTTTTAAAGCAAAAGTTGCAACTTCACAACATGATATGTTAACAGAGCAAATTTTCAGGCAGAGTCTGAGAAAGGAAAAATATTCCATTATAGACCCAGCTCTCTCATAAAAAAAGAAACAAAACAAGAATTACTAGATGGTCACTGATCGCATTTCATGGACCTTTTAACAAATCACAGTGAATCCTGCCCTAACATGCGCTCTCACTGTCCTTTAACTCAGCACATTTTTTTTTTTTTTACAGTAAGTCGAGGGGTGATGAGATATACAATAGAATTGAAAAGAGGAAATTCCATCATTCCGTTGAAGGAGAGAAGAATTAAATGTTCAATTTACATGCTAGGAATAATGGGCATGATGAAACTAAAAGGATATTCCCATTCTCAATGATATTGATTCTGAAATTATCATTATTTGACAGGCTACTACTAATATGTAGAAGATGCCTATTCTGGCATTTCAAATACATCATCTGGTTTAGTCCTCAAGACAAATCTCATGAGGATGTTATTATTACCCCATTTTGTCCCATGAGGAAATTGAGGTTCAAAGAGGTTAAGCAATTATTCAAGCTTGACTTCACCCCCAGGAATGTCTGACTCCAAATTCTATGTCCTTTCCATTGAGATCCCCTGAGATGGACTATTCCAGGCAGAAGTCATACTATGGAAGCATTTTGATAACATATGAATAAAAATATTCACAGCAGCATTATTCACTATAGCTAAGAGGTAGAAATGACCCAAGAGTCCATCAGCAGATGAATGGATAAACAAAATGTGGTATAGCCATATAGTAAAATCCTATTCAACAATAAAAAGGAACAAACTACTGTTACCTGCAACAATATGGATGAATCTCAAAAAAAAATGTTAAATTACGGAAGCCAACATAAAAGAGTGAATATTATATGATCCCATTTGTATGATATTTCTAAAGAGGGAAAATCTCTAGAAACAGAAAGTAGATCAGTGGTTGCCTATGACTAAGGCTGAGAGTGGAAATTGGCTTTGAATGGGCACCATGAGACTTTGGGGTGATGGAAATATTCTAAAACTGGATAATTTTAAACACAATATTCTAAAACACAATATTCTAAAACACAATATTTTTTGTGTTTTAGAAATTTTGATATTCTAAAACACAATAAATTTACTAAACTTATCAAACTGTACACTTAAAATTGGTGAATTTTATGGTAGCCAAATTATACCTCAATAAATCTGTTTTATAAATTAATTAATCAATCAATTAACTAATCCTGATTTGGGGTTGTCAAACCCAATATAGTAAAATTGTTAACTTTTCCTCAAATCTATAGATTTGATGACATTGCAAGGCAAACTCTCACTAGCATGTTTCAAAGAACGTGACAAGCTGACGGTGGAAGACTTATGGAATAGCAAAGAGCTCAGAGAAGCTAAGACACTGCTGAAGAAGGAGAACCAGGTAAAATTTTAATACAAATTACAATAGTGTGGTATTGGCACAGAACAGATCGAAGGGGCAGAGAGAACCCAGAAAGAGACCTAAGCATGGAAACCCATTTTATAATGTGGCTGGTAATGCACATCAGTAGGAAAACAGCAAAATATTCAAAAAATAGTACTGGAACAATTTGTTATTTCTATGGTATAAAAAATTAAAATATATTCCTAATATTATATGCAGAAAATTAATTTCAAGTCAATTGGCTTAATCAAAGACACTTATAAAACGGTTAATTTTATAAACTTTTAGAAGAAAATATAAAGTAATTTCTGTTCAAGTTTGAATATTGTAAGATTTCCTAGACACACAAAAAGGAATAAAGAACACAGAGGGAGGGGCTTCCCTCGTGGCGCAGTGGTTAAGAATCCACCTGCCAATGCAGGGGACACAGGTTCAAGCCCTAGGTCCGGGAAGATCCCACATGCCACGGAGCAACTAAGCCCATGTGCCACAACTACTGAGCCTGCGCTCTAGAGCCCGTGAGCCACATCTACTGAGCCCACGTGCCACAACTACTGAGCCTGCGAGCCACAACTATTGAAGCCCGTGCACCTTAGAGCCCATGCTCTGCAACAAGAGAAGCCACCACAACGAAGAGTAACCCCCACTCACCACCACGCAGCAACGAAGACCCAACGCAGACAAAATAAATTAATTAATTAAAACTTAAGATTAAAAAAAAAAGAACACAGAGGGAAAATTTGAGAAAACTGACTACAATAAAATTATTAATACTCATATAGTGCCGTATTTAAAGGATATTTTTTAAATCCATGTAAAGCGAGAAAACGTTTGCAACACATTTAAGTGACAATAGATTTGTTTCCAGAAGTTGAAAGTGACTACAAATGAGTAAGAAGATGTAGTAATTCAATTTTTTAAATGGGCATAACACTTGAACAAGTTCTTCACAGAAAAAGAAATATAAGGAAAGTTGTATAGGGAGAAAAATAAAAGGGGGGGGGCTTTTAGGTGTCCCTAAAAGCGGCTTTTCAGTGGCTCTTGCCAGCGCCCTACCTGGCAGTTTCCTGCCTTTCAGCCTCATCCTGCATCACCTCAGCAAATTTCTCTGCCATTTAGTGCACAAAAGCCACCTTTTTCCAACAAAGTCTGAGTCTCCACTTTGCTTGAGGGTGGGGAGCATCTTCCAAAATGTTAGTTCTTTAAGTACTCTATTTTATCCCTGGAGGTAGTGGATGCTTCCTAAATCCCCTATTCTATTCCTATTGAATTCTTTAGAGTGCTCTTTATTCCTTAGTAGTTAATCTCCTACTGTTATTTAATCATTCTTTGCATTTAAACGTTCCCTATTTGGTTTACTGTGTGATTTCCATCTCCTGACACAAAGATCAAATCCCTTTTTGTAATGAGTGCCCTATAATTTTTCAAGAGCTACATGACCTATCTCCACTTCTGTATTCATCTTTACTGAAATCCCCTCCAGTCAAAGCCTAGCCTAGAACTTTGTTTGAATCGTATTTGTTTTCCTTTACCTTTAAGTGACCAGGTTTTGTACCTTTCATGCAATGACTCTGATGGTTTTCTCTGACGTTTTGTGGCAAGCAAATTACCTCTGCAGGGTCCTTCCAGAGGCAGAATATCCACAGTTTCCACTGAATATGCTTGTAGGTCAGCTTCATGTTCACTTTGAACAGGGAAAATAAATAGTAAAAGATAATTTTTTTCAAGCCAATATATTTCGACAAATGATATATTTATGTGCCACAGAGAATAAATGACCTCAATAATCATAAATGAATGCTGCTGGAATCACGGTATTTTTTTCCAAATCAGACTTTATTCTAGGAGATAAGTAAGCTACTAGTCATCCACTGATTTTGCCTTCCTTTGCCACTGTGTTTCTGCTTACTGAAAATTAAAGGCCCCCTTTCGTTTTACCTGAATGATTAATGGCACATGCTAAGCAAATCTCTCTTTCTGCAGTTCATTGCAAATGTGAGAAATATTGTCAGAAACAAAATGAACCTTTTGGAATTGACTGATTTCTCCCATTTTAAAAAATTTTATCTTGCAACTAAATGACAATATTTTTTAAAAAAATAAAGTAAAAGAAGAAAACCTGCACCAAGGTTTTGACTTCTGATCCGCATTCCTAAGGCAGAAAAAACATAATCTAAATAAGATGTTTCCAGAATTTACCCTATAAAGGTCTCTTGCCTTTTCAAGGCCTTATCAAAATGAGTTAAAAAAGCAAATTTACATTTTTCTTTTATTATTATTGCTCCACTTTCTGATTGGACCAAACATAAATAAGCTATATTTTATCCAACCTACTTCACTTCTAAACTTGTACCATTCAAGCAACAGAAGACATTTGCTGAGATGTGTAAAATTTTAAACGTAACGCATGCTATCTGCAAACAGAGAGAGAATGAGATTGTTACGTGGTTGGCGTGGGTTGCGTCACAATAGCTTCAGCCAAGGAGGTCAAGAGAAGACCCGGACCTGCAATCTCAGTCCTCGCAATAGCAAGCAAAGAATTGCAGACTACCACTTCCGGCAGAAGCTCGAAGCAAAGTCTATTTAAGCATAGGTACACGCTCAGAGAGAGGTAGCGTCTGTTTCTGCGAACTGAAATCAGCCTTCCTGTACAGGCTTAAGGGCGTTTTCAAGAATTTTTCGGGCAGCCGGGGTGAGTGACAGGGGATCATTATCTGATTGACAGTCCCGAGCTATGTAGCAAGTTTACTATTGCGCATGCTCTCACCCTTGATTCGCTAAGAAATGCCCATGGAGGGGGCTGGGGAACAAAACCACATGTAGATTTTATTATAATGATGGTATAATGAGCTTGGGTTTACTGTAGGTTATACGCCTGTCTGGCCTGGCATGCGCAGCCTGGGGAAGTTCCCTGGTGTTACTGTGTCCCTCTTTCAGGATAAGTTGCCCACCCCACGACCATAATTTCTCCTGTTCTGGGCGGAGTCAGGGGAGGGTCCCCAGATGGTTGGGGTGTAACTCAACTACTCCCCCTTGTCTTTTCGCCACTGTCACTGCCTTGCTGCTAAGGTCTAACTACCTAACAAAATAAGGGTGTTATTGAATTTTGTGAATATGTCTAATATAGGTTAAAGACAGTTCTAAAAAATTCACATAACACTTGTTTATTGATTGATAATTATGAACATTTCATTTGTCTTATACTTACATATATAGTATTTGTGTTTGTATAAAAACATACAGAAGCACACGAGGATATGTACATTTTTATTATGGATCATTTAAAATGCAAACATTAAAAAGTCAAATCCATGGAATTCACATATGTCAAACATTGATATCAAAAGTAAATTGAAATCTTAGGAACATAGTGTTTTTGGAGTCCAATTTGTGATAAATGGCACATTTTTTTCTTTGCTTGTTTATTTATTATTTATTTTTTTATTTTAATCCAAGACAGTGATGCCTCTCACTACAGGGAGAATTGATTCCATGGTAGCACAGTCTTTAGAAAAGACTGGAGAGTCCAAGTTGAAATCTCATGCTTGCCCTGCAACTTTGGACCAATAAATGTAGTCTTGGGTCTCAGTATTTTCACCTATAAAACAGAGATTAAAAATATTCAACTCAAAACTGTTGAATGAACTAAATGAAATGATGCAAGTAAAACCAAAAATTTGAATCACAATAGAGGAAGCTCCCTCCTCTGCTAAATAACCCAAGCATTTAGGGAACCATAACTTGAAAAACTGTCCAAAACATGATGGAAAGGTCCAGGCCAAGGCAATTATGGTATCTTTGCATTTCAAGTCCATCTAGGGATGGCTTACCAAAATGAGGTTTAACCACGCCCTACTCTCCACCAAGAGTTGGTAATGAATTCTTGATCTCCATATATCTATGAGACCTGACATATTCAGAATGGATTAATGAAATGGCTGAAACCATAGATCACTTTTGGATTGCCTAGATTTCCCTGAACATTATTAAAGTACAATAAACATATGGAAAAATGCACAGGTTGATGAATTTTCACACACTGAGCACACTCATGTAACCAACACAAAGATCAGGGAACAAATACTGTGTGAACCCCAGAAGGCTCCATATGCTCCCTTCTGGTCACTACCCCTGATTCCCACCCTAAGGACAACCACTATCCTGGATTTTAATGACAGAGATTAATTTTGAGAACGTACTCAGTTTTTAAGCCACTTCTAAGTTGTTAAATCATTCAAGGTCTTATTCAACAAGTATTCATTCAGTGGCTCTTAAGGGCCCAAGACTTATACTGGCTATATGGTAGTGAATGAAATAAAACTTAGCCCCTGCCTTCCTGGAGCATATGATCTAGCAAGAGTTAGAAAATGATGAAATTTAAAAATCTAATCCAATATTATGCACTTGGTGAGCCCAAATCCACATTTATTTCCTAGGGAAGCATGCCTGCAACAAGTTCCCTGGACAAGCCGTTGACCAAGTTTCCCACAAAAGACTTTACATTAAGTTATCATCTCTTTAAATTCTATTCAGGATTCCATACTGAACTTAAAAGACTTCATGAACAAACGAGAAATAATTTTAATAAAATCATAAACATATTAAGAGAAGGGAGGGAAATTCATGACTAGGTCCCTTTACCCTAGCTCACGATATCCAGTTATGTTCTCTAGAGTACTAGCTCCATCAGAAGTTGATAACATTCTTCAATCAATATCTGTAGGTCATAAAATTTTTAAAACTGGTGGTTTGTATAAAAGTGTTTTATTTTTGAGAAATTTTGGCATTTCTCATAGCCTTAATATATTAACGTTATTTCTAATTATTCAAGGGCATGGGGATTATAATATGTATCACTTTTCAAACAAATTAAATCACAGAACAACTATTCTTCATGAATCTTACTAGTCTGCTAGGAGGAAGATAATGTAGCAATGATGGTTAAGACAGTGTTTGGTGTTTGACAATTCTGTATTCGAGTATATCATACAGGGCAAGAAACTCGACATCTCTTTTATTTATTTATTTTTTATCCTTATTGGAGTATAATTGCTTTACAATGGTGTGTTAGTTTCTGCTTTATAACAAGCTGAATCAGCTATACATATACATATATCCCCATATGTCCTCCCTCTTGCATCTCCCTCCCACCCTCCCTATCCCATCCCTCTAGGTGGTCACAAAGCGCCGAGCTGATCTCCCCATGAGACGTAGCTGCTTCCCACTAGCTATCTATTTTACATTTGGTTGTCACTGAGTTTTGAACCATAATATTTATACCTCATCAGCTTCCAAATGGTTCCATGATCTGTCAGCAGTGAGCAAGGCGGTGCAATGAGACATGCCAGGATATTTCCAAGTCATTTTTTAGGGAGGCTCCAGAAGGAGAAAGTTGAAGCCTGGGGGCATTTGAATCACTCTACCTTGAGTCGCACTTGTGAGGTCTTTAAAGTTCCTGATGTGTGTGTAGTGTGGCAAAAACAAAAAACAAAAAACAAAAAACTACCACTTTCTAACATCTGGTGGGAGAAGAGGAGTTACACGTAGATGGTTAACACCTTAGGAGGCAGAGGTGAGCTCTAAGCCTCTAAGGTTCTAGGTCTGCCCTCTAAGCTGATTGAAAAAGACCTTCTCCTCTAAGCCTCCTAGGTAATTGGAAAAATTACCTGCTATCTCCAGACTTTATTTCACACACCTATAAAGAGAAGACAGTGATTTCCTACTATAGTGTCATTCTAGTGAAGATTAAGAAGTACTAAACATGATTTTATAAGTACAAAAAATTATGTCAAGCACGCATTTTTTACAAAGCTATGAATAAATATTATTCGTTCTCCCCCGCAAAAATAATAATTGTACATCACTGGATGCTATATTCCATGCCATATTTCTATTACCATTTGTGGTGGCCATCAGAATGCACTCTGAAGGCTTTCAACTGCAAGGATGGTAATTAACTAGCAGCTGTGCCTTGGAACCATCACATTTGTGCAGAGGACACATCTCCCAGGATGGCTCCCAGCCAATGGCAGGATGACAGAGATACTAAGGCAGACCCATTCCTGGAAGACTTGGAACTCCTCTGACAGCAAATTTTGGCCCTAGGACTTCCCAATGGCTTTGCTAAACCTTTCTTAGATGGCTTGGCAGTCTGCAACACTTGTACCTCACCCTTGTTTCCTCTCTTCCTCATTCAAGGTCAGACCTGCATTGAGGTCTCCTGACTCTCCTTTTCCCATTTTCTCACTAAGGTATTTCCCCTAACAAAATCTTTGTATGCTTAATCTTATCTTATTGTCTGGTTCTCAAAGGACCTGAACTAACATTCCATTTAAGGACTATCGTTACATAGCAGAAACTGTTGTCAGCTCGTGCACCACTTGGCCCAGTGGAAGGCTATCTGCAGCTGCCATGGAACCTTTCCACAAGCACCTGCAACTTCCTGACCAAGCCTCCACTGCTCTGTGCTCAGGCAGCCTGGAAGAAGGCTGAGCATGGAGGAGAGGGACAGGTTCCCAGGCATGGTTCTCAACCAATGAGCGAGGAGAAATGGTGGATAAACCTTCTTTTCTTGCTCCTCCATGAGACCCTAAATCATGTTTTATAAGGTCACATAGAAGATTCCCAATGGCGCCACGCATTAAGTTCTCAATTTATCCACCCTTTTTTGGAAATCTTCCCTTCCCTGTCTTCACTCCCATATGATTTCTTCCTGGAATCATCTCCCAAATAAACTCCTTGTACCCAAATCCATGTTTTTGTTCTGCATTTGGGGAAACTCAAAATAAGGCACATCATCAAAATTGAGTGAGTTGCATTTTAAATTGTTTTATTTATTGAAGAATTCATGAATTCTAAGTCTATTGAGGCCAAGAAAGTCGAGCAAATGAGTGACTCCAGCCAGGTGGAAAAATACAGAGAGGGATGGAGATGTGATGAACTGCAGAGCACAGGCTTTGTGTAAAGAGGGCTGTAGCTACTTACTCTCAGCCCATTTGCTATGCAGAAATGTGGATCTATTGATAGAAAGCTAGGTGCTCTGATATTTACAGAGAGTCAATGAAGTCATCTAATATATATGGGTAAATTTCAAGATTTTTTTTTTTTTTTTTTTTTTTTTGCGGTACGCGGGCCTCTCACCGCTGGGGCCTCTCACCGCTGTGGCCTCTCCCGCTGCGGAAAACAGGCTCCGGACACGCAGGCTCAGCGGCCATGGCTCACGGGCCCAGCCACTCTGCGGCATGTGGGATCTTCGCGGACCGGGGCACGAACCCGTGTCCCCTGCATCGACAGGCGGACTCTCAACCACTGCACCACCAGGGAAGCCCCAAGACTTTTAAAAAGCTCTGTGGACCAAACAAATACATCTATCTCCTGCATACGGAAGTAGATCTGGAGTTTGTGATCAGTGATTAGAGATTCAGGACAAGGATCCTAGTGGGTTTAAAGATGTACAAATGCAAATAAATGCCACTCCTTTGATGCCATCCATTTGCAACAATAAACTCTTGATCTCCTGTTCTACTTTTTTTATACTCTTGAGAGAATTCTAGGGCTTGTGGCCTATCAAATCCAATAAGAAATCAGGTGAGTCAACATGGCACCAAGTGCCTTGTGCAGTCTGTACGTGAAGGAATCAAGAGACAAAAAGAGTTTTGTTCTTTTCTCTGAAGCATAAAGCTTCTGATGTTTTAAGAACAGAGGCAAGTTGAGGGAATTCTCATTCTTAAAGAAACTGTTGCTAACTTAAAGAGAAACTCTTGAAGACTAAATATTCTTATGATGACTTGAAATGCATCAAATTTTTCCTTGCTTTCAAGTTGTATTTGGTGTGTCTGTTTCATCTCTCTGTATTTTTGTCCAGTGGGTCCTTGCTAGTGGTAAATTATAGCACTTCTATTGTTACTTTAAATCTTTGATGCTACAAACTGTCCTCCACATCTTTCCTGCATCCAGTATTCCCTAGCCCTCTTTTCTTTAACTCCTGATCATCCTTCATAAGACTTAGCTTGAATATAACCATCTCAGTGAAATTTTCCTTCCCTGAACAGCTAGGCAGAGTTAAGAGCCCTAGGTGTTCAGAGACACTTCCGTAAATCTCTTTGACCATACTCCTATTGTATAATTATTTCTGTTTCCCTCTACACAAGAATCCTGTTACGGATCAGGCCACATGTACATTTTTATTCCAATGTCCAGCATAGAGCCTGGCATAAGTAAGTGATTAACACGTAGTTCACGAATGGGTGCCAGTTCCTGTCTTACCCTCCATTCCTGTTCCCACCTGTATCCTCCCCATTCTCTTCTGCTCTCATGCCAGCAGGGTTTATGATGAAAAACTAAAACTGGCATTCCAAGGCCTATTCCATAATACCCCATGGATCCTGGAATTTCTATCTCTATGTTCTTAATACCCTGAATGGAAACTTAAGGAGGAAGAAGATGGGAAAGCAAAAAAGATACAGAGGAGGCATTGACTAAGGCAAATTTGACAGTTCTAAGGATTTTACTCATAATTGGAGAAGAGGACAACATATCTCATTTCAGCCTCACAAAAACCCTTAGAGATAAGGAGGATAAACATTATGATCCCAGTTTAGAGAGTGCTAAAGAAAGAGGATGCTGAGGTATGGAGTGCGTGTATGACCTAGTATGAGCTATTCATCCCTTCCCCACTCTTACATATCTTCTGATTTAAAGACCAGGGGACCATTGTTTTCCTCAAGTCCCCTCTGAATGACCGACTTCATGCCTCCTCCTTGTTTCTTTTCCTCCTAGCTGTTGTCTCTGTTAGCCTGCTTCGCTAAAAATCAAATCCAGTGACAGTTCAGCCAGAATAAATGAGTAACCTGCTAAATAATGTTACACAGCTTCCTTTGTAAAGGAATTTGAGACTGGCTTGACATCCATCTCTCAAGCCTGGTTAGTGCTAATAAAATCAGGCCTCCCACAGTACAGGTGGATGGGCTGGCTGACCCTGCATCTCAAATGATTCATGGTAATTTGTGATTCCCTGTGATAATTAGCAGTCCTGTAGGAGGAAAAAGCTAAATAACTCCCTTCAAGTGATGGAGGCTGTCAAAAAAATAGGCCTTATATACCTGTATTTCTTTGTGCTCCTCTAAGAAAGCACCTGGAGCAGCTCATTTTGGAAGATGGTGTATAGTTCCAAAATGGCAAAGTGGGTCAGATAGAGGGAAGCTAGGGAGAAACTAAGAGATGCCTTCAATTCCACATCCCCCCTTGACTCTGTAAGTGGAAGCATCTACCTTTGTCCAAAAGCAGAGCTTAGGGCAAGAAATATAACCTTCACGTTGACCCTGCTTGCCTAGCTGGTCTGGGTGGGGAACAGTAAAAAGGTACGTAGGTAAGGATCTCTTTTTCTGAGAAGATGGAATAGACATAATTTTCCCTATTTCTCCCACGAATTACAAGCACAAATCTTGGGTATTATATATCTGATAAAAGTAGACAACTCCAAAAGATGGAGAGAATAAGACAGCTTGGCTAGGGATCTTGAGACCCAGAGAATTATACAGTACTGACTTCTCTAGGCTTTCTTTTTGTCTAATATATTCCAGACTTGGAACTAAAAAAGCTGACAATCCAGAAATGCCAGTAGGTAAAAATAATCCCAATAAAAGTCAGCCCTCATTATTTACAGGACCAGAAAAGGGGCAACCTGGGAAGACAGAAAACTTTAGACCATACCTCTCTACTTCATCCAAACACCACAGAGAACAATTGTGACCCCCACCCCAACCCAGCCCAGCAAAGATGGATTGGGTAGCCTAGACGTCCTCCTCTGTCAGTATGGTTTCAGAGAGGTCAGAGAAGAGAGCCAGGAAGTGCATCGCCCCCAGGTGATAAGTTCCCCATGAAGAGTCAGTAGAGACCATGGATTTCCACGTACATCTTGCAGCGTTGAAGCACGACACCCAGTCCCGGATGGGGTGGCATTACAGGAGGTCTAATGCAGAGTCAGGGCATTCACTACCGTCCAGTGATAATTAGATCTGCCTCCCGTGATGCCAGTGGAGGCCTCATAGGGAAGAGTGACAAGACATTCCTGCCTAATGCTAACGCTGACCCTAAAGGCAACCCTCCTTTTCCAACCAGAGAGGTATTAGTGGAGGCTTAGTGGAGAAGAAGAGCCCTCACTCAGGAATGAGTAAGCCCTTCACCTACTTTAGTGTCAGTGGGGGCAGAATTGGGCACCTGAACTTCAGCTCGCACTTGGCAGTAAGGGGGTGGCACACCCTCCCAACCCCATCCCACAGAGTGTCAGAGGAACCAGGCTAAAACAGAAGCTTAATATCCAAAGAGGCCAGCTTTTATTAAAGTAAATAGCAAGCATGATACCAAGAGCTAGTAAGATCTCAAACTGATTGAAAAAAAGACAATTAAGAGACACCAACCTCAAGACAATAGATGATGAAAGATACCAAAGGAAATCAGAAATGGAGAGGCGTACTGAATTCATGAATTAGAAAATGACAGAGTAAAGATGTGAATCCCTATAAATAGTACGAGTTTACAATAATTCCTATCAAAATCTCAGCAAACATTTTTGTATAGGTAAGCGTATTCCAAAATGTGTATGTAAAAGCAAAGGAACTAGAATAGCTAAAATAATTTTGAAAATGAAGATAAAATGGGAGGAATCTGTTTTCCTGGTTTTACCATTTACTATATACCTATGGTAATCGAGACTATGGAAGCAAATGGTCACAAAATGAACACCCATAGGCCACAAAAATAAAAAGTTAACCTTGATCCAAGTCTCATAGCTTATACAAAAACTTAACCAAAATGAATCACGTGCCTAGGGGTAAAACAGAAAACTACTTATAGAACAATGGAGGGAAAATAAATATTTTAATTGAATGTTTCGCCTTGCATTATAGGATTCCGTACACTTGTCCAAATGTAATAACTGTATGAAGAATAATTAATTCAAGTAACAAATATTATGCAACATAAAAAGAGAATAATTACGTTGCACTATGTTATAAAGCCTTGAGTAAAGATTTTGTTTAGAATTTAGGAATAAGTGGTTTGGACAATTCAAAATTCTCTTTTGGATTCTCCATAACAATAAATAGTTTAGGGCTTCCCTGGTGGCGCAGTGGTTGAGAATCTACCTGCCAATGCAGGGGACACGGGTTCGAGCCCTGGTCTGGGAAGATCCCACATGCCGCGGAGCAACTAGGCCCGTGAGCCACAACTACTGAGCCTGCGCATCTGGAGCCTGTGCTCCACAACAAGAGAGGCCGCGATAGTGAGAGGCCCGCGCACCACGATGAAGAGTGACCCCCGCTTGCCGCAACTAGAGAAAGCCCTTGCACAGAAATGAAGACCCAACACAGCCAAAAGTAAATTAATTAATTAATTTAAATAAATAAAGAGTTTAATCAACAGTAGGGTCTCTGCTCAGGCACGGAAACTGAGAATGACCAGTGTTTTTTATTTTTATTTTTAATTGTCAGTGGTCAGTAAATTAAAACAGAATGACATTTTTCTAAGTCTGAGGCAGGAGGCTTTAGTTAGACCTTAAGTGCTCATATGGATGTATTATCACTGATGTGTGGAAACTTGTTTCATTATTTTTAAGGATTGTCTGCTTGAAAAAAGAGAGTGAAGGAAATACATCCTTAAAAATACATCATGCATTTCCCCACTGTGTTCTATCCAATTTTCTCTCCCTTACCAGAAACAGATTCTTTTTCTTCGCTTTAAATTCATGCAGACTTTTAAAAAGGAGACATAGGAAAAAAGAGAAAATATTTGAAATTTTATCCTTCTCATTTTATACCTTAGAGAAGAGATATTTGGTAGAAATATAATGCAAACCACAAATATACACCACATATGTAATTTTAAATTTTCTAGTAGCTATTTTGTTTTTTGCAGTACGTGGGCCTCTCACTGTTCTGGCCTCTCCCGTTGCTGAGCACAGGCTCCGGACGTGCAGGCTCAGCGGCCATGGCTCACGAGCCTAGCCGCTCCGCGGCATGTGGGATCTTCCCGGACCGGGGCACGAACCCGTGTCCCCTGCATCGGCAGGCTAACTCTCAACCACTGTGCCACCAGGGAAGCCCTCTAGTAGCTATGTTTTTATAAAAAGGAAATAGATTATATTAACAGTTTATTGTATTTAATCTAATATATTTAAAGTATTATCATTTCAACAGGTATTCAACATAAACATGTTAGTGAGATAATTTACATTCTTTTCTTGTACTGTCTTCGAAATCTGGTGTGTATTTTACACTTTCAGTGCATTCAATTCAGACTAGCCACCTTTCAAGTGCTCAATAGCCACTGCTTAGTGGCTCCCAGGTTGAACGGTGAGGCTCAGAGAATAATAAGTAAATGTTTTCTTTATTCTAAAAGATTTCATGTATGATTACAGCCACAGTGTTTCCTTGGTGTGCCCACAATCTTCATATATTCATGTTGTTCTATTAATCTATAGAGTAGACTTTTTAAGAGTGATACACAATTGAATATTTAAGGTTAGCTTATTTCTTCTTCAGGTCCTTATTTCCTTTTGTGAACGAAAAATTGCCTTTAATTGTGTGCAAATTCAAGAACAAACTGCAACATGTGGCAATAGTTCTACAGCAGTAATATAATAGGTCACATTCAACAAGAAGGAAAATCTATGCTCTTGAATTTTTTTTTTTTTTTTTTTTAGTTCTCCTGAAAGACATATGAAAGTAGGAGGCAAGGTTTGTAACTAAAGTAAGAAGTCTTGAATTACCATTCTATTCTAAAACAGAAATACACTGCTATAACTATTACTTTTCAGTAGGAATTCCAGGGCAATGGAATTGTGTGTTGGAGGTCCCCAAAGGTCCAGAAAATGTGGTTATTTTGTCTATGCAAATGACAAACAGATCTAATGGCTAGATAGAACACCATATTGAAATTGCTGTTCTTTCTTTGAGGTTTTTTTTTTTTTTTATTACTTTGCCTTCATTCTCGTTATTTCTTGATGTACTGCAGTGATAGACACAGAATCCAAGTACTTCCTCCTATCTCCATGGCCACTACCCTCTTCTGTGCCTCCATCATTTCCTGTCTGGATTATTAAAATAGCCCCTGGTACCCTCGCCTCCTTCCACCTGTGCCCCAATACAGTCTATTCCAAACACAGCAACCAGAAGAAATATGCCCAATTGCGTAATTACTCTAAGAAAACTTGGCAATGCTTTCAGTTTCTCTTAAACCCAAGAATGTCCCGCTGAGCCATGCAGACCCTGGCCCCCTTGGTCTCCCAGACTCCAGATCCTATGCTACTTCCCAGTGCTAACTGCACACCAGACACCCTGGCCTCACTGATGTTTTTGGAACAAACTGGCAAACTCCATTCATGGGTTCCTTACACTGGTTATTCACTTTGCCTAGAAAGCTCTTTCCCACATGTCTACATGGTTTCTTTCTCACCTACCTCAACTCTCTGCTCACTTTCACTTTTTCAATGACGTCAACCCTGACCACCACATCTTTTTTTTAAACGTATTTATTGGAGTATAATTGCTTTACAGTGTTGTGTTAGTTGCTGCTGTATAACAAAGTGAATCAGCTATACGTATACATAGATTCCCATCTCTCCTCCTTCTTGCGTCTCCCTCCCACCCTCCCTATCCCACCTCTCTAGTGACCACCACATTTTAATTTGCAACCCAACTGTATCTCTCCCCTTGGTTTTCCAAATCTCCCTTTCTTCTCCCCTTCTCTCTCAACACTTATCATTTTCTAATACACTACATCATTTATAATTTTCTTATTGATAATGTCAATTTTATTTTCTGCTGTAGGACATTAGAATGGACACTCCACCAGGGTACGGATCTTTGTTTTTTCTTAGTATTGCCTCTGAGTTAACAAATGAGTTTTGATATTTATGCTTCTATATGGTAGAAATATTAAATTTTAGCCTTTATCCTTCACATTTTCTTTTTCTCTACCCTGCTTTATATTTATCCTTTATCATGTATATATCACTTATAACCATCTCTATCAGGCTGTGTATTTTAGTTAGCCATTTTGTTTAATGTCCCTCACTCCTCCTTGAATATGTATTACCTGTGAGCAGGGTATTTGTCTGTTTTGTTCACAGTTGTATCCCCGTACCTAACAGAATGCCTAAGTGTCATGGCAGATATTCAATCTATACTCGTTGAATATATGAATGAATTGGAGGCCAGCAATTTTACACTTGAATGAGGTATCTAGTGCATTTGGACTGTGGATTAACATCAAGAGAATTTGACTTCTCTGAGAAATCCAGAAGATTTGCAGTTCTTCACGGTCTAGTCTACTTCATTCACTATGTTTTTGCACACGAGTGATATTTGGCCTTTCATCATAACTCTGCATACACAAACTTAGCAATGAACGGTAAGAAAAAAATAACCGAATTTGGCATCCTTGATGAACAAACTGAAGATGTTTTCATTCAGGTACACTTCACCAGGCAACATGAAGCCAGAGTCACTTCATTATCTTGTTAAGAGAGTCTATAAAATAGAAAACATCAAAATAGGGTAAAGTAAGGATTAGCAAAGGAGAAAGTAATCACATATATACAGAAAGAATTCTTTTCTTAAAGCATCCTTGGATTTTGGCTTATCAACACTAACTGTATTATCCAGTTCGTTAGGTAACAATTACTGTTCCCATGTATGTGAAACCAGTGCTTTTCAGCAAGGTGTGAGGTTTCAGCAACACTGGCTAGTGAGGAAAAACAGTCTACTCCAGCTTGTACATACTTAGAGGACACTGTTTTAGAGAAATAGCAGATCTGAATAAGGAAACTTAAAACCAGTGTGTGAAGTCTCTCCTTTGGGACTTCTGCTCCAAGATAGATATTTTGGATTTTCCATTTTTATTTGAAACTGGAAAACTCCTTCCTATACATTACAAATTGGCTGGGAGCATATGACTATACATGTTTGACTGCCTTATTTTAGATGTCAGCAGCCACCCACTGTATGTTGAATAAATAATTAGCCAGAAGAGATTAAGAGGATGAGGGTTTGCTGTAAACCTCCGGATGCTTTCAAAATTAAATATGTATAAAGTTTAATTTGTAACTAAATATGTCACTTTTAAAACACTCTCAAAAATAAATTTCCTTAAATCAACTATAAAACTACCCAAGAAATTTCCATTTTCTCCACAATGAAGTCCTGCATGCCAAAACTGTATTTAGACACAAGTTGTAAGGTAAAGCCAATTATCAGATTAACGTATGTAAACATTTTCAAAATCTTACTTTTAAATTAAAAAACATGATCGGTGAAAAAATAATAAGTGCTTTGGCTTGAATGTTTAGCTCATTACTGTTTTTCCAGTTCACATTCTGTGTGGACCCAAAGATGAAGTAATAGAGTAATAGATGGGGAATTTGATGTTTTGTGAGTCAAGGACTTCAATAGGGTAAGTCAGGTGGCCAGAGTGCCTTTCTGGAAATGAAGATAAGGCAATGCCGATATAAAGATCGATTTATTTTCTCATCAGATGGTATTATCCATTGTGTGCTTCAAATATATGGATTCCAAATTCGTGTAGTAAGTCTAGGTACAATATAAAGATGAGAGACAATATCAGCAGATTCTGTGTCTCATCCATGACCTGGCCATGGCCCATGATTTAGAGACAGTATAGCAATCTTGCAGAAGTAAGCCATGCAAAATAGAGATCTAAAAAGTATAAATTAAACAATAACCCCTCAAAAAATGTAGATACTACAGGTAGGAAGAATGATTACTAGTGTATGAATTAATAGAACAGATGATCAGAACCCACTTTGGTTGTGATATCTCATCATTTGTTTGCTTTTGCCTAAGTTAGTCATTAAATCATTAGGGCTCATCACTAAAAGAAAATGTGATCACATGAAAAAAAAAAAAGTTTAAATTTCACACATCTTGGATTTCATAGCAGGAGCCTACACTCGGGACATAAACCGCCGATATCAGAGTATACACTAACTTCCTAACCATTTGTTTAAACTTTTCTGTCTATTAAACCTTGTTGTAGTGATTGGATTTTTGTTTGTTTTGTTTTCACAGAGAATTATACTCAGAAATCTATAAACTAAAGATAATTCCCAAACATTTTTCTTTCTTTGTTTATTTAACAGCATCACAGGAAATTAATAAGCACCAGAATCACATATATTTAGCCCTTGTGTATTATTTCTCATTTTTTCTTTTAAAAAATAGTTGAAAAAGTCAGTTTTTCTATCTACATTTACCATTGATTTTTTTCTCTTTAGTTTTCTAATAAAAAGCCATTTTATGATAAAAGTCATTATCATGATGATGCTCATAATTAGTAGGAGAGCAGAAACTTATATTCTACAAATTACATAAAAAATATAAGGTACCCTGGTGTCTTTCACAAAGACTTCCAAGAAGAACTTGGAGGAAGAGCTTACTGCTTTCAGCTTTAAGTATCCTGGAATATATTACATCTTTATTTTAGGGTAGAGGCTCTAACCACAGTAGGCCTACAATTAAATATTCAGTGGCTGTTTATCCATTTTATGGATTATTCAAGTTCTTTGCTTCTCTTTCATTAGTTCAAGGCTGGTTAGTTCTTCTTTCTTGCAAGAGTTGGGGACAGAATGAGGGACCAGAGCTCAGAGTAGCCTTGGATGCATTTTGGTGTAGGAGTTAGTTATACCTGTTAGCCAAGTGGAAGTTTGAAGTGATTTAGAGACAAGGTCAGTCATACACGAAGGTATTTAGGCAGCTATTTATATAGAGTGAATTAAAGGAACCATGCCCCAAATCATTTCAGTGAGCCAATGTATTCCTTTTCCGTTGCTGCCTTGAAAAATCATCATAAACATGGTGACAACACAAATTTATTGGAGTTCTGAAAGTCAGAAGTGGCATGGTCTCACTGAGCTAAAATCAAGATGTAAGCAGGTCTGCATTTCTTTCTGGATCTTGTAGGGGTGAGTCCATTTCCTTGCCTTTTCCAGTTACTAGATACCACCCACATCCCTTGGCTCTTGGCCTCCTTCCTGCGTCTTCACACAATGAAGCATCTCTCTGACTGTTCTTCATCTTTATATCTTGTTTTGACCACAACCCGGAGAGGTTCTTCATCTTGAAACACTCACGTGTTAAAATTGGCCCACCCAAGTAATCTAGAATAATCTCTCGATCTCAAGATCTATACCCCAAATTACATTTTTTTTGCCATGTAAAAAAAGCATATTCATAGATTTCAGGTGGTTAGGGCACTGATGTCTTTGAAGGGTCTTTATTCTGCCTACCACACTCAGTGAATATCAAACTTTCATATTGCTCCTCTTGTTCTAGGTAAAACAATAATTAATGCTACCAAAATACCTAAGTAACCCATGAGTAATAATGTAATAAGGAAGAATAAACCTGATTCCTTATTGGATATTTCTTTTACTTTAACCTTTGTATTCTATTGCTTTTGCTACAAGTTAATCACTAAAGGGATGTTGCCTATAGCTTAAAGTATACAAAATGACCCATCTCCCAGAGCTAAAATACCTTTGTTTAGCTCACAGGAAACATTCTTACCAGGCCCACCTGTGAATGACTGCAGGAAAGAACTTAACACATCCCTTTCAGGGTCTGGCTGGAACCAGGAAATATTTGCAACACTTTACCACCTTTTTACTTTCCCTCCTCACCTCCCACTCTTTGTTCTGTAAAAGAAACTGGCACCGAAACCCCGGGCAAGATGGTTCTTTGGGACAGTAGTCCACCATCTTCTCGGTCTGCTGGCTTCTAGAGTAAAGTCACTGTTCCTTGCCCCAGCACCTTGTCTCTTGATTTACTGGCCCATCCTTCAATTGCAGTGAGCAGTATGAGCTTGGACTAGGAAACAATAACTCCAGTGTACTGAGTGCTTTTTATTTCTCAGGTACAAATATTATCACGTAATTCTTACAATGGACCCTTGAAGTAGGCATTATTTTTATTACCATTTTACAGATGAGGAGAGCGAGCGTCAAGGCTTGGGTCAAGTCTTACAGCTTTGACCAAGCTCAGTGGCAAAGCCAAGGTCCCATTCCAAGGTCTCCTGGCTCCAGATTCCATACCCCGATTTTCAAAATTTGTTTTACACTGCTTTGCTTTTAAAAAAGACCCATCTTCCCTGACCAAAAGAAATCTGAAGAGGATTTTCACTCTCACAGAAAAAGGCAAAAAGCCAAAATAGCATTCAGAGTTTGTTTTGCAGCAGCTGTTAGAGAGGCATTGCCCCCACCCCACCACTGCAACAGTGAGAGCCATGCTGCCTCCTGGCTCCTCCCAGGAACTACATTCAACATCTCAGCATGAAGTCACCACAGCTTTGAACTGTATCTGTGAGTATCTGTGCTTTATCTCGATTTATTTTGTGCATTCGTTAGCAAGATGTGTCCTAAGGTAATTGCTTCTTTGCTTTATGCCATTTCCGCTTACGAAAGGCTTCATAGGGTTGCTTCTACATTGAGATAGCTGGGAAAACCGGTACTTTATTCTCAGCATTTTATACCTTGACTGAAAGAATTTTACTAAATGAAGGCCACGACAGAATGATGTGGCCTAAAGTAGTGGTTCTCAAACTTTAGTGTGTATCAGAACCACCTGGGAGGGCTTGACAAAATGCACTGATGGGCTCCACCCCAAGAGTTTCTGATTCAGCAGGTGGGGTGGGGCCTAGGAATCTGCATTTCTCTGAGTGCCCAGGTGATGCTGATACTTCTGGACTATACTTTGAGAACACCTGGCCTTGAGAATGGAAAGCCTGAGTCAGCTTGAGAATCTGCTCCAAATGTTTTTGGCAGAAAGTGAACTTGAAGAAAAGAGCTAAAAAAAAAAAAAAGTTACTGAGTATTATAGAGGAGTAGAGGGGGTTGGAAAGAGAAACTAATAAGCTAGTCTAACCAGCCTAACCCCTATTAAGTAAAACAACTTGGCCAGGGCCATTTGTTCAGGTAGTGACAGAGCTGGGACTAAAACCCAAGCCTGGGTAGGTATAAAAAAAAAAAAACTGTTGAGAACAAACATCACTTATTTTTAGCCTTTCCTGCATTTGACGGCATAAGTAGATTTAATTACCTACACTGTCTCCATTCTCATGTCAGTAGATAAATGGAAGGCTGGCACCCTAGGTCTGTTTGACCAATTGCTTTGAAAAACATTCTGGAACACTTGGAGTATAAATGAAGAGTAAAATCTGGTTTTATTCCCATCATTTTATTAATTTAGGCTGTGCGTAATTTAGGCTGTACGCTATTAGGACATTGAGAGCGTTTTGCTAATTTTCTTTTTCCCCCAAAGAACGTCATTTTGGAATAAGGTCTTGATGTGCTGTTTCTCATGTTTCTCTCTAAGTTCCCTGGCAAGGCCCGTGCTAACAACCCGGTTCCGCTGAGAATCTGGCTGGCACTAGAACAACCCCGAGAGAGACAGAAGGACCTGCTCTTCATCATCTTTTCAGAAAGAATTTCAACTCTCTGGAGCTTGGCGGGAAGTCACGTCTTTGCTTCATCCTTTTCTAACATTGGCGTTCCTTGTGAAAGCCTATTTATTGAGGTTTCTGAAATGCCTTCTCTGACACCGAGTATGGTCATCATCTGACCATAAGATAATCAAAAGAACCTGGGAAACATTTGGAGTGAAATGTATGGCATGCCTTAGAATTAAGGCGAAAGGGGACAGTGAGATGAGGCAGATGTAAGAGCTATAGATTATGCACTGCATTTCTCAATGTCAGTGATGTTGAAATATGTAGCTGAAAGCAAATGTAGATCAGCAAAGTCCTGGAATAGAAATCACACTCTATTTCCTGGATGATCCATTTAAAGAGACTATTTATTGCATACTTAGTTTCAAGATCACATGCCCATAATTGTTCTTACATAAATATATTTTACTGGACCTAAAATTAGCCTGACATCCCCTCCAAAAAGGCAGGGAAGGAGAGTTCATCTCCTGAGTATGCAATGTCAAGTTTCAAACATGCAAGATTATTGGAGTAACAATTGATGTCTCTAACGTGAAGTCACCAAGGATGATATTTGGTCCTCGACGGTCGATCTGAGTCAGAGATTAAGTGGAACACAAATCTCCAGGACAAAGCTTCACTGGAAAGGATAAATGTGTTAGAGATGTCTTTCAACCACATGGAGTTAAGTACAGCATCTTTGGCTCAACCACTGGAAGTCTGCCGTTTTGGTTCTCCGACTGAAATATTCGTAGGAGTTCTCTGGGCTCTGTCTGTGGTGGTATGTGTGGGATATACCCAGGGTTCAACATTACTCTGTGGCCTTGAGTAAGAATTTGAGCCAGTTCATAGCTCCTTGATTTGAAGGCAAATCTACTCAGAGAGAGTAGTCAGGAATTATTCCATCAGATGCAGGTGTTCCCTAGACTAGTGTTTGAAAGGTTGCACATTTTCAGCCTATCAAGCCCTCACTAAGGAATCAGATCACCTCTTCTTGGTAACATTCAAATGTGCTCTTCACTGGCTTGACTAGTTCTACCTTTTTTCCTTTGCCAGTCATGTCTCCTTCCATCCGAGAATAGTTCCAGCAATCTACTTAGGTTATTTTTATTGAAAGGCTTTGCAAACGTTGTATCCCATCTTCTGGCCCTCCCCCGCTTTAAGGTAATTTCTCTCCCCCTTCATGTTTCTACAGCTTATCATTGCAAACAGTAGCATATTCAAATGGCCGCTGCTGCTCTTTACTTTCGTAAACAAGCAATGGGTATAGCAAACATAGATTTTGCATTCCACCTGAACGCTTCTCTCTGAGGATCTGTAGCACTTTAGTTTTTAAATTGTTTTCAATTACTTTTTTTTAAATTAATTTTTATTAGAGTATAGTTGCTTTACAATGTTGTGTTAGTTTCTACTGTACAGCAAAATTAATCAGCCATACATATACATATGTCCCCTTCCTTTTGGATTTCCTTCCCACTCAGCTCACCATAGTGCATTGAGTTGAGTTCCCTGTGCTATACAGTATATTGTCTTTAGTTATCTATTTTATACATAGTATCAATAGTGTATATGTGTCAATCGAGTCTCCCAATTCCACCCCCCTTTGCCCTTGGTATCCATACATTTGTTCTCTACGTCTGTGTCTCTATTTCTGCCTTGCAAATAGGATCATCTATATCATTTTTCTAGATTCCACATATATGCGTTAATATATGATATTTGTTTTTCTCTTTCTGACTTACTTCACTCTGTATGACAGTCTCTGGGCTCATCCATGTCTCTACAAATGACCCAATTTCATTCCTTTTTATGGCTGAGTAACATTCCATTGTATATATGTGCCACATCTTCTTTTTCCATTCCTCTGTTGATGGACATTTAGGTTGCTTCCATGTAAATAGTGGTGCTATGAACATTGGGCTGCATGTACCTTTTTGAATTATGGTTTTCTCTGGCACTTTAAAACTCCATTCTGACCTGAGAAAACCCATATTATGGAGAAGACCTAAAAATAAGAATTACCTAGGTAAAAATAAATTTAAACTAAAATTCATTTTTATTAAGTATGGTTTCCAGAGAGAAATTCATAGAGTACTAAAGAAAATAACTCCATCACTGTGGTGCTTCACTGAGGTCACAGAAATCATATTCTCTATAAGTTTTGCTAAGATATCCTGAGGTTGGCAGAGGGGTACTATTATTATTATTTTATTGTTTTTTGCATTTTTCTATTTCAATGCATTTAACAGAATCTGAGTAATCATTTAAGTTTTCGGTGTATAGTTAACATTTGTA
This sequence comes from Phocoena phocoena, assembly GCF_963924675.1. Classification (NCBI taxonomy): domain Eukaryota; kingdom Metazoa; phylum Chordata; class Mammalia; order Artiodactyla; family Phocoenidae; genus Phocoena; species Phocoena phocoena. The sequence goes on along the minus strand of NC_089222.1, from coordinate 7,215,489 downwards.
CAGAACTTTGGAATTCCCAAAGAATTTTTGGGTACACTATCAAATGTATTCTCCAAAATAATACCAATGACTTGGTATTATTCTTCCCCACTTTTAAAATGAGGAATCTCAACTACAAGGAGTGATGTGGCTTGCTAAGGATCAGACAATTGGTAACAGTGTTGCCCTAAATCCAGCGCCCTTTTCACTACACCATCGGTTCCAAATCCTGCCTCCAGAATGTCCTATTACAGGCACATGGGGAATTGTGAAAATAAATGTCAATGCCCAGGCCCTAACTCAGAAAAATTAACTCAGAATATCTAAATGTAGGGTCCAGGAATCAGTATCTTTTAGAAATTCCCTGGGAGATTCTGATGTATAGCCAAGGGTGGGATCCACGGCACCAGTCTAAAAGGCTGCCTTTATCATAGCTAACATTTGAGCATAGATTATTTAGTTAACTCAGTATCTTATAACATAAGTAGGCAGGCTAAAAGCAAAACAGTTGGCATGACATTTTTTATCTTCCATTCTCCTTCAGCAGGTTTTTTTAGGGTTTGTCTTTAGCAGTGAAGATATGATGAAAACATATGCTTAATACTAATAACTAATAGACCCCTTGGAACAGCAGGAACAGCATACAAAGCAAGCAAAGAGAAAGTTCTAGCTAGTGGCCTCTGTTGAGTGTTCCAGTGTCACTATTCCCAAGTGTAGCAACCCCTCTTCTCGTGGAATCAATCAACTGCAGTAGCCTTTGGCATGTACTCAAGAAAGAGGTGAAGTGACCAGTGAAGATATAGTCCCTGACCAAATCTAACCAATTACTTTCTTTTCCTAGGTCAGTTGCTACTGAAAATACAGTGACCTGTATTTTATTGTTCTTTCTAAATGAAATGCTCTTAGTGAAGCAGAAAGAACCGTTTGCAAATATCAAGTCTATGCATTTACTCTGTCCTCACACCTCTCACCAGAGAAAGAAGACTCAGCCTTCTTCTTTCTCTGAGACTGAGTGTAGCGGCTTACCTCCTAAAATAAAATAGAAGAGGGAATGATCTGATATTGACCTGTTTAGCGTGACACTAGATTAGAATACGAGATGTGGGAAAATAGAGGATTCACTAAATTCCACAATCCCTTCTTTAGCTGATGGAGAGCTATATTTGGTAGGTGGAGTAACAAAAAGTTTTTCATAAAGGTGACTCAGGCGGGAAGAGAAAATCTGAGGAAGATCCCTTCTGGTTGCTGAGAATGGAGAGAGGGCAGACAAAAATGCTAACAGCAGGAAGGCCTCAGATGAAATCGACTATATATCCCTGCTCCAGGGCTTTGATAGATTGTGACAGAGTGAAGAGCACTTCAAGTACTCTTGCCCTCAATGGGGCTTTTGAACGAGAACACTGTGTATTTATTCGACTACTCATTCAGCAATATTTGTTGAGTGCCTACTCTGTGCTGATGACTGTTCTAAGTGACAGAGATAAAGCAGCAAACAAAACAAACAGGAACATCTTTTCATGTGCTTTTTGGCCATCTGTTTGTCTTCTTTGGAGAAATGTCCATTTTGATCTTCTGCCCGTTTTTGAATGGATAAAGAAGATGTGGTACTTATGTACAAGGGAATATTACTCAGCCATAAGAAAGAATGAGCTAGTGCCATTTGCAGGAACATGGATGGACCTAGAGATTGTCATACTAAGTGAAGTAGGTCAGACAGAGAAAGACAATTATCATACGATATCACTCATATGTGGAATCTAATTTTTTAAAAGTGATATACATGAACTTATTTACAAAACAGAAACAGACTCACAGATTTCAAAAACAGACTTATGATTATCAAAGGGGAAATGTGTCGGGGGAGGGATCAATTGGGAGCTTGGGTTTAGCATACACACATTGCTGTGGATAGAGTGGATGACCAATAAGCACCTACTGTATAGCACAGGGAATGCTACTCATTATTCTGTAGCAACCTAAGTGGGAAAAGAATCTGAAAAAGGATGAATATGTGTGTAACTGAATCACTTTGCTGTACACCTGAAACTAACGCACCATTGTAAATCAAATATACTCCAATAAAATTTTTAAAAAAATAACAGGGATCCCTGCAACGTGGAGGCCCTCAGATTTTGGTGAGGCAGGACTACCTTGCACTCTTCACCCTCATTCAGTCCCCATGCAGCACTGGTGATGGAAGAGAGGAGCTTTTGCTAGAGGGTTGACTTAAATCCGAAAGAAAGATGTATCTGCTGAACCACCCAAACAGAGACTGAGTTATTCAGAGTCTAAACATTAAATTGGTCTGAGATTACTGAACCAAACTGATGGAGAAGTTTTGGTCCTCTTCTCCTAGAGGCAGACAGTGTTCTGGCATATCACATCAATTAGTTCCAAGAAAACAAACAAACAAAGCTATATTTCCTAGCGCATGCATTAGCAATTTTGCAACTGTCCTCTATTAGGGAGCAAGGGGATGTAGTAGGACAACAGGACACCTGGGAATAGGGAATACCTGGGATAGAGTGTTGTCATGGATTATTGTCAACACTGATATACCTTGGAAGCCTCAGAGAGACAGGATCGTCAAGAAATAGATGGTCTGAAGAAATAATATACTACTGTTGTTTATTTGTGCTGATAACATTTTCTAAAACCTTTTAAACCAAGAACTGGAACTGTGCCTTAGTTACAAAGATCGACTTCCTAGGAGAAAGAGCAGGATAGGTAAGCTGCTTTGGTCCTTGAAATTAGATAATGCCATGCTTGGAGGAATTTGTGTAAATTTATGTGTATTCTAAGTCATTGAAACAGCTGCCATAGATTTCAGAAATACTCTCATGATTATGTGGAACCCTCTTATGTAATATGGAAACAGAATATTTATGTCCTCTGCCCAAGTATCACCAGGTAACATCTCAGTTTTCACCCTTTGTTAGAACTCCAATCAGTGTTTGACATCGTCTTACTTATTTTTACTATCACTAGATCACCATCTTATTTGTCTATGGTGTCTCTAAACACACCGTTAACAGTCTATGAGCAAGGCGTTATACAGGGCCTCATCTAAAGATCTAAGAGCTTTGGCCAAATACAGTTTCTTCTAAAAAGCTCCCAGCACGGCAAGAAGACTGTTTTTAGACTTTCTTTTTCTTCATTTAGAATCAGTTACATATCTACAGTGCTTCGTGTGTTTCCTAGGTATAGATGTACGCAGTGAGATCCTCAGTGGCATCTAACCATGGCTACTTAATTGTCTGCTTATATATTCATGAAAGAGCCTGAAGTGTGAGGCAATGGGTAGAATGAATACAATTCAATGGTAATGATGATGAAAGTAAGCAATTCTCCTCCAAGGAAAGATCATCTTTCCCTGGTTCATTAATTAGTTGAAGACCTTAGATCAGGATAAAATGCCTTTAGCTGGTAATTAGCATGCAAATAAGCACTGGCCCACAGGCCCAGCATTTAAAAGAAATGAGGCTGGGCTTAAAAGGAATGCTGGAAGCAAGCCTATTTCAATAAAAATCAAAACTAATTCCCAAAGCACTGGTAGAATTTGCTTTATGGTGTTTTTTTTAATCCTCTGAACCCCACCTTGAGAGTTGACTCTATTATTAAGATTCACCATTGAGGCCACTGAAATAAATTCTTTAAGAAATAGCTGTTAGAAGAGAACATCTTGCTTCTGGGGAACACCTGTGGCTTTTCCATTAGGAAGTTTATGAAACATATCTGGTGCACAAAGCTAGGGCTTTATACGACAATACATTTTGCAAAGTCTGGAAAGTCACTGAAGGGATTATTAAATTTGGAGCCCCTAAATCAGCTCCCCATCTCAAAACTAACAATCACCTTTGTATTTTTCAGGGCAGGCTAGACTATGAGACAGCAAGAAATTAATCCCAGAATTTCAGTGCCTGAACATAAGCAGAGTCAATTTCTCACTCAGGCTCCATTTCCAATGCAGACAAGCAAGGACCCCTTCTTCTCCTTGTCCCGCAGGGACCTGGGCTGTTGGAGGCTCTGACAGTTTATAGCTGCACCGTCTAGAACCCATGCCACTGGCTCTTGAATACTTTGCCCTGGAAGTGAAACTTGTTAATTCTGCTTTGAGCCCATTGGCCAGCGTGAGGCCTCTGGCCCTATCTAACTGGAAAGGGGCTGAGAAATATGGCAGGGCACACAGTGAACATTACTGTATGATTGTACCAAACCTTCATATCCCGCTCTGTTGCAACAAATTCGGTCAAGCCTAGGGTCACCAAAATGATTTTTCGGGAAGGGAGGTAGTGCACTGACCACTTACTTTCATGTGGTATTTAGGATGGAGTCATCTTTGAACTCTACCAAAGTGCTCCTAGTTTTAAATTTTTTAAATTGTGTATTTGGACTACTATTTCTCAATATTTTGTTGCATTATCTTTCCCCCCTCCAAGGAGGTTTTTTTAGATATTGGTTTTTCTAAACGGCCCCCTTATGAAATATTAATACTACAGATATACTAGATATGCTTATGTGCCATGTGTATACCTGAGCTTTACACATAAAATGTTAAGGTTTTTTGTCCCCTAAGAGCCAATTTTCACCCTCTTGGAGGTGATATCATACCCCCACCCCTTGAGAATGTATAAGCAGAATAAGGAGGAAATATGACCTGTATTCTAGAATTTATGTACCTGATTTCATGTACTTTGAATAGTTCTGCCATAGCTAGAGCTATCTTTTTTCCCCATGAGCCATAAGGAATCATGGGTCTCCATCCATTTTCCATATTTCTCCATCTATACTATGAAGACAGCATAGCTAGCGATTCAGAGCAAAGGCTTTAGAATCAAATAACACACTTTCAAATCCTACCCCCCTCACTAGGGGAAATCTTTGATCTTACACAAGTTATTTAGACCCTCTAGACCTCAGTGTTGTTTGTTTGTTTGTTTGAATCTATAAATGGACCCTAGCAGAAACCATGTTATAGCATTATTTGGATGATGGATGTCAGTGTTTTTGCATATTGCCTATGACATAGTTCTTGGTAAATATTTTATCATTGTTTCTGTTGATGCTCTTATGCTTATCCAAATCCCAGAATTTCTGGGAAGGCAGAAAGCTGAAGCTAAAATTTCTCTGTCATGTGCTTTCATCTTTTGCCACCATAGGCCTTAATCCTTGTTTTCTGGCTGGTATTGCCGCTTTCAGAGCTTCAGACCCAGGGTCACCTAGGGCTGTCAGGATTAGGTTCTGAGCAAGGAACCACAGAAATCCCTTTTTAGTTTGGGAAGAGCCCAAATTTGTGGTCAAATGTTCTTTATATTGTGGGCCCAAATGTTTTCAAGGTATTAAGACTGAAGTTTAGAACACTAACAAAGATTTTTTTTCTTTCTTTCGGTACGCGGGCCTCTCACTGTTGTGGCCTCTCCCATTGCGGAGCACAGGCTCTGGACGCGCAGGCTCAGTGGCCATGGCTCACGGGCCCAGCCGCTCCGCGGCATGTGGGATCTTCCCGGACCGGGGCACGAACCCGTGTCCCCCGCATCGGCAGGCGGACTCTCAACCACTGCGCCACCAGGGAAGCCCACTAACACAGATTTTGAAGTAACTGCCTCCCAGAAGTAATAGCTGAGGAAGAAAAGAGTTATGATGTCTGCTTCTGCTGTGTTTCTCTAAATCTGTGTGCAAGACCCATCTGTGAAGCCGAGTAGAGAGAACACTAACTGGGCTTGGAGTTCAAAGTTCTGAGTTCAAATCTTAGAAGCATAGTTTACTACAGGGCAACTTGGGCAAATCACTTAATCCCATCAAGCTTTGGTTTCCTCATCTATAAAATGGGACTTATAATGTCTATCTCATTAAAGGATTTTGCTGGGCTCAGATGAGTTAGTATTGATGTTTTGATGAGAAAATAGGAAGAGACTAAGGCTCTGTGTAAATATAACAATTATTATTATTTCTACCTACTTTCACGCATACTTTGGTCCTCGAATTTTTCTAATTACTCTGGGAAAGGAGGGATGATTTTCCAATTACAAATGTTTCTTCTATCAATCCCATATCATGACCCCATTCAATTAGAAAAAGGTAGTGCAATTGAATTGTAATATGAATACTGTAGCTCAAAGGCATGATGTTAATTTTTAAAATATCTGAGAGCCCCCCAAAAGCACTAAATCTGCCATTTTCTCCCTAATGTCTGCCAAATATATTCAGGACCAAACGGCTTTGAATGGCAGAAATGCACATCTGCATTCTCTTTTCCTTTCCTTCTTAGTTCATGGAGTGAAAATCTGTTAAAAAGATGCTCTTATAATTACCGAAATATAGTAACCTATCTCTGTACCTTGAACTATTTCTAACTGTCTCGTAAATAAGGTGATATAAAGGAATATAAACTGAGGATTTTTGAAGTTTGGCCTGAATCATTAGCATGGCTGCTTTGAGCAGATGCTAAAGATCATAAAATGCCAGGGGTTCACATGCACAAGCTAGAATCAGAAAGCTCTCAGGATAAAAGGCAAAAGTGGCACGTGCAGATCAATTCACCTGGAAAGTTTCCTTCTGCCTTCCTGCCCTCACTTCCCTTTCCTCAACATGCAAGTGGATGGGAAGAAATTGATCAGAGAGGCTTAAGACTTGTAATTTGCAATCCTGTGAAAATCGGTCAGAATTGAATATTCAAGGGATATTGGTCAGTTCCATGCTGTGTGATATCCCACAAGGAAAACAACAAGCCCCTGAGCTTGTCAACCAGTTCCCTTAGGATCAGGTGATGAAAGAGTAGAAAGCTGGGATGGACCTCTGTTTAAGTGACAAAGGTGCACTAGATTTCCAATTCTCTGTTACATGATATAGTTTTCCCCAAGTTAGCAAGAAAATTTGAGGTGTTTTGCATGAATATTAGAAACAATGAATGCAACTCAGCATATCATTATTTTACAAATAATATACTATTTTATCCATTTTATCCATGACCTGTAAGTTGACCTTGGTCTGGCATCTCTCTCTCTCTTCTGCCGGTCTCCTTCCATCTTTTCCATGTCAGCCTATTTATCAGGGAAGATGCCTGAGGCATGAGAACTGCAACTCCACATAATGTTTATTTCACTTAGTAAGAAATCTGTGAAAGAGCCAGAGCAGCACTGGGGCAGAGTGGCAGAAATTGGGGGCATTGGACATGAAGCACAGATACATTTAATAACTTACACAGAATTAATAAGGCACTGGGTTGTTTTCAAGACCTATGATCAAGTGACTAGTACAGATACTATTTACAAAACTGATAGTTTGTTGGCAGACAAACCAAGTTTTGTAATATAATTAAATAGAAATTAAATTGGAGAAAATGCATAATCATATTCTTATTAATATGTTAACTTTGTAAAGATTGAGTATTGTAGGTATGGAGCAAGATAACTAAGGCACGTTAATTAGATTCCAAGTGAATTGCCACCATGTTAATTCATATTTTATAATAACTAATTAAAATCCAACATGTTAAAGCAGTATTTTATTATAGCCCATACTGACATTTCCTTATAAGTAATTTTAAAACACCAGCTTAATGGATTAGTAAAAATGCAGTACTGTAACTGGGCATTTATTGTTAATAGAATCTAGATGATGAAGTGAATTTTTATTGTTTTTAATGTCATTCACCTCACACTTTTAACGATATAATACATTTGTTGGGGGTTCATTTGTAGCCAATTTGTGCTGCATATGAATTTCTAGATGCATATTGAAATAAATACTGGTTTGGCATCCATTTCTCTAATCTCATTTTATTTATTTAAGAAAACATAATTATCATGGTCTTTAGATTTGACTATCAAGCTCAGTGGGTAGTGAAACAAGTCACAGGTTTTGTGGACTGGGATTTTACTTGGTCAAGCCACCATACCAGTTTGCCAAACATCTCTCACATTTGAACAAGGGTAAGGGTATAAGGGGTGATTCTGCTTCCTTCATGAAAAAATAATTAGAAGAAGGATGATGAGATAAATAACAAAGCATGTGAAGTCAGGTCAGGTCTTTCCTCTGGCATATAAACTCCCCTCTTGATCATTTGCCATTTAAAGGAGAGAAATTTTATTGCCCTGTTGATTCAGGTTCTCAGCAGGGCCCCGGTTGTTGATGAGACCAGTGTGTACCCACTGAACAATGTTGCATAGAAACTGGCAAGAAATCACGTCAGTGGGATTTTTAATCAACTCAGCTTGAGATGGTAACTACCCTGCTGAGAGTCCTCTGCAAAGAGTCCCTGTGCTGTTTGTTGGGAGGAGTCTCTCTTCTTTTTCCTCAGTGCTTGAGATCAATGAGGAGATATGTCTCATTTGGCCAAGGGAAGGGTCTCAAGCATGTTTACGATAACACTGAGAGGAATGTATTCACGCATCAACTTTCCAAGTGAGGAGACAGAAGTGCAGCTATATAACATGCAGTGCATTTCCAAAACTGTCTAGTGAATGGTTGCATTTCCCTGGTGATTGTTTGATGTCCAAATCCTACTTCAGGAGTGATTTAATCTTCCAGTTGCTGGAGACCCAGTGTTCCGCACCCTTCAGGTACTGCTTTGGGTGGACATCTGTCTCACTTAGTCACATCTCCTTCCTGGGACATCCTGCAGCCAACAATTAATCAAAGGTCAAAAGGCCCCACCGTCCAACCCCAAAGTTTGAAGGCATATACCATCCTCACAACTCACTGCCACTGAGACCACATTGTAGTCCCATTTCTCATTTTGTCAAATCCTGCTTTTCCATTTTTCCTTCCATGGGTGAAATCCACAGCAAGCTCCGTGATAAATTTTCCACCTCCGTGATAAATTTTCCACCTCAGGATTTGCTTCCCAGGGAAATCAGTTTGCATACATCCTTTGCTGCTTCAAAATCTTCAATTCAGTATTATTTTGTGAAGCTCATAGAGGTAACTCTCCATTGATGGTATTTTGTATTTCCATTTAGAATACACACTTCAAGAATGCCTTAAATAGAATTTGCCTGTGAAGCCATCTGATCCTGGGCTTTTGTTTGTTGGAAGATTTTTAATCACAGCTTCAATTTCAGTACTTGTGACTGGTCTGTTCATGTTTTCTATTTCTTTCTGGTTCAGTCTCAGAAGGTTGTGCATTTCTAAGAATTTCTCCATTTCTTACAGGCTGTCCATTTTATTGGCATATAGCTGCTTGTAGTAATCGCTCATGATCCTTTGTATTTCTGCAGTGTCAGTTGTTACTTCTCCATTTTCATTTCTACTTCTATTGATTTGACTTGTCTCCCTTTATTTCTTGATGTGTCTGGCTAATGGTTTATCAATTTTGTTTATCTTCTCAAAGAAACAGCTTTTAGTTTTATTGATCTTTGCTATCATTTCCTTCATTTCTTTTTCATTTATTTCTGATCTGATCTTTATGATTTCTTTCCTTCTGCTAACTTTGGGGGTTTTTTGTTCTTCTTTCTCTAAGGTTAGGTTGTTTATTTGAGATGTTTCTTGTTTCTTAAGGTAGGAGTGTATTGCTATAAACATCCCTCTTAGAACAGCTTTTGCTGCGTCCAATAGGTTTTGGGTGGTCATGTTTTCATTGTCATTTGTTTCTAGGTATTTTTTTGATTTCCTCTTTGATTTCTTCAGTGATCTCTTGGTTATTAAGTAGTGTATTGTTTAGCCTCCATGTGTTTGTATTTTTTACAGATACTTTTCCTGTAATTAATATTTAGTCTCACAGGATTGTGGTCGGAAAAGATACTTGATACAATTTCAATTTTCTTAAATTTACCAAGGCTTGATTTGTTACACAAGATATGATCTATCAACAAAAGCCCAGGACCAGATGGCTTCACAGGCAAATTCTACCACACATTTAGAAAAGAGCTAACACCTGTCCTTCTCAAACTCTTCCAAAATATAGCAGAGGGAGGAACACTCTCCAACTCATTCTATGAGGCCACCATTACCCTGATACCAAAACCAGACAAAGATGTCACAAAGAAAGAAAACTCCAGGCCAATATCACTATGAACATAGATGCAAAATTCCTCCACAAAATACTAGCGAACAGAATCCAACAGCACATTAAAAGGATCATACACCATGATCAAGAGGGGTTAATCCCAGGAATGCAAGGATTCTTCAATATATGCAAATCAATCAATGTGATACACCATATTAACAAATTGAAGGAGAAAAACCATATGATCATCTCAATAGATGCAGAGAAAGCTTTTAACAAAATTCAACACCCATTTATGATAAAACCCTCCAGAAAGTAGGCATAGAGGGAACTTTCTTCAACATAATAAAGGCCATATATGACAAACCCACAGCCAACATTGTCCTCAATGGTGAAAAACTGAAACCATTTCCACTAAGATCAGGAACAAGACAAGGTTGCCCACCCTCACCACTATTATTCAACATAGTTTTGGAAGTTTTAGCCACAGCAATCAGAGAAGAAAAAGAAATAAAAGGAATCCAAATCAGAAAAGAAGAAGTAAAGCTGTCATTGTTTGCAGATGACATGATACTATATGTAGAGAATCCTAAAGATGCTACCAGAAAACTGCTAGAGCTAATCAATGAATTTGGTAAAGCAGCAGGATACAAAATGAATGCATAGAAATCTCTTGCATTCCTATACACTAATGAAGAAAAACCTGAAAATGAAATTAAGAAAACACTCCCATTTACCATTGCAACAAAAAGAATAAAATACCTAGGAATAAACCTACCTAAGGAGAAAAAAGACCTGTATGCAGAAAATTATAAGACACTGATGAAAGAAATTAAAGATGATACAACTAGATGGAGACATATACCATGTTCTTGGATTGGAAGAAGCAACGTTGTGAAAATGACTATACTACCCAAAACAATCTACAGATTCGATGAAATCCCTATCAAACTACCACTGGCATTTTTCACAGAACTAGAACAAAAATTTTCTCAATTTGTATGGAAACACAAAAGACCCAGAATATCCAAAGCAATCTTGAGAAAGAAAAACAGAGCTGGAGGAATCAGGCTCCCTGACTTCAGACTATACTACAAAGAAATAGTAATCAAGACAGTATGGTACTGGCACAAAAACAGAAATATAGATCAATGGGACAGGATAGAAAGCCCAGAGATAAACCCACACACATATGGTCACTTTATCTTTGATAAAGGAGGCAAGAATATACAGTGGGGAAAAGACAGCCTCTTCAATAACTGGTGCTGGGAAAACTGGACAGCTACATGTTAAAGTATGATATTAGAACAATCCCTAACGCCATACACAAACATAAGCCCAAAATGGATTAAAGACCTAAATGTAAGGCCAGACACTATCAAACTCTTAGAGGAAAACATAGGCAGAACACTCTGTGACATAAATCACAGCAAGATCCTTTTTGACCCAACTCCTAGAGAAATGGAAATGAAAACAAAAAATAAACAAATGGGAACTATGAAACTTCAAAGCTTCTGCACAGCAAAGGAAACCATAAACAAGACCAAAAGACAATCCTCAGAATGGAAGAAAATATTTTCAAATGAAGCAACTGACAAAGGAGTAATCTCCAAGATTTACAAGCAACCCATGCAGCTCAATAACATAAAAACAAACAACCCAATCCCAAAATGGGCAGAAGACCTAAATAGACATTTCTCCAAAGAAGATATACAGACTGCCAACAAACACATGAAAGAATGCTCAACATCATTAATCATTAGAGAAATGCAAATCAAAACTACAATGAGATATCATCTCACATGAGTCAGAATGGCCATCATCAAAAAATCTAGAAACAATAAATGCTGGAGATGGGGTGGAGAAAAGGGAACCCTCTTGCATTGTTGGTGGGAATGTAAATGGATACAGCCACTATGGAGAACAGTATGGAGGTTCCTTAAAAAACTAAACATATAATTACCATATGACACAACAATCCCACTACTGGGCATATACCCTGAGAAAACCATAATTCAAAAAGAGTCATGTACCAAAATGTTCATTTCAGCTCTATTTACAATAGCCAGGACATGGAAGCAACCTATGTGTCCATCAACCGATGAATGGATTAAGAAGATGTGGCACATATATACAATGGAATATTACTCAGCCATAAAAGGAAATGAAATTGAGTTATTTGTAGTGAGGTGGATGGACCTAGAGTCTGTCATACAGAGTGAAGTAAGTCAGAAAGAGAAAAGCAAATACCGTATGCTAACACATATGTATGGAATCTAAAAAAAAAATGTTCATGAAGAACCTAGGGGCAAGACGGGAATAAAGACACAGACCTACTAGAGAATGGACTTGAGGATATGGGGAGGGGGAAGGGTAAGCTGGGACAAAGTGAGAGAGTGGCGTGGACATATATACACTATCAAACATAAAATAGATAGCTAGTGGGAAGCAGCTGCATAGCACAGGGAGATCAGCTTGAGCTTGGTGATTTGTGACTACCTAGAGGGGTGGGATAGGGAGGGTGGGAGGGAGGGAGATACAAGAAGGAAGAGATATGGGGACATATGTATATGTATAACTGATTCACTTTGTTAAAAAGCAGAAACTTAACACACCATTGTAAAGCAATTATACTCCAATAAAGATATTAAAAAAGAAAACCTTAAATAAATGAGAAGTTGAATTTAGATGAAAGGGCTAACGAAAGGGATTGAGTTTACAGGATTCAAAAGGGCCCTAATCTTGGAGGACATTAGATAAAATGAGGAAATCTTACAATGAAAGATAATTAGATTGAGATCTTGAATACATCATTAGAAATCAGAGATATAAATTTAATTGATCGTCTCAAAAAAAAAAGAAGGAACATTTGCCTTTGCAGTCTTCTGTGTTTAAAAATTAGATAAAGGGGGCTTCCCTGGTGGCACAGTGGTTGAGAGCCCACCTGCCAATGCAGGGGACATGGGTTCGTGCCCTCGTCCGGGATGATCCCACATGCCGCGGAGCGGCTGGGCCCGTGAGCCATGGCCGCTGAGCCTGCGTGTCCGGAGCCTGTGCTCCGCAATGGGAGAGGCCACAACACTGAGAGGCCTGTGTACCGCAAAAAAAAAAAAAAAAAAAAATTAGATAAAGGTCCCAGAGGAAAGTATGTTTTGCTTTTTGCAGCTTCAATCATTGCATGACTATTAGAGAAAAGACACCACGTTTTCTACAGTGAAAGGGGTTTGAGCAAATGAGGGAATTTCTCCTGTAGATGTTACTAGTGTAGAACACTTCAGCCCATTACCCTTTACACATAATGAAGTCACTCACTGGACTTAAGTACCCTTCACTGAACACATCCCAGGACAACCAGCATGGAGCCAAGAAGAAAACAATTTTTTTTCATATTAATAACAATTTTGGAGATATTTCATGGAACCCTTCCAAATATTTGGGGAAAAAACACCTCTTAATAGATTTTTTATAAGCAGTTTTATTTTAGCATTCAGATGCTTCCTGGAAAATTCTGTAATCACGAGCTCTCTTTGAGCTCTTCGCTCTCCCCAGTGAATTTCCATAGCCTCAGTCAAGATGATACCAACGTTTTTTAAACTTTAGCTATAAAATATCCTGTTTCCTCTGAGTATTTTTAGTCTGAGATTCAGAACGTTTGTATGTTTCAACTTTTCTTGGTCATATCTTCCTGGTGCCATTAAATCATAGAATTTTCTGATCCCCCTCTTGCTAGATAGTATTTACTGAGATTTAGAAATTGGAGATTCACTAGGATTGTAGGTAAATTAGAAGTCTCTTTAATAACCTGCATTAAAGAGAGTTATTGCCCTCTCTGTTCATGGAGAAGTCTCCCACCAAGATGCAAACTTATTTGCTTATTCACTTACCCTACTTCAGTGATAGTATTAATTATGACTTCAAACCTAAACTTATTGAAGATGAGCTTTGAAATAAGGGATGCTAGGGTGTAGAAGCCAGCAAGTTTCGCTCCCCTCCTCTTCTCCTTTCTTTCCTACTTTCTACTTTCTTCTTTGCATGTCTTCGTCAACACTGATAGATACCCATAATACAAAGGTGTGTGCATTCACTTACTCAACAAAGATTTTTGAACATCTATTATGTGCCTCAATATATGTTAGAAATTTGGGATACATTTTTAGCCAAGTAGGCATTTCCTTTCCCTAAAGGAACCTAAAAGAGAGAAAAATCTTCCTTCTACCTTTTTAGGCTCTATGGCTGAGCCTAAGAATTAAACTGACATAAGACATTAACAAAAGAAAAGCACACACATTTTAGTTAATATTTTTTACATGCACACAAGAGTCTTCCAAAGGAAAACAAAGACCCCAAGAAGCTGTACGGCTCCAAATCTTATATACTTTTAAAAATAAAGAATGATAAATTGTAGGGCTGTGACAAGATAATTTAGCTTGGGCCAGGGCTAGTGAACTGTGGGACAGTGACTAGGAAATACATGCAGGGAACTAATGGAAGATAGGGTTATTTTATGAGGTTGGTTTGTACAGATCTATTTCAGCATTGACTCCCCATCAGCTGGTAAAATGTTTTTCTCAGTACAAGGAGGTCCCTTTTCTCCTGGGAAATTTTATGACCTGCTTTTAGGTAGAAAAGGGAAGCTCAGAGAGACCTTCCCATATCTTCTGTTTCTCAAGAGCCTTCAGCTCAAAATAATCAATACGCCAAAATAGCATATTTGGGGGTGACAAGTTCTAAACCCCTTCAGTAACATAAAGTGGTGTCTGCTGTCAAAGAGTTCACTCTGGAGGAGACACGCCTTGAATGTGTTATATGTATTAGTTGCTACACAAAAATGAGTTTGAGAACTTCCCTGTTATACTTTTGGAATTCAGGAAACTATCAACAAGAGAAAGAGAAATCCAGGCAAGGAAACAGCTTGTGCAGAGACCTGGAGGCTTAATGGTGAGATTCTGGAACAGCACGATTAGGAGGCAATGACATGTGTGTCTGCAAAGGGGAAACATGGACAAAGAGGCTGGCACGTTAACAAAGGGCTAGATCAGCTCATCATCTTGCATTTCTTACTCAGAAGCCTAGGATGGTAATTATGTCAGAGAAAGCAAACTGACCACCAAAGACTTGGGAGCCCCTCCTGCAAAGCAGAATTACTGCTAAAAATAATGGCTTCCCAAACAGGAACTACATGTTCCAGTCTCTGGTGAATCTAGGTGGTGACTAGTGTACACTTATTGAATGTGTCACTCCCAGGTCGAGGTGATAGAAAATGATTATTAGTCTTCTTCACTGCCTCTCATCTCTTGGTTGAATAATGATATGCAGGGCACCCTCGGAAGCTACATGTAGAAGATGGTACAGTCGCCAGCAACCTAGGTTCTTGAATGACTGGACGAATCATAGCCCCACCTTCTAATCAAGAACACCAACACTGGACTGATACAGAAGTGAAAAATCAGCTTTTACTCTGATATGCCACCGACATTATCGATTTTGTCACTGCAGCTAGTTTTACCCTAATTAATGCAAGGGACCATTAGAGGATTTTGTTTTTTTCTCATAGGTGTGACATGATCAGATGTATATTTTTGAAAAGGAAGATATATTGCGTGGGCAGGAAGGTCATGTACTGGGAAGTTGCAATAGGTTACTGGAAGTTTAGGACCTGTATCAGGACTTTTATAGCAAAAAGAGAGTATAGGTTTGGGCATCATTTGGGTATTCCATCCTACAAGAATTGTTCCTAGCTTTAGTAAGGGACAAGTCTAGATGGCTCCCAGGTTTGAAAACAAGTGTGGAGTTTTAAAAAATGCAAAAATATCCAGTTAGTAATGAAATTTATGGTATAGTAAACATGCATATTAGACTTGAAGCATCAAAAATATGATGGTTAGGAGTGACCGTAAATAATATTTACTACTTCAAATATTAAAGCATTTGAAATAAAGGATTCATTTTTAATGGGAAATCTACATCTCATCAGAAAAAGGAATATCTTTGGTTTAGCTCTTCTTCATAGAAAATGGTTCTTTTTTCACATGGATGCTAGCTACCATTCATAAAGGCAAGGCTGCTCTGATATATTTCAGGGAGGAGTGCCCAGAGACTTACAAATGCAAGCAGAGTGGAACTTGAAGAGAGAAATTCCCTCTGTCAGGGTGTAGAATGCCAGATAATGAATCCTTACAGAGGAGACGTTACAAATTGGAGTCTGGAAGGAGAGAAGAAGTCAGGAAATAAGAGCCATTATAGAATGAATGATAGTGGTAATTAAGGTTATGGGTAAAGAAGGGTTTAGTTACTGCAATGCCAATAAATCAGAAACCTGTTTGAAGCAAGGAAACAGTGCGCCTCTTGGAATTTGTCAACTTCTTGCCTTTTTGGTTTCCTTATAACCTAATGTTCTAGTCAGATAGTATCTTTCTCTTGTAAGATACATAGAAAAAAAGGTAATTGCTAAAATATGAAAAGAGGCTTATACCTACACCTAGAGCTGCCTTGAACTGGTTTTGAATTAAAACAACAAAAAAGACATCAGTCATATTTCTCAATCAGTATTTAGCATATCATTACCAACCTTGGCAGGGATAAATGACATATTTTTTGGTGATGCTAACGAACATGACATTTTAAATTCAGATTGACAAAACTGGAAGCTTCTATTTGTAAAATAATCCCCAAATGTGACACTGGATCTCTGAGGGGGATGTTTGAATCACTAAACTAGAATATTGTTTCTTTAAAGGATTCGTATATAAATTGATTAATCTATTTTTTCAGACCACACCTTAATATAATAAAGTTTTTTGTTTATTTTCTGATTTCGTGTTGGTTATTAGTTGTTTGTTGTTGCCTTTTGCGGGGAGGGTAATTATTGTCTTCTGTTATTCCACTGTTGATGGTGAAGCTGGTAATAAAAAATATAATTTAGCATTCAGAGAATTGTTTCAAAATTTGAGTTTTCAAATTCCTTTATATGACTACAGAAAAATTTACATTTATTCTAAAAATAATATTAGTGCTTGATTATGAAACTATTATGTGATCTGTCTATACAATTTAAATATTAGGAAATTATAAAAATACTTAAATATTTTAAAATCTAGTTGTCTTTTTTTTTCTTCTTTTTTTTCCTTCTATGGAGAGATAACTTTGCTGTGCTTTTTCCTATAATGTTTTATTTTACGGTCCTATGTCAAAAACATTCTTTGATGACATGATTTTAATAGCTGCACAGTGATCCATCACATAGATATATCATATTTTTTTAATAATTCTTTTTTCTGAACATATAAAATGTTTCCAAAATTTTGCTATTCTAAAACACACACACACACACACACACACACACACACACACACACACGATGAAAACCTTCACTCGGATAAGTCTTCTTATAATATATATTTTTTATTTCTAGGAGATATGTGTATATATATGTTATTTTCTTACCAAAGATTCCTAGAAATGAAATGTCTACACCAAAGTGTACAAACCTTTTGGAAGGCTCTTGATACATGTACCTAAATTGCCCTCCCGATCACCTGTAGCAATTCATACTCCTCTCAGTGGCCATTGTTATCTTGGCCTGGCCAGCTTTGATTATCGTTACTGTTTCTAACCTGTGTCAATTTGAGAGGTGAAAAATGGGATCTTATTTTGTGTATCAAGTTATTTTCATTTCTCTATATACAAAGGGGAATGAATTTTTGTTCATTTGTGAATTTGCCATGTATATTCTTCCTTTTGGTGACTGACTTTCTAAACCTTTGCATCTCATTTTTAATACACTCATTTGTAGTAGTATATTTTTAGAGATAAATATTCCAACATCTTTTCTTGTCAGTCTCCTTTTTCACTTTTGTCTATATATCTTTTCATTATTCTGTAGACAAATACAAATTCTTGAACTTACTACATCCTTAAAAATCTTTACCCATGATGTAATCATTTAAAAGTTTACCTCCATTTTCTTCTAGTTTTTAAAAACTTTTTATAGTTAATTCTGTAATTTCTGAATTTATTTTGATGTATTTTATTTGATCTACGTTCAAGATGTGTGTGTGTGTATGTTGTACTTTCCAAAGTTGTTGGGCAGAGAGAGTT
Organism: Phocoena phocoena; assembly: GCF_963924675.1. Classification (NCBI taxonomy): domain Eukaryota; kingdom Metazoa; phylum Chordata; class Mammalia; order Artiodactyla; family Phocoenidae; genus Phocoena; species Phocoena phocoena. The sequence continues at coordinate 7,197,467 of NC_089222.1, read as the reverse complement.
TATAAAAGAATTTTTAGTGTGTAAACTGATTATACATGCTTTACTAAATTAAATAATAAATTAACACTTTCTTTTACTGCCTTCTCAATAAGATACTTACAATATCTTATGGTTTGGGCCCTGTTTTCTTTATTGAAGTATGGTTGATTTAATATTATATTAGTTTCAGGTATACAACATAGTGATTCAATGTTTTTATAGACTATACTGAATTTAAAGTTATTCCAAAATGTTGGCTCTATTTCCTGTGCTGTCCAATATATCCATGTAGCTTACTTATTTTATACACAGCAGTTTGTACCTCTTACTCCTCCACCCCTATCTTACCCCTCCCCTCTTTCTTCTCCCCACTGATAGCCACTAGTTTGTTCTTGGTATCTGTGAGTCTATTTCTGTTTTGTTATATACACTTGTTTGTTTTATTTTTTAGATTCCACATATAAGTGATAACATGGAGTGTTTGTCTTTCTCTGTCTGACTTATTTCACTAAGCATAGTACCACCCTGAATGCACCCAATCTCATCTGATCTGGGAAGCTGAGCAGAGTTAGGCCTGCTTAGTACTTGGACGGGAGGACCCTCTTTTATATGTAGAAGTTAAAACATACATAAGTATATAAATATAGCTACACAAGTATATAAACATCTATCTGCTGGTCAGAATTTACAGGGAAAGGAAGATTCTAATCTTTATTGGACTATCTCTATCCCTTCACTGGGTCATGCTGCTGTATCATGTCAAATATCATATATCCTACCATATATTTCAGTCTTACATATTCTTTGGTCTATTTCAGAATTACTTACGTTAGCTCACAGAGCTGTGTATCCCATGTTATACCAATAAATCACTCATTTAATAGTTGGACTTTTATAATAGATATATTTTATGTATATCTGATGATGGAAGTGTCTTATTTCTCTTTTTCAAAATAACTTTTCCAAATAACTTAAAGTTATTTTGTCAAATTCCAAATAATTTTCCATTGAGATTTTTAATGAGATTTCAACCAGTGTCAGAAGTATTTTAAACATAAATAATATCTTTTCAATACTAAATCTTTCCATCCAGGGAAATGCTATGTTTCTTTCTTTATTTAAAATTTCATAGTTCCTAGAATGTGTTATAACTTTCCTTATATGAATTTTAGCCATTTCTCATTAGAACTGATTATTTATACATATTTTATCTATTTCCATTGTTTTATTAAAGAAAACTTCAGTACATTATATGTTCTAACTGGCTTTACAAATATATAGGCAGTCTATTGTTTTTTTACTCAGTTGCTTTATTGGATTTTGTTATTAAATTATTCCAGTTAATATATTCCAGTTAATCCTCTAGATACTTTTTTAAAAATGGATATGATGACATCATTGCAATCCTCTTGTTTCATTCCCTCCAATAGGTTTAATTCTTGTTATTTCTTCTTTTTCTTCTCTCTCTCTTTCTTCTGGCTTTGACCAGAACTGACAGAAAAGTGTTAAATAGTAATGACACTATTACTATTATTTAAAAACTGGATGGAATTCCACCGCAGCTGTGTGTTCCAAAGTATTATCCTTTGAGTCAGTCTCTCTACATGCTCTGGGAGGAAAGAATTCCACGTTAAAAAAAAAAAAAAGTCTGTGAAACCTCTTGTAAAAATGTGTTAAGAAAATAACCCAAAATTGGAGTCGGGAAGCCATGAACTGGGCGGTCTCATGCACACCCACATACGCTCAGGGCAGCTTGCTTAGACCAGTAGGAAGAAGGATGATTTCCTCTCTGCCGACAACTAACCATGTCTGCAACTAATGGAAGCCACCACCACTTCAAACTCTCACTTTCCTCCAATGAACTTTTGTTCAAAGCATTTCCTCCTAACTTCCTCCTTTCCTCTGTAAAAGAACGATGTTATCATTTTTTCTCATGATTTGCCTGTGGTTCACCATACTTGCTTGTCCCAAACTGAAATTCCTCTGCTTTTCCCAAACTCATTTCTTTTCTTAAATAAAATTGCTCTTTGCTCTGGTTAAGGTTGACATTATCATTAAAGACATAATGCATTTTTGCATGTTAAAGGTCTGAGAAATCCTGCAGTTAAAAAAAAATTTTTTTTACTCCATTTTCTCAGAGATCAGAGAATTTTCCGTAGCGTTTTAATTAAAAACCATTAGAATTTATGTTTCATTAAACGGAATCAGTCATCGATTCATGCAAAACTTGGGTGGAAGAATTGTTCTGCCCTGGGTGCAGGCAATAAGGGGATGCATCATCTGAAAATAATTTTAAAAGCAATACGAAATTCAACTAAAGATCTGTGTCATCTGTCTACACTTGCAGTTCTCACCCCAAAAGCCTTTGGTTAGTCTGAGTTCTAAATCTAGATAATTGTTTCAGTATCTGTTGAGTCTTTGTAGTATATATTTATGCTTCAAATTTACACTTTTTTATTAATTATCTTTTAGTAATTCTGGCCTGATTTCTGGCCTCCAAAACCATGAAAGAATAAATTTCTGTTGTTGAAAGCCACTCAATTTGCAGTAACTTGTTACAGCAGCCAGAGAAAACTAATGCAGCACTGCAGTCAGATTTCCAGGGAAACAGCTCTGAATTAGGCTGACTTTTTCATTTAAATAGGTACACCCACATTTGTGCCAGGTCTGTGCATACCAACCCTTTTTCTGATATTCATGGATTTTTTGTTTTTCCCTTAGCAGTTTTCTTGTGTATATTGTTGGTGCCACGCAAATGAACCTTACTGTGTATTACTTTTTCATTGATTGTCTTACGTGTATTTATTCTCCTTTAGTCATTAGCCTACCGGGTCCCTTTGAGCAGAGCCTACTTTGATAAAAGTGGAAAGAAAAGAAGTCTTGAAGTCAGCTAGTCCTGGTTCTGAATTCCAGACCTTAGGCAAGGTACTTAATATATTGAAGCCTCAAGTTCCTTCTCTATAACAGAGGGATGATAAAACCTATGGTGCAAGAGATAATTTCATGGATTAAATGAGATAACAAAGGCAGAGTACCTGGCTCAGAGCAAGAATCAGATAAACTTAAGTAAATAGTGATCTTGAAGCATGTTTATAACTGTGAGAGTTGAATACTCTTTTTTTCAGCCATATTATAAATCATTTCTGCATGATGTTGTCAAAATCAGCTGCTAATATCATTTTTGAGTCTAGTACTTTCTTTGCAATCTGAACACACACACACACAAAATAGACATCAGTGGTACCTAGATGTGTGACATCTATTTTTGGTGTAGTTCAGATGTTGCCATCTGTTTTCTATATGTTAACTGGCCTAATTGTTTAAGAGTTAATAGGCACTAGAAATACAAGTGACATTCCCAGGAAAAGAAGACTGTTTCTGGTACTTAGATTGAGCTACTTTGGTAGGAAAAAGACCGAGGAAAAAAAAAAAAAAGTTAATCAGCTCAAAAGAAACATGGACTCAAAAATAAATTGACATAATTAGGGGAGATAGAATAATATCTAATAGATATTTTGGTGACCTAATGAATCCATAACATGCCAAATAAGTAGAAAAGCCAAAGGATCTCAAAAGATAGCACTAGTACATTTTTTTTCTCCATATAAGCTTAATAGCAAGTGTCTAAGGGTGTGTCTGAGCTACTAGATCATAATGACTCTTGGGGTTTATTAATTTAATTTGCTGCTAGACCCACTGTGAGTGTATATTCTAGTCCTAAAACTGAGGCTCCCGTGTTGTCTTTGTTTGCCTGTGTGAAATGAAAAAATATTTATCATTTTTCTCATTCTCTTTGTAGTATGTGTGTTTGGAATTTCCTAAGTGTTAAAAGCACAGGAACTATCTTTTGTTCTAATATTTGTTCTTTGACCTTGATTTCTGACAGAGTTCCTAAATCCCTTGGAATTTCCTGGGTGATAGCAGTGTCTTTTGTCCTAATGAGGTGACCCTTGGTGGGTTCCTGGATGAGATGTGGTCACCAGAAAAACCAAGCCATGATTAGACGCTTTGATTTTCAGCCCCAGGCCCCGTTCTCCAGAGAGAGGAAAGGGTCTAGTGTTGTCATGAGTCATTAACTGACTTAATGACCAATCATACCTACACATTGAAGCCTCCACAAAAATCCCCAAAGTATAAGATTTCTGGGTTGGTGTACACATCTACATGCACCAGGATTGTGATGTATCCCACATCCCCGGTACAGAAACTCCTGCACTGGGAACCTTTCTGAACCTCATCCTATATCTGACTATTCATCTGAATCCTTTATTACATCTTTTTATGTAATAACCTGGTAAACGTGTTTTCCTGAGTTCTGTAAGCTATTCTAATAAGTGATCAAACCCAAGGAGGAAGTCATGGGAACCCCAATTTAGAGACCGTCAATCAAAAGTATGAGTAGCAATCTGGGACTTGTGATCAGCATCTGAAGTGGTGCAGGGGTGGTCTCGTGGGACTGAGCCCTTAATTTGTGGGGTCTGATGCTGTCTCTGGGTAGATAGTGTCAGAATTGAGTTAAATCGTAGGATACTCAGCTGGTACAGAGAACTGCTTGATGTGTGAGAAACCCACACATCTAGTTTCAGAACTATTGTGAGTGTGTAAGTAGAGATAAAACCCAGGACAAGTGTTCTCTTCCCTACAGCCTGCAAATTCTGACCCGCAGCAAATGTGTGTCTGTGTATGTATAATAGGGTATATTTATATATGTATGCATTTGCAGCTTCTATAAATAAACACCGACCTATATTAGGAATGTCAAGAATTTATTGAGACATTGGTAAGGGAAAGTGTTAATTTTTTTAAGATTATATATCAGTTTACAGATTAAAACTTCCTATACCTCATCATTGTGTTCTTTCCAACAAACCAGGAAAACAAATTTATTCCTGACTTGTTCCAAATCTCAAATGTGATGACTTCTCCTAATGTCATGAAACTAGTAAAAGCAAGTGTTGTGGTTCAGATCCAGAAAGACCCAGGGCTCTTATTAATCCCTTACACTTTTCTCAGGAAGAAACCCCAGGAACTTAAATGACGGGAAAGGCAGGAAGCCTTCAGGAGCAGCTTTGCAGCACATAAGAGGGTAACAATGATGAGAGCAGTGTTGGGGCAAACCTTGCTGGGGTTTCTTACTTTCTTGAAACCCATTTAGTGTTCCCAGCAGGTTCCTGAAAGACCCACAGACACAAAACAGGGGAAATCTATGCAGAGGAGAGCACACTGCTGAAAGGACAGCCAAAAGCCCCAGAAGTTCAAAAGGCCTACCTGAGTCAACACTCTTTCTGTCCTCATCCCAAACCCCATACAACACTCTGAGTCATAAAACCTCTGCTTTTTTATTCATCTTATTATTTCACTGTTCCCCTCATATGCAATTGAAGCCGAATCCGGCCTCTGTACCCTGACACAGGATAAAATCTCAGAGACAGAGGTTGGGGTGAAGTAGAAAAGTATAGCTTTATTGCTTTGCCAGGCGAAGGGGGACACAATGGGCTAATGTCCTCAAGACTGTATGTCCCGACCTGGAGGAGGTAATGAGGAGTTTTATAGTAATGGTTCAAAGAGGGGGGTATGGTCAGCTCATGGATATTCTTCTGATTGGTTGGTGGTGAGGTAACTGGGAGTCGGCATCATCAACCTTCTCCTTCTAACTGGTCTGGGGTCTACGCTTTTGTGGGCAGCATACTGTTAACTTCTTCCACCTAGTGGGGGTTTCAGTATCTGAAGATATTGTTACGTGTATCCCTTGAGGGGGAACCAGGGCCCTGCCCCAAGGCTGCACTATTGTTTCTTGACTGCTCCTCCCTTGTCTCTGCATCCCCTCCCTTCCCTGATTGGCAACTGTTTGAACTTGCCCTTGGAACTCAGGGAAGGTCATGGAGGCTGAATGAAGCCTATTTCCTACAATCAAAGAAATGGGAAACACAGAAAGGCTTTTGTGCCCTGGAGCCCACAGGGTCCTGCTCAGTACCATAATTACCCTTCAACTCCACTTGGGATTATACAATTTTGAACTAGAAGAAGAGACCATTCTCTCTGAAGATGTATCCTTCTATCTCTATCCAAATGTCCTTTTCTGATTTCTATTGAATTTCACTCCTTTCCCATTGCTTGGCATTTTGGAAAAATTTCATGGTTACAACTTCACTCTTCCCCTTGTTGTCTAGGTCCAAGATGGGCACTTTGATACATTCTAGAACTTAGTCTTTGAAAAGATGGAGAAGCCCAGGAAGAAATATGGAACAAATAGTCCCAATTTTCACAAAGTGGCTGAAAGTTAATCTGGCTTGCCAACTTGCCATCTGATTCCTTGTTTGTGATTAAACTGATACTTGTAGTGAAGATCAGTTCCAAAAGAGAGGATTGTGTTTGAGATCATGCATAAAAGGACTATGGGACCTTGAAGTAATCAGTGGGCAAGGTGAAACTATACACAGTTGTTTGGTGAATATTATGTCTACTCTGTATCTAGTGAAGCTTCTGCAGATGGACCGTGTCTCAGGTTATGGTATCAGAAATCATCATGATACCACATGCATATTAGCTTAGAGAGAATAATCCCCTTTTCAACAAATTCAGAAGGGAATAGTAATGGCCAGTTTTTGCCCTGATCCTAATCATATATAGAACACTTGTTGTTTACATTACCACATTAAACTCTCTACATAATGCTTTGAATTGGGTATTAATTTTATCTCCATTTTAAATCTTAGATTAGCAAAAGTAAATTATTCAGAACTCATATTTAGAAAACGGTATGGTGTGCTGAAATATAGGTCTTCTGCCTTTAAATCTTATTCTTTCTCATCTGAGAAAATTCTATATTTAACTTACATACAAATTTTCCTCACTAAATGGAAGAGAAATAAGAGCTAAAAACTATAATGAATAGGGAATGTAGAAGAATATACCTACTGTAGTGAACAAAGTTGTTCAACTCCTGCTTTATTTAGAATCCATTCCCATTTTGCCACAGTGTATATTTACTGAATCAACTCTGAAATACCGGATGTAACTTAAAAAACAAACAAACAAAAAAAAGTGGTGAACTAGCAATGTATTAGAAAATAAACAGAGTGTAGTTCTACAAATTGAGAGGGAAAGAACCTTTGCCAAAGACCATGAGGCTTAGACCACCCTTATCCACGGTTTCACTTTCCCTTGTTCAGTTACTCAAGGTCAACCTAGGTCCAGAAATATTAAATGGAAAATTCCAGAAATAAACAATAAGTTTTAAATTGCATGCTGTTCTGAGTAGTGTGATGAAATCTCACGCCATCCTGCTCTGTCCACCTGGGATCCCCAGCCATCAATATCATCCACTCCTGACATCAAACCATCGACTTTGTCAGGGCTCGATGATCCAGGATCACCCAAAGCAGATGATCCTCCTTCTGACGTATTGTCAGTCGGTCAATAATAGCCTAACAATGTCACAATACCTGCATCATTCATTTCACTTCATCTCACCAAGTAGGCACATCATCACAAGAAGACAAAGGGCGAATACAATAAAATAGGATATTTTGAGAGGAAAAGAGACCACATTCCCATAACTTTTATTACAGCATATTATTATAATTGTTCCATCTTATTCTTATCTATTGTTAATCTCTGACTGTGCCTAATTTATAAATCAAACTTTATCATACGTATTTGTAGGATAAAAACTGTAGAGTACCATTTTCTGTATTTTCTTTCATCACTACCTTGCTGAATTATTGATTTGAGTTATTCAGTATCTTAAAACAAAAATATAACTTAAATTTTGAGTGCCTAATATCATAAAGGTACAAATTGACTATACATATATTCATTCATTTCCTCAAAAAAGAACAAATGCATTGCTATAATGTGTCAGTCATTAGGCTGGTTGTTTAGGAGACTGAGGTAAAAGAAACAGCACCGTTTGCTTTCAGGGAGCTCACAGACTACCTGACACATGACAAGCATGCATATACTTATAATATAGTGTGGAATTATAATAATTGTGTTGTAGGAAAATTTCTTTGGTAGCACCAAGTTAGAAATAATCATCTCCAACTGTAATTGCTGAAGGAGACTTCACATAACAGACCCAATTTATCTTAAAGTTTAATTTGAAGTTTGTCAGATGGAGAAAAAGGGTGTAGTCTGAATCAGCATGTCTTTTTTGTGGAAAGAAATAGATATGTGGAAAAAACAGGGTGTGACTGAGAATGGGACATTCAGTGAGCTGTGAATTCTCTAATATTGACTGGGTTAAGCCAAAGGCAGAGTCCCCAGAGCAGAAGCAAAACAACAGGCCAATAAGACAAAGTTGAGTTTATTGCTTACCTCAGTAAGAGATCTACTTCCACACTAGTAGTGATGGATGGGGGAAGGGCAAATTTGGAATATTTATTGAGCTTTTAAAATCAAGTCTAAGGTCTTTAAATGTGAGAGCTGTAATTACAATATAATTTAGGATTTGTACACAGCAGCAGGGCAAGTATTTTGAAGCAAGAGCTTCAGAGAGTCTCAGAGTACAAACTATCATTTGACACTTTCAGTTGAAGAGTTGATGGATCTTTCAGGAAGTTCCTGGAATGAAAGATAGTTATTTGCATCTTTTAAAGTCATGTTAATATAGACAATAAGCTGTGCGGGTATAGATGGTTCTGATTCTCAGTTGGGATGAAATAGTCAATAAAAGTAAATTTCATCAGATGTTAAAGGGTCTTGTATGCCATTCAGATATCTCATCTGTTCTCTCTTTGTCCTTGTTAAATTAATGATGCTTTGTATTTCTTGCTGTTGCTCAGCTACTCAGGATATTAAGATTATTTTTGCTCAAAGTCTTGAATTACTCAACTAGAAGTGTCCCACAATTTATACCACAGATAAAAAATGAACTAAGTATGTCATTATTTCAGGTGTGGGCGGTGCCTTAGGTGTACTTCCTGAAAATCTTCTTGTTGCTTGAATGTGACTATCCTCTTAAGATCATGACTCTTAGTCCCCTTTCCTCCTCCATGCAGTATGACATACAAGGAATGAACCTTCTTGGTTCCAAGGGACTTTCGTTTAATGATATTAACAAATGATGACTAATACACAAGATGATTTATCATCAATGCTTTCCAAGCAGAGAGTCATCAAAGTGGGGAAATTTGGACCATGAATTTACTATATGTGTTCATCCCCAAGTGTAACATAAATTTTTGACCCAGCCATCCGAAAGCCACCTGGAACTTGTTTTCTTTACTCCCTAGAGGCCACAGCTAAACAACCAATCCGCTGCTGGCCAGTGACTGAATGCCTGCTGGTACCAATCGTAGTTCTATAGAGATAACCTATATAACTTCTCTGGAATGGCTCTGTCTCTTGCCTTTATGTCCCCCTGCGATTTTCTATTTCTCTTGGAGCACATTTGAGATGTTACTTGAATCAGTGCCTCCTGAATTGCAATGCTTAAGATCCCAATTAAACTCTTCTTCTTATTTGCAGCTTTCTGCATTTCTTGGTAGACACATCCATCATCCCCACTAGCTTACATAACAATGTGAACAAGTTGCTGCATTTCCTTGAGTCTCAAGTATTTCTTATGCAAAATGAGCACTGTAATGTCAGCCTCACAAAGTTTTGGTGATTAAGTATACAGTATTTTGCATGACAATTTTTTTTGGTGAAAATCGATAAATTTTGCATCATCATTACAATGAAATTTTGGATTCTGATTCAACGTTTTAAAGCTCACAAGCTTGTCTCTGGATTCCATTTTCAGGCAAGTCACATTTTCTTTACCAGTTTTCAATCTGATGTATCTGCCTTCATAAATCATATATAAAGTTGATAAAAGCAAAGAGCACAGCCTTAGGAAAATCCAACAGGTCAGCAACTATTCATACGTTGACAATTTATGAGAAAAATGTCTCCAATACATAAATAATTCCCTTGCATTTCATTTGTTTATACACCATTATTTCTACAAGTTTGTCACAAAAAGAATGAAGATTGATTTATCGTCTTAGGTGGCACAATGGGTAAATGTGAGCACAACACATCGCTTCAGTCTTTTTTGCTGGGAAGGTAATACTAATCTATTAGTTTTAAAAGATATACCTGAATTCAGCCAAAGGCTAATAATCCACAGAGACATTGAAAGCCCTAAGAGTAATTTAGCTTTGAGATTTTTCTGTGTATCCCAGTGATCATTTGGCTAGTTCACGGAGTCACTGTCTTTGAATGGAAAAGTGAACTGTCCTTAGATGTTATTCAGCCCTTTATCCTCTCTCATCAGCATAAGAGTAAGAGCAGTAGAACTGCTTTGGGGCATGCTTTCCAGTCTGTGTACAGGTAGAAAGAGCCCTCCAAGTACTGAGGATCAGGAAACATGTGTTCTAATCACAACCCCCATTTGACATTCTTGTGCCAATCACTGACAGAGCATTCTAAAAGTCATTTACAAAATAAGGAGGATAGATTGGACATGTCTATTTATAAAATCATGTATAAATGATTTTAAAATCATTATCATTTATAAATAATAAAATCAAAATAATTTCTAAAATCAGGTGATGGACCATGTGCTTGAATGTGTTTTATCAAATTGGCTAACACTATAGGAGTTTTTGCTGAAAAACAAACAAAAACATGCAGTCAAACACCAAAAGATTACTGCTAATCACAAAAAAACCCACATCTCAAGTTAATGATCTTAATGCTTTTCTGTGTATGGGAAGATGCAAGAGTCTAGGCTCAATGAAGTTATCTCTTTGATAAGCATCTTAATTATCTGGGACCAGTATCCTATTTTGCTCCATCCTGAATTCCCCTCAGTTAGGGTGGGGGTAGTGCCTACAGTGGCTGATGTCTTGAAGGCAGGCAACATTCTTTGTTTACTAAAGTGGCAGGCAATATTTTTTTGTCCACACCAGAATACACTTCCCTGTGTGGTTTCAGAATTGAGTTGGCCAAGAAAGAAACTTGTACAAGATTGGATGGTAGAAATGAAGTCAGGGCCATTACTCTTTGAAGCAACTTGGCATTCAGACATTGGGACAGCAAACCAGAAGTGTCCATGAACTCCAGTTGTCTTCCTTCTCCTCAAAATCTAAGCCCATCTTGCTTTCCTAATTGCTGGTCCTGTCAACCAACAGTGACCCCATGCCCACCACCAGGCACAAGCCCAGGGAGACACCAGCTTCCTCAGAAGAGGCAGTTACTACAGGCCTTCAACCAGTTCTCCCTTCATGGCCCAGTTAGATGTCCAGAGGGTCTTTGTTTCTAGAATTTTCCTACAAGCTCTGACTTGTCCATGTGCTCCAGTGTTTCAGACTGAAACTGAGCAGGACCCTGTGGGGCTTCTGGGCCCAGAAGTTTTCTGTGTCTCCCATTTCTTTTTTGTAGGAAATAGGCTTCAGCCTCCATGACCCTCCCTGTGGTCCAAAGGGCAGGTTCAAACAGTTGCTGATCAGGTAAAGGAGGGAATGCAGAGACAAGGGGGGAGCAGTCAAGAAATAATAGTGCAGCCTTGGGGCAGGGTCCTGGTTCTGCTTCAAGGGATACACGTAACAATATCTTTGAGCTCCTCTGCAGAACTAAACGCCCAACAAATGGAAGATGTTAACTACTTGATGAAGCATTCTTCATTCCAGAGAGAAGGTCACAGTTTGATAACCTTGAGAATGAGAGAAAGTCTTCAGGAGACCACCTGAAGCCAGATTAAAGGAATGCAGGCCCTGCACACACCCTGATCCTTATCACAACTCCACCCTTGAACCATGGCTATAAAACTCCTCACCAAATCCCCCCAGGTGGGGACACACAGTTTTTAAGGCACAAGCCCACTGTGTCCCCATTTGCCTGGCAAAACAATGAAGCTATTCTTTTCTACTTCACCCAAAACTCTGTCTCTGAGATTCAATTCGGCACCTCTGTGCAGAGGCTGAATTTTTGGCATCAAGAACGAAACGGTTAGTAGCTATTTTTCAGATCTTCCCACTTCCCCCCTTCTAGACCTTCCTTTCTTCATCCCCTCCCACATTCACGTAAGATCTAATTCCTGTCATATGCACCCTGTCACCATAATCTTTATAAGTGGCCCCATTCTTCTAACAAAGTCCAGATGGATACAGACCAAAATTCATGAAGTCCTTTCTAGTTAGGATGTGAAATGGTTCTATAATTTCTTTCACAGACTCAACCATTAACCTAAGAGTGATGATAAATGTTTTCATTTAATCCTCACAACAAGTCCATGAAGTAGGTTTTATTAATAGGCTCATTTTACAGTTGAAGGAACACCTTCTAAGAATTTTATCTAATTTGAGTCACACAACTTGTTGTGACCATAATTCAAACCCTCTGTGTCTCACTCCAGAATGTAAGTCCTCACAGTACACAGACATATACAGATCCACAGATATGTCTTAGATGACCTGTGAACACTTGGAAAGTGTGTTTGTATTAAACATTTTTCTAGGTGGAAGAAGTCTGTAGTTTTCAACACATTTATAAAGAATTCTGTAACCTCAAACATGAAAATTAATGCTTGAAACTGTGCTATTCAATATGTTCTCCACTGGCCACATGGAACTACTTAAATTTAAGTTAAGTTTAATTTAATTTAAAATTCAGTTTCTTAGTTACACTAATCACATTTCAGGTGCTCAGTAACCACATGTGGCTACCATACTGGACAATACAGGTAAAGCTTCCTGTAATGATGAAAATATTTTCCATCAGACAGTGCTATGTTAGAGGATAGTCAACATTTGAAGGAAATGCAAAAGGTGCATTACTCTCTCTACATTAAGGGAGCCAACCCCCCCCTTTTTTTTTTTTTTTTACCATTCCCTTACATTCCTTTACCTCTCCCCAAAACACAAAATTCCCGTTCAAGTAGAACATTAAATTCACCTAACAGTTTAGGGGAAGCTTTATATTTTCCTTTATAAATGTCAGTGCCTTTTGTACAGCATGATTGCATACAGAGTTGAAAAACAGATCCAATTCACCTACAGAGCCACATAAATATTTTAAGACTGTGTTTTATAAACTGTAAACTTTATTATAGGCTTTGGTTCCAGAGCAGGTGAAGTCTGTATATCATCGAGTCCCACTGCTTGTGGCTATTGCTTCAGTAGCCTGCCTCTCCATTTGTGCCATATACTAACCCAGCAGACTGGATTAACAGTTCTCCAGGGCCCCCTGCTACCTTCCAGGAGAAATACTGATTGAACCAGAAGCAAATTCCTCCTTCTTTGACTTATGTGCCTAAGAGAAAAACCTAGGATTTACCAACAGCACAATCGACTACAAACAGAAAACCAATCACCCTGTTTAGGGAAAGCACTAAAGACTTTATCATCCTTTCAGACCAGATAGGTTTTGAATGGTGAACATAGACCTATACAGCTGCAGCAGGCTTCTTTGCATTTTAAGGAGAAACATAATAGCATCCCCAATTAGGAATTAATTAGGAAAATAAGTAGCAGTTCTAGAATGTGGCAACTATCCCTCATAACCTGAAAGCAATCAAAACACTTCAGATTCACCTGTGTAAAGAAGACTGGCGTGGGTACCAACATCAGTTCTGGCAAAAGGGGAAAGATAGTCAGTTGCCTTAAAGTGCTCTGGTCTTTTTGCTATGTAGCCTTTTTAGGAGTAGAGTCTCTGATCCTCTATGATAATCCCTGTCATGGACATATATACACTACCAAATGTGAAATAGATAGCTAGTGGGAAGCAGCCGCATGGCACAGGGAGATCAGCTCGGTGCTTTGTGACCACCTAGAGGGGTGGGATAGGGAGGCTGGGAGGGAGAAAGACGCAAGAGGGAAGAGATATGGGAACATATGTATAACTGATTCACTTTGTTATAAAGCAGAAACTAACACACCACTGTAAAGCAATTATACTCCAATAAAGATGTTTAAAAAAACAAACAAACAAAAAACAATGTAGGTGCTATTTGGGAGTCTAACAATGTTTTCTAGTAAACTGTTTTTTAAACTGGGAAGTATGTAGAACCAGGGTCTGGAAAGTACTTGGATGTTTGCGAGATCTATGAGAATCTTTAAATTTTATATTTTAATTTAATTAAAATATAAAATTATTTTAACTTAATAGGAGTATTCTGCTGTTTAGAAACATCTGACCAGTTGTAAAGATACACTTTCTTTGCAGTCATGATTTGCAATTGAAAGATACTTTCATAGAATTAGGTTTTCTCTGTTCAAGTTAAAAGTTTCTCAAGCTGTGGTTGGCAGATCCTTTAGGATATAATTTTAAAGATCCTTGAGAACTTCTCTCTTTAAGTTTCTCTAGTACTTAGGTCTGAGAAAAATGTACTTAGCTGGGAATTCATTAAAATGTGTTCTGATCTAAAGTCTCATTTTAAAAAATTTAATTTAATTTTTATTTTATATTGGAGTATAGTTGCTTTACAATGTTGTGTCCGTTTCAGGTGTACAGCAAGTGATTCAGTTATACATATACCTGTATATATTCTTTTTTCAGATCCTTTTCCCATATAGATTATTAGAGAATATTGAGTATAGTTCCCTGTGCTATACAGTAGGTCCTTGCTGGTTATCTATTTTATATATAGTGGTGTGTATATGTTAATCCCAAGCTCCTAATTTATCTCTCTCTCCACTTTGTAAAGTCTCATTTGGGATGACATGGAATGTCCTATTTGTTGGCTACTTGCCTCAATGTCTTTACAATAAAACCTTTGTTACTAATCAGAGAACATATAAAGTCTCCCAGATCTATGAAATAAGGCAAATTAGGACTTAGCTAACCTATAGTGAGGGGAAAATGAGATGCTGCATGGAAGCCATCTAGTGTTGTGCCTGTTACAGCAGACCTTTGGATAAACCATGGCTCTGAGTTCATCCTTTCCCCTTCGGCAGCCTATAACTCAGCTGGCACATCCCCAGAAGATTCCTTCTCCCCATCTATACAAGTGAGGGCGTTCTGTTAAGCCACTTGCCCTGTGTCTAAGTTCATATACCAAGGACTAGACATAATTTAATCTTGAGATGAGGGTTTGAGATTTCCTTCTTCCCCCATAAATTGTTTGGAAATGTACTTTTTTGTTTTTGTTTTAATTTCCATGTGATTACAAATCTTCCTCTAGTTTTTCTCTTACTGATTTCTAGTTTTATTAAACTTATAGTCAGAGAACACACTCTCTATGACTTCAATTAATTTAAATTTAATGACAACTTTATGCCTCAGAATATAGTTTATCTTGTTGAATAGTACATAGTCACTAAATATATCTATATCCACATCTATATCTTCTGCTGTTGATGGAGGAATTATTCTATATATGTCAATGTCAAGTAGATTCAACAATTTGATTACCTTGTTCAGATTATCTATATTTTTGAATATATCACTTTTTATAATTTTCTTATTGATTGCTCTGGGTATTAGGATGTACATATGTAATTTATTATAATAGTCACTTCCAATCCAAGTAAAGTAAAAATATTTTCATTCAAGCCTCTTTATAATTTTGCTTCAACCATCAAACATGATTTAAGAAACTCATGATAAACCAGGTAGTCTATTACTATTACCCCCTATATTTACCCACTCTGATGTTCTTTCTTTCTATAGTCCAAGCCTTCTTCTGTATCATTTTCTTTCTAAGAACTTCCTTCAGCCATTCATTAGGAGTAAGTTTGCTAGCAATACCTCTTTTTAGTTTTACTTTATCTGAGGATGCCTTTATTTTCCTTTGTTCCTGAGGTATGTTTTCACCAAACATAGAATCTGCAGTTGACAATTCTTTTCTTTCGGTAGTTTTTTTTTGTTTTGTTTTTTGGTTGTTTTTTGCAGTACACGGGCCTCTCACTGTTGTGGCATCTCCCGTTGCGGAGCACAGGCTCCGGACGCACAGGCTCAGCGGCCATGGCTCACGGGCCCAGCCGCTCCACGGCATGTGGGATCCTCCCGGACCGGGGCATGAACCTGTGTCCCCTGCATTGGCAGGCAGACTTTTAACCACTGTGCCACCAGAAAAGCCCCTTTCGGTAGTTTTGAAACGTGTTATGCTACTTCTTTGTGGTCTCTATGGTTTCAGATGAGATTTGGTGTTCCTCTATAAGTAATGTGTTGTTTTCCTCTGACTGCTTTCAAAATTTTTGTTTGCCATAAATTTTCCTAAAAATTATAATGTATTCTGGCATGGATTTCTTTGGATTACCCTGTTTGGGGCTCACTCAGTTTCTTGAACCTGTAGGTTTATGCCTTATGCCAAATTTAGGAGATTTACTGCCATTATTTCTTTGAAAACTTTGTTACATGCTCTCTCTCCTCTCCTTCTGAGACATCCAAAGGTAAAAAAAAAAAAAAACAAATTAATGCATTTCTTGTTGTCTCAAGATCCTTGAGGTTCTATTCATTTATATATATTTTTAGTCACTCTGTTGTTCAAATTGGGTGAATTCCACGATCCGTCTTCAAGTTCACCGATTCTATCCTCTATCATCCTCATCTAATGAGTTTTTATTCTGGTGATTACATGTGTCAGTCCTATAATTTCTATTTTGTTCTTTTTTATAACTTCTATTTCTTTTTCAAGATTTTTCTATTTTCCATTTGTTTCAAGAGAATCTGCAGGTGATCGTTGAAGCAATTTATGACCTCTTTAAAATCCTTTTCAGATAATTCCAACACCTGAGTCACCTTAATGTTAGCATCTACTGATTGCCTTTTCTTGTTCATATAGTGATTTTCCTGGCTCTTGGTATGACAAGTGAGTTTTGAAAGTATCCTGGACAATTTTGGATACTGTATTACTGAGTCGTTTTTGGTAGGCGGCCACCCTGTTGTATGCAGTGCAAGAGCTGAGTGGGTGTGCATGTTTGGCTTTCTACTGGGTCCTGCTAATATTACTGCAGCAAAAGTGGAGCCTATACTCTTACTGTCTCATTGAAGAAGGGTGGAGTGCAGCTTTACCTCTCTCATTGCCCCCACTGTTACCTCCCCAGTGAAAGTGGGCATCTCATATTATCTTGTTCTGCCTCATTGATACTGGAGGGAGTTGTGTCTCAGCTCCCCATCAGGGCCCAGAGACACCACAAGAAGGGAGCAGAAGTGCTGGCTAGCCCTTTTTAATAGTGCTTCCCTAATCTCCATGCTCCTGAGCGAGTGTGGAGATTCAGCAACACACTGGGCCTTGCTGTTAGCAGGGCTAGTGAGAAAGTGGAGTGATTACTAGTCCTGAATTTCATCACCATGTTCAGTCTCGGTGCTAGATGGGAATGTAAGCTCCACTTGCCACTGGGCCCCACTGATGCTGGGTGCTCAGTGAAACCTCCTGGTGATTAGCCCTGCCTTACCCCACCTTGTTAATTCTGCTGAATCGGGGCAAAGTGTCGGCGGGTCCAGCTGCTGGACCGCACAGATGCTATCCTGGTGGGGGAATTGGAATACACCCTGTTTTAACTAGGCAGGAAATGAAAAATCAGTTGACTGTCAATGGTACCCAGGTCGGGCAACCAGCACCTCCTAGTTCTGTCTGGCAGGGAATGGACGATCAGCTGACACCACCAGGTGGGAGAATCAGAGCCTGCCACCTGCTTCCGTGCTATGTAGAGGTAGAGGAGAAAAAGACTCAAATCTCAGCTTGGTCTGCTGAAACTTCAGGGGCCAGGCTAGTGGTGAGTCTTTTCCATCCATGCTTTGGCTGGAGTTGGGCAAGTATTGATAAAAAAGAAGAGGCTTTCTTTGGAGACGTTTTTTATCTGTGCTAGTTTTGACCTGGAAGCTTCTGCAGAACCCTGTTCAAGATATTTGTGAGGGAAGGAGACCTTACACCTCAGTATCGAGTCGCACCAACTGTAGTCTGTCTACCTGTTTCTTTCTAACTTTCAGCGTCTTCTTATGCTTGTTTGCTGTGTTATACGCCATAATTTTAGTTGTAAGAGGGCAGATGGGGGAGGAATGGAGCTACTCCATCTTAGCAGGACTTTATAGCAGGCAATGTGTGTTTGTTATTTTTTTATTATTATTTAAATTTTTTTTTTTTTGGCCACACCATGCAGCTTGTGAGACCTTAGTTCCCTAACCAGGAATCAAACCCATGCCCGTGACAATGAAAGCATGGAGTCTTAACCACTGGACCACCAGGGAATCCTGTTATTTTTAATTATGGTAAAAGACACGTAAGATTTACTGTCTTAACTATCTGTTACTGTTCAGTTCATTAGTGTTATCTATACTCACACGTTGTGCAACGGATCTCTAGAGCTTTTCTTGCACAGCTAAAACTCTACGCCTACTTTAAAAAATCTATTTCACCCTCCCCCTCCCCCTCCCCCTCCCCCAGGCCCTGATAACCCTTCTAAATTTCTATTTCTTGGGGTTTTACTTAGATACCCCATGAAAGTATACACATAGATTGTCTGTCTTTTGTTATTTATTGACTTATTTCACTTAGCAAAATGTCATTAAGTTTCACCCATGCTGTAGCATGTGACAGGATTTTATTCTTTTTTGAGGCTCAGTTATACTCCACGGTATGTATCTGCTACATTATCTTTATCCATTCACCCATAGATGGACATTTAGGTTGTTTCCACCTCTTGACTATTGTGAATAACACTGCAATGAACATGAGTGTGTAAATGTCTTTTCAAGATCCTACTTTCAATTATTTTGAATATATACCTAGCAGTAGGATTGCAAGATTTATATAGTAATAATTTGTTTAATTTTTGGGTGACCTCCATACTGTTTTCCATGGTGGCTGCACCATTTCACATTCTAACCAACAGTGCACAAGCATTCTCTGGTGCTCTAAAAAGCCACAGTGTCTGCGTTTGTTCTCAGAGGTCCACAACCTGGCACCCAGAGTATACCATCATTCCCTTCAGTGCTCCAGACTAAGCAAGATAGAAACCTGTCCCTCAGGCAGCTCCTTGAAAAGCCAGAATGTTGGATGCATATTCCACGCTTTTCCTTCCCTTCCAAGAGAGAGGCTGGAAGTTAGGAGCTTTATATAATCACACCGCGTTGTGCCAGGGAAGGGAAGGGGCTAGGGTGGGAAAATGCAATGAATTTTCCTGCCTGTTTTTATGCCACTCTTCTTGGAACAGGGTCTGTATTTTGTGATTACCTTGATGCTTCTTTGGGGAAATGAGGGTCTATTCTTCCATCTTGCTGATGTCACTCCAAAGCAGGTAATTTTTAAGCTAGAACAGAAATTAAAAACCAAGAAGTGC
Organism: Phocoena phocoena; assembly: GCF_963924675.1. Classification (NCBI taxonomy): domain Eukaryota; kingdom Metazoa; phylum Chordata; class Mammalia; order Artiodactyla; family Phocoenidae; genus Phocoena; species Phocoena phocoena. The sequence goes on along the minus strand of NC_089222.1, from coordinate 7,178,277 downwards.
TGCTGTCTAAGGAGAAACATATAGTTGCACAAGGATCTCTTAGTTAAATTCAAAGTGCCCAAAATGGAAAGAGGGCAAATGCCTATATTAAAATGTCAGGATGTCTTTTGAATGGCTGTCTGTTCCTCTAGGCTATATGCTCTTTTGGAACAGGCATAGTGCCTTATTCACCTTTGTGGTTTTGGTGGCATTCACCCTTTTATGCTTCTAGTAATAAATACTCTCACTGAATGAATGTTAGCTACTATATTTGTTGCTAGGTATAAATGGTAAGCAAGCAAAAGCCAGTCCCTGTCCTCATGGAGTCTCTAGTCTAGTGAAGGATACAAACATATAAACAGACACCCAAAATCCAGTATGATAAATAACCAAACAGGGTTAATTTCAGAGTACTAGGATAAGACAAGGGACTTGTGTTCCTGTTTTGTGCTGGTCTCAGCTTATTGGTACTGATGCTATTGGCTAGAAATGCCTGAGACCACTCACCTGGGTCTGTGGCTAGCCCACCTCAGACATCTCCCCTTTCAGAACCAGCATCGTGGTCAGACTGGCCTTGGGGTTCTTATTGTAATCGCAAGACACCCTCAGCAATAACCATTGGGAAACTTTGAAAAAAGATTTATTGTTCACAAGTCCTGGAGGATACACAGTACACCTGGGGCTACACAGCAAGGTTGCAGGTAGACAGAATGCAGGTCTGAGGTTCTGCTTTTATTGGAATCAGCAGTAGGAACCTAGAGCCTCATGGTTTCACTCTTTGTTGGTGAATTTAAAGCATAAGAACAGGAATTAAAACATGGGAAGGGAAAAGCAAGAAGTCAAATGGTCAGTTATCTAACTCAACAAAGAGCCCTCTGAAACAAAGAAAATTTGGCGGTGGGAACATGGCCCAGTTCTTTATCTAGTTCTGCGGCTGGTGATGTATTTATTTGAGACAATCATCCTTGAAGTGCATGCCTTGGCAATCAAAAGCTCAAGTCAGGCACTTGTACTACAATTGAAAAACCCAACTGTCGGGAGCTTACGCTACAATCCCAGATAAGGTGAGCTCACATAACAAATGCTTGAAATCTTTGATGAACAGAATGACAGAGGTACTCATATTAATTTTCCAAAGGTGGTCAGCAGTCATATAAAGTAACCTGGTGTAGCTCGAGTATTCCACGTATGTGCCGAGCCTCAAGAAAAGCAACCAGCAAAAAATGAATACTTCTTCCAATATCCTCATTAGAGCGAGTTCTCTATTTAGCTGCCCAATTCCCCAAATTTTCATCCTTTTTGAGTGGAGCTCTCCATTATCTAGCTAGATGCTTTGACATCAGGGCAGACCTAGGAGAGCTTGATCAATAGTGTGGCAACCTTGGGACATTTACAATGGATGGCTTTAGGGGACAAGAGGTGGCTTGCGCTCGATTTGTCATGTACCTCCAGTTTCATATTCAAAAGATCTCTTGCTTCCATTCTGACATCTCAGATGTAAAGAGCAGAGTCAGTAAGTTCCCTTAGTGAATATCTAAAAAATTATGCCAGCAGAATCGAGGGAGGAGATGTAGAAGAAAAATGCAGGTAGTGACAAGAAAATAGATAAGTTTCAGGCAGGGGAGGAAGGAATATATTCTTTGTTTCTCAGTCTTTCCCAAATGCTTTAAAAACAAATGAAATGATAGAAATATATTTTTCCTAAAATCTAATGTGGACATGATTTGGATAGTCATACAGTGTTTAAAAAGTGATTTCTTCTCTGATCGTGAGAGAATGTGTTTCTAAAACTCAAGAAAGAACAAGAGCACAGGGAACTCTATCTACTTAATGCACTGTGGTGACCTAAATGGGAAGGAACTCCAAAAAAGAGGGGATATATGTATACGTACAGCTGATTCATTTGGCTGTACAGTAGAAACTAACACAACATTGTAAAGCAACTATACTCCGATAAAAACTAATTAAAAATAAATAAATAAAAGTTAAAAATATGTTCACATCTTTGTTAATGTTAATGTTTTCCTAATACAGTAAGTCCCCTACATACAAACCTTCAAGTTGAGAACTTTCAAAGATACGACCGTGCCCCTGTATGCCAGCTGTTGTACTGTACCACTGTACTTTTTAAGTTAGTGTGAGATTAAAAATGTTTTCTTAAAATAAAAAAGGAAAGAACAAAAAACTCATCCCAGGGTAAAGTGGGGCTGGTAATTTCTTTTGCCAGCTCTTTCAACATCCCTCTCAACTTTGGGGGTCCCACTTATTCATTTTATGTTTTTAAATCCACTCACCTATGTCCCTTAAAGCATTAGATCCAAATTCACGAGAATATAGACTCCACATGGAAAACAAATGAGCTGTCTGGACTTAAAGGAATGATCCTTTAATAGTGGCAGTTCTTGTAATGAGGCAGGTGATAGAAATGATAGATGAGCTCTTTGAATGAGAGGGGGATTTTCCCACAGCCTCTTAAATACTGCATGTTAGCATGGCATCCGCTCCACTAGTGCATCATTAGAATTTTTGTTCTACAAAAGCTGAGAGACTCTAAGTTTTAGTAGCATAAACCCTGGAGAAAGTCCCCACTTCAGTGGTCTGTGTACATGATAAGTTCCAGGTATTTATCCCATATTTAAAGTCTTGCTTGAAAAGTGTCAATCTTTTTGTTCAAAGTGATATCCTATACTGGCTAAGTTTATAAAAATGTGATATGGTACATGCTATCATGCAACTTATCATCAATCCTCTGAATCCTACTTACCTGGCAATGCTCAGACCTGGATTTATGCTTCCTTGACACCTTCCCTGATGCCCCCAACCATCAGATACCTGAGGAGTATCTCATGCCCTACAAGTCTCTCATCTATGCAAAGCATAGCGTATGCTTTCTCAAGTTTTAGTTTTCAAGAATGTACTATGTGCCTCATGTAAGGTTTATGCCCCTGGAAAGCAGAAGATATACCTTGTATCATCTTTGCTCTGTCCGTGCTGGCCCAGTGGTTCTCTGGTTGAACTGATTATGTTCAGCCCGACTTAACAAAAATATAATGGGCATCCACTACGTGTTAAAGAATGGAATTGCAGAGATGGATAAAATAAAATCCCTGCCCTCATGAAGATAACTGACTAGTCAAGAAACGAGAGCTCTGTTTCCAGCAGCCAAAATTATTTCCAGCAAAGCACATTAGATTGTGAGGTCATTGGGATCAGAGACTATGCTTATTCATCTTTGTGACGTGAGTGTTGGGTACCAGACATATACATCCAACGGCCTGTGTGTCACTGCTAATACAATAAGCATCTCGTGCTCACCGTGGTCCACAGAGAACCCTTGGTCTCCTCCACTCCGCAGGAAGCCTGCTCTCCTTTTAGCAAATGACAACACCTTCTGGCTAGCTGTTTCAAAACCTGAGAAGCTACCTTTACACTCACACTATCAGCTAGTTACCTTGATTTAGATCTGAAAATTATGCCCAAATCTCGCCATCTCTCTTGCCATTGGGGAAGACAGCAAATGTCTCTCTGTGGTAACTGTAACAACCGCCTCCTTTATTTCCCTGCTTCCACACTCACTTCCTTTCTGTTCGGTTTTGATCCACACACAGCTTATCTCCAACCTCGGGGGTTCTGGCTTTGCTGTTTCCCTTGCTTGGATTTCTCTTCTTCTTGAATAAGAACTTTGTTTTTTTCTAGAAATCCCTAACGTATAGGAGGTTTCCTGGTGCAGAACAAGAAATCAATATGTATTAAAGGAATGGGCAGATTTTGGTGGTGGTTGTGAATATATATAGACATGAATGGATGACTTGAGCCCCCGCCGTTTGTGTGACTAGAAGCTGACACAGTCTCCAACCTCATGAAGATTATGGCTTAAATGTATGTGATTATATGGGCTATCTGTATAAATAAATGGGTAATGCTCTGCTAAGCATTAGATGGGTGATTGAAATAGTATGTCCTGGGGGAGTTCAGGGAACTGACGGTAGGCAACCACAAGAGTTAAGCAGTGGTTTTCTTCTTCAATACCTGGTTTTATGTTGCTAGAAGATTACTCTTAGCCAGATGGGATTTCCTTTAGCCCTTTTGGGCTGGAAATGTTCCCAAGTGAGCAACTACCAATTTCATGATTTATCTTTACTGACTAAGTACATCAGTCATTTTCTGGAAACCGTAATATGTGGAAAAGAGCACTGGCTGTGCTCCCCTATCTTTATATCTCATTCTCTTTTAAGCCTTTTCTGGATCTCAGATTTTTATTTTCATCTGGAAATTGGGGATACAGTAGTAACCACTCAAGGAGCGGTTGTGTGGCTTTAGAGAGGTAATGTACATAAATGAATTAAGGCATGGTCTGGCGCATGCTAAATCCTCGTAAGTGATAATATGATGGCAATGATGCATTAAAGCATTTCTTAAGCTGTGGAATTCTTTGCAAGTATAAAGGAGAAGGAATTAAGTCCTTGAAAATAGAATGTCTTCTTTCTGGCATAGAGTTTAGATGACTCTGTATTTTACATACTCTTTACTATTTTAACCGGCATATATAGGGTACTCAAAAATGTTTGTGAAAAATTATGTCCAGGGTCAGAGAAATTCAGGAAATTTTTCTTTTTTATTGAAAAAATAATCCACATCATACTTAAATTGTCCAGACTGTAACTAACTTTGGGGAGGATATCTGAACGTTCCTTAGAGAAATTGAAGTCGTGAGGACTTTTTCTTCAAAAAGACGTAAGTCAAAGCCTAAAATTTGTTCTAGCCAAGTTTAAATTTCATTCACAATCCACTTTAAAGAGTGAATTTAAGGTGTAGGCCGGGATTCTCTATCAAACATTAGGAAAAGGATTTTTGTGTCTGACCTTGACTATGCTGTGTCGTTCATAATTTTCCTTCCTTACTTTAACCAGGCTCACGATAAGTACCCAATAAAGATCTTGTGAATAAGTGTGTGCAGGAATGAGCCATGTAAGCTTCACGTCACCTCAGAGATATGTGTGGACAGTTGCCAAGTCTTTTAGTCCCTCATGACAGAGGCCATTTGTCATGACTGATCACGTCTGTGGTATGGCTCTTCACCTTCTTTTTGAAGCCCCCGCTTCCAAAGAACTTACCCACTTCCAGGAGTTGCACCCCAGGCTGTTCAGAATGAAGCTGCTATTTTTAAAGTCCCAACGGCAGGTTTCCCACTGAAGAAAAAAGCATTTCCTCTGCTCCTTGAGCCTGTGGTGTCTTCCTCCCAGATCTCTCTTATGAAGTGTCTCTGGCACTCTGCTCCACCCACACACACGAGTCACAGGAGGCCTCGTCTCCAAGGCTCACCAGCCACAGAAAGAAATCTTAGTCACCTCCAAGGCTGTGAGATTAGCTGGCTGAGTGCCTGAGTGCCTCTCCAGTGACCGCCAGGCCCGGTGAGGTGCCTAGCTGGCCGTGTGATGCTTTCAGGTCCTCTGGCTGAAGCAAGACAGCTCTCCTGAAAAGGATGCTCTTTCCATATAGAGCACCATTCATCAGAAGCATGTTTCCTCCTTCTTTCTCTTAACTTTCTGGAATCCCCTGTGAGGGTCTCCGACAAAGTTGTCAAAGTTTGTGTTGAGAGTGGGCCTCTTACAACCAGTTATAAAAATGGACAGTGCTTGACTGACCAAGAAACATAGGCAGAAGGATTAACACGTTTCTCCTTCGGTTTCTACTCAACAGAATCTAAAACTGGGGTTTGTCAGAAGAGCATATACAGATAGGCTTTTGGCTCTGAAACAGGTCTCGTTCTCCAAAAGTATCTAACGAGGTTAAAACTAGAGATTCATAACAGTCCCTTAATCTAGTACTTTGCCAGAGGTTTCATTATAAAATTGTGGAAAAATGAATCTAGGTGTCTCTGTCTGTCTCTTCTTGCCTGGACTGGCTATTGACATGTTTAGCCACTTTAGGCCCAGGGATAATTCTGGTGGAATTTTCCTACCCTGGACTAGAATTTTGGAAGTCTGTGAGTGTGTTAAGTGTGTGTCAAGTGAGTGAACCTGGCCCTGAGTGTAAATTAAACACCAGGTGCCCAGCCTCCTTATTTAAGCATCACTTGGTGTGGGTAAGCCAGTTCCTCCTCTGGTTTCCAACGACCTCGCCAGCTTCCCATCAGGACCGTATCTGAGCTCAAGCACGGTCATGTGAGATCTCCTCTCCCCTGCCTTTTTTTTTTTTTTTCCTCCCAGTTTCTTTTTCCTGCCCTAGACCATGCTTCGGTGTCTCCTGCATCAATACAGAAAATTACCTCTCTCATTAAGCCTTGACACTCAACCTGTGAGAAACACCATAACCAATATATTCAGCATTGCTAAAGCCATGCCCTTGAATTGCACTCAAGTTAGTTACGTCATCTCTTCTGTGGCTCTTTTGGCTCCCGGCCCCTCCATCTGCTCTGCCCCAACCTCTAAGAAACAGATCCCAACATTTTCCATGGCTTGGGACACGGTGTAAAAGAGAGTAGAACTGGGAATTCGATTCCATTGCCAAGAACCCAGGTTCCCGGTTTGAGTGTCCCCAGAAGTGATGATAATAATTCTGAGTTATCCTAAAGTAATTTAATTTTCCTGACTTCAGGGAAGGAGGAGGATTTTGTTTCCTTTATTTGGCCTATATGAGCCATTTATCAAAACCAAGCTTTTTAAAGAAAGGGAATGTGGCCAGAAAAAGCCTTTGGTATTTCATCCTGCATCTTGCCCTCAGCTACCTTGCAAGAGGTAGCTGCTGATGATGACAAGGATGCTTTCCCCCCAGGGGCCAGTTGGAACCTAAATATTAGAGCAGAGGAATTCCTCTTCCTCCGTGGCTCTGGCAATAAACTTCCCATCATAAAGAAAGGTGCAATTTTACTTTATAGTTTTTTTGGGGTTCCGGTCACTGAATCCATCTGGTTAGAATAAAACCAAAGGAAAAGGGAAAGAATGAAAAAGGAAGGTTTGTGGGTTTTCTTTGTTTCTTGTTTTTTCCTTTCAGTCGAGGGAAGAATTTTGAGCCAATTTGATTCCCATGGTTTCCAAGCTGTTTTGAATGAAAGCCGACCCTCCAGCTAAGTCTTAAGGGTGCAATATTGATCAAATAAAAGAGCTAGTGAAGCAGTTGGTTGGAGGCCGAGTGAAAGGAAGGCGACGAGTTTCCCACAGATTTCTTCCCCAGTGGATAACGGGCGTGAGAGCCTTAAGCAGCAGCAGGGCGGTTAAGGGGACACTCACCGTGCCTGTCCTGCCCCAACTTCACAGCTGCCCCTGTGAGCCTGAAAGGTTTCTGATCATGTCATTTCAATGTGCCCCACAAAACTTGTCTCAAAGAGAGAAAAAGAGAAGTGTTTACTTCATAAAGGCTTGTTGTCAGCACAGATCTGTTTCTTTTTTCTTTTAATGTTTTTCTTCCTTTTTTCTCTTTTCTTTCTTTCTTTTTCTTTCTTTCTTTCTTTCCTTCCTTCCTTCCTATTTTTCTTTTCCTTCCTTCCCTCCTACTTTCCTTCTTTCTTTCCTTTTAGTAGAGGTGTCTTCTGCATCATGGCAGGATACAAAATAATAGCTGAAGAAAGAGGGAAATGAAAACTAATAACACATTGCCTTGAAGGAAGTCACACTCTCAAGTCACCTATCACTTCCATACTCAGGTCTGCAAATTCTGATTCTTTTATTCCAGGCTGTGTCTCCTGGGAGGGGTATGTTAGTTGCCTATTAGAGAGAGTTGAATAGAAGAAACTACTAGACCAAATCACAGAGGTATTTTTCCGGGTCACTAACAAAGAAAAGGCAAACTCGAGCTCTGATGCTTCCTGCAAAGTTGATCCGTCAGCTATTTTCCATCGGACAAATAAGTCTAGTTGGTCTCTCTGTCTAAGCAAATGGTGATTCATGGTTCTGAATAAGTTTAATTTTTAGCAACTTGTGAGCCTTATACGCAGAGAAAAATTAAAATAATTTGGTTGAGAGATAATGTCTTAAAAAATAACAGCCATCATCACTATAAAGAAATGTTTTGGTTCTCTAAGTAGAAATAGATGGAGTCCCTGTTTTGAAAATACAGAGTCTAGAATAGAAAACTGATTCCACTCCTACATTTTTTTGATGTCATTCTCTCTCTGCCAAATGTGGTCCCCATTGCATACGGTTGACCTTGGGAAAGTTACATGGTTCTCTATGTCTCACTGTCCTCATTTGTCAAAGGGGCTGATAATGTATTTACCTTGCTAGGTTGTTAAAGGAATTAAATGAGCTCCTGGGGCAGGTATGTGGTAAGCTGCCATTACAGAAGCCTGGTGATTTATGAGTTTAAAATAAATCCAGAAAACGTTACCTTTCCATCTGCCAGGCATTATTCTACAAGCTTCATAGAGATTAACTCATGTAATCATTCTAACAACCGTGTGTGTATTAGTCTATTTTTCAAATGAAGAAAAAGAAGCACAGAGAGGCCAAGTAAACTGTGCAAGCTCACACAGTTAGTAAATACGTGAGTGCCAGGGTTCAAACCTATGCAAACTGACTTCAAATTCAGTTGAAGACATTTTGCCTCTTGGTCAAGTAGCACTCTGCTAGTTTACTTGCCTGTACTCTTGCCCTCGTTGTTGTTGTTTTTTTTTAATTCAACCTACTATTGGCCTGAGCTTTCTTGAAAGAAAACATGACCTCATTGGTCATTTGCTTGGAAGTATCCACACACTCTCCATCACTTGGATATTGTTGACAAGATTCTTCACTAGTCCATCCATGTCTAACCATCCACTAGCATTCGCCAAAGCTCTGGCCTTGTGTATTGTAATCCTGTTTAAGCAAATAAATGTCTTTATAATCTCTACAAAACTCAACATGAAATTTTGCTCCTGAATATTGTCCTTTATGTATTTGGACAACATCTCTACTCTATCTGGAATATGCTTCACCTAACCTGCTTCTCATCTTTTCTACCTTTAAGACTTTGATTTATTCTTTAAAATTTAGCTTGGTTTTTGCCTTTTTCATGACGCCGTCTCTTCTCAAAAGAGACTAATTATTCCATTCCTTGCACTGCTTGTGGCAGATTGCAGTTTCCAAAGGTGACTGCAACAATGTCTACCACCATATGCAATTTTGCGTTTGGACATTGCCATTGTTACTCCCCCATCAGGAGGTGGGATCCACTTCTCCACTTCCTTGAACCTGGGCTGGCCCTGTGACTTTGACTAATAGTCCACAACAGAAATGATGCCCATTTCCTATGGGTACAGCCCTAAGGAGCCTGACAGCTCAACTCCCTCCCTCTCACAGCTTTGAACCACCAGGTAAAGTCCAGGCTATGCTGGTAGACAGAGATGCAGCCAAGAAGGGCACTGAGGTTCCAGACATTGAGTGAAAAAAGCCAGCTTTGATATCCGGTCTAGTTGAGTCATCAGGTGACCTCAGAGGCACCCATTATATGACTGCAACCAAATTTTAGACTCCAGGCAAGAACTCCCCCCACTGAAACTCAAACCACAAAGCTATGAGAGAGACAATGGTGAATTGTTTAAAGCCACTGAGTTTTGAGGTAGTTTGTTATGTTGCAATAAATAACTGGAATACTATTTACCTGATTTCAAAGGGTCTTTATTCTTGTATGTGTATACTCCATTTATTGTATTTATTTCTTTGTATGTTTGTCTCCCTTACTAGACTATGAACATCTTGACGATTCGGATCATGTTATAGGTGTTTGTAACAACGGTGCTTGAGTTATAGGCTCCCAACAGGTATTTATTGAAGTTAAGTTCATGTACAGGGTGAATTTGTTTGTTTATACTTGTAAAACTAGGTGAGAAGAGAAAGAAAACTTTATTGAAAGATTTAAGCTACTACATAGGCCATCATTTTTTGAGTATCCCCCAGCTCCTCGACCTACACCAAAGGGAACGAGAAAATTAGAAGACAGGATCTGACTGACCTATCAAGACAAATTCAAAGCAGGGTGAATCCTTAAGGGAGCGAAGATTGCTCTCAGCATTGAAAACAGATATGGAAAGCTACACTTGAATCTACAATTATCAGTTGCCTCTCGGGAGGGGATAGAAATTGTGAGAGGAACACAGCACTAAATAGAATGCTTGCCTTGTGCTAGGTTTACTTCCTTTGTACTTGATTTTTTTATTTAATGAGCATATTTTACTTTAAAATTTACAAAAATATTTAAAAGTAAAGGAACACTGAATATAAAAAGAATCAAAGAGTGAGTGCACACCCCATGTTAATAGAGGGTGTTGCATCTGATGATGTTTATTAGTTGTACATTTGGGCTTTAGTGCCAAGCAGACCTTGGTTGGAATCCTGCCTCCTCCCTGGGGGCTTGGGCCAGGACCTTCTCTCTAAGTTTCATTTTACTCATCTAAACAGCAGGCATAAAAATAACTTCCTAAATTGATATGTAAATCAAGAGGTAATACTTGTAAAGGGTTTCACACAGTGCCTAGTATATGCTGAGTGCTCAGTTATTAGAGTGAAGTAAGAAAAGTATCTACTGGGTATATACTGAGCAGTAGATGGGGCTATGAATTGGCTTCCCTGTTCTGGCAGGGCAGGAGAGGACCCAGGGCCTGCAGAGCTCATTGTCTGGGGACCAAAATCAGGCAAGAGCGTGCACTGAATATACTAGCCATGTGAGGCCACCAGTTTTGCTCTGCAGATTGACGCCAAAAACTCGGCCTCTGTGCCCTGGTACCAAATCAAATCTCAGAGACAGAGTTTTAGGTGAAGTAGAAAAGAATAGCATTATTGCTTTGCCAGGCAAAGGGGGACACAGTAAGCCTGTGCCTCTCAAAATTGTGTGTCCCAGCTGGGGAGGATTTGGTGAGGGGTTTTATAGCCATGGTTCAAGGGTGGAGTTGCTGACAAGGATCAGGGTGTGTGCAGGGCCCGCACTCCTTTAATCTGGCCTCAGGTGGTCTCCTGATGAGCTTCTCTCATTCTCAAGGTTATCAAACCGTGACCTTCTCTCTGGATTGAAGAATGCTTCATCAAGTAGCTGACATCTTCCATTTGTTGGGGGTTTAGTTCTGCAGAAGAGCCCAAAGATATTGTTATGTGTATCCCTTGAGGGGGAACCAGGACCTGCCCCAAGGCTGCACTATTGTGTCTTGACCGCTCCTCCCTTGTCTCTGCATCCCCTCCTTTCCCTGATTAACAACTGTCTGAAAGGCTTCTGTGCCCAGAAGCCCCACAGGGTCCTGCTCGGTTTCGAGATGGGGAAAGCCACAAGCTGTGTTCTCTGTGTAAGTGCCACTGCAAGCAGGGCCGTTGGATGGACTGTGCAGCTCCCTGTGTTCTCTATTGAGGTTCACTGTTTGGATGGGCTGAAGGCTGTATTCATCAATAAGTGGGTTACAAATTAGTTTCCCATCTAGGTGCAGAAGGAGAAGCAGCCCCAAGGCCACTAATGCCCTGTTTGTGATCTTGACTCAAGTCAACCTGTGGCCCAAGTTCCTGGCTGAATAGGGCCACTGGCTCTGTTCTGATGGTGATCAGCTCGGCCTGCCTACCTCTTGGATCTAGAGTTGCTGGGTTATGCAGCTTCCAGATGTTCTTGCCAGCCTTTCCTGTCAGTTGGGACTGGGGGTCATGCTCCACAGCAGGTGGGGCTATGACTCAGGCTCCTGCCTGGGCAGGACTAAGAGGGTCCCCTTCGGGCCACTCCCCAATTTTCCTGAACAGAATTTCTGGTCTGGAGAGATCGGGGACTACAGTCCATAGCAGGTGGGTTATGACTCAGCTCCTCTGCCTAAGTGTGCAAAGACCAGGCTCCAGGGTGGGCAAAACTCCTTACTTGGGGATCCAAATTAGGAAGACCTACACCCCACTGAGTTCCCTGGTCAGACTATGCCACTGAGTTGGTTCTACAGGTGAGCACAGCTGCTGGTTGAGATTCCTACTTGGGCTCTGCAGGTAGGAACTCCGTCTGCCATGATCCAAGTGCTGTTGTTGGAAGTCCCGCCCCTCGTCTCTGTCATAGTCAGTTTCCTAGTGATTCAATCCCCAGAGTCCTCTGCTATCCCCACGCAAGCAAACCAGAGTAGGGGCTCCCAAGAAACATCCCACAATGCTGGGGGGGACTGGATGTCACCCCTCGATTCTCCTTTCCCACTGGAGGAACTGGAGGTTTGGGAAAGACCTCTTAAGTACGATGCTGGGGCAGCCTGGGGGAGGGGCAATGCAGTCAACAAGTAGCCGTTCCTCTTATTTTCTAATGCAGTCTGTCTTGGTGTCTGTGGTGCAGGGGGTGCTTCAGCCTCACATCCATGTTCTAGAATTCTCTTATGTCTTATCCACAGACAATTCTCTAGAATTATACATGAAGAGTTGTTAGTTGTTCTCCTTGGAAAGGGAGTGCGAAGAATAACCTCTGTTATGATAACCTCGGGAATAACCTCTGTTACAATAACCTTGGGAATAACTTCTGGTGCCGTCTTGATGATATCATTCTCTGCCTTCAGTCTTCACTGAGCGCTGCCCCAGGTTAATCTGGTCCTATTCCCACCAGTTCCTGACGAAGAACCAGCACAGCTCTCCAATGTTTACCCATCAGTTTTTATCATTTCTACTTATCACTCATATCCCTTCCTTAGGAGCCGGTCTCTAGATGACTTTAACTCAGACAAATTCTTCCCCAAAGGCTTATGCCCTGGTAATACCAGCTTACCCCTGCAGTTGACCCAAACACTGATTCCAGCCTTTGCATATTGGTTCATGATGTGATTTACAACCAGAATGCCTTACCCCACTCATTGGCAGTTCTTAGCTTGCCTGTGGTTTATACTCAGTTCAGTTACCATCTCCTCATTGGATCCTCTCTTATCATCTCCTTTAACTCCTCAAGTATTCCAGGATTCACAGTCTGACAGTGATTGGCAGTAAATCTACTAGTTTTCATCGAATAACATAGAACTTTGTATACAGGGACGATACTGGCTTGTTCATTGTTTTATGTGTAAATCTTGACTCTCCAACTGCCAGGTTGCTATTTGGATCTTTCGCTCCTTTTAAAAAACATTGTGCTAAATGTGTAGAAGGTGTTCACCTTGGTTGGGTTGCTTAAAACAAAAGAATGACTTTATCAATTATGTTTCCAGGAAAGGGCCCAGCATATCAGATTGCTGTGGCATAATTTGAGGACAAACAGGTGTTGCAGGGGAAAGAAATTCACAAACAAATTATACTATGTAGACATCCAACGCATTATTTCCATTACTGTTTTAAGAATGGATAAGATAAAAAAAATTCATAAAATTCTTGTCCCAGATTTAGGTATTTGTGTGTCTCCCCTGCTTAAAGTCTTATTTGAAGAACCCCAAATACAAATGAGCCCAATACTCAGCCAGTGAGATGCCCACTCAGCTATTGTTTTAGATGTGAGTCATGTGCATTTGGTGCAAGATGGAATATCATATGTCAAAGCATATGCCTGCCACTGAAGACAAATGCAGATAACATATGCTTGGAAGTAAAATATTTGTAAGTCTTACTGCTTATCAAAAATTAATGAAAGCAACTGTGTGTTTATACTTTTCGGGGTTTATAAACAGATCAGCAGGGTTAATTATAGAAACTGGTTTTTCAAAACAGTCAAGGGTATCCTTTTCAAGCTGTGATGCTTTCTGTCTATACCTCCACTTTGAAACACACGTGCACTCACCCCGCCACACAAGCGCACACATAGCAGCACATATTTACTATGGGGATGGAGAGAGTGTTGGAAGCCTACTAATAGATCCTTTAACTCAGAGTCTCTTTTTTCCACAGTACAGAGGGTTAATCATTTAAAGTTCACTTCTGGAAATATTCATATTTCCACCGAATAAAACCTGTGTGTAAATCTGAAACAGAAGCCTTGAAAAATGCACTATATATGTATTTATGTAAAGGCTCCATTTTTATAAAGTACATTCACTTATATGACCTTGTGTAATTTTAAAGCAATCTGATGACAGATATTTCCGTCTTTATTTTACGGGTGAAGGAATTGAGGTTCCACTAGGTAATGTCACTTTCATGGTTGGTTTCGATGGAGCCAGGCCTTGAACACTTATATGCTGCCTCTGCCTCCAGGGTAGTTTCCACTGCTTGTAGCTGTTCAGCGTCGTTCGAGAGTGATATCGTATTAGAATCTGGCCAATGTTCAGATTAAACGCTTGATTGTGGGTGAAAGCTGGGATAGTTGCATCTGACTTGATCACCACCGGAACTGGCATTTGTGGATTTCAGGAGAATGTCTGGTATAAGGAGATTCGGCTACCCCATCAGAGCACTCAGGGTTGTCTCTGGTCCTTGGCAAACCAGCAATATAAGCAAACATTTTTTGAAAGGAGATAATGTTACCCCTTCAAAACCTGAGTGCTCAATCTAACTCCACACTGTACTTCCCATCTGATAGGTGGTATGACTTCTCCCTAAACCTCTACATTTAACCGTCATTCAAATCCTGACAACCCTATTTTCATAATGTCCATTACACCCTCCTACCCTCTCAATCCCATGAACACTGCCCCAATTCAGACCTCCATCACCTCTCTCCAGGACTCTTGCTAAAGTCCTTGAATTGATCTTGCTTTCATTCTCAGTTTTACCTCGAATGCTGCCACAATCGTTATTTTATTAGTGCAAACCTGATCGTATCTCCTACAAATCCCTTTTGTTCTTAAGAGTCTCCTGAGCATAGAGTATTATATACTTTTCTTATGAGTACCAGAATAATCCGCATTTTTCCAACTAACCCATGCTTCTTTTGATGCAAGATTGCTTCATGTACATATTGCATTTTTTAAGTCTTGTCTAACTCTTTAAACCAGGTACCATGTAAGCTGTAACACATAAAGAGGGCTTATGACGCTATTGGCTATTTCAATCTTAGTCTAGTATAGCACTGTCCAAGCCACATATGTCATTTTAAATGTCCTAGTAACTACATTAAACAAAATTTAAAAGAAATAGATTAAATTAATTTTAATAATGCTTTATCGAACCTATTATACTTCTATTTCAACATACGATCAACACAAAAATATTAATGAGATATTTCCTTTGTTAATGCTAAGTATCTGAAATCTATTAAGTTTGTTTCGTACTTACAGCACATCTCAATTCAAACTAACTACAATCCAAGTGGCCAATAATTACACGTGACTATTGGCTACTGTATTTGACAACACAAAGCTAGAACTCCTTGTTCCACCTGCCCTCTCTCCCCTCTCTTTCTTGGCCAAACTTCTAGAAAATAACTATCCTTGCATTCTGGACTTAATCACTGTTCAATATCTTCAACCCTAGTAGTCTGACTTTTGCCCCACTTTTACACTGAAATGATTCTTGCCGAAGTCCCCAACAAATTCCTTGTTGCCACGTACAATACCAGTCCCCTCCCTTCAGAAGTAGCTCTGAATCAAAGGTCCAACCAGAAACACAAGAACCATGCCAGGTGTTTCAAATGGAGGGGATTTAATACAAGATAACCATTGCAAAAAAGGAAGAATTAAAATAACCTCAAATCTGCTTGGAGTATTAATTTTAAAAGGGGGACTAGAATGGCACAAGGTGAAGCTAGAAAAATATTCAGAGAACTGATGCAGAGGCTTGTAGGCTATGTTTAGGAGTTTGAGTGTCTGAAGGGCTAAGGGACCAAGAACAGGAGGCATGTTAGTATAGGTAGTAACTCCAGCAAACTTTAACCATCCCTAGAGTAAGGATGTTTTCCTAGTGCAAGTTTTTATCATCTCTTGTTTGGGTTCTAGCATCAGTCTGCTAGTTGGTCTCATTGGGTTCCATATCTTTTCTATGCTATAGCTTGAGTGATCGCCTTAATATGCAGATCCAATCACATCATTTTTTCTTCCTGCTACCCCTACTGGACCCTGTAAGCTTTTCTCTGCTTACATTTACAGCCCCATTTCCTAACATTTCCTTCCCTCTTTGGAGGTCACCACTTTGATAAAACCAAATTAATTCCATTTCCTGCTTTCTCTTTTCTCTTGGCCTTGGTGCTTGCTGTTTCTTTCGAGTGGCACACTCCACCTCTCCTTTGCTTCACTACTCACTCTGATCCTTACCTGAATACTTCTACTCATACTCCAGATCTCAGAAGATATGGTCCTTCATCCAAGATGACATCCTTGACTCCTGGTACCCACACATCTCAGGCTATCATAAGAGAAAGCATTCTCTAGCTTAGTACCTGCTCTCATTACCCTACTCTAAAATGTAAGCTCTTGTCAGTTTCTTCCTTAGCACAATATTTGACACATAATACGTGTTCAATAAATATTTTTGAATAAATAAATGGATAAACCATTGAATGGAGACATGTGGCTAGAGACATGGATGACTTCCCTAACATCCTTTAATGTCTTTGCTCTTTTCACTTTTATATATTGCTTCAACACAGATTGCTCATATTTTAGTCCATCCTATCTTCTTGGGTATAACACATGCATTGCAAAAAGGCATGTTCAATTCAAGTTATTCTCAGTATTCTTCTTCTGAGTAATCAATAGAGAGTATAAAAGGCCAATGGGGGATTTATAACTTTCTGGATGATTATGTCCCCCAATGTGTGGCTCTTGGCTTAATGTTACAGATGATTAGAAGGAGATTTTATTCACTTTTGCAGTTCTCCCAGCGCCTGGGGACTTAGTTGGTGTCCCACAGCTGTTTGGTGAATAAAATAAGCTAACGCCTAATGAATGAAAATTTGTGCTCTAAGAAATAATACTGTAAATTTCAAGCAAGAATCACTTTCTTAAAGGAAAGATCAATTTCAACCTGAGAAAGCAGGTCATTGGGTTTGGAAGTTGTTGCAAGATCATTTTCTTAAAGGAAAGATCAATTTCAACCTGAGAAAGCAGGTCATTGGGTTTGGAAGTTGTTGCAATTGCTCTGTGAAAGAACAAGAATGCTGGGCTTATGCAATTGCCCTGAAAAACCAATGACTCTTTGCAAACGTTGATGAGCACTGCAAACTATTTGCTTCTTGCATCTTGGAGGCTTAAACCAAACAAATTAACAAGGAAAATATCCTTTCTATAAGAGTTCTATTTCTATTATTTCTTCCATTTTTTAAAACCTGATTTAAAAAATTATGACACAATAGGCATTTCTTAAGAAGTCTCTCTCCCCATGAAAGTATAAAATGTGAAATTGAGAAGGGGCCTTGAGAATTCTCTTGTTCAATCCACCCTCCAACTTCATGACTTTATACTTATAGATAAGCAAATTGGTGCCCAGAAAAGCCAGGTAACTTTCCCAAAGCAACACAGTTCTTGTAACTCTACTGGGACTCCAACTTAAGTTTCCATGAATAAAATAAGAGCAATAACTACCCTACACTGATAACTTACCCTGTATTTGGAAGTAACTAAGCATTGTAGCATTTGGGTCTCCTTTCAACAAACGTAATTATTCAGACAAAGACAGACTTTAACCTAAATTTCTGCCAAGATATATTGGCATACACCAGGTAGATGATGAACATAACTTTTAGCTGTGAGATTGAAGTGAAAAGGGTAAACTAAAACTAGTGTGTAAAACAAACTGCTAGAGCTACTTTGTCTCCTTACCCTTAGAACCCCTAAATATAGTGACACATTTCTAGATAATTCCATTTAGCCTTTTCCTTGAATGCCTGCTGAAGGGAAACAAAGTGGGTGGGTGGGTGGGGGAAGCAGAATTCATGGGAAGCTTGAAACAATGTGAAAAAGTAACCTAGGATAGTAAATTTGAGGGAGGTGTAAGTGCAAAGCAATACCCAATGAAGTGGTTATGTGTATTCTAGCTATTTTTATTTCTATCCATTTTTTCCGTAAGGACTAGCATATGGTATCTGTAGCGGACTCTCAGGATGTTCCCCTGCTAAAACTGTTCATCCTTTAACCCTCCCCCGTCAGTCAGGCAGCCACAAATATGCAGTGAAGTCAAGATCAAATGCGCTTATTAGCATCTCCATTTACTGCCATTCAAAACATTTGCAAAAAAACACCCACCTTATTCCCTGCCCACCCTGGTGTCGCTGCACACTGCACACTGGTGCCAAAGGCAAAGATCAAGCTGAAAACTTCCTTTGAGGCCCCTCCATTCAACCAGCTTTCTGAGTGACGATGCCGGCACCTGGGAGGGACATCTCAGTTCCAGGGGAGGGTTAAAGGATGCTGTGCAGGAAGCCAGGCTTCCATGGCAGAGCCAGGCAGCCTGAACTCCCCTAGAGGGTGAATGCTTCCCTTTATGAAGCGCAGCTGATGGGGCTAACGCAGCAAGGCAGCTGCCCTGAGCATTTCCACGCCTGCAACCACACGGAGCTCAAATCCATGTTTTTAATTCCCCCACTCTAATTATGATGGATTGGAAGAAGATTCAAAGCACTCTCCCTTTTTCAGAAAAGATTTGGAGGTCATCAATGGTCACCACTATTTCCAGAAAACAGTAAACTTAGGTAAATCCCACTAAGGACAAGTAGTGGGGCTTATCCTTGGCAGAGACGTTAGTACCTTTGTGTAAGATAGACCTCAAACACTCTTCATTTTCTGATAAAAAGAAATCGTTTATAGATCAGATAGGTTTTATTAGCCAACATTAGAATGGGTATTATAGAAGATAATAGTAAAAAATGATGTGTGTTGATGTGTGATCTCTCTCTCAAAAAGAGATCACACCTTCTAGGAAAAAGAGGCCGGTATGTAATATTTGGTGACATTGATTGAATAATTAGACACACTTTTATTTGCTCATACAAGACCTCTCAGGGGATTTCTGAATGTCAAAATATATAAATCTCCCCTCACTAATCAAAACTTGAATAAATCAGCTTTGGCTTAGCAGTCACCTTAGATGTAAACTACACAGACTTGTAACTGGAAACCTTTTCTCCTTTTTTTTTTTTTTTTGGGGGGGGTGCATGACTGCCCCCTGGGGCCTGTGGAATCTCAGAAAAAGACCTGCTCACACAGGCCCAGAGTCAGAGACATGTAAAACAAAGATGGTCCTCTGTCCTGCTCCCTAAGTGATGTTAATCTATGAGTTTTGTAATGATTTTGATTGGCTATGAGATTTAGGAGTTGAAATGATCAATTTGATACTGTCCAATTCAAGAAGTCTTTATTAAGCACTGATTATGTTCCTCTGCTATCTATGATAATATTTAAGACAGGAATCTTGCCCTCAAACATTTCTCAAGTTCCTTGATAATTCAAAATGCATTTGAAATAGTTACAAAACAATAGGAAATAGCCATAAGTGGTGAAAACAGAAAGTACACGAAGTCAGGAGGTGAAAAAAATAGTAAAGAAAAGGCCAGAGCTGTTAGAAGGACTCGATTTAAAATCAGACTAGGGCTGAGATCTTGAAGAATGAATGAAGTCTCAATAAGTGAAGAAAGGGAGGGAGAGATTCAGTGATGAAGGCAAGTTTTGCCAAATAAATGGGCCTAGCAGGGTAGAGAATCATCTGCAGAGAATATTGCTTTGTTAGTAGTCGTGGAGATAGAGTTGGGTACGTAATGTGGGCCTGTTCACAGGGAGACAAAAATGAGTTCTTACGTAACTGAGGCTCAAACACTATTATTTTGAGAAGAATAACTCTAGAGTTTCTTTGAAATTGTTTTTAACCCATTAGAACATATTTTTCTCTTGGGTACTCTCAGTGCCTTCTTGAGGTTGAAATGTGTGGAGAGTTCTCCAAAGTTTTATTGAAAAGTTGCCCAAATTCTGATCTTCTTGGACTTATTCTGCTCTCCTTTTTCAACCCCTACTTTCATTCCAGGGGTGGTTTCCTCTCAAGGAGTCTGTAGCCCATGCAGATAAAATTTGGCTCTATTCTGCCACTTTACTGAAAATTCACTGTTTCTATTCGAGCTCCAGTTCTTGAGGATACCTAAAGCATAAGCAGGATGAGAAGTCATATTTGAATTAGAGCCA
This sequence comes from Phocoena phocoena, assembly GCF_963924675.1. Classification (NCBI taxonomy): domain Eukaryota; kingdom Metazoa; phylum Chordata; class Mammalia; order Artiodactyla; family Phocoenidae; genus Phocoena; species Phocoena phocoena. Next base: position 7,158,371 of record NC_089222.1, on the reverse strand, counting down.
GATGGGGACTTCTTTGGTGGTGCAGTGGTTAAGAATTCACCTGCCAATGCAGGGGACACGGGTTCAATCCCTGGTTCAGGAAGATCCCACATGCCATGGAGCAGCTAAGCCCATGTGCCACAACTACTGAGCCTGTGCTCTAGAGCCCATGAGCCACAACTACTGAGCCTGTGTGTCACAACTACCGAAGCCCATGCACTCTAGGGCCCATGTGCCACAACTACTGAGCCCACGGGCTGCAACTACTGAAGCCCGTGTAACTAGAGCTTGTGCTCCGCAGCAAGATAAGCCACCGCAATGCAATGAAGAGTAGCCCCTGCTCGCAGCAACTAGAGAAAGCCTGCACGCAGCAAAGAAGACCCGACGCAGCCAAAAGAACAAATAAATAAAATAAAAAACATTAAAAAAAAAGAATTAGAGCCAGATGAAAACCTCAAGAATAACTAGCTATTCTCCATGATTAAAGCACTGTTTCCAGAGGACTTTGGTCTGAATGCAAACATGTTCCTCCATTCAGTGAACATTTATTGACTGCTTCTCTGAACCTTGCACTATGCCAGAGGGGCTAAAGCACAAACCCACAGGCAACTAACAATGCTGAACACCTAGTTTTTCCCCTGGACCGCATCCATCACAGAGGTGCACAGTTGAGCATTGGCTTCAGAGAATAGGACTTGAAGTCTGTAGGTGTGATTTATGAATAGTTGATAAAGGTCTCCTGCCAAAATGAGATTAGCCAGGAAGGGATTATAGGATTGGTGGATATGGTCTTACAAGATCAACCCAGGGTATTTGGGCAGTAGAGAAGTGACACCTAAAGAAATATATTCCTGGTTGCATGTTTGACCTCAGGCCGAGTCTGCATACTGTACCAAAAGGAGATAATACATTCTTTTTTACATCTGGTTCACACCCAGCTGCAGACGGTGCACACATACATCCTGAACATTCCAGAGTACTGTCTCTGCCAATAGAATTTGTAAACATTACATTTTTAGAGATTAAGAGGTCCTAAAATTACAAGCAGCTGGCAGGATGTTGGGAGTTTCTGTGCATGCTGAAGACAGTCTACCCTTGTCTGGGAGAACAAAATCACGCAAAGGAGAGTGTCATGAAAAAGGGAAAGAAAAAACTTCCTTTCCTTCTGGATTATCCTTGCCAGAAAGGGAATATCAAAATCATTTCAGCTGGCTGACAAAGGGTGAAATATCCCAGACAGGGAGCTGCATGGCTCAAAGTTTGCAGCCAAGTTTTTTTCTTCCCCACCGGGCCCCCATGGAAACGCTTACATCTTAGTCACATACTGGATGAATGAAATGAACAAATAGTCTGCTGTTTAGAGCTGGGGTGGTAGTGATCTTCTACTTTGGAAGACAGTCAAGGACTAATTAGGCATGAATCTCTCCCTGTCAAGTTTTGACAATCTGGAAATTCAGTGGCAGCACGAGGAGAGATCTGCCAACAGAGGGGCTTTTGGGCAGAGAGGACTGTTTTCAAGGCTGAGAGCCTTACGAATTTAAGTATCTGTTATTGTTTGTCCTATCACTTGCTTCTTGCAGCTCTTACATTATTGCTATTAAAATCTGTCTGATGATCAGATTCATTGGGGGAATACTTTTCCTAAAATGTGTGTGTGTTGTCAACCTCCACTGTAGATTTTGTGAATAAGAATTTCTCAGGGAGGTTATCAATAACCTACAGTTTCAAAAATATTGCCCACATATTTCTAATGATCATCCAAGTTTTGCATTGACAATCTGAGATGATGAGACTTTAACTGGAGGGGTCACCTACTCAAGGGTAGAGCCATGGAAAAGGAAATGCTTTTCTGTTGCTGTATGCATACCTGGCAGATGCTAGAGCAAAGGAGAAAGTTAGTCCTCTCTTATTTTCTTGAGAGTGCCAGTAATCCAGCCACACACCTCTTGAAAGAACCATTGGTTACAACAGATACTCTTAGTAAAACTGCTAGACCTAGATGAATGGTCCTCCCTTTGCCAACAAACAGCAGAACTCCATCCTAGATCATAGTTAGAAGGGAACATCTTCCACCAGAAACACTGCAGTTGGCAGACTGTTGCATACACAGGTGGAAATGTCATTTGGTTAATGTTTTTAACATATTTTTTGCAGTGTTATTAAGAAATAATTGCCTTACATTATTGTATAGTTTAAGGTGTAAGATATAAACATTCGATTTACATATATTGTAAAATGATTACCACAATAGGTTTAGGTCACATTCATCATCTCATATAGATACAATATTAACGTTTTTCCTATATATCATACAGCAGCGTTAACTGTATACAATGTTGTACATTATAACCCTAGTACTTATTGATCTTATAACTGAAAGTTTGTACCTTTTAACCAGTTTCCTTCAAATCCCTCTTCCCCCAAAGCTTGCCTCAAATCTGATCTCTTTTGTTGTGAATTTGATGTGGGGGTTTTGTTTGTTTCTTTTTCAGATTCCACATATAGGTGAATGACAATAGTAAGTTCTTACCTATAAATAATTACTTTAAACATAAGTGGACAAAATTTTCCAATCAAAAGACACAGATGACTGAATGGATAAAACAAATAAGATTCAATGATATGCTAAAAGAGACTCACTTTAAGCTTAAAGGCACACATAGACTGAGAGTGAAGGGATGGAAAAAGACATTTCTTACTTTGTTCTAGACTTTTGACAATTTGATTATGTTGTGTCTTAGTGTAGACCTATTCAGATTCAACCTACGTGCTATCCTTTGGGCCTCATGGATCTGGATGTTCATTTCTCTCCCCAGGTTCAGGAAGTTTTCAGCCATTATTGCTTTAAACATACTTTCTGTCTCTTTCTGTTTCTCTTCTTTTGGAATTCCCATAATACTAATATTGTTTCTTTTCATTGTGTCCTATAAGTCCTATACGCTTTCTTCACTTTTAAATTTATTTTTGCTCCTCTGACTGTATAATTTACAATGTCTTATCCTCCAGGTCACTGTTCCTTCTACATGGTCGAGTCTACTTTTGAAAATGTGTAATGAACTCTTCATTTCAGTTATTATGTTTTTTAACTTTAGAATTGCTCTTTGGGTTATTTTGATGGTGTTCATTTCTTTGTTGAACTTATTTTTGTTCATGCATTATTTTCCTAATTTCATTTAGTTGTCTATATCTGTGCTCTTGCAATTTGCTATACTTTCTTAAAAGGATTGTCCTGAATTCTTGGTCTGACAGGTCATAGATCTTTTTAACTTTAGAATCAGTTATTGGCCCTTTATTAGTTTTCTTTGGTAGTGTCATATTTATCTGATTTTTTGTGATCCTGATTCCTTATGATGGTATCTGCACAGCTGAGTAAGTGGTCTCTTCTCCCAGACTTTCAGGTTCAGTTCAGTTTGGGTTCTAGGCAGGTAGAGACTCCTATTATGGTATCTTTTGGGGTGAGGCAAATATTTGAGCTCTGAAGTCTGGGATGGAGGGTGTGTGCTGGCTGAGAACAGCTGCATGAGACTGCTGGCTTGGTTTCCTACACAAGTGATGCTGTAGGATGGGCTCTGTGATTACCTTGACTCTCTGGTCACTGTTTTAGACAGTTGGGGCTGTGTACTCTATTCAGAAGTAGATTGGACTATGAATTATTTTCCCTGCCCTGGAAGGGCAGAAGAATGGGATCTTGGGCCTGTATGGCTTGTGTTTGACCAACTATATCAGGCAAGAGTGTGCACTGAATTTCCTGGTCAGGCGAAGTCACTGGTTTTACTCTGCAAATGGGGAAAGCCATGGGCTGTGCTCTCTTTTCAAGTGTCACTGTAAGCAGGGCTGTTGGATAGGCTGTACCACTTCCTACATGGTTTGCTTAAGTATCTTGGTCAAGCAGGCTGAAGGCTGCATTCAGCAATGAGCAGGGGTACAAATTAGTTTCCCTGTGTGTGTGCAGTGATGGAAGCAACTCTAAGCTAATAAAAGTCTTTTTGATGTTGTCATAACTCAAGCCACCTTGCACCCCATGTTTCTTGGCTGAGTAGGACCACTGGCTTTGCTCTTCAGACCATCAACCCTACCTTCTCCCCTCTTCACTTGAGTGTTGCTGATTAATACAGCTTCCAGTGTTCTTTCCTTGTCTTTCCTTGTTCTTTCCTTGTCTTTCTGACAAGGAATTCTTGTCAGATGAGGCTCAGAGACACTCTCCACAACAGGTTGGGCTGCATCTTAGTTCCCTTACCTTGGCTGGATGGGGAAGGGCCACTCCAGGTCTCTCCCGATTTTTTCCAAACAGGCTTCTGGTTGGAGGAGCTGCAGCTACCCTCAGCTTGAGCTATGACTCGGTCCCCCTGCCTGGACATAGCAAGGGAACCCTCTACCCCCAGTACTGGTTTTGCTCTGGAGGTGACAAACTCTGCCTACCCACCTCTCAGTTGGAGTATTGCTGGTTACACAGCTTCCAGACACTCTTACCAGCCCTTTTGGTCCAATGGGGTCCCCCTGATCAAAGTGGGTTGAGTTATGTTTCAGTTCACGTGCTTGGGCAAGATAGGGAGAGGTCAATTGTCTTCAGTCAGGCTTTCTTATTGGAAGGGGCTGGGAGCTAACCTTTGCCTTGGCTATGAATGATTCCCCCTGCCTGAGTGCAGTAGTGGAATCCTCCACACCCAATACTGGCTTTGCTTTCTGAGTTGATAAGCTTCACCTGCCAGGCTCTCAGGTTGAGTGTTGCTGGGCTATACAGCTTCCTGGTGCTCCGGCCAGACCCTCTATCCACACGGGGAAGTAGATACTCTCTCCACAGTGAGTGGGGCTATGGCATGGGGAAGCCAGGCTCTAGGGCCAGCAAAACTGTTTGAGGACCAGTGTCAGGCAGATCTGCACCTCAGTGAGTTCCCTGGTTAGAGTGTGCCACCGACTTGATTCTCTAGATGAACAAAGTCGCTGGTTGTTATCACTACTTGAGCACTGCAGGTATGAATTTGGTTTGGTAAGATTTGTGTGCTGGTTGTTACAAGTCCTTTCCCCATCTGTATCAGAGTCTGATTCCAGTAGATGAGCCCACAGATTCCCCTGTCATTACTGTTAAGCAAAACCAGAGTAGGGGCTCCCATGGAGTGACACAATGCTGGGGGTGCTGGGGGTCTCCCTGGGCTCTCTTTACCCACTGGAAGAACCAGAGCCTCATGGGGGACTGCTCAGCATGGATTGCATGACCTGGAGTGGGGCAATGTGGTCAGTGTGTAGTCACTTCTCTTACTCTTTTAATGCAATTTGTTTTGTCTCTGTGGTGCAAGGGTTTGCTTCATCCTCACCTCTGTGTTCTAGGATTCTCTCAGCAGGTCAGGAATAGTTGTTAGTTGTTCTTCTTGTGAAGGGAAGTGAATCACGAGCAATCTATGTTGCTGTCTTGGTGACTTCATCCTCCTCATAACATTTAAATCTGTAGACTTTGTGTAAAGCAGATTATCCTCCATGATGTTCACAGACTTCATCCAATCAGGCCCTAAGAACAAAGCCTTAGATCCCCAAAAGGAAGGTATTATGCCTCCGGACTGTAACCTAGAAATTCTGCCTAATTTTCCAGCTTTCAGACTCAAAACTGCAATACTGTAGGGAAGGAAAAATAATTTTCCCTGTACCATTCTAGGTTCTTGGCTGAGAGCCCCTAGTAATAAAAGACAGATTAACAGGAGAAAAACAAACAGAAGTTTAATAACATGTATTCCTCTTGCATACATGAGAGATACCTAAGAAAACCGAATAACTCTCTAAAATGGCCCAAGCCACCACCTTAAATACCATCTTCAGCTAAAGACAAAAGATGTTGGGGAGGGGGCAGCCACTTATGGGAGGATATCCAGCAAAGCACAGCAAATGAGGGTATGGTTTTTATGCAAACTTAACACAGTACCTTCTCTATTGATAAAATTCTAGCGATTTGGTCTTCCTCCTCTTCCTGGCACTGGAAGAGGAGACACCCTTAAAAAGGGAGATTCTCATTATATATGTAAATGTCTCTTACAGAAGAGTAACTTCTCAATTTTCAGAGATTTCCTATGCTTGCTGTTTCTTAAAAGTAATCAATAAAGACTTTGGCAATCCAGAACCAAGTTGATAGATGCTCCATATCTCATTGAACAAGTCTCTCAGTCCTGAGAGTAGGTCACTCCAGTTAAGCAGTGTGTCTCTCATTTCAGGAAGTAGTCTTGCAGGTGAGCTTTCCAGTTTAGGCCTCTATGATGTGAGCAATGAGGAATAAGAGGCATTTCCATGGAAACAAAAGAAAGAGAAAAGTTAATTGTTGGGACAGGATATATACCTAATCTGAGTCCTGATGACAGCCAGTCCAGAAGATTTCTAGATGTTAGGATCAGACCATCTTTTGATGTCTCTGATGATGTTATCATGTGTTCAGGTAAACTTTCTGAGTGGCCCACATAGCAACAGGCATGAGGATTGTCCAAAAATGAGCTAATGGGATGATATCTCTGAAGTTTATATCAAGCCACTCCCATTCAATTGGCAAGGCTTCAGGGAAAAGGGCAGTTTTTGTTCTTAGTGATTCCAAGACAAAAGGATGGGAGAAAATAGGAAATGTTAGTTTGGAGATTCATAGCCAGATGTTCAAGGAAACTAGAATTCAGTATCCAGTCCAGTTTACAGGTAGAAAACAAAACTTCAAAGACAGCACGAGAATCTAATATCTACAAATGGGCAAACACAATTTTTCTCTCTACAATGACCCCCATTTCTACCAAATTTGTTTGCAAATTATGTCTAGTTTCAATAAACTTGACCTGGTTATTTACATAAGCACGGCAAGAATAGCTATCAACCATATAGGCTCTTTTTAAAAAAATTTTATTGGGATATAATTGATTTACAATGTTGTATTAGTTTCAGGTGTACGACAAAGTGACTTTGTTTTTCCCTTAGAGTGCTATAAGTTTCTTACCCAGTCCAGTTTTATGATCTTAAAATTTTCAGAAACCTGTATTCTAGGGTCCTTTCTATGAATCTCTCTGAACATGAATCACTTTTGCAAAAATATCTGACTAAAACAAAACATCTGTAAATAACAAAAACATTTTAAAATGCCTATGGTTAAAATATGATTAGAGTTTATTACAATGCAATTGACAAAGAAATTTGCTTATTTCTGTGACACACATTTCAAGATAATAAATAGAATTATGACTGATAACATTATACCAGGATGTATATGAATTTTAGGTATTCCATCCAATTTCTGGAACACGTAATATATACCAATAAAAATACAATGTAAAGAAAGCTTAGTATTACTTCTTATTTGACAATGATTTCCATATAATTCAATAAAGCAAATAAACCTAATCAGTTAATCTCTCTCTCTCTTTTTTTTAATAAGAAGAGAGAACAAATCTTTTGAGATGTCCTAGGGGCCCTATGGAAAATCCCAAAGTTAATTCTGTATCAACAAGAATTTATTTAAAATTTGATTTTGGAAGTTTGTCAAAAATATCAACAGTTTTGGGCACTTCACCAAAAATGATCACACATCATTATAAAACAATATTTAATGACAATAAGTTTTCAAAGGAAAATACAAAAGGTTACATAGTTGTGAGAGGAATTTAGCTCTTAATATTGACTCAGTTTTCTTAAATCGTCAAAGATCTGATAATAAATACAACACAAAGCACAGGAAATTACTTTGATAAAACAAAAATGTTTTGCTTTTTAGACAGATTACTTCAAAGGTAAAGAAAAACCTTTTATCATCATTTTTCAAGAGCAGAGCAATAGTCCAATAAAACTTTGTTATTGTAGCATATTTTAAAAATCAAGTTTTAGTTTTACAGAAGTACACTATTGATATTAAAGCTTATTTTAAAAAACTTATAATAAATTCATTCATTTTTTGTCAACTTGATCACACAGGAAAGATTCTCTCTCCCTCTCTCTCTCTCTTTCTTTCTCTCTCCCCCGACCCCAGCATATTTAGTTTGTCTTTTATTCTCCTCTTTTCCATTCTGAAATAACTAGTTTTACTGTAGGACAAAATTACTTTCATTTCACTTAACAAAAATACATTTCCAAATCTCATACCTTTTCTTACCCCCAAACATATTCTGCTTTCCTGGCAGGCAGAGTTGCTTCACTTATTACTTCTAGTAGTTTTAATTACATATACTAATTAGAATTACTAACCCTTAAGCAAAATAGATGAAGGGAATTAAGAGGTACAAACTACCAGTTATAAAATAAATAACAGGCATGTAATGTACAGCAAAGGGAATATAGTCAATAATAATACAATAATTTTTATGGTATGTAATCTATAAAAATATCAAACCACTACATTATACACCTATAGTAATATAATATTGTAAGTAACTATACCTGAATAATATAAAAAAGAATTATTAATCCCTAAAACCTTTAATTTCTAGTGGAAACTAAGAAGCAGTTGTGAACTGTTACACCAACATTCTTTATATTTGAAATTTGTAGATATATTTCATAATTTCTAGAAACCTATGTTTCTTCATAGTACAACCTTTCAGTGTGGCCCAGGACATGTTTACTAAAAATCCACATATCCTTAGTTCCTCTATAATAAAAAGCCAAACGTAGATACACCTATGTTCAGTAATGTTTCATTATTTTATCTAATTTGGAAATGACCTAGATATCCAATGAATCTCCATCATTTAATTTAACTTAACTTAGCAAAACTCTAAAGTTTCAAGTTATCAAAGAGATTTGGAAAACTTTTTAAGTAGATATACCATAAAACATAATCATTTGTTGAAAAGTTTACATACAAAACCTTATTCCACTTACATCTGTCTAAATCGCTTGCTTCCAAAAATTATGCTTAGAATACTCATGAAAACTTTATCAGATACTAGACAAGGTCAACCATCATCCCAAGCTATCTTTCTCTCTGACAAATTTTGTAACAGAGATAATGATACCAAGCAGGATCCTGCGGGCTCCCAAGCACAAAAGCATTTCTGTGTCCCCCATTTCTTTTTTCTTTTTGCAGTACGCGGGCCTCTCACTGTTGTGGCCTCTCCCATTGCAGAGCACAGGCTCCGGACGCACAGGATCAGTGGCCATGGCTCACGGGCCATGGCTCACGGGCCCCGCCGCTTCCGTGACATGTGGGATCCTCCCAGACCAGGGCACGAACCCGTGTCCGCTGCATTGGCAGGCGGACTCTCAACCACTGCGCCACCAGGGAAGCTCTGTGCCCCATTTCTTGATTACAGGAAATAGGCTTCATTCAGCCTCCACGACCTTCCCTGAGTTCTAAAGGGCAGGTTCAAACAGTTGTTAATCAGGGAAGGGAGGGGATGCAGAGACAAAGGAGGAGCAGCCAGACACAATAGTGCAGCCTTGGAGCAGGGTCCTGGTTCCCCCTCAAGGGATACACATAGCAATATCTTTGAGCTGTTTTGCAGACACTGAAACCCCCACCAGGTGAGAGAAGTTAACTGTCTGCTGCCCACAAGCATGTAGACCCCAGACCAGTTGGAACCGGGTTGATGATGCTGACTCCCAATGACCTCGCCACTAACCAATCAGAAGAATGTCCATGAGCTTATCACGCCCACTATGACCCATTACTATGAAACTCCTCACTACCTCCTCCAGGTCGGGACACAAAGTTTGGAGGGCACTAGCCCACTGTGGCCCCTTTTGCCTGGCAAAGCAATAAAGCTATTCTTTTCCACTTCACCCAAAACTCTGTCTCTGAGAAGTAATTCAGTGTTGAGGTACAGAGACTGGATTCAGCTTCAATAACATGAATTTATCTGACTAGTAAACCCAGATAGAATAAAAGTTGTGTGTCTGCATTATATTTAGTGCTAGTAGCTATGAAATGTCTATTTAAATTAAACCAACAAACTTAAGCTTTATATATCAAAGATCATCTCAGATGACATTAACTTGAAAAATATTTGGGTTAGCTTCTATATTTCTGAGCTTAGAAATACTTAATTTAATATGTGCTTGTTTTTAAGACAATTACATAGAGGTTTTTGCAAGTTAATGTTGGCAATACCATCCAAAAGTAGAAAAGTATCATATGTACATAACATACAAATATAGACACAGACAGTCATTCAGATAGATGCAAATAGAGACCTTATAAGTATCATTCCAAAATTTTAGTCATGAATCAGGTACAATAATACAAAACTCACTAGTTTATATATGTTAACAGTTGGGTCCAAATTGTGTTTCTGGCATTTTACCCACACAGATGGCCAAAACTTTTTTCTTAATGATTGTTGAGAAGACACAAGATTTTTCATTAGCCCAATTCCCAAAAAGCTCTTTTATTTTTCTCATGAGAATCATTTCCCTAAAGTTTACATTTGAAAGAAGTGACTCTTAGGTCCCAGAGAAAATGGGATAGAAAATCTATATCAAAAAGGCACAAAAATAGTATCCAAGTTTTCTCCTAGGAGTTTTTAGGGTATATTTGCAAATAATCAGAGGTCTAGAATAATTACTATTTAAATGTTTCCTTCCCTTTCTTAAGTGCAAGGCAATTCTGTTTACAACGTCCTGATACTTTACGAGCATTGAGAGGAACAGGAAAGGGTTTGGGATTGGTAAAAGGATAGGTGGGCTTTACTTCTACAGCTACATTTATGATTTTGTAAAGATTTGTAAGAAAATACAGATGCTTTTAATTCCTCAAGTAATTGGGTTGCAGCCTGAATGATATCAAGGGACTGACTTGCCCATCCAACTACATTATCTTCAACTTGCTTCTTTATATCAAGGAGAAGACTTTCAACTAAAGTGGAAATCAAAAGATTTCTATGTTCTAGAGCTTCAGGGTTTAATGAGGTATGGCTTTAAAACATCTGTATAAAGCACGCAGCAGAGACCTTCGAATGCTCTCCTCTTTCTGACTGTACAATTCAACCTCAGACCAATTCACCTTAGGGGAAAAGTCTCTACTATTCCTTCAGTCAGTCCTGAACATTGTTTTTTCAGGTGATCCATTTTCTGATCATTTGTAGGAAGGCCTGGGAGAAATTATAGTCATCTGTTTCCTCTTTAAGGGAGGTCCCCAGGGGGCTGTCTGGCTTGTCTGATAAGTATAGTACAAACATGGGCAGAAAGAACATTCCTTAGAGGCAGTAAATGTCCCTGTAAGTGGGGATCCCTGTGAGTTGTGAATGGCCATTGATTTAGGAGCTCTTCTCTACATTTAGAGACTATAGTGGAGACAAAAAGGGCTTTCTAATTTCATCTTGTTAAGGGAATCTCTAAGGTTAGCTACCATACTCCTTAGTGTCTTCTTTTCAATTTAATTTTTCCATAGGTGCAAGTAAGACAGTTGTTTAGGATAAGAATTCTCTAAATTTTTTTTCAAATATAGATGTATTTCCAATTCAAAGGTTCCAACATCTGGCCATTGATGAGTAGGATCTTATATTAATCTCAGTATTGATTCAAAACACTAAGCCTTTTTATGGCTTAACCATGGATGCAAGAGGTATCCCAAAAGATGCAGCTTACACAAGATCCAGAAAGTTCACTCACAAAGTTAACCTGTAAGAGCAAAGACTTTCATTGTCACAGGCAGCAAGAATGGTGCCGTGGAAATAGTGCCCCCAGTTTCCCATGAGAACATGAGAAGACAGTGTTTCTGGTTTCCCACAGGAACATGAGGCACCTCCAGTTACAGTACCACTAATCTGTGGCACCAGGCAGGTGCTACTGGAATGGAACTTTTCCAGCACTAACAAGACAATAAAACCCCCTATGGATTGAAACCCCTTACAACAAACTGTCCTGAGAGCTGGCACGGTGGGGCAAAGAGAATGCTGCTTCCCAAGTCCGCAGTCTCCTTGGCTGTCTACCAGATGCACGCCGACACGTGCATCTTCTGGCTGGCAGAGACCAGAAGAATATTCTCACTGGTCACAAAGCCAAGCTCTCAAGGCATGGAATAAGAGAAAAGAAAAACCTCATCTGGCCTGCAGTTCTCCTCCTTACAATGAACAGCACAAAAGACAGAGAGAAAAAAAAAAAAAGACCATCTTTGGGAGGAAAAAAGATCAATAGAAATCAAGAATAGTCATGACAAATCCTTACCAGAATAGCTATGCCCACAGAACTAGTTGACACAAATATTTTCTCCTTCCAATCTGCATTTGGAAAGGAAAAGACAAGATTAAATTTTTACCTTTCTCTCTCAACTGAGCACTATAGAGGGAGATCCAGGAGAGCTGACTTTGGTAAGAATTCTTATCTTATGCCAGCTTCTGCCAGTTTCCCAGGATTCCCCCTGCAGGCTCTGAGTGAGTATGGTGTCTTAGCAAGTCCCCTAATGGGTTGCCAAATTGTAGGGGAGGAAAAATAATTTTCCTTCTATCATTCTAGTTTCTTAGCTGAGATCCTCCCCGTAATAAGAGGCAGATAGATTCACTGGAGAAAAACAAACAAAAGTTTAATCACATGTGTGCATCCTTTATACATGGAAGGTATCTAGGAAACTGAGTAACTCCCCCAAATGACCCATTCCATCACCTTAAACATCATCTTCAGCTAAAGACAAAGAAAGTGTTGGGGTGGGGGAGAAGGCCAGTTATAAGAATTTATCAGGCAAATCACAGTAAATAAGGCTGTGGTTTATGCAGATTCAAGTCCCTGCCTTTTGATTGATAAGAGTTTCTAGAAATTTGGTCATCCTCTTCTTCGTGGTACAGAGAGAGAGATGCCCTTAAAAAGATTTCCCTTATAAACGTTAATGTCTCTTACAGAAGGGTAACTTCTGCTTGGTTTTCAGAGCTTTTCCTGTGCCTGTTTCTTAAAAATAACCAGCCCAAAATAATTATTGTGCCAGAGAAGTGTATTTTGAGGTGGTATATTCTGCACCCTTTCAATATTGACTCTTGCCAAAATTTCCAGCCTGCCTAATGTACTGAGAGTTTCAGATTTACCAAGAGTAACATGAGCCAAGAGCCAAGTCCTTAAAATCTCTCTCTCTCCATATATGTATATATATAATATATATTATATAATATGTATATTATATATACATAATATATATATACATAATATATATAATATAATATGGTATATATTATATATACATTATATATTATATATACATAATATATAATATATATTATATATACATAATATATACAATATATATTATATATATACATAATATATATAATATATATATACACATATATTCTGTTCTGTTTCTCTGACAAGGCTAGAACCAGGTGGGCAGTGTTGATCGCCCCCAGAGCAAACTCAGTACCAGGCATGGAGGGTTCCACTGCTACACTCAGGCAGGAGTATAAATTCATAGCTGAGGAAGGGGGTAGCTCCTGACCCCTCCCACTGAAAGGCCTATTTTTAATATTGGGTGAGGCCTAGAGTGGACTTTCCTCATCCCATCCAGGTGAGGGAACCGAGAAATAGCCCCACATGCTGTAGAGAGTGTCTCCTGGCAGCATCTGACCAGGAAGCTGTATAAGATGACAATGCTCAAGCCAAGGCGGAGAGTCTACAGAGCAAAACCAGTAGCCCTATTTGGGCAGGGAACTTAGGGTACAGGAAGCTTAAGTTCAGACAACAAAGGGCTTTACTGGCTTACGAGCTGCTTCTCCTGCTGTGCCTGGAAAGGAAAATTAATTTACATTCCTGCTCAGTGATGAATGCAGCCTTCAACCTACTCAAATAGGGGATCTAACCAAAGCACGTGGAAAGCTGCTAGCCCATCCAACAGCTCTGCTTAGAGTGACAATTGAAAAGAGAGCACAGTCCACAGCTTTCTCCATTTGCAGAGCACATGGGAATGTAAATTGGTGTATCCACTATGGAAAACAATATGAAGGCTCCTCAAAAAATTAAAAATAGAACTATCTTAAGATCCAGCAATTCCACTTCTGGGAATATATCCAAGGGAAATGAAAACACTAACTTGAAAAGATATCTGCACCCTCGTGTTCATAGCAGCAGAATAAATAAGTTTTGAGATATATATACACATACATACACACACACACACACACACACACACACACACACACACACAATGGAATACTGTTCAGCCGTAAAAAATGAGGAAGTTATACCATTTGTGACAACATGGATGGACTTTGAGGACATTATGCTAAGTGAAAAAAGTCAGAGAGATAAAGACAAATACTGTATGATCTTACTTATATGGACTTAAAAAAACAAAAACAAAGAACACCAAACTTATTGAAAAGGAGATCAGATTTGTGGTCCCCAGAGACAGGGGAGAAGAGGCGGGAAAATTGGAGAAAGTTGGTCAAAAGCTACAAACTTCCAGTTATAAGATAAAAAAGTACCAGGGATGTCATGTACAGCACAGTGACGATAGTTAACACTGCTGTGTGGTACACTGGAAAGTTGATAAGTGAGTAGATCCTAAGTGTCTCACAAGGAGAATTTTTTTTTCTTTTCTTTATTTTGTCTGTATGAGATGATAAATGTTAACGAAAACTATTGTGATCATCGTTTCACAATATATTAAATCAAACCATCATACTGCACACCTTAAAGTCACAGTGATACATGTCAATTATTTCTCAATTAAACTTGGGAGGGGGAAGAAAACAAAATGTTGATCACACCTAAAAATACCTTTATAGGAACATCTAGACAGGTGTGGGACCAATTAACTATTCACCTAGCCTAGCCAAGTTGACACATAAAATAAACAGCCAACACATAACATATTTTGCTTTAAGTGGGAGGTAAGGTTCAACGTTTTTCAGCAATAATGAGCATTTTCCAACTATTTAGATAAAAGTTGTCTACTCTGCAACTTTTGAGAACTGGCTACAATATGTCACGCGTTCAATCCTCCTAAGAACATGCTGAAGAAACATTATTAGTATCATGTTACAAAGGAGGAAACTGAAGCTTGGAATTTTCTAGTAATTTGCCTCTGATAAAAATCAGCTAGTAATTAGATGAGGGTCCATATGAACCCAAGCCTGTTGAATTCCAAAACACTTTTCTTTCCAGAAGTTTCTCAGTTCATGCTCTTTCAGAACTATCTTCAGGAGTCTTCCCTGTTTAATCTTGTAGAAATGTAGTTGTCGCTTACTTATATAATAAGAGTTTTTCCAAAATTATTTTCCATAAGAGTAAAACTTCTATTATAAATTTCCTTATGGCAATAAACATCATACCAAAACTTAATACATGTAAAAGGGGAAATGAAAGAAAAATCCCCAAACTTCATTTCAGTGGTGGAACTTGGAGCATAGATGCTGTGTGTGAAGCCTAAAAAAGGCAGCTGAGAAAACAGCCAGTTACACAGGAATAGGTGAAGAGACAAAGCCAAGTAGTGGTAAAAGGACCAAGCAACAATATCTCAGAAAGTACCAAAGAGTACATTTCCTTTTGGAGAAAGATTGTTTTGAAATACACATGACGTATTCTTTTATCTGCCGAAAGGATTCAATGAATCACATAGAAAAGCCATATATGCGGGAAACAGTCTGAATCAGTGATATTGTCAGGATGGCTGTTCTGTCAGCCTCCCTGACATCTCCCCCACACTCCAGAAAATGCCAACAAAGAGCTAACTACACGAAAATCAACTTAATTGAACAACTAGCAATTAAAAGAGAATTGGCATAGCAGAAAGATGCTTTATAAAAGTGTAGAAAAGACAACCATGTTAACATTGACTATTAACCAGAGAAACATCATAATGGATCAATTAAAAATCAAAACCAAATACCACAGGAAAGTCTAAAAAAATTAGTTTGGAAAATTCCAATTAATGCAATAATCGGTAATATAAAAGGTACTGATGTAGCATCACACAAAATTCCTCAAAAATGTAAAAAAAATTGTAATGCCTACATAAAATGAAGACGATCCAGTACAATGTTACCATAGGCCATTTTTTTTAAGCCATTGTGTTTTTGAAAAAGGTAAAATATCTCTAGTTCACGCCATAGAAAAGTGACCAATCTTCCTGCTATATAGGAAATTCCTGAAAGTCCAGAAGAAAAAGACCAACAGAACTATGGAGAAGTGAGATTGGCTAAAGATATATTAGACGTTTCATAGAAAAGGAAAAAAAAAATGCTGCTAAACATGTGAAAAGATGTTCAAATTCCTCAAATTCATTTACAATAAGAGAAATGCAAATTAAAACCACATTAAATGCGGTAGACTTACCACAGCTGCCCCCTCAATGAATCATGCCTCCAGATGCTAATGGTCTTGTGAAGTTCCCTCCACAGGGACCCTGGCCTGGGTCATGTGAATGGCCTTGCCAGGAGGACATCAGAAAATGTGATGCCTGTTTGGGATTACCTCCTGGAATGTTACTTTCACCCTGTGAAAATGCCCAGCATGGCCTTCTTGGGAATGAAAGACCACATGGAGAGACACGACCAGCTTTCAGAGCTGTCTCAGCAAGCCCAGTCCCAGGAGACCTCCAACTGAATGTAGTCAAATGAAGAAACCTAGGAAAACCCAGCAGAACAGCCCAGCAAACCCACAGAATGATGTGCCATAATCTATCATGGTTATTTTAAGTCAGATTTTTTTTTGGTGGGCAGGGGCACTTGTCACATAGAAATAGATAATTCATACACCGAGATACCATTTTCACTTATGGAATTGGGAGAAATACAAAAGTTTCACAATTCACTTTGGTAGTAAGCTATGGGGAAAAGTAAAGTCTCATACATGGTCGGCGGGAAATTAAATCGATCCAATCCCTTGTAGAAGGCAATTTGGCAACACCTACTGACACTTCAAAAGCTTCTTCCCCTCAACCCAACAATCACATTCCTAGAGAATTATTCTACAGATATATTTACCCAGGTGCAAAACTATGTATGTAATGTATACACAAGTTGATTTATGCAACACTTTATGTAACAGCAAAAGATAAAAATAACCCAAAGGTTTATTAACTGGAGTCTGGTTAAATACACAATAGAATTATGATCTGTAAATTAATAAAAAAAAGAAAGAGGAATCCTTCTATGGATTTACCTGGAAAGAACTTAAAGACATATCATTAAGTGATGAAAGCACAGTGTAAGATCATGAAAATGGCCTACCGCATATTGTGTACAAAAAGAAAAATAGAAATCTCTGCTTTTATGATTGAACGGGCATTTTAAAAACGCTGGAAGATAAACAAGTATATCGGTGGTGTTTTGTGGATTGGGCACTTGGGATTTGGGCTAATAGACGATGAGGGTAAGTGGGAGACTTTTAACTATTATATTTTTATGCCTGAGGGACTATATAAATATGAATGTTTATTATGTAAATTAAAAATAACTCTCTGAAAAAACTTAATGTTTGCATAATATGGTGATAGATTTATCTAATGAAATGAAGCCCACGGTTATTACCAATATGATGCTATTATACACAATACTTCGGTAAGCATCTTTGCAGGGTTATCTCTACACATCTTCCCTCTGCCCCTCTAGTCCAGGAGAGCTGACTTTGGTAAGAATTCTCACTCTTCGCTGGCTTCTGCCAGCTTTCCAGGATCCCATCCGCAGCATACTACTTATAAGAGGTGCCTCCACAGAGGTAGTGCAGGTAGCATGTGAGACTGTGCATCTCCCCATTATTTCCCATTGAATTAATTATCAGATTAAGGAAGTTGCCTCCTATTCCAAGCAGACCATGCTGGAACTCTGCCAGTGTTCACAGTGATAACGGTGTACCATCTGAGTACACACCAGCTCCAAGACTGCTTCCTCTCCCTGGAACCAGCATCTCTTTTTTGGCAGGCTGCCCTTGTGCTGCTGGAACTACTTTGGCTCAAACTGTGAGAGCCAGGAGTTCCTTTATTTAACCTGGGGCAGCCCCAAAATCATGACCAATGGGTGCAGAAGAATAAATACTCCAGCTCCCTTGTCACCCAATTTGAACAACTTTAACGGTGTGATTTCTACCACTGTAACATCTCCAGAGCTTACCTGGGTAGTTGAGGTAATGTCACCCTCCACTGGCATTGCCTGCCATCCTTCACATCCTGGTCCACCTTCCTACTCCTTTATTGGTTCTCCTGGATCACACTTACTAATCAATCACCGTCACATGAACACTTGTCTGAGGCTCTACTTCTTGGGAATCCAATGAAAACTGTCATCCATTATTTCAGTAGCAATTCACTGATCCCTTATTAAGTTGAAAATGTTGGAGATGGTCAGACCATTGAGGCTAGGGAAAAAAGGAGCAAAATTATCAAGTTTAACAAATACATATACTTACATTATGTCTTTGGCCATGTTTCTGGCACATAGGATTGACCAAAGGCAAGTAGACTAGAAGCCTACTAGGTTATTGAAGGTATTTTGCTATTTAAGAAACTACAAGCCTGGCCTTCAAAGCCTGTGGCTGTTTGACATCGAAAGAAACCTTAGGGCTTCAAATGGGCTCTCTCCAATGCCTATTTCAGAGGTGGCTGTGGAGTTCAAAATACAAGAAAAACTCCCCAGAGGAAAAACCCCAAATTGTAGAAGAAAATTGTCTCCAAAGAAACAACTACTAAATGTGCTAGACCAGGAACTTAATCTATGGGCAGGACTGAGAATGTTCACAGTCATTGCCCAGCAAGATATAATTTTTCTGAAGAGCAACTGTGATGTGTTCCCCACTCCACATCTTCTACAAAGAAGAGTTTTTATTATAGATATTCTCCATCCTTCTAAATTGGGCATAGTAAGGATTAAGATTGAAGTAAAATACTTATAGTTTAGTTTTTAGGTTGCAGGGCAGTGAAAGGACACACTAAGAATTGAAAAAAAGTACTTCATACAACCCAAGATCTTAAACCTTGTGTTGAAAGGAATAGCTCGATGGGCCTTTGACTCCTTTGGGGAGGATAAGGAGATTCTATTCCTGAAGAAGCTTCAATGCATAGAAGGATGGGCTGTGGAAGATGGTACTAGTCCTCCATCAATATCTATTCTTTCCATTCTCTCATTCTTCTACCTTTCGTAACAGAACCCTCAACTTAAATGGGTTGTGGGTATAGCATCACCTCTCACCTAGAGACATTTCCCAACCCCCTTTGCACATAGGTGGGGCCATGTAAGTTCTGACCAAAAGTTTATAAATAGAAATAATGAGTTTGACTTTCAGCTTATGCCCTCAAGGAAAATGGCTATGTCTTCCTTTGTCCTTTTCTCTTCTTTTTGCAGCTAGAACGTGCTTGTGATAATGAGAGCTGAATAGCATGACCATATCAGATCTGGATGGCTTATGATGAGAATGTTAGGAGAGAGAGAAAGGAATTTACCTTTTTAAACCACTTTTATCTGGGCCTTTGACTTGGTTGCTTAGCTAGTGTCCTAAGGCATAAAAATAGGTTTGCATGCACTCATGAATTTGAACTTGTAGTAACACCTGATTCACCTTCTTGTCTTTAACCAGGGAAATATTAGTTGCAAATGGAATTCCAGTTCGCTAGGCTTCCCAGACCCAATGCTAGCAGGAATCTGCTTCCTTCTAGCCTCTTTGAGCCTTGGAAGATTAAAAAAAAAAAAACTTGCATCAATTACTTTAGGCTACAGGACGAGGCTACCAGGGATAGATTTCCCACATACCATAATAAACTACTGCTGTAATAAGTTTCATAATGATAAAATATTTAATTAATGTTTCTAAGCTCTTTCTTTATATTTTCTTTTTCAATCCTAATAACATCCTATAAGGTATGTGCTATTATTATTCCTATTTTACAGGTGAGGAAACTAAAGTAGAGAGGTTAGTAACAGCTGGGATTAGAATCCAAGCAATCTATTTCTGTTTTGTAAATAAGTTCATCTGTATGGGGGAGAGATAAATCAGGAGCTTGGGTTTAACATACACACACTACTATATATAAGACAGATAACCAATAAGGACCTCCTGTATAGCACAGGGAACTCTACTCAATATTCTCCGATAACCCATATGAGACAAGAATCTGAAAAAGAATGAATACATGTATATGTATAACTGAATCCCTTTGCTGTGCACCTGAAACTAACAGAACATGTTTATCGGTGAGTTAAAGGGGATGGGTATGGAAATACATAAGTTTTTGGTTTTGTTTGTGTTAGGTTGACTTTAAGGGTCTTTTTACTTGGCTTTTGCTCCAAAGAGGTGGTGAACAGAATCAGAAGACCTCAATAAAATATAGTTTTAAGTTTGGTTCTACCATTCCTCAGAAAGTAAATTATTCCTCTAATATGATTTTTCTCTTAGAGTTCAGATCTCCAGCCTCCTCGAAGGGGTGACCCCCACTGTGTGGCATTACTGACCAGTCCCAGTGCAGAGTGCCAGCTTAATCTACTCAGGGGAAAGTAAAAAGATGTATTAAATTGAATGGGCCAGTGGACCTTAAAGTGATGACCCAGTTTAGAATCAATGAGAACATCGGGAAAGGAGACAGAAAGTCATGAAAGAAGTTAAGTGAAATACATGGAATTTGATTTAGCCTGGGGGAGGAAACATGGTTATTATTGCAAAAAGGTTGTAAAGAGTAGCTGAAAAAAATCCAAAGTTGAGAATAAGAGTATCCATTGAAAGCAAATGTCTTTCAATGCATGAAATCACTGAAATGTCAAATGTACATTAATTATCTAGGAACCACTCTGATGATGTCCTATTTGTTAATTCATTTGTCAGACAGCAACAGTTAGCAGACCCAGAAGGAAGCCATCAGATGTGTAACAGACAGGAAGACTTGGCAGACAGGAAGGGAGACTTTGGCCAAGCCAACACTAAACCACTTAAGGAAATGTAAAACTTCAGAACGTCCAGAATAAGTCCCGGAACTCAAGAGCTGGTAGATTTAGGCCCCAAGGACAAAAGTATATTTTTTACTTACATATGCATGAATATGTCTCTTTGGAAACTGACCTAATTTAATGCAGGTTTATACGCTTGACAGTTTTCTCTTCCTCACATAAAACCTTTCATTTAATAATAGGAAATGCTCTCTCTCATTCTGGCTTGCAGTATACTTCACCAAAAATTCTACAAACCCTTTTTTCCTTCTTATTCAACACATTATTTTAGCTATGAAGACCCTTATCTAAACAAAATGCCCCTGCAAACGATGACTTAATTTCCCAAGTTGCTTGAGAAAGTAGATGGAGACTTGCAAATTTCAGGGGATAAAATTTAGGCAGTTCAGGGTCAGGTTTACTTATATGACTCCAGAGAGCTGACTTCCTTTTTCCTGGTCCTTAGAGAAACCCAGATACATCTGGCTATAATGTTGACCTGTAATATGGCCATGGCACCACCTCCCGCTTCATAGGAGGCCAAGAAGTCTGAGTTCAGGAAGGCTCTGATTTGACCATCTTTAGTTAAAATAATGCTCCAGAAATGATTCTTAGTTAGCTGTCCTGAATATACCTTGCCCAACAGATAACAGCTGTTTAGATTGGGACTTGAGGAGACGTGCATTGTTTCTGCAGGTAACTGAGCTGTGTGACCCAGAAAGAGACATATGCTTTCTGGACAACTCTCTTAGCTCGAAAATGAGTGAGAATGACTTGTGAGTCACTAATGATACATGGGAAATGAACGCTCTATAATTTAACAATTCAATGTCCTAAAAAGAGCAGGTCTTTGAAAAGGATCTCCTAATCCCCAAAAGAAAAATTAAGATATGGATTGTCTGTTCATCTCCATGGGCACTCTTTCTCAAAGCCTTAAAACTATTCCTCCACACTTTTTTTGTTTGTTTTTTTAACATCTTTATTGGAGTACAGTTGCTTTACAATGGTGTGTTAGTTTCTGCAGTATAACAAAGTGAATCAGCTATATGTATACATATATCCCCATATCCTCTCCCTCTTGCGTCTCCCTCCTACCTCTGTTTCCCACCCCTGTAGGTGGTCACAAAGCTCCGAGCTGATCCCCCTGTGCTATGCGGCTCCACATTTGTTGAACTCTGTTTTATTCTTGTACAAGATGCATTTAGTCTCCATTTTTTTTAAGGATTCTTTTTTCCTACTATACACTTCATTTTGTTTTTCTTTAATAGCTTTCAGTTGGAAGTATCTCAACAGTTAATGAATTTTTTTGAACAAATGTTCTGGAAGTCCTTAGACCCATGCTGTCCAGTAGAATTGTCTGAGATGAGCGAAACTTTCTATTTCTGTGCTGCCCAATATAGTAGCCACTAGTCACATGTAGCTATTGAGCATTCGAAGTTTGGCTGGTACAAATGAGAACCTGAACTTTAATTTTAATTAACTTAAATTTAAATAACCACATGCGGCTAGTGAGTGGCTACCATCTTGGACGCTGTAGCCTGGAAGACCAGAAAACTTGCCAGCAGAAATTTAGCAAGTGTGAGTGACTATTTATCTCACAGTTAGATTGAAAGAAGCTATCCAAAGGGTTGAAATTGATATTAGGACTGGAGGTGTGTCCAAATGAGAAGGGGTTGTGGAGCTTAAAAGTATAATTTTTTGACCTAGCTTAATCAGGGTGTTTGGCAGAAAATATCTGTATTCATCAAAGAGGGGGAATTTATATGAAAGCTATAGGGAATCTTATAGAATCAAAGGAAAGCTGAGTAACCAGACCTACTAAGGAAAGCATCCAGTGATGGTCCAGAGAAATGGGCAGGAGGAGAAAATGGACAGTCCCTTCTGGACTGTCCCATTGGAATGACACTCCTCCACCATGTTCCTTCCTGGAGATTTTTTCCCCAAATTCAGACTCAAGGTGTAGGTGGTCAGATTGGGCTGGTTTTTATCCCATAGCATTCCCTGTTCAGGGAAAGTCAGGTACTGTACCTAGACTGAGAGTTGGATCATTAACTGTCCTGAAAGAAAACTCCAGAAAAAGAGGGTGGGACAACCAATAATAGATATCAATTTTCATGAACTGGCAAGTGTAATACATACCATATTCCATGGTTGCAGATTTGCTCCATGACAAAGACTTCTCCATTCTCTTGGCTTTCATACTTAGTATATTTTAATTCTAAATGTAAATATATATATAGAGAGAGAGAGCATTTATCATGTTAGGTCCTTTGATATACACAATTTATTTAAGTCCTACAGAAAAGTTTGGAGGGAGGTATTAAATTTTTCCATTTTTCATGGGAAAACTTATTCTCAGCATTTTGAGTAATGTGTTTGATTTTAGAAAGAAAGAAGCATCTAGTCCATGCTCAAAGTTATTGTATATAAGGCCATTTAATGCAAAAGGCAGCACCACAGAATTAAATGTTCTTAGGCATGGATAAGATGACCTATTCACCTCCTTTATTTTACAGATGAGGACCCTGAGAGTCTAAAACTGCATTGTCCGGCAGCTATGAGACACATGTAGCTAGTGAGCACTTGAAATCAGGTTGATCTGAATGGAAACGTGTTGGAAGTGTAAAATACGTACTGAAATTTGCAGATTTAGAATGAAAAAGAAATGTAAAATATCTCATTAACAATCTGGAAATTGCATGTCTACATGATAAATTTTGTATATTTGGTTAAGTAAAGTAGGTTTAAAATTAACTTCACATATTCTTCTTAAAAAATGTTTAATGCAGCTACTAGAATATTCAAGAATACATACGTGGTTTGTATTTGTTGCCTGACTTTTAATTGATTGGCCAGCACTGGTCTAGAAGGTTAAACAACTTAAATGATTTGCTCAAGTGCTCACAGTTAGGCAGTGGCAAGGTTGGAATCAAGCCTAGTTTCCTGGGATCTTCCCCCATTCTGCAATGCTGCAACTGTCCTTTATCTGGTTTGATCATTATTATTATCTTTTTTCTCTGTTGGTATTCCATAGAACATCTTTCTGTCCCTTTTTAAAATGTTGTACCTCACAATTATGTAAATTTGCTTAAGTGTCAATTATCATAATTAAGAAACCACAGTCCAGCAAAAAGCACTGGACAAAGAGGTATTATGTCAATCCATTCTTTTTCCAAATCAGATGAGATAGCACCCCTTTAAGGACCATAGAATTTGTTTGTTTGTTTTCTAATTTATTTTATTGAAGTATAGTTGGTTTACAATGTTGTGTTAATTTCTGCCATACAGCAAAGTGATTCAGTTATACATATATATACATTCATTTTTTCAGGTTCTTTTCCATTATGGTTTATCACAGGGTTTTGAATATAGTTCCCTGTGCTATACAGAAGGACCTTGTTGTTTTTACATTCTATATATAATAGTTTGCATCTGCACCCCAAACTCGCACTCCGTCCTTCCTCCACCCCCTCCCCCTTGGCAACCACAAGTCTGTTCTCTATATATAACTTGGTTTTTTTTGTTTCTTTGTTTGTTTGCGGTACACGGGCCTCTCACTGTTGTGGCCTCTCCCATGGTGGAGCACAGGCTCCGGACGCGCAGGCTCAGCGGCCATGGCTCACGGGCCCAGCCACTCCGCGGCATGTGGGATCCTTCCGGCCCGGGGCACGAACCCATGTCTCCCGCATCAGCAGGCGGACTCTCAACCATTGCGCCACCAGGGAAGCCCCCTGTATAACCTGTTTTTAAATGTCTTCCCGGGGAACATTAGATGTTACCCCTTTCCACTCCTTTCCTTGGAGCCAAGGCTTAAGTGTAGCAGTGTCACAGCAGCTGTTCAGGTTTATATCTATTAATATTAATTTAAAAATCAACCTACTTCCTTTCCTCCCTCTCTTCCTCTGCATTACATACAGGAATCTTTAGAAGCAATTGCCTTTTCCTGCACAAGACAGCAGATGGGGTCCTGCTTCACCTATGACCAGCCTTCTTGGTGGCCTCTCACAATCTAAGAGCTGGCCATCCTGCTCCTTTGAGAAGAAAGAGACAGCAGCATGAAGTGATTCAGGGAGGATTTAATGACTCCTCCAACCTGGAAAGAGGAACTCCCCATGTAGAGTGATAACAAAACAGAGAACTGGAGATTTCCCGGATTTAAATTCACTAACACAACTCTAGAGATGGTTAGAGATAAGGGACCATTTGGACAAGTTTTACTTGGCATGCCTCAATCCAGTTCTGCTTTCAGTGGATTGAAGGAATTGACTTACACATTTGTCATTATTTAGACAGGAATTTGAAGCTTATCTATATATTAAAAAACAGCTTATCTCACAGAGAATAATATTTTTTTAAATGTGATATACACCTTTGGGTAAATATTTAACCTTATATAATTAGGTTGTCAAAAAGACATGAAACTCTTCTGCAACTTATTGCTGCAAAGATAAAATCTCTAGACATGAATGTCCAGCCTTACTATCTGCCCAGAATCTTCATAGGGAGTTGATTACGTCTTCAGTCCACAGCAAAAGATAGGTACAGGTTTGAAGGGCATCTATCAATAGTGTCAGTTTCCACCTGAATCCAGTCAGCCAGGTCTTGTACATCTTTAGGTGCTCGCTCTGTATAATTCTTAAGATAATCCTAAGAGGAAAAAAAACTTCCAGTCAGTTCAATTTTTTTTCATTATCATAAATAAACAAGAGGCATACAAGATCTTGAAGGGAAACAAAATTTTTCTTAAAACTAAGTTGTCTTGGAGCTTCTGTTTCTTCGTTTATAAAGAAGGAGTAATCACACAGTCTTTTGGAATTGATATAAAAATTAAATTAAGTAATAAGTAAAGGTTTTTTTGGAAATTCATTTTTTTACTTTTATGGAAGTATACTTGACTTACAATGCTGTGTTTAATTTCTGCTGCGTTGCAAAGTGACTCAGTTATACATATATATACATCCTTTTTCATATTCTTTTCCACTATGGTTTATCACAGGATATTGAATATAGTTCCCTGTGCTATATAGTAGGACCTTGTTGTTTACCCATTCTATATATAATAGTTTGTATCTGCTGATCCCAAACTCCTAATCTATCTCTCCCCCAGTCCCCCTCCCCCTTGGCAATGACCAGTATGTTCTGTATGTCTGTGAGTCTGTTTCTGTTTCATAGGTATATTCATTTGCTTTGTATTTTAGATTCCATATACAAGTGATATCATATAATATTTGTCTTTCTCCTATCTGACTTACTTCATTTAGTATGGTGATCTCTAGGTTCAGCCATGTTGCTGCAAATGGCATTATTTCATTCTTTGTTATGGATGAGTAATATTCCATTGCATATATTATATATACCACTTCTTTATCCATTCATCTGTCAAGGGACATTTAGGTTGTTTCCATATCTTTGCTATTGTGACTAGTGCTGCTATGAACATAGGGGTGCATGTATCTTTTCAAATCATAGTTTGTCTGGATATATGCCCAGGAGTGGGTTTGCTGGATCATATGGTAGCTCTATGTTTAGTTTTTTGAGGAACCTCCATACTGTTCTCCATAGTGGCTGCACCAATTTACATTCCTACCAACAGTGTAGGAAGGTCCCCCTTTTCTCCTTGCCCACTCCAGCAACTTTTTTAAAACATTACTTGAAATAATGATACAGTATCACTAGATAAATGTTAACTTTTAACAAAATGTGTCCAATTCATCAATCCAAACTATTTCTTCTTTAAGTCCTCTCTCCTGCTCATTACTGATGCTGAGAAGAAACTGGAGGTCCCAGGGAACAATGACTAATTGATAAAATTTATCATGCTAACTAGTATTTTTAAATTCATTTCTGCATTTGAAGGGAATTTTCAGAAAATGTTTCAACAATATATTTCTGAAATTTTAGTTGTGTAATGTTCATTGAGAATTTATGATGTGCCAGGCACTGTTCATGTTTCTCATATAATGCTTCCGACAACTTGGAGGTTATTTTTAATCTCTTTTTTAGATATAAACACACTGAAACTCAAAAGAGCAAAGTGTCTTCCAAGGCTGTGAAACTACTTAACACTAGAACTGAAAATCTAACATTTGCTATCTGCCTCAAAGTTCTGTCCAATTTCTTTTTACTATACAGAAGATGTTTCTCCAACTCCAAGTATACATAGTTGTATAATACGTATACAACACAGCAATGCCTTTAACACCTCCAGTATATTTAATTTGTTGTTATCCTCACTCTTTAACCTCTAATAGATATGAAGTAAATAATATTATTCATGCTATTATCTAACAACATCTACTTTGTTCTGTACTCATTATTTCTAACATTGATAGAAGTGGAAGGAAAAATGAGAGACAGAGAGAGAGAGAGAGAGAAAGAGAATCTCTTAGTATATTTATATCACTTGGCTCTCACCTCCTCAAACAAGGAACCTGTGCTTATAATATAAAATACTGAGTATAAAGAAATGTTTCATAGTTAAACTTGACTGTTTGAAAAGTCAAGGTGCTTAGTCAAGCTGAATCTTTGATTCATAGAAAGTCAACAGGAAGCAAGGAGAAACATTTGGAACAGATACAGTGCAATCACCCACTTCCATTATAAGAGGAAGAGTAACCTCAAGGTTAAGCTTGTTTCAGGATGTATTGAGTTTTTTTATTGGGAGGCACATAAGCTAGTGACCTTACACAAGACAACACCCGAACCAAGTAAATGTGCAAAAGCAAGTGTGATGTGTCTTCTAGCAGAAATATTTTAATATGGCCAACAAAGCTGAGACTGACAATTTAAGATCTAAGATCAAACCAATCAATGGGACCAGTGTTTTGAAGAAGACAGCGTTTTCTTGCAACTAGAGTAGGATTTACTGAACCAATAGAAATAGCACTCTAATATTAATTACATTTGGAATTTTGTGGTCGTTCCTTTTTTGTGCTGTTTGGAATTCGTAATACAGATCTTTTTTTTTTTTTTTTTTTTGCAGTTTGTGGGCCTCTCACTGTTGTGACCTCTCCCGTTGCGGAGCACAGGGTCCGGACGGGCAGGCTCAGCGGCCATGGCTCACGGGCCCAGCCGCTCCGCGGCATGTGGGATCTTCCCGGACCGGGGCACGAACCCGCGTCCCCTGCATCAGCAGGAGGACTCTCAACTACTGCGTCACCAGGGAAGCCCCAGATCTTTTTAATGTTACGTTTCACAGATTATTTTTTATCACTTAAAGTATGAAAATTTATATTTAAAATACTGGTAAGTAATTTCAAAGTGTATGTGTTGGTTTTCTTTAATTTGCTTTCTTTAAGCTGTCAGTGCAGAAACTCGTGTGCTACACCAAACAGGGGCATCATCTAGTTGATGCTGATCATAAGGAATAAAAAAGTTAGAAAAATCTTCACAGTTTGCCTAAAACATCCATGATAGAGATACACTGAGAAAATCAGTTGGTCGTGGTGTCCATCTCTTACATCGTGTCAGGTTGAAACTCTAAGCTGAGGGAGAGCTACAACCAGAGAGAATGAGAGTGAAAAGGAAACTGAGCTACACTCTAAACAGTCAGAAACGTGTACCTTCCACCCCAGATGCAGCCCTGCCTGCCTTCCTGTCTCCTTGAGCAAATGTCCAGTCATTGCCACGCGTGGGTCAGAGGCAGTGCCTATCAGAGGAACAGATGTTCGCATGGCATTCATCTACATGGGACATCTTGAGGCTCTGGTTGCTCCTACTAGGAGAAGCATAGGCATCTTCGTGTGAGTAATTAAAAATGTCCCTGACAGAAATCTCACGGTAGACTTCTATGGAGATCCATCCTTCTCTGACAAGGGGTGGCTGAAGGGGGGGCGAGAGAGTTTCAATAAATAATTTACATAAGTTCATGGGCATGACTCATTTGGGCACAAGCACACAGTCAGTGGGGGACATCAGCGCTCATTGCCAAGCGCTCATTGCCAAGACTGCATCTTTGCTGAGGTTCCAGCATTTCAAATGTCTTCTCTCATTTTGATGTTTTTCCAATGACAATATTTTAGAACCTCTTTTCAGAGAACAGCCCCCGCAAGCATCGAAGCCACTTTCTAACATAAAGTGTTGTCTTTCTATGTGTTGCTGCCCCTCAAATCCCACCAGTGAAGTCTAGCAGGTCAAAACTCACGATTCTTGACACATTAGTTTTCTTCTTCCTGGTTTCCTTGCCATCCTACTAGCAGCTGGACCGCACAGTTTTTGAGTTGGGGTCTTAATGGATATATCGCTAGCCATAAAGTAAGGCCGCTTACCCATTCATCTGTGTCCACAAAAATCCTTGTTCAGATCTGCCTCTTGTAGCTCAATAAGACAGCCAATCTGTTCGTTTCACATGATAAGAAAGG
Organism: Phocoena phocoena; assembly: GCF_963924675.1. Taxonomy (NCBI): domain Eukaryota; kingdom Metazoa; phylum Chordata; class Mammalia; order Artiodactyla; family Phocoenidae; genus Phocoena; species Phocoena phocoena. The sequence goes on along the minus strand of NC_089222.1, from coordinate 7,129,255 downwards.
AAATCCAAATATAAGCTCTGGTGCTCAAGTTAATGGATCCTTGTCAAATTCTACCCTTACTAAACCTTGTTCCAGATCTGACAGAGTTTTGTTTCCTTTCTCCTTTTTTTTGAAATTTAGGTATAGTCGATTTACAATGTTGTGTAGTTTCAGGTGTACAGCAAAGTGACTCACTTATATGTATATACAATACATATATATACATTCTTTTTTGTATTCTTTTCTGTTATAATTTATTACAAGATATTGAATATAGTTCCCTGTGCTGTACAGTAGGACCTTGTTTATCTATTTTATATATAGTAGTTTGTATCTGCTAATCCCAAACTCCTAATTTATCCCTCCTCCCACCTTTCCCCTTTGGAAGCCATAAGTTTGTCTTCTATGTCCAAGAGTCTGTTTCTGTTTTGTAAATCTGTTCCTTTGTACCTTTCTCCTTCTTTTGGACTTCTTGTAGGACTGCAATTGAGCAATCAGTTTAATTGAAGCCAAGACAGATAGGAGGAATGGCTTGAGGAGCCTGGGGAAGTCCTAAAGAAAAGAGCTGCTCTCTAAAAATATGAAAACGTCAAAGCAAGAAGATCATCAGGCCTTGCGCACATCCACAGACACCCCCAGGGTTTGAAGAGTCATAGGTAAAAGAGGAATCAGATGTAGTAGGAAGGCTTATTCGTATTTTGGGCCCTCTGGACCTATTGTAAATCTTAAAAATTTTGTTGTTAACCTGGCAATAAGTTAAAAAAAAATAAGAGTAAGAATGTTATCCCAATTTAGGTTTTACAAACCGTCTCTCAACAGCATGAACGCCACTTCCAGACTCTCAAAGCAACAGCCTCAATTCCTTCTAAGCAGACAGCCATGAAGGTACTTTTTCCAATATCACATACACCCAACTTGTAGGAAATTTGCAAGGTATTTACCTTTGTGAGAAATTTAAGAATTTCGAAGGTTAAAAAAAAATGTGTTGGCTGAAATCAACAAGTCCATCGCCATATGCCCCTCAAACATCTTGAGCATGTTGAAGCTTAATTCCTAACACTACTCAATTTTTAGGTTCAATATTTTTTTGAGGTGATGCCATAGTTATGCATTAATAAATTTCACAGTTTTCTTGTTCATGACCTTCAAACCAGATAATCCAAAACCCAGGGAACCTCAGTTCCAACCGTCAGTCAGGCAGATAGATTTTGGAAATTTCAAGCTGCAGTTTCAACCCTTCATATCTCTTCACCAAAAATGAAACACTTCTCTAACCCTGCCTCTCTGGATAAATTTTAGAAATTTCCACCCTGGATACCTTGACTTTTCTATGTTCCTGCCAGGCTCTTTGAGCAACAGAGAAGGGCAAAGAGAATTTCAATGGTCTGGGAAGATTGAAAGACTACATCATTTAGTTCTAAAGGTGTGCTCAACGGGTCTGTGATGATCTATGCTATCTGGTTTCTGGTGTCTTCCTCCTGAATGTATCACTGTGTCTAATCAGAGCCCAGGTGAACTCTAAGGGATTCAGCTCTCTCTCTCTTTGCTGGGAATAATGTATGGGGTCATCTACTTTGAGATTCAGAGGGAGATTGTTGTCTGTGCACAAATGAGGAGTAGCCAGGTGTGCCACTCAATACAGAAGATTATTCTTATTGATCTATCTCAGAGAAAGAAAACTTGTGTTCTTGGGGGTCAGAAGAAACACTGGCTCCATTTAATCATGGAAGTGAAATGTGCTCACGCACACCTGTCCTCATAACAAATCCACTGCCTTGGAGAATCTAAACATACCAAAATTGGGGTGGGGGAGGGATAAATTAGGAGCTTGGGATGAACATACACACACTGCTATATATAAAATAGATAATCAACAAGGACCTGCTGTATAGCACAGGGTAATCTACTCAATATTCTGTAATAGTCTAAATGGGAAAAGAATCTGAAAAAGAATGAATATATGTATATGTATAACTGAATCACTATGTTATACACCTGAAGCTAATACAACATTGTAAATCAACTATACTCCAATAAAATTAAAAAAAAAAAATAAACACACAAAATTGATCCTCCCTATGGCTACAGTGTTAGTGGGGTATGTGGAGGAAAAGGGAAGGAGAGGAAAACCAACAATAAATCTTAAAAAGACGTTAAACTTTAATACACTGAGTTCCAGAATTCACGTGTGGAGAGAGAGCTCTTACATTTAGAATGAGTGGTTTTATTTCTAGGTTTGCCTTTCATCCTCACACCCACGATAAGGTAGTTGAAAAGAAGCAGAGCTATTATTTTCTTCTCTTATGGAGGTAGCTTAGAAAGGTCAAATTGCAGCAGGCCTTCCGTTTGTTCAGTCTGCTCCAAGTATCTTCAAGTCCTATAGAAAATATTATCTGATCCTTCTTTTCTCTTATCCCCAAATCCCTACCTCCTGGTAAAACATTAAAAGACACCCAGATGGAGAAACTGAGTCAAGTACTAATAATACCTAAATACATAGCACCTCTCGTTCAGGCTGCCATTGGGCAATCAGTCATGTACCCCTATGTACCTTTACACATTCTTCTGTTGATCTTTAAACTTGGAAGTTCATTTGCTATCTTTTTTCTTTCTCCCTTGTCTTTCATATATTATAATGCATGTAATTATTGAATATGCAATCTTCTCTTATTGTTATTTCCCTCCTATCCTGATCCCCCCAAAAAAAGCTTTCCACACGGACCTTCATTGATCTTTCTCTGAGTCTACAGTCAGACTTTTTGAAGTGATAATGACAGAATATTTCATACTTATTCACTGTCTGATAATCTTCGCTTTTCATCTCTCCTCAGCATCCAGAAACCTGCATTCTTTCTTCGCCACACCATTCAAACTGCTCTTACAAATGTAACCACTGACCTCCTAACTCCTTAGACATCAGACTTACCCATGGAAGGCTGGGTGTCATTTTGATGTTCACACCTTCGAAAATGTTTCTCCTCCTTTTCGAAACTATGATAACACTTGCATTTGACTTGCCTTTGAAATTTTTCTTCAAACTTTGTATATTTTCTTCTCTGCTGATTTTGGTTCCTTATCTAGATTCCTCTCTTTGCTTTCAGATTTTCTCCTATTTTTACACTTTAAGGAGTCGCATGCCGTTAGCCCCTCTCTTGAGATCCAGACTTATGCTGGAAATTGCCTGTCTGTTTCACACTTACTTCACACTTACCGTCTCCAAAATCTAACTCCCCAAATTCTCTGTAAACCTGACACTGCTTATGCATTTCCTTCCACAGTTAAATGCAAAGTTCTTTGGCAAAGTTCTTTGGCAAAGTTCTTTGGCCAGTTGTTTATACAATTCTTAGGGTCGTGTATAAATTCCTTTTCTCTCTCCTAGTCTTTACACACAATGCCTCATAGAGCTTCTATGTCTGTAACATCCATCACCTCCACTTCCCAGTGCTTTATCACCTCTTCCCTGGATCTGGATTCTTTTAAAAAGTTTTCTAATTTATTTCAGTGTTACTCTTCTCCTCCCAGCTACTAACTTTATGCTGCTTCCAGAGACATGGCTGCTGTATGTATAAATTCATACCAAAAAAACGCCACCCATTACAAGCACCATTTACATGGCAGACATCATAGATTTTTACATTTTTTGGTTGTTTGTCTTTTTCTTTTTTTTTTAATTAATTTTTATTGGAGTAGAGTTGCCTTACAATGTTGTGTTAGTTTCTGCTGTGCAGCTATATATACACATATATCCCCTCTTTTTGTGGATTTCCTTCCCATTTAGGTCACAACAGAGCATTGAGTAGAGTTCCCTGTGCTATACAATAAATTCTCATTAGTTATCTATTTTATACATAGTAGTGTATATATGTCAATCCCAAAGATTTTTACATTTTATTATGGCAATTTCCAGCAGATGACAAAGTGCTCTGTTGTAACAGAATCAATATAATTGATAATGTTTCCAATGTATGGAAGGAAAGTGATTTAAGAAAGGAATGTTGGGGCTTCCCTGGTGGTGCAGTGGTTGAGAGTCCGCCTGCTGATGCAGGGGACAGGAGTTCGTGCCCCGGTCCGGGAGGATCCCACGTACCGCAGAGCGGCTGGGCCCGTGAGCCATGGCCGCTGAGCCTGCCCATCCAGAGCCTGTGCTCCGCAACGGGAGAGGCCACAACAGTGAGAGGCCCGCATACCGCAAAAAAAAAAAGAAAGGAATGTCTTTTACAACTTGTACACAGGGGTCACATGAAATAGTTGGCACTGAAAAAAGTTAACTCTCAAACGTAAAGTAGATAGCTAGTAGGAAGCAACAACATAGCACAGGGAGATCAGCTCAGTGCTTTGTGACTGCCTGGAGGGGTGGGATAGGGAGGGCGGGAGGGAGGGAGATGCAAGAGGAAGAAGATATGGGAACATATGTATATGTATAACTGATTCACTTTGTTATAAAGCAGAAATTAACACACCATTGTAAAGCAATTATACTCCAATAAAGATGTAAAAAAAAAAAGTTAACTCTCTAGAACATAGATTGAATTGCAGTTTCTCTGGATAAGTCTCAAATTCCTGCCACTTGTAGGACAGCCTAAACTCCGTAGCAAGTTGTATAAAGCTCTAAACACTCTGGCCCAACTGTATCCAAGTATATCTTTCATATTCACTTTCTGCATCAGCCCCGCTGTGAAGGTTTGGTGTCAGAACTTTGTCTGTTTTATCTACTTGGATTCTCTCCATCTCCTCCCATCTCTTCTTTATCTGCTTATCAAAATGTAAATCAAGGAGTTCCCTGGTGACGCAGTGGTTAAGAATCTGCCTGCCAATGCAGGGGACACCGGTTCGAGCCCTGGTCCAGGAAGATCCCACATGCCCCGGAGCAACTAAGCCCGTGTGCCACAACTGCTGAGCCTGTGCTCTAGAGACCGCGAGCCACAAATACTGAGCCCGTGTGCCACAACTACTGAAGCCCGTGCACCTAGAGCCCATGATCCGCAACAAGAGAAGCCACTGCATCGAGAAGCCCATGCACCGCATCGAAGAGTAACCCCCGCTCACCACAACTAGAGAAAGCCCGCACAGCAACGAAGATGCAACGCAGCCAAAAATAAATAGTAAATAAATTTATTTTTAAAAATGTAAATCAAAATTCATCTTTTTGATGAGATACTCCCAGGTAGCATTGATTAATTGCTTCATCTATATACATTTATATTTACCATTATACAATGTATACAATTGTCCAGAATTTAATTATGTGGTAGGTCGGACTTAACACATGGGTTGGATCATGTGAAATTGCCATCACAAAATGGTCAACGATTAGTAATTTCTTATGACCCAAACTATTGTCTTTGCATGTGTGAGACCACCTTTTTTGTATTATTTATTTATCCATTAAACCAGGGATCTGCTTTTGTATGATCCATTACCTTAGCATGGATTTTACATTTGAATGGTTGTAAAACAATAAGAAAGAAGAATGGGTGGCAGAGACTGTATGTGGCCCACAAAACCTAAAATATTGATATCTTGACCATATATAGAAAGGTTTGCAGACTCTTGCGTTGAAACTTTGATTACTTGGGGTAGATCTTTGTGTTACTAACATACCACATAGCACTTAAGACTCTCTATGTACTCAATAAATGCTTTTCAAACTGAACTAAATGACTGATGAATTTCCTCATTCCTCACAACATGAAAATGGTCATAATTTTGTTTTCTCAAGGAAGCCTGTTTTTCAAAATAGGACACACAATCATTGCTATTTTGAGCGCACTTTGCAGCTCACCCAAACCCAAGAATCTATGACCAAGAACACTGTAGTCAAATGATCTAAAACAAGTATTTTATTATGCTGCCAGCAACAAGGTCACTGGGTCAGAGTTATCTGTCAGGAATCCAAGTAAATCATGGAAGGAATTAGGGGAGGTGGTGGGAAAGGGTGTGTGTGACACAGGGCTGCTATTCACTTTAAAATTTGTTGACATTGAAAGTCTTAAAAAATATCTTTTCTCGAACTGCATCATTGCAAAGTGCTTAAGAACCTGGTCCAAGAGCCCAAGCACTTCATCACTGGTCACATTCCTGCTGAAGAAATGATCTAGAGAAGATTGCTCCTAAATCAAAAAATGTGAAATTGTACTTGGCAGTCACAACACAGGGTAGAAAAATTTTGCTGGGAACAACAGCCTTTTATTCTATTCTGTACACTCACTTTTCTTCTTTATTTATTTATTTATTTATTTTGCTTCTTATTTTTATGCTCATTGTATCCTGACAGCTTAGAGGAGAGTGATTTTTCAGAATCTTTTTGAAAGTGGGGTCTTCTGAAATAGTGGAGTGAGTTAAATCCAATGCCTTCAGAGTTAATCTCAAAAGGCATTGTTAGTATTTTCGCCACGGCATTTAAGAGTGCTTTGGAAATGTAGAATTATTGAAACACTCATTTCCTGTTTGTCTGTGCCATTACACAGCTGTGCTCAGTTAAGGCTTTTTGGAAAGCAGCAGACAGGAAGGAAAACAATGCTTTTTTCCTTCTCTTCTTTGTAATTCTTTGAAATAAAAAAATAAACCCAATGCTTTCCATTGGAACCCCTCCCCCTATGTTTTTAGAATTATAGATGTATTAAAGCATTATTTCTAAGCAATAGAAAAAAAATTACATATTTCTAACTAAACAACATAGTGTAGGGAAGCCCTTTGATTCCAACTATGTCTCAGACTTGGTGGTTTCTTATTGAACTTCATATCTGCCGAACTAAGTCATTGAAAACTCACCATGAAAAGCCCTCTCGTGTTGCAAATACCACAGTGTTTCAGGGACCAGGTATCTGTGGTAGACCCTGCCTCAAGAAAGTAAAAAGTATGAGAAATTCAAAGAGTAGCTACACCTCTCCATCCAGGTTTAGGAGTTTATCCAAACTATTGGACTGTCTAGATCTCTTAGCTGTTTGGTCCCTATTTCCCCCACCTCCAACCCACGCTGGTGCACAACCATCAAAGAAATCTTTCTAAAATATGGATGTATCAATATCACTGCCCCCATGTGACTCCCCGGTGACTAAGAGTGCTGACTATGAACTTTGGATGGGCATCAAAACCTCCCGCAGAGCTTTCAGAGTGTGCATATACTCCTTTCAACCTCAAAATTTTCTAGATCTTCGGGTCTGAGTTGGAGACACAGGCATCTGCATACCTAAAAAGGATCCAGGGGATTCTGATGCACAAAACCCAGGCCGACAATCACTATACCACAGAACAAGAGCCAAACACTTCAGCATGACATATGAGACTTTTCCACTTGGGCTTATGATGTTTCAAGCCCAAGGAGCACATTTTAAGGCTAATCTTCACAGACTTCTCGGCAGAACTGGGGAGTGCTAACGAGTCCTTATGACTCAGAATATGCTTTTCCTTTTGCATTATGGTAATACTATCTTACCCTCTCTCTTCACCTTCTTCTTTTTAAGTCTCTTTTGCATAGTTTTCTTTCCTTCCCCTCTCTGAAATATTGGTGATATTGGAGAGCCCCGGATCCTCTCTGAGGCTGCTTCTATTGTCACTCTACATATTTTCCTTGGATCATATATCCATCCTACTGTAACTTCAATTACCTTGGTGATTAAGGGCACGGACTCTTGGGTCAGGTTTTCGGGATTCAATCCTAGATCTGTCACTCTCCATGCCTTTTTTCTCTCATCTATAAAATGGGAATACCAATAGTATCTACATCAATGGGTTATTTTGAGTATTTATAGAATTAATATGAATAAAGTAAAGAACTAAGGTCATTAAAACATAGAAAGTTCTGAATAAGCATTCATTTCCTTATCATTATTGTGTTTTCATTGGTGACCCATTGCTTTATTCCTTCAGCTTGAATGCCTCTCCTGAGTCCTAAAACTACCCCCATCCAACTGCCTCCTTGACATTTCTACTCAGAGGTCACAGGGACTCCAAAGAGATCGTGCTTCTAGAACTGATCCCTCTTCTCATCTGTCAGTCCCAGTTTGCTCCTTTTTCTGCGATTCATAGCTCACCCAGCTACCACCAACCTGGATACTCAAGATGGGAAATTGGGTGTCAAACTGGATAACTTTCTATTTCTCTCCACCTTAAATCCATCACCAAGTACTGGTGACTTTTATGTTTCAAATTCTTTCACTTGTCTTGAATGCCCCTTGTCACAACCCTATATTTAACCACACCAACTTACTATATCCCATCCTTTCTAAGTATGTTGCCTGTGACTCCTTCAAGTAATGTCCCATTTCCATTCTACACTCTATACGTCAGCCAAAGTAAATGTTCTAAAGCATTTCAACGACCATCTAAATATGTCTAACGGCTTTTCATTGCCTTTAAAATAAAATTAGGTGCCCTTCTCATGGCTAACCATATCATTCAGGGTTTCTCTTGCTGAGACCTCCAGCCTAATTCCCCATCATTTCCCACACTATACTCTATATTCAGCTTAGGTTGAAATCTGTCCGATTCCCAAGCATCATCTCCCTGGTCTTTGAACTTTTGTATGATTTCCCCTCTATTTTGTATAATTTCCACTCTATTACCCACTATTTGCTTCAACTAGTATGTAGCTTCTCTGGGAAGCTCTCCTTATATATGATTTCCCAGTTAGGTGTTCTCTATATGTCCCATAATACCTGTTATACTTGTCATATTATTTTGTAATTGCTCTACCATCTCCTAAAACATTAATACTGTGAAGGCAAAGACTTATCTTTCTATTCATTGCAATTACCATATTACCTGGCACATAGTAAACATTCAAAAAATTGTGATGAATAAAGGAATGGATGTGTGAATACATAAATCCCTGTCACACCTTATGTTTCATCCATATCAAAACTTGGTTCTATCCACACCTATATCAAAATCTCTTATTATTGTTTTTCCTAAATATGTGAATATCACTAAGATAAATTTTAAACTTCTAAAACAACTAACCTCTGTAAGTACCATAGATGATAAAATGCAGTGTTACCATTTTTTAATACAACAGAACTATTATGGAAAAATCTGGGGGAGATAAGAGCAGAAATCCCAAATCCTGTAAGTACTGGCCCCTTGGGTGTTCATCCAAAACCTTCCCTGATTGTGGATAACCACAACATCTTTAACATTTATCTGAGCATCTTATGAGTTTTTCAGTTCTTCCTAATTTCTAGTTTCTGGCTCAATTCGCCTGTGAAATCTGGATTTTGTTGATTCTAATACCAACAAGACAAGTACCTTATTTTAGAAGTAAAATGAATCAAAATACATGAAATGAACCTTACTTTAGAAGTAAAATGAATCAAAATACATGAAACGAACATATGGGAAAGATATCACTTAAGTTTCCAAGGAGTGTCAATGCTTATAAAAGATATAATACAAGATCTGGAAGAGATTTAAAATATCATAAAGTCCAATGCATTCGTTCTGTAAATAAAGAGAACCACTACTTAGCCAGAGAGGTTCTGTAACTGACCACAAATCACCAAGCTACTTATAAGCAGAGCTGGGTTTGAATTTGTTAAATCTTGAGCACTTTCTGCTCACTTCATAAGAGACACTTTACATAAAGCTTTGGAGGACTATAAATTTCTTTTCACCTAGGCTAGTGATTGATTACTAAGGAAGATTCACAGAAAACACTGGCTGTGAAAGTGTTGAAGAAAATACCATTGTGATCATTCTTCATACCTCCTGTCTACCTTTAAAGACTTTCTCAGACTTGAGATCAATATGTACTCTCTTGGCTTAGATGGCAGTGAGGAGGACAGCTTAGTGAGTTAGACTATGAAGAGGGACAAGAATGTGGAAAGGTAAAGCAAAGTAACACACAAACCATAAACAAAACCAAGAAAATGTTGGAAAAATGTTAAGATTCCATACATAAAATGTATTATTCAATGTTATCCAGCTCTCTTTGGAATTCTGATTCCCTTCTAAGGGATAGAAAACGGGAGAGACTGGTTACTGTGGGTCTAAAGAAATATACTCTTGTTGTCTTCCTCATCTTGTAAGATTCTCTGAGGACTATAGTTGTCAGTGCAGACTTAGAATTTTTATGCAGATTCCTGCCTATGCGACTTGTCTCTTAATTTGTATCCCATTCTCAGAGTACATTCTCCATTCTGACAACAGATTCGTTCCAAACCAGAGGATTGGTCATATGGTAGACTTTGATGGCCCCAATGAATCACTTCTCCCAGTATTTGTGATTGTTGTTTAAAGCCGATACATTTTAAAAATTTTATTTTATTGAAGTATAGTTGATTTAAAATGTCATGTTAATTTCTGCTGTACAGCAAAATGATTCAGTTATACATATAGGTATTCTTTTTCCTATTCTTTTCCATTATGGTTTATCACAGTATAATGAATATAGTTCCCTGTGCTATACAGTAGGACTTTGTTGTTTATCCATCCTACATATAATAGTTTACCTCTGCTACTCCCAAACTCTCAATCCATCGCTCCCCTGGCCTCACTCACCCTTGGCAACCACAAGTCTGTTCTCTATGTCTGTGAGTCTCTTTCTGTTTTGTAGATAAGTTCATTTGTGTCATGTTTTAGATTCCACATATAAGTGATATCATACGGTATTTGTCTTTCTCTTTCTGACTTACTTCACTCAGTATGATATTTTCTAGGTCCATCCATGTTGCTGTAAATGACATTATTTCATTAATTTTATGGCTGACTAACATTCCATTGTTTATATGTACCACATCTTCTTTATCCATTCAGGTGTCGATGGACATTTAGGTTGTTTCTATGTCTTGGCTATTGTGAATAGTTAAAGCCAATATACTTTAATGCTGTTATTATCTAGCAATAGATAGCTGAAACATTGCTTGTATCATTCCTCAGCATAAGATGCCTTAGAAAATCTCCTATTGTCCATAGTTCTTTGCCTGACAGGCAAGTGCATTTATTCTCTGGCCCTAATCTACCTTTCCAAGCTCTTTTGTTTCAGTGTTCCACTTCCCAACTCCTCCTTCCCTATCCCACCTCAGTACAATTAAACTCTCACACTCTTTCCCCAGTTATGCCAAACACCCTGAAAATGTTTCACATCAACTCCTTCTGTCTGAAAAACATTGCCTCCTGGTCCAGCTCTTCAAGAAAATCATCCATAAGACCTCAAAGAATAGCTTTACTTCAGTGAATTTTGATAAACAATTCCTCGACTTTGAGAGATTAAAAGTCTCATTTCTTGGCATTTCAAGACCATCTTTACCTCTTAAAAGAACAGATGCAGATTAGACAACTCATAATACTAATGAATAAACTTTGAACACCAAAATCTCCTTTTTTTTCCCTTGAAGGAAACTTCTTATTCAACTCTCCAATTCAGCACATGTTATCTCTGTAGGCAGGATACCTGGGAGCCAGCTTACAATCAGAAGGTGATCTACCCAGTGTGAGATTAAAACCGGGTGTTAAAACAGTCATGAGTTCAATGTCAACTCATGAACGTCACCATGACAACTCAGCCAGATTCACCCTTCTCCACAGTAGGAAGTCACAGGAGAAATCCATGTTTTCAATGGCTCTCTTTGAGCAGAGATTTCAGGGTCTCTGCCAATAACCTCTCTGAATTTTCATGCCCCTCATTTCCATAGCTGATAAGATATTCTCTTTTCAGCCTTGTATATACATTCATTAGTATTGCTTTTAGTGCCACTGACCTGGGAGCCAATCTCTTTAAGGTGATTTGAAAGGCCTATGCATCAATACACAATGTGTTTATATTCAAGTTCAAAAGGACAGTTTTGTTTTCCTGTGGTTCAATCTCTCTGCGAAAAATTTTCTGCCCCATACACTGCCCTCATTGTTTTCATATTCATTTGTAAAGCTGTATTACAGCTATTTCTGTGTATGTTTTCAGAGCAATAATATGACCTTATTTATTTATTTATTTTTGGCTGTGTTGGGTCTTTGTTTTTCTGTGCGAGGGCTTTCCTCTAGTTGTGGCAAGCGGGGGCCACTCTTCATTGCGGTGCGCGGACCTTTCACCGTCGCAGCCTCCCTTGTTGCAGGGCACAGGCTTCAGACGTGCAGGCTCAGTAGTTGTGGCTCATGGGCCTAGTTGCTCCGTGGCATGTGGGATCTTCCCAGACCAGGGCTCGAACCCGTGTCCCCTGCATTGGCAGGCAGATTCTCAGCCACTGCACCACCAGGGAAGTCCCAATATGACCTTATTTTAAGAATAAACATCATACTTTTATGCAAAAGATACTCATATCTACTTGAGTGAATTTGTCAATGAATGATGAGAAATGAAATATCTTAAAAATAATTTCTCCACAAAGTTGCCACAGAATCTAAAATTTCCATCATTACACTTCTGGTTAAGTTTAGCCATGTTAAAATGTTTTAAAATAGAGAGGGAAAAACTGACATTTATTGAAAGTCTACTGTGTATCAGATATTTCATATCAGTTTTGTCTTTATTATTCAAAACTAGCAATACATAAAAAGAGAATAAGGCAAAAAGAGAATTAGCATCCCCTAGGAAACTGAAGGTCAGAAAAAATAAATAGCCCCATAGCTAGTAAGTGTGATTATGGATTTAAAACAAGGTTTTTGTAGAAAGTTTCACTATCTTGGGGACTCAGAAGAAAGGAAGGGAGGGAAGGTATATTTAAGAAGCATGGTGCTGAAATATGCCTGGGCCTACAAGATGCTATATAAAGGTTTTGGACTTTGCAAGGGAGAATAAAGAAGGTAAAAGAGAGCCTCCTTTGGGGCTACCAGAAAAGTGAAGATCAAACTTGCCTGTAATAAGTGTGATTGAGCGCTGACCTAACAGTAACTGGAGGAGCTGTCAACACATCAGTCCATCATTTCATAAAGAGGTCAGTGAGCTAGGTTTTAAGAGACACAATTTTTAAAACTCTTTTCCTTTTATTCTCATAAAAATGGAGTAACTTTTTACTAATGTTCTTCTGAGAAACTCCGTATAGTTGGGTTGGTTTTTTTTTTCTTCAGGGTTGACATTTTACCCATTATTAAATAAATAAAAATAAATTTTTAAAAAATCCCATAAGCTCCTAAAGAAGAACTTCCTCAACTTCATAAAGAACGTCTACAAAAAACCTAGAGTTAACATTATACTTACTGGTGAGAACTAGATCATTTTCCCTTAAGGTTGGGAACAAGGTAGTGAGACACCACTACTATTCAGCATTGTGCTAGAAGTTCTAACTAGTGCAATAAGATAAGAAAAGGAAATAGAAGATATACAGACTGGGAAAGAAGAATTAAAATTGTCTGCTCACAGTTGACATGATCATCTATATAGAAAAGCCCAAAGAATCAACAAACTTATTTCTGGAACTAATAAGCAATGATAGAAAGGTTTCAGGACACAAGGTTAAGATGCAAAAGTCAATTGCTTTCCTATATGTTAGCAACTAGCTATTGGAATTTGAAATTTAAAAGTATAGTATTACTTACAATAGTACCAAAAATAGCATAAGTGGAAACCTAACAAAATATGTACCAGTAATCATGTATAAAACTGCAAAACTCTGTTGAAATAAATAAAAGAATGTCTAAATAAATAGAGAGATATTCTGTGTTCATTGATTGGAGGGCTTAACTTTTTAAGATGTCAACTTTTCCCAACTTGATCTGTGTAATCCCAATCAAAATCCCAGCAAGCTATTTTGTAGATGTCAACAAACTGATTCTAAAGTTTATATGGAAAGGAAGAAGACTCAGAATAATCAATGTGATACTGAAGAAGAATAAAGTTAGAGGACTGACACTAATTGACTTCAAGACTTGCTATTAAGCTAGAGTAATCAAGACAATATATTATTGGTGAAATAACAGATATATAGACCAATGGAACAAAATAGAGAGCCCAGAAATAAACCCACACAAATATAGTTAACTAGTCTTTTACAAAGAAGCAAGGCAATTAAATGGAGAAAATATAGTATTTTTCAACAAACAGTGCTGGAATAATTTGCATCTTCATAAGCAAAAATGTGAATTAAGATACAGATCTTACATCTTTCACAAAAATTAATGCATAAATATAAAACTATACATTTCTAAAAGAAAACATAAGAGAAAATCTAAGTGACCCTGTGTTTTGCAACGAGTTTTTAGATACAACACCTAAAGCACAATACAGAACAGAAAAATTGATATTGCACTTCATTAAAATTAAAGGCTTGTATCCTCTCAGGAAACTGGTAAAAGAATAAAGACAAGCCAGAGATTTAGAGAAAATATTTGCAAACTATGTATCTGATAAAACATTTGGTCCAAAATCTACAAAGGATGCTTACAATGAGACACTAAAAGAGAAGCCAATAAAAAAATGATCTGAACAGAAAATCAACATATGGAAAATACATATGTGGAAAGATGTCCACATCATTTATCACTAGGGAATTGCAAATTAAAACAATAATGAGATCCTGCTCCACACCTACTAGAAAGGCTAAAATTAAAAACAAAAAAACCTGGCAATACCACATTTTGGTGAGACTGTAGTGCAACAGGAATACATATTCACGGCCTGTAGGAGTACAAAATGGTTCAGCCATGTTGGAAGATAATTTGGCAGTTTCTTACAAAGTAAACATAATCTTGCTGGACAATATATCAATCCCGCTCCAAGTACAGTAGCCCCCGACCCCTTATCCATGGTTTCCATGTCCACAGTTTCAATTATCTGCAGACAACCATGGTCCAAAAATATTAAATGGAAGATTCCAGGAATAAAAAGTTCATACGTTTTAAATGGCACCCTGTTCTAAGTAGCATGATGAAAATTTGCATAGTCCTGCTCCATCCTGCCCAGTATATGAATTATCCCTTTGTCTAGCATAGCAGTGCTGTATATGCTACCCACCCATCAGTCACTTACCAGCCTTCTTGGTTATCAGATCAACAGTTGTGGTATTACAGTGTTTGAGAGTGAGACTTATTTTACTTAATAATGTCCCCAAAGCCATTATTACAAGAGTAGTGATACTGGCAATTCAGCTATTCTCTTACTGATTTATAAATTAAACTTTATCATAAGTATGTAGGTAGGTATAGGAAAAAACATAAGTATATATAGGGTTCAGTACCATGCAAAGTTTCAGGCATCCACTGGGAGTCTTGGAGCATATCCTCCACAGATAAGTGGGCACTACTGTTTTTAGCCAACCAATTTAAAACTTTTTGTCCACCCAAAAGCCTGCACGTGAATGTTAATAGTAGTTTTACTAATAATTACCAAAACTGGAAGCAACCAAAATGCCTTTCACTAGATTAATGATAACTAGCTGAGACATAAATACAATAGAATATTATTCAGTGATAGGAAGAAATGAACTGTCAAGCCACAAAAAGATATGAAAGAAACTTGAATGTATATTGCTAAATAAAAGAAGCCAGCCTTTAAAAATATGCATATTGCATAATTTCAATTACATGACATTCTGGGAAAGGTAAAACTATGGAGATGGTATGGAGACCAATGGTTGCCAGGAGGAGAGGAAAGGGATGAAGCATGAATTACAGGGAATTTTTCAGTCAGTGAAAAAGTATTGTGTATGGTGTGTAATGGTGCCTACCTGATATCATGTATTTGTCAAAACCCACAGAACATTTTAGCCTAATAATAAATCTTAATGTATTCAAAAATTTTAAACAATCATTTAGGAGTTCAGGGGATCCAGGAAGAAATGATGACTGTGACAAGAGAACTTAACTGTAGCTAAAATATATGTTAACTAAATGGTAACAGAAGTTAACTAGACTTATTGTAGTGATCATTTCTCGATAGATACAAATACTGAATCATTATGTTGTACACCTGAAACAAATATATTATTATATGTCAATTATACCTCAATTTAAAATATGTATGAAACGACCTTACTGAAATGTGTGGGGGCAAAAGTACCCAAGTACTTTTGGAAACTAGTGAAGTCTGTAAAACTAAAGGCAAAAAATACTGGACATTAGCACGGCACTCTCGTTGATACAGTTGTGTCCAGTGGGAGTATGGATTAACCACTCTGACCTTCCGGAATTGAATTGTTAAGTAAATGGATGGGGGATGTTGGGAACCAGATTTCTCCCTATAGGAGGGTGAAGTTATAGCAAGTGGAGGAAGCTAAAATGGTCCATGTAGTAATGGATTAGAGTTCAAGACATTCCCATGCATTTATGTTTAGGTTAAAGTTGGTACACATGGCTACATATGGAAATATTTATGTGCATATACATGGCTTACTATAGAGATATATGTTCTCACTCTCTTAGATGAAAGGGCCTAAAAGCAATGACATTCTAGTAGCAATGAGTGCATCTAAACCAGATTATGGTCTCTTCTAAAGGAACCAGCACAGCTCCTTGGAGAAATGACTGATTCTAGGACGGAGGCAGGAAATATATAAGATGACTATAGAGCATCCTATAGTGCTAGAAAGTCAGGAAGTTCCAAACTAAAGACAAACAAACTACCCTGAGAGAATACATCAAAGGGACACAAAAGCCAACTCTTAGTTTCATGTCTTTCCCAACTCCAATGGCCAAAGCCAAAACAGCTTGAACACAATAAGGCAGTATTGTAGCATAACATGAAATATAAAATAAATACACACGATTCTATAATGATATAAATACTGCTTGAATAAATAATGTGGAAGATTAGACAAATCTCCCACACAGAATTCCAAATAACTTATAAATACCCTGCTGTCAAAAGAAGGGGCTAACTCCCCACTCATTAAGTGTATGCCATGTGCATAGTATTTCCATCCAAAAAATAAAGTATGGGAAGGTAGAAGATAAAATGGGGGTAGATTTACAGGGGAGAAACTTGACAAACACAACCTCAGCCAGCTAAACAGGGTTAACATCACCACTGAAAAATTGTGCTGTATTGATATCTATTCTTGATGTGATGTGATAAAAATGGCACTTTACCTCTCCCCAAATCTCATGACTATATTTTAATTATGAAAAACCACAACAACCTTAAATAGAAGGGCATCCTACAAAATGCCTGACAACTACTCCTCAAAAATTGTCAAGGTCATCAAAACCAAGAGAAGTCTAAGAAACTATCACAGCCACGAGGAGCCTAAGAAGACACAACAAATAAATATACTATGGTATCCTGAATGGGATCTGGGAACAGAAAAAGGACATTAGGTAAAAACTAAAGAAATCTGAATAAACTATAGGTGTTAGTTAAGGATAATGTATCAATATTGATTCATTAATTGTAACATATGTATTATACTAACGTAGGATGTTAATAATAGGGGAAACTGAGGGCATATGAGAACCCCATATATTTTTTAAAGTTTTTCTGTAAATCTAAAGCTATTCTGAAGAATATATTTTATTTAAAATAACAACAACAAAAATCAAAACACCTAGTGGCTTTAGCTGGAACAATTTTAGCAAATAAATGATAATATTGCAATATAATCCTAAGAATAAAATAAATATCCTTGAGTCCATAATGATAAAACAAACAAATAAATAAACAAATGTAGAAACAATGATGAAAATAGAACATTCTTGTTAGAATATCCAGTAAAATCCTGCCCGCAGGAACCACTGATAGATGTTGAAATTAGTGTACAGAGTTTAAGGGGAATAGGGTATTTTCATAGTCTCAAAGCATCTACTCTATATTAATTATTTATAAATTGCAAAGGGGAAAATAGTAACTTTACAGTGGAGAAACTGGAAGATACCACTTTAAGGATAAAGGTTAACATTATAAGCAGCAAAACATTTTGATCTAAGGTACCCTTGATACGATACACTGAGAAAAGCACATCACTGCATAAATCCAATGTAGTCATGACAAAGTATCAGACAAACCTACATGGACATTCTACAGAATAACCATTCAGTACTCTTCAAAAGCCTCCAGGTCATGAAAGACAAGGAAAAACTGAGGGACTATCATGACTGGAGGAGAACAAGGAGACATGAAAATTAAATGCAATGTGAGATCCTGGATTAGATCCTGGAACAGGATGAAATGTGAAAAAAAGGCCTATGGTTTAGTTAATAATGGCATCGCAACAATGATAACTTCCTAGGTGGGATAATTATAGTACAGCTGTATGAAATGTTAACATTCGGAGAGCCAGGATCACTTTGCTGTACACCTGAAACTACCACAACATGGTAAATCAACTATACTCCAATAAAATTAAAATATTAAAAAAAAAGAGAGCCAGGATGGAGGGGGTAAGGGAACTCTACTATTTTTGCAACTCTTCCGCAATTCTAAAAATCTCATAAAATAAAAAGTTAAGGAAAAGAAAACTTCTTTACAAAATTTTTTACAGCAATGAGGATTTGCATATTTTGTTTGAGACAGTTATTTTCAGGCAATGTCTTTTCAGCTAAGTGGTGGCATTTAGCTAAGAACCACCAGTGGATAAATAATCTCCGAGCTCTTAATTAAATCATAAGACAATATTTTCCTCCTCCAAGAATGTAAGAACTCTTTTAAAATGTCTTGTCTCATCATTTTTAAAACAACAGATATCTTGTTCTTTATAATGTGTTCTAAAATACCATCAGTTTGGGAAGGAGATTTGGTCTAGGGTCATGTGGATTTCAATTATTTGAGAAACTATTTAACTATGACTCAAAGCCAGGTGCATAATAGAAGCCAAGGGAAGAAATAACTTACCCAGCTAGTTCAGACTTCCAATGACTTTCTTTAGCCCAATAGGCTATTACCAAAGTCTCCAATTTATCAACAGCTAAATCTCTATAAACACAATGTGACTTGTAGCAGTTCATGAAATTATTCATTCCAGTAGTAATTTTACTGAGAAAGTATCTTTATCTATATAATCTTATTTAGCTTTATAAACTAAATACAAATTCTAGAGGAGTTTGTAGGTAGAAAAACCAGAGGTTTTAATCTGATAGTCCAGTAACATGGTGGTAGGACTAGATTTAAAATTCATGTTCTTTGATATTCTTCCCAATGTTCCAGTCCTTTTTCAAGGACCAACTATAAATGAACCATCTTTTAGGCACTGAAGAGACCAAGTTCTCTCTCATAGGCTATGCTCCTCTCCACACCACCCCCAGGCCTTTTGCACCAACCCAAGTATTTCTTGGGCTTGTTTGTTTATTTGCTTGTTTGTTTTTAACTGAGTTATACTTAGCATACAATAATGTATGAGTTTCAGGTGTACAGCATAGCTGTGTGATATTTTTATATAATATTATGAAATGATCACAGCAATAAGACCAGTTACCATCTGTCACCACATAAAGTTGTTACAATATTGTTGACTCTACTCCCTATGTGTACATTATATCCTCACGACTTATTCATTTTATAGCTGGAAGTTTGTAACTCTTTTTCTAAAACCTCATGTTTTCATGCTTTTGTTAATTCATTTATGTATTCAACAAACATTTAATCATTTATCGAGATCAACTTTGTGTTAAGTACTAAGGACAAAGAAAAGAAAAGAAACTAACGGGTCCATGTATTAGCTGCGGTGATGTGCATTAAAGCACATCACAATTCCATTTGAAAATTATGTCAATTCCTGTCCTAGAGGAGCACAGAGATGACATAGATTGGGGAGGATGAACCATGAGGAGAGGAACACAAAGTCTTCCAGGAGGAAGTATGGAAGTTTTCTATACTATAGTTCTCCATTTTCTTCACTGGGTTGTGCTGTTCTTGGGGGTCATGTTTCCCTCGCTTTTCATAACAAGGACTAAAACTTACTAATAGTGAATAAAGGGAGGGAGGAAGGGAGGGAGTGAGGGAGAAAATTAGTTTTATTTTATCCTTTCCAGTAGAAGCTCTAGTGTAGATAATAGATAACATATTTACATTTGAGCAGTGTGTTTTTCTGGACTACTGTAAAGGAGTGTTCCTACATAATATTTTCTCATCAGTCATTTCAATTGAGTGATTCTGAAGCTCATGCTAATCTGTCACTAAACCCATGGGGAATTTAATCTGATCATGTGCCTCAGAATTAGGCTTAAATTCTACCAGAACCACCAATAATTTTTGTTCTTTGTCAACTATAGATAGCTAAAAATGTCAGGAAAATAAATTGTTATCAAGCGTGTATGAAAGCATTTATGGAGTTTGTTTCTTTTGCCAACCTCTGCCTAACAGAGTTATCATTATTTGCCTTGGCCCTTGTGCTATTCATTTTTACTAATTATTTTATAAATCCTCAAAAGGCAAAGGTTTGAAACTGACGCTGAAGTACATAGCAATACACAGAACTATTATGGGGATTTAGATGAGAGAACTCCTATTTTGGGTTTGAGATAAGATTTAGCACATGTTTTATAAAGGAGCTGATATTTGAGACAAAACTTAACTACTCGGTGAAGGAGGAATTCCAGTTGGAGGAATCAGAATTAGATTAGAAACCAGAGTATACAGGGAAAATAGGAAGCAGTTAGTCACTAAACAAATAGGATGACAAAAATAAATGAGTATGTGATTTCATTCTTTTCCTCATAGAACCCACAGTCTATATGATATGCCTGGAAGTTCACTATCCAGAGAGAGATGCCTAGAAAGGCAAGTTAAGAATATGACATTGAGACCTGGTTGGGATTATTCTTCAATCAACAAGATACAGGGAGCTACTGTTTTTAATTAGGAAAAACAGGTGCTCAGACCTATACTTTATGAAATGTAAACCACAATCACTATTTAGGACAATAAATAAAGAAGTTTTAAAATTCTACTGGTCTATAATGTTTGTATCCACTTTCTTCAGATTGTATCTCAGATTGTATCCACTTTCTTCACCATTGTATTTTCAGTGTGTAATTTTGGGTTAGGCAAACAGTAGGGCCTCAGTAAATATTTGCTGAATTAATGAAGTTCATCCAAATATTTTTTCTTTTTGAGCAGATAGATATAGACATAGATATATTATTAAAGCATAGTTGATTTAAATTAGCTTCAAGTGTCAAACAGTGATTCAATTTTTTCATAGATTGTACTCCATTTGAAGTTATGACAAAATGTTACTATATGCCCTGTGTTATACAATATATCCTTGAAATCTTATTTATTTTCTACATAGTAATGTACCTCTTAATCCACTTTCCCTAACTTGCCCCTCCCCGCATCCATCTGCCAACTCGTAACCACTAGTTTGTTCTCTTTAACTGTGAGTCTGTATCTGTTTTGTTATATTCATTCTTTTGTTTTACTATTTTTTTTAACTCCTGAATTATTAGGAAAAGATATCCACATGTGATAGTTGGAAGGTACCAGAGGGAAATCTTGTGGCCTAATTGGCCTTCTCCCTCAGGCTGCATAGTTAACCCCAAAGGTCCTGATAGAGATACAGCCAAGTTTCTTCCATGGCATAGATGAGACTGAAAGATCATCTTATCACATCATTCAGTAAAGGTGACGGGAGACAATCACTTTTAAGAAAGCTGCTAAGGACATTGACCCAGCAAGAATCCAGGTCCAACCTCCTGACAATTCCTTG
The DNA here is from genome assembly GCF_963924675.1 of Phocoena phocoena. Lineage (NCBI taxonomy): Eukaryota > Metazoa > Chordata > Mammalia > Artiodactyla > Phocoenidae > Phocoena > Phocoena phocoena. The sequence continues at coordinate 7,107,770 of NC_089222.1, read as the reverse complement.
GTGCCTTTCTGTTCTTGGACGTCTGTTCCTAAGATCAGACCCCTGGAGTGAAGCCACCATGATGGCAGCATAAATCATTTCTGACTTTGCTTCCCGTCACAAGAGGAACTAATAGCTGCTGATGAAGAAGACATCACTGAGAGGATCCTGGAACATGGTGGTGAGGCTGAAGCACCCCCGTGCACCACAGAGACCAAGAGAGACTGCGTTAGAAGGTAAGAAAAGTGGCTAAACATTGACCACATTGCCCCTCCCCCAGGCCAATACAGCACCACACTGAGAGGTCTCGCCTGAGTCCTGTGTTCCTCCGGTGGGAAAATAGAGCCCAAGGAGGACAACCAGCCACCCCAGCATTGTGGGTCACCTTGTGGGAGCCTCTAATCTGATTTTGCCACCACCACCACCACCCCCAGAAGTTGCAGAGGAATCTGCAAGGCTTAACCACTGGGACTCCTACTGTGACAGAGAAGGGGGGAGGGACTTGTAACAACAAGCAGATGCATTTTGACCATCCCTGTTCACGTCATTATCCCAATGGACCACTTTGCTTACCTGCAAAACAGAGTTGGTGGTGCGCTCTGACCAGGGAACTTGGGGTGCAGAGCTACCTGATTTGGGTTGTAGGGAAGCAAATTCTGCCCCCATCTATGTGTCCCTTTGGCATGAGGAAGGAACAGAACTACTCAGAAAGCATTTTTTCTTTTTACTTTTCTCTTAACTGCCTAAAAGAATTTAGATACAGGACAAATTCTAGGAAAGAGACAAATCACCAGAGATATCTACTGTATAATGTGAATTACAGTATAATATGAACAGGGAGGAACCTAGCAATGTCTGTTGGTTAACATTCCTCTTTGTGTCCCATTGTTTCTGTGTAGCCCAGCAAATATTTGTTTACCAAACATCTGCTCACTTTTCATCTTCCTGTGAGTTGCTTGCTTCACTCTGAAGTCACATACTTGCTCCCTTCTCCTTAGTCCTGAATGACTCATTTTGCGTGATTATCTTAAGAATTCCCATGTTTATGCATATTCCTCATACATATGTATTTGAATTTTTTCTCCTGTTAATATCTCTATGTCAATCCTAGGACTGACATAAATACACTACCTTGGGCTTCCCTGGTGGTTCAGTGGTTGGGAGTCCGCCTGCCGATGCAGGGGACGTGGGTTCGTGCCCCGGTCCGGGAGGATCCCGTGTGCCGCGGAGCAGCTGGGCCCGTGAGCCATGGCCGCTGAGCCTGTGCGTCTGGAGCCTGTGCTCCGCGACGGAAGAGGCCACAGCAGTGAGAGGCCCGCGTACCGCAAAAAAAAAAAAAAAATACACTACCTTGTGTAAAATACATAGCTAGTGGGAACCTGCTGTATAGCACAGGGAGCTCAGCTCAGTGCTCTGTGATGACCTAGATGGGTGGGATGGGGGGGTAGTGGGAGGGAGGTCCAAGAGGGAGGTGATATAAGTATACACATAGCTGATTCACTTCATTGTACAGCAAAAACTAACACAACATTGTAAAGCAATTATACTCCTATAAAAATATATGTCTTATGTTATTTTAATTATTTGGCCAGCCAAATGTCTAAGAGGTGAAGGGCAGAAATTTCCCCCTCTTCAATAACATCCTTATATGAGGAGTTTTGCCAGCCCTAGAGCCTGGTGTGCCTACAACCAGACAAGGAGCTGAGTCATAGCCCCACCTGCTGGGGAGAGTGTCTCACAGCTCGTCTGGGCCCCTGGAAGCTGTATATAGTCCAGCAAAAATGGAGCTGAGGGGTGGGCAGGCAGAGCTGAACTCCCAGAGAGCAAAGCCTGTACTGGGCATGGAGGGCTCCCTGGCCATGCCCAAGCAGGGGGATATATTCAAACCAAGGCTGTGGGTAGCTCCCAGCTCCTCCCGGAAAGTCTGCTGGATAAAACTTAGGAGTTGTGTGGAGTGGCCCCTCCTTGTCCTACCCAGGCAAGTAAGCTAGTACATAGCCCCACCTACTATGGCTCCTGGCCTTCACCAGACCATAGGGCTGGCAAGAACACCTGGAAACTGTATAACCAGCAACTCTTGAGTCAAGGTGGGAAAGCAGAGCTGATCACCCCCGGAATAAAGCAAGTACCAGGCATGGTGTGTTCCCCTGCTATTTCCAGACAGAGAGATTGATTCACAGGTTACGCTGAGAGTAGCTGTGGCCCCTCCAGACAAGAAAGTCTCTTTGGGAAACACTGGGAGAGTCCTGGAGTAACCTCTCTCCATCCTGCCTAGGCAAGGGAACTGAGACACAGCTCTGCCTGCTGTGGAGAGGGTCTCCCGGTACTATCTAACAGGAAGGCCTGGTAAGAATACCTGGAAGCTTTGTAAGCCAACAACACTCAAGCCATGAGATGAACAGGCAGAGTCGATAGTCTACAGTACAAAGCCAGTGGCCCAGTTTGACCAGGGAAATTGGAGCACAAGTTGGCTTGAGTTAAGACAACAAGAACTTTATCATCTTTAGAGCTACCTTTTCTACTGCACCTGGGCAAGGACACTAAATGGTAGCTTCACAAATTGCTGAACACAACCTTCAGCCTACCTGATGAGGGACCCTAGCCAGAGCACACAGGGAGCTGTATACCTCATCCAAAAGCCCTGCTTCCAGTGGCAGTGGAACAGAGAGTACAGCTTGTAGTTTTCTCCAGCTGCACAGCAAAACTGTTGGACTCACCTGACCAGGGAATTCAGTGCACACTCTTGTCTGATGCAAGTGGTCAAACAACAAGCTGTACAGGTCCTGGATCCCATGATGCTGCCCTGCCAGGGTAAGGAAGCTAATTCATAGCCCCATCTACTATTGCAAATAGCACCCAGTCCCAAACATCTACTAAGCCTGACCAGAGAATCCAGGCAACTGTGAAGACAATCCTACAGCCTCACTTGTGTAGGGAACCAAGCCAGCAATCCTATTCAGCTGTTCTCAGCTGGTGGCACAGCTCCCATCCCTGACCTTAGAGCTAGAACGGTTGCCTTGCCCCAGAATAGAAGATAATACCAGGTCCTAACTGCCCAAGGACATTACCAGCCAACACATCAAGAATCCCAAACCAAGCCAACTGGTGAAGAACTGTCTCTGCCAAAGCAAACCTATAAAGTCTGGAAGAGGAGCCCGATTACTCAAATGTACAGATACCAATGAAAGGAATCATGGATAATGAAAAATCAGGTAAATATGATGCCACCAAAGGAAACTAATAAGGTTCCAATAACTAACCTTAAAGACATGGAGATGTATAAACTGTCAGACAAAGAATTTAGAATAATAATTCTGAGAAAGTTTAGTGAACTATAAAAACACACAGAGAACAAATTAAAATTAGGAAAACAATGCATGAACAAAATGAGAAGTTCCACACAGAAATAGAAACAATTTTTTAAGTAAACATAAATCCTAGAGTTGAAAAATACAAACATTGAACTGAATAATTCAATAGAGATTTTTCAAAAGCAGACTCAAAAATGCAGTAAAACGAATCAGTGACCTGGACAATAGAACATTCGAAATTATCTAGTTAGAGGAGCAAAAAGAATAAAGAATTAAAAAAGAGTGAAGAAAGTCTACCAGGATACAATGAAAAGAAACAAAATTTACATTATATAAATTCCAGAAGGAGAAGAGAGAGAGCAAGGGACCAAAAGTATACTTAAATCAATAATGGCTGAAAACTTCTCAAACCTGGGAAGAGACCTCCAGATCATGATACCAAAAGACCTCAAATAGATCTATAACTGAGACATACTATAAGTACATTATCAAAAGTCAAAGAAAAAGAATTTTAAAAACAGTAAGAGAGAGCTTCCCTGGTGGCACAGTGGTTGGGAGTCCGCCTGCCGATGCAGGGGACACGGGTTCGTGTCCCGGTCCGGGAGAATCCCACATGCCGCGGAGCGGCTGGGCCCATGAGCCATGACCACTGAGCCTGCGTGTCCGGAACCTGTGCTCCGCAGCAGGATAGGCCACGGCAGTGAGAGACCCACGTACCGCAAAAACAAAAACAAAAGAAAACAGTAAGAGAAAGGAGAGAAGTTGCATACAAGGGAATCCACATAAGATTATTAGTTGATTTCTCAACAGAAACTTTCCAAGCCAGGAGAGAGTAAAAGGACATATACAAATACTGAAAGAAAAAAAAAAGGCAATCAAGAATTCTATACCTGGTGAAGCAGTCCTTCAGAAATAAAGGAAGAATAAAGACTTTTCTGAAAAACAAAGGCTGAAGAAATTCATTACCTCTAGCCCCACCTTATGGGAAATTTTAAAGGGATTTCTTTGAGTGGAAGTAAAGAACACTAATTAGCATCATGAAAACATAAAAAAGGTAGGATAAAACTCACCGGGAATGGTAAATATATAATTGAAGTTAGATTCTGTATTTGGTAGTGGTGGTGCATAGTTCACTTACCATTATAGTTTAAAAGTTGAGAAAAATGAATGTAGTAATAATAACAGTGAATTCAATAATCTCTTATTAGTTGCACAATATTAAAAACATGTAAATTATAGCAACAATAACGTAAAATGGGAGAGGGAGGAGAAATAAAATTGTAGTTTAGGAATTCTATTAAAGTTAAGTTGTTATCAGCTTAAAACAGGATGTTCTAATTTTAAGATTATGTAAACCTCATGGTAACCACAAGGGAGCTGTAGCAATTACACAAGTGAACATGATAAAGAACTTAAAGCATATTGATGTTAAAAAAAAAAAGACAACAGGGTTAGAAATAAAAAATGAGTCTACCAAAACACAGAGCAATGAACAAAATGACAATAGTAAGTCTTTACCTAGCAATGATTACTTTACAATAAACAGATTAAATTCTCTAATCAAAGGCATAAAATGACTGAATAGCTTAAACAACAGGATCTAAGGCTATGCTGCCTACAGAGACTCACTCTAGACTTCAAGAAACACATAAAATGAGAGTGAAGGATGGAAAAAGATATTTTAAGTTAGGTAACAACAAAAAAGTAGGGGTAGCTATACTTATATTAGACAAAATAGACTTTAAACTAAAAATTGTAAAAAGAGACAAAGAAGGTCTTTATATAATGATAAAGGGGTCAATCCATCAAGAAGATATAACACTGGTAAATATTTATGCTCCCAATATTGGAGCACCTAAATATATAAAGCAAAACCTAACAGAGATAAGAGGAGGAATAAACAGCAATACGTTAATAGTTGGGGCTTTTAGTACTTCACTCTCAGCAATGGATAAATCATTCAGACAAAGAATCAGTAAGGAAATTGTAAATTTGATCTATTTCATGTCTAAATTCATTTGCATGTTTATAGAAAGCTTTATTTCAAAATGTTATTTGTAAATTACACAACTCTCCTTTAGCACATCTTTTCAAGCTAGGCTGATTTTTTTGAAATGATGTCATCCACACTCTTGTCTCTGAACTAGTTACCCCTATTATAATGTTTCTCTGTTCTCTCTACTATTATAAAAGCAACCACTCTCCAAGATCTTAGCTCAAGTTCTTCTTTGAAGGACTTCTTTCTGTTCTTTCTTTCTATTCTTTCTTACTAGCCAAGCCATCATGAAATCTTATGTTGCATTTCATAATACTTACTTGGTACCTGTGCTTTCTTGTTTTGTTAATCTCCTTTATGTATGTGTCTTTTCTACCCAAGAGAAAGCTCCACTTTTCTACTACTGAAGGGTAGGACAGTTTTTCCTGTCCCTGATATAACTGTATAAGATGAGCAAATGAATGGAAAAACATATTAATGACAACTTTGGCTATTTTCAAGCTATGTATATTCTTTAAGAAGAGCTTGCTTGTATATTTGTCCTCTGAATTTTTAATAGTTTTATCCACAGGATTTGTATTCCCGAGATCTCCAGGTCACCTTTTCTAATTGTGTAAGGCAATATAGGGGGTAAATAGACCCTACTATACAGTCTGTTTTCCAGAGCTAACATTCTGCCCTGCAAAAAGTGACCGTTGCATAAATGTGTGTGGTTGTCCTTGATCATAGGATTTTTTTTTACTATTACAATTCATATTCAATGTCTTTTCCTTAGTCAAATAGTTGGACCAGTTTTAAAATATCCATGTTCAAATACTGGATGACACATAATGATATAATGTATACATACAGTATACATAATGATACATACAGTAGGATGGGAATATAGTAACACATATCACCAGAACATTATCCAAGAGACATATAGAAAATAATATCGTTGAAGTAATTCTCACTTTAAAAACATGACTGTTATTGCTCTTGAATATACTTGACAGAAATTCAGATGACCGTTCAATCTTATACACATCTGTAAGCCAGGAAGAGAGCTCTCACCAGAAGTTGACCATGCTGGCAACCTCATCTTGGACATCTAGCCTCCAGAATTGTGAGGATAACTATATTCCCAAATTTCAAGTTAAATTTACAGAATTAACCTCTGTAATCAATATATTTGTATCATCATCCTTTATTAAAACATGACTTAGTAATTCAAAGTTTCCCCCACCACCTTTGCCCACTTTTCCCAGATAATATTTTGTTATTTGGCAAGTTAGCTAGAAGTCTGGTTTATAACTTAAAGGTCTCTGATAAGACATTATGGTTCAGCTATCTCATTGTAGTTCAGATATTTTAGTAATAATAATCCAAAGTTGAAGCCAAACACATAACTCACTGAAGGATTTTGTTTGCAAGATGACAGCTTGTTTTCCTTGGCTTCTTCTCACAGCTCACATCAGTTCCAAATTTGCATTCACAAGGCAGATCTCAGGAAAACTTCATGTTAAAGTAGGAAAACTCAATATTTGGCAAGACATGAAAAGGGATTGATGCATGAAATGTTCATATGCATCAGAAACCTATTTACTCACAAATTAAACTTAGCTAAATTTTATAAGGTGGAGTGCGAAATAGCTAGCATGACCCCTCTCTGGGCTGTATTGTGATTTCTTTGTGTGACATAATGCCTCTGAACAGCTGTCAAAAAATCAGTCTGAAAGAATTGTGGGTCATGCCCTTATTCGTGGAGCTGAGCATGTTGGGGGTTGGGTGTGGGGATGCAGCCACCGTGAAGTGAGTTCAGGTAAGAAGTGTCTGTTCCGGCAATTGACATGCAATGAAAGAAAAATCTTTCTTGGAAATATGGATCACGAGACTAGCACTGAAGCCTGGTGACAAATAACCGTTGACTGAGGTTTGTTCATTCATTCATTTTACCAAGATTTCCTGAACTCTGCATCCCCTGAGAATGCAAAAATGATTAAGACAAAATCCTTGCCTACAAGGTGTCGATGGACCCAGGTTGAGCTAGAAACCTATTCTTTGGAAGTAAGGGTTTTTTTTTAAAATATCTAATTTTTATGAAGGCCAAGAATAAATCCTTGGTGGTAGTCTCCATGCTATATGTAGAACCAAGGATCAGGATGCATTTTAGAAAAAAGAGGCAAATGTTGGAAAACTCGTGACATAAACTGTATGTGTTCTCACTTCCTCAGTGGTATCTCGGCATCACTTTGGCATTTGCACCTCTCTTTATCTTATACTACTTTCTTGATTCCTAACTCCTAAATATATTTGTCTATCAGTATCTTCTCTATTCTATCAAAAAGCATCTCAAACACCTTCACACTCAATAATAAATGACTTAAATTCCTTAAACCATTATTTCCTTCCTAGAGTATTTGCATTTTAATCAGAAAAAGAAAAATAGAAAGTAGCGGTCTGAGAAATACAAGGTAGCAGGCTGCAGGCCAAGTGGATCCTAAGGTGGTTGTGTACACCACGTACACCTAAATTCCTCTGTTGAAGAGGACAACGTAATGCAGAAAAAGAGTGGTGAGACTGAACTGATAACCCAGGTCCATTGAAGGAGATAATGATTCACTGCTACAAGCTCTCATTAGGTACAAATTCCTCCTATTCAAGTTTGTTGTCACTAAGTCAATACATCACGGTATTGAACCTCACTTGATACAGCCCTGAATCCTTGGTGGGATGAAAATATAAGTCAAGTTTAGTGTTGCCTCTGGCAGTCTGTGAAGGCCATCCTTGGCACTTTTATTCCCACATTGGCATAATAAGATTAGTTGGTTTTTTAATCACTAATACTTTTGACCTTGTACCAGTAATGGCAGAAAAAAAAAAAATCCCTTAGGCATTGCTGCTATTTCCACATTCATTTCAGAACTTAAGACCAGGTCTAAAGGTGCTCAGGATTTCCCCCTCTGCTCAGAAAGATAAAGCCATGTTTGAATTCCATGTGGTATTATAATGTTTATTGCAGCTTCTTAGAGCAACAATATATAGAAAAGCTGGTTGGAATGCAGTTACTACAGCTGTGCCTTCAATCTAGTTCTACAATCATTTTTGGAAGTGCTTCCACTGCTAAAAATTCAGTCTCAAAAAAGGACTGAATAGATATTAAGAGTTTTACTTCCCTTCCATGGGATTTATGTTTTTGTTCGTATATTAGCTTCTTAAACAACTTAAGCCTGAAGTTGGAGACTTCTTCCATACGGTGCTGTGTGCTCTTATTCTTACTCTGTAGAAACTCTAAAGAGTAATTTTCCATTTTCATTTTACCTTATCTCTTTTTTGGTTCATTCATTTTTGCCTAACCTGGAAATGCCTAAACTAGGTAACACTTCCGTATACACAGTGCTAAATTACAGGTGGTAATTGTTTACTGTGGCAAGGTTTCAAAACATGAGGAAAGGTCTCCAAAATAGACTAGGAGAAAAGAAATGAAAGCTTATATTTGAACATCCATGGGCATATCTCTCTTCATCAAAGAGAAAACAGGAAAATATAAGCCTAAATTTAGCCTAAAACAGGTATTAATTTTAATTAAGGCACAGAAAAAGGTGACAAGTGTATTGATAAATGCGCTTCATTGCTTTGTTTTCCTTTTCATTTCCTTCATGGTCTATGCTTGAGGTCAGAAGATTTTCCAGGCTTCTTTAGATGTTCATTATAGAGTAAAAATTCATGGCAGTTTCAGGCACTCCAAGTAAACATCTGCTAGTGTTGGGAAAGGTAGGATGCTAAGATGCTTTGCCAGATTTCACAACCCTTTTAGTCCAAAATATTTATTGAGCTCTAACTAACTAAAAGACACTGATCTATGCACCATGAGGATGACAGAGATGGATAAACTTCAAAAACATTTCAATCTATTGTGCTATTGACATATGTGTCCATGGTCCATATAAGGAACCAAGTGGAGTCAGGGGACGAGATTAGAATTTCCTGTTAGGTGAAGGAGTGAATCAGGCTTCAGGGTGATCAATGAATACTGCAGTGCCCAGGGAGAGTGCTGGGTCCACATGAACCTATATCTGGACCTAAAATGTGAGGGGGAAAGGAAACTACTGCTGATTAAGCACCTACTACGTGTTAGACACTTCACTAGGTGCTTTATATGTACTTCTTCATTTAATTGTCACAAAAGTCTTGTGAAGTAGACATTAACCCAGATAATAAAATTGAGTTCAAAATGAATATATAATGACCTCCAGTGGATGTCACTAATTAAAATCTATATATTTTAACATGGTTTCTGTGCAGTCAGTGAGACCCAAACTGAAAACCTATGAACTTGCTGGTTGATTGTTTTATGTAGCTATCGTTCAGATGCCACTTCGTTACAATGCTATACCCTTAAACAAGCAAGCTCAGCCCTTTATCTACTACAAGATGTATCATACTGGATAACATTCAGAGTTAAGGACATTCTTCCAAGGATATAATCAGAAGTACCCTCTTACCCTTCCAGAAGAAACCCCTAAATTTTGAAAAGAATTTCAAACTTAGAGAAGTTGAAGGAATAGCCATACCTTAAACACTTGTATACCATTCATTTAGATTCAACAGTTGGCAACATTTTGGTACATTTGCTTTATCACTTCCCTATCAATTCATCTCTCTTTCTCCCTCTCTCCCTTTCTCAGTTGTCTTATAAAATACCCCACAGGGCTTCCCTGGTGGCGCAGTGGTTGAGAGTCCGCCTGCCGATGCAGGGGACGCGGGTTCGTGCCCCGGTCTGGGAGGATCCCACATGCCGCGGAGCGGCTGGGCCCGTGAGCCATGGCCGCTGAGCCTGCGCGTCCGGAGCCTGTCCTCCGCAACGGGAGAGGTCACAACAGTGAGAGGCCCGCGTAACGCATAAAAAAAAAAAAAAAAAAAAAAAAAAAAAAAAAAAAAAAAATACCCCACAATTAGGGTTTTTTAAATTTTTATTTTACATTGGACTATAGTTGATTTACAATGTTGTATTAGTTTCAGGTATACAGCAAAGTGATTCAGTTGTATATATATCTATTCTTTTTCAAATTATTTTCCCACTTAGGTTATTACAGAATATTGAGCAGAGTTCCCTGTGCTCTACAGTAGGACCTTCTCTGTTATCTAGTTTAAATATAATAGTGTGTATATGATACAAATGATCTTATATACAAAACAGAAACAGACTCACAGACATAGAAAACACATTTATGGTTGCCAAAGGGGGAAGGATAAATTGGGAGTTTCAGATTGACATATACACACAATAAGGGTTAGTATGACTATTTCCTCATGATTAGATCCAGGAGAAACACTTTTGGCAAGAATGTCACATAGATGTGATTATTTACTCTCCATTGCATTCCACTGGTGGCACATAATATCTGTTTGCTCCATAAACGGTGATTCTAAGTTCTGCATCTGAGTTTAGATACCACATCTTTCCTTATAAATGAACTTTTTCCCTTTTATAGGTAATAAAGAGTGTACAGGTATATGGCACTAAAAGACGAATATTGTTTTTCAATACCTTTCACCCAAAGATTTTAGCATTTATTGGATGCCTCTTGCCCAAATCCAACAGAGTTGACCTTTGAACAACAGGGGGGGTTGGGTGCTGACCCACTGCAGAGTCAAAAATCCACATATAGGGCTTCCCTGGTGGCACAGTGATTGAGAGTCCGCCTGATGATGTAGGGGACACGAGTTTGTGTCCCGGTCCGGGAAGATCCCACATGCCGCGGAGCGGCTGGGCCCGTGAGCCATGGCTGCTGAGCCTGCGTGTCTGGAGCCTGTGCTCCACACGGGAGAGGCCACAACAGTGAGAGGCCCGCGTACCGCCAAAAAAAAAAAAAAAATCCACATATAAGTTTACAGTCCGACCTCCATTTCTGCATCAGGGGGTTCAACATGCATTGTAATACTGTAGTATTTAGTGAAAGATATCTGCATATAAGTGGACCCATACAGTTCAAACCCATGTTGTTCAAGGGTCAACTGTATTACATTACAGTTGTATAATTGTGATTCTGAAATTCTAAAATTTCTGCCTCATATTTTAGTTGGCATGTATCAATGTACTTTGGGGTTGATCATATATGTACAAGAAAATTTTATGACAATCATAGCACGTAGGTCAAGAAGGAAAAAAATGAACTGTAAGTTTGCTTTACTAGATGTGCAGTGATATATTATCACTTGAAAGTAGGCTACGATGAAAATGCACACTATGAATGCTAAAGTGACTATTAAAACGACAATATAAAGAATTCTAGCTAAAAGGCAAACAAAAAAGAGCATTAACGGAAGTCATTTTTTTAAAAATCAGTTAATCCAAGAGAAAGCAGGAAAAGGAGGAAAAAGAAAACAAAGTAGAGTAGATGTCCAAGATGGCAACATAGGAAGATGCTGAACTCACCTCCTCCCAAGGACACATTGGAACTACAGCCACATATAGAACCATCCCCTCTGAAAAGGACCTGAAAGCTAGCTGAGCAACTCCTTTACTTCAGCAAAGGAGAAGAGGGTCACACTGAGGCCAGTAGGAAAGGCTAAGACACAGCCTTGCTATAAACCCCACCACTGGCACAGCAACCCACAATCAGGAAGGAGCTCACAAATCCAGGGGTTCTTTCTGAGGAGGGAAGGGTTCATACCCCTTACCAGGCACCCCAACTTTTAACACCTGCACCTGAGAGACAAACCCCCCAAACACCTGTCTTTGCAAACCAAGGGGGCTTGGTTCCACAAGGCCCAGAGGGCTGTAGCAAGCTGAGAAACACCTATTTAAAGGTTTGCATGCAGACTCACTTGCCTCAGGGCAGAGCCTGGACACAGCAGTTTGAAAAGCACTGAGACTATACGTAAAGGAGATGCAGGTGCTAATCTTAGAGGATCTGCTGGATTGACATATACACACTACTATATATTAAATAGATAACTAAGAAGGACCTACTGTAGAGCACAGGGAACTCTGCTCAATACTCTGTAATGACTGATATGGGAAAAGAATCTAAAAAAGACTGGATATATGTATAGCTGATTCACTTTGCTCTACACCTGAAACTAACACAACTTTGTAAATCAGCTATACTACAATAAAAATAAATTTAAAAAAAAAAGAAGCAAAGCACATGAAAAAAAAAAAAAGCATCTGCTGGAGAGGCAGGGACCTGTTGGGATGCTCTCCAGGGACAGAGGCACTGTTGGCAACATTTCACACTCTACCACTACTCACGAAAGGCAGTGGAAGACATCTTTCCTCAACAGGTGCCATCTTTCCCCCAAACCAGGAGGCGCCATCCTTGTCTTTCCCATAGCCACACCCCACGGTGCCAGTATCTCCTGGGGAGCATCTTTGACATACGTCTGTTGCCTCGGTTTTGGCAGCTGCAGCCCAGGAGACACCCTTTGATTGCCTGGCTCTGAAGGCCATGTAATTCTCAAAACTGCCCCAAGTAATAGGTGATAATATATTACTGTCATTTTGTAAATCAAGTCTCTGAGCTTCAGAGAGTGCTAGTGATTTGACCATAGTAACCCAGGAACTAATTCCGAGACACTGTGTAGGCCAGGTCTGTCTAGTTTCAAGGCACCTGATCTGATTTTTACACTTGGCCAACCTAGATTATAAATTTTAGAAACTGTTTGAAATATCTGTTACTGTGTAACAAACCAACTCCAAACTTAGTGACCTGCAATAACAACAATTACTTATTTAACTCAAAAGCCTGTTGTTTGAGTGGGGTTCAGCAGGGCATCAGATGGATGGTTCCATTGGGACCAAGGACCCACCCACTTCTTTGTTTGTTTGTTTGTTTGGGGGTTTTTTTTGTTTGTTTTAATAGCTCCATTATTTTAATGGAATAGCAGTTTTATTGTACTTGTTTCTTCACAATAGTTTGAAGTCAACAGACCCTAAATAAAAATTAAATAAATTCTGTGTAAGGAGAACGGTGGTAATCAGAATAAATTAAGTGTTAGAGAACATTGGTGCCACTAGTAGAATGGTAACCTCAGAACCCAGGTCCCAGGTCACATTTTCCAAAGGTCACACTTTCACCTGAGGTTGCAACTGCTTCCAACTCTAATCAGAGTTCTGGGAAATATTGGATCCACTGGGACCAGAACTGAGCCAAGCCTTCATTAGTAATACAGTCAGTCCAGACCAAGCCTGACTCTGCTACGAGTTTGACACCTACACCTAACTGTTATAAGAATTGCTAAATCTCAATATGCCTCCCCTACTTGTTATGCTGGGTTCCTGCTCACAATTTAAATCTTTCCTTTAATCCTCATTCTTATCTGAACTTCTTTACCCATACAAGCTTTCCACGGTTTCCTGATTCCTTATATCACTAGTCCTTGTTTTCTGGGATCCATATCACTTGGTAATATCTTCTCAGCTAAAATGGAGCCAGACCCCAAAGTCCAAAATAGCTTCTTGGCTCAAAGAAGTAGGTAGGCGGGGGAGATTAAAATGACATTTCTCTTCCAAGGACCCACTTCTAAGGTGGCTCATTCACCTTGCTGGCAAATTGGTTCCAGCTGTCAGCCAAAAGTTTAGCTGGGATTTTTGGCTGAAATGACTGCATAGGATCTTCCAATGGCCTTTTGGTATAGTCTAGTTGTGGTGTCCTGATTTGTGTAGCAGTTAGATTCCAAAAGCAAGCCTCCCAATGGTACCAGGCAGAAGCTATATCATCAAAGCTAGCACCGAAAGTTACACAGCATAGTCACAGCTCACCCAGATTCAAGGGGAGGTTATAAACCCCACCTCTCAGTGGGAGGTGGAGCGACTCCACATTATAAAAGAAACAGGTCAGATGGAAGATGTGGGAGCTGTCTTTAAAAAGTAGAAATAATCTAGAACATTATTTCTCAAAGTGTGGTCCTTATACCATCTCAACAAAAATTACCTGATAGACATGCTCAAATAATGATTTATATGTTCATGTTGAGAAATACGTAATTTAAAACTTTAAGATTCAGGCTTAGGAATGCACACGTTTAACCAATTATTTTGGGGAGGGGGCGGTTATGCAGCCTAAAATTTGAGCATCGCTTATCCAGCCCAACTCTCTTACCTGAGAGAAAAAAAAAATAAGAACCAGGGAAGTTAAAGGACTTTCCCAAGAATACAGAATTAAATATAGCACTTTCAGCCTCTCTTGAGGAATATGTTACTGTTGAATTACAGGCACACCTCAGAGATATCGTGGGTTTGGTTCCAGAGCGATAAATGAATACTGCAACTAATGCAATAAATTGAATATCATAAAAAAATAAGTCATACAAATATTTTTGGTTTCCCAGTGCATATAAAGTTATGTTTACACTATGCTATAGTCTACTAAGTGTGCAAGAGCATTACGTCTACAAAGACAATGTACATACCTTAATGAAAACATACTTTAATGCTAAAAATGCTAACCATCGTCAGACAACACAGGGTTCACACACACCTTCAATTTGTAAAAAACACAATATCTTCAAAGCACAATACAATGAGGTATGTCTATGTCTGTATTAAGAACAAGGTTCTTTGTCTTATCCTAAAGATAATAAAGAGTAAGCCCAGGGAAGAGCACTGCAAGCTCAAATGCCTACAGGGGCTAGGAGGTGACAGAAATGAGGATGCCAGACCAGATATAAGATAAGATAAAATAGGAAAACAGGGAAGGGTCATGAACTGGAAACAATTTGAATGATCAAAGCACCCAGAGGCAGATAAGGTTTCATTCAAGACCAAGAAGAACGCTTGGCCTGGGAAATAACGCAAAGACCATGGCCACTATAATAAAAAAAGGTTACAAAACAGAAACAGACACAGAGAACAAACTTATAGCTACCATGGGGAACGGTATGGGGTGGGGGATGGGTAGATTGGGAGTTTCGGATTGACATGTACACACTGCTATATTTAAAATAGATAACCAACAAGGACCTACTATATAGCACAGGGAACTCTGCTCAATATTCTGTAATAACCTAAATGGGAAAAGAATTTGAAAAAGAAGAGATGTATGTATATGTATAACTGAATCACTGTGCTGTACACCTGAAACTAACACAACATTTTAAATCCACTACTGTCCAATATAAAATAAAAATTAAAAAAAATAAAAATGACAGAGAAATAAAAGATCCCATGGAAGTCATACATTGCCTTTGATCCAAAGATGGCTCCTGCACCTCGCACCGTGCTTCAGGGCAAGAACGTTTGCTGAATGTTCATTGAAAAAAGGTAGGAGGGCTTCCCTGGTGGCGCAGTGGTTGAGAATCTGCCTGCCAATGCAGGGGACACGGGTTCGAGCCCTGGTCTGGGAAGATCCCACATGCCGCGGAGCAACTGGGCCCGTGAGCCACAATTACTGAGCCTGCGCGTCTGGAGCCTGCGCTCCACAACAAGAGAGGCCGCGATAGTGAGAGGCCCGCGCACCGCGATGAAGAGTGGCCCCCGCTTGCCACAACTAGAGAAAGCCCTCGCACAGAAACGAAGACCCAACACAGCCATAAATAAAAAGCAAACTGTCAACAAGTAAAAATAAATAAACACTATTAAAAAAAAAAAAAAAAAAAAAAAAGGTAGGATTGGGTCAGATTCCAGGGTCTCCAAGAAGTAGCTAAAACTGAGCAAATGATGCACACTGACTTATTTGCCCTAAGTATACATATATGCACACACTCGCACATAAATAATCAAACATACATGCTTATACTAATAAAAGCCTTTATAACCGTGATTATGCAGAAACAATTCCTTTAGAATTTATAATTCTGTGAACACTCTTTGTCACTTCTGCAGATAATGGAATCAATCAAGAGTTTATTGTCCTCCCCAACAGATGTAAGTTCTTCAGAAGTGGTCCCTGGGATTCCTGCTGACTCTTGTTCCTGACCCTTCAAATAAACAGCTTGCCCTTTTAAGAAAGGTTCAATTTTCATGTTTCAATAGCCCCTTATTACAGAAATAAACAGCCTGCCCTCTTAAAGCCTGCTGGATCCAAAGCTGATTCTCAGATACTACTCTTATTTCTATGCAAGAGGAGAAGGAAAGATATCCTTGGATTCTGAGGAAGAGCCTACCTTTGGTTTATCTGAGTACATTTACATGCAGCAGAAACAACCAGCCCCTTAAAAAAAAAAAAAAAAATTCCTAAGGAAATAACCAGAGGCACAGTGGCAAAAATCAGTCCTGCTTTTACACTTCTGGGACACTGAAGAAGTGTGTTTACAAGGATCAAAACCAGCTAAAAAGAGGTACGGATACTGCTGTTGGGATCTCTGCTGTCGTGAGCCCCCCTGACCTTTGCCTGTCAGGGGTGGCTGTGATGCGTCCACATGCATGTTTTGTCTCTCTGCCATTGCTGATTGCTAATTTCCTGAGTATTAATTACGAAGTTCAGTCCTCCTCCTACTGAATCTGAAATAGAGAAAGAGGGCTAACTTTAGAACAAAGGCTGTCAAATTCCCCCATCCACTCAGTACATTTAAGGCCAAGGGCATGAACAGCAAAGAGACACATTCCTCCCCTTTCAGGAAAATTTCTGTGAAATTAGAATGACTCAAACATTCCCTGTAGGTCCTTAAAATAAAAGGTGACTGTTCAAGGCATTCCATTTTTGAATGGCCCTAAAATAACTTTTTCTGAGAGATCTAGAAAGAGGAGTAAAATTATCTCAGTTCATTGAACAAAAATAAATGTCCTGGCCATCCTTCCCTGCATGATTAAACCATTGTCTTAGTCACATGCTGGCCTCTAATTCCCAAATGTGTGCATTGCCTTAGTGTTGTTTTTCGAGAGGAGAGAAGAAGAGAAAGAATTTTGAAATAATTAACTTTTTCACTTTTGATCTTAGAGACACATCGCACACTCCTTTCAGCCACAAGATTCAATGTGTAGTCCACCCTCAGACTTCATTACCAAGAATTTGTTTCATGGTTAGTGATTCCCGTGTGGACCAGAAAGGAGAGGCAGACAAAGATAGAGCCAACCTCCATCCTATCTGATGTGGCAGGTGGCAGTAGTATGGAGTCTACACTAGCCACAAACATGATTTGACTCATGTACTGTCAGGGGCTTACTTTAAAACAAAATATAGGGACTTCCCTGGTGGTCCAGTGGTTAGGACTCCACACTTCCACTGCGGGATCACAGGTTTGATCCCTGGTTGGGGTACTAAGATCCCTGGCAAGCCCCGCTGTGATGCAAAAAAAAATGTCTTCCATTTTAAACATATCCCAGGCAATTATAAAGTGAATGGGGAAGTTGGGAGCAAGTAAAATCTGGAACTTGTATACCTGCATCCACTTCTCAGAAACTGAAACTTGTCTTAGGAAAGAGTATTAAATCTCTATAAAGCTAGAAAAACAAATCCTAAAATCTAAAAAACAGACTGAAACCTGATAATCAATCTCAGTATTGTTCAGGGACTTCATGATTCAGTCTCCTCAAAGACATTAACCTTCTCTAGGGCTTCTATTTCCTCATCAGTAAGATGAGAAATGCAGGACTGGACAAATGGTTCCCAATCTGTACTCTCTAAATTTCTAGGGTTATTTCATGTCTCAAAAGCCTAATAGAAATTGTCTTTATGTCTGAAATAAAAATGCCCATCCAGCTAATCATCCTTTCTCTAGCTGGATTTACATTTATTCTAAAAGATAAGTGTGATAATTCTATGTTGGTTAGAAGGCAAAGATCAACTTGAATCCCTCTGACTTACTGAGAGATGCAAGAAGTGGTCCCCATCTCCATTGTGCCCCCCATGCTGGAGGGCAATCCCGTACCTCTATCAGCTTCCCACCATCTGAACATGATTTGACATCTAGTCCATTAATCCTCCATACCAAACAGATTATGAATGATGATAACATGTTGACTAACCTTTCTACCATCTCCTGACAGCTCTCTTCTCTCTTCCTATCCTCCTTCTCTCTGATTCTCTCCTGGACCAAAATATGTATTATTTAAAACCATTTAGCTATTACTTTTTGAAATTTTATTTATGTCCTTGAGTTCTCATTTTTCACTCTACATAACTTACGTGTTTAGTTTTTCCTTTTCAAACGAATGTAAAAGTTGTTGAAATACATTCTCTCCACTTCCTAACACGTATATCTCTGATGAATAATAATTCTTTATGTCATTTGACAAACAAAAATAATAAAAAGAATGTATTAGTTGGGATTGTCCAGACTAGTGCTTGACCAACTATCTGGTTACTGTGACCTAGCCAAGCTGGCACATAAAATAAATCATCACAATAAATTATTATTACTTATCATTGAATGTAATTTGGTCAATTAATTCTTTCAAAAATATGAATTCCAAGTGATGAAAAGTTTGAAGACTATAGAAGAAGTTTTCTGAGATCTTTTCCAAAATCCAAGGAAGGAGAGAAATCCTGACTCAGCTGACTTTGTCTGTTGAGTGGTTTGACAATATTAAGGTTTTCTCCTAACCTTTTAAGTACCTTTTGAAAAGACTGTCTCAAGGTCCTCTATTTCTATCCTCTAGACTTACAGTGATAACAATCTGTTTTTATCTGATACGCTGTGAGAACGACTTTTCCCTCGCTTCTCTCACGTTTTTATTTATTTATTTTTGTTTGTTATTGGTTTATATTTGCTAAGATAGTCTTAGAATCAAAAGAAAGGGAAATGCTGATTGTCCCAAAGCTTATCTCTTAGATTTTGAGGATGTGCAAATATGAATAAAAAAAGATTTTTTTAAGCATTGATGAATTAAAAATGTCAAAATAGGAAGATCATATAGTAATTGTTTATGGATTTTCACTGAATGGACCTAAGTAAGTTTTCAAGTCACTTTGGAATAAGCTCTGGGGCAGTCAACATTTTCTCCTGCAAAATTTTGCCTTCCAAATCTGGCCAATCAGAAGTGACTGGGAGTGACACTTCTTTCCATATCCTTCCTGAGTCAGGGTTCTCTGCCACCTCTTATAATGTTGAAACCAAGCAGGACCCTGTGTGGCTCTTGGGCACAAATACCTTTTCTGTGTCCCCCATTTCTTGATTACAAGAAATAGGCTTTATTCAGCCTCCATGACCTTCCCTGAGTTCCAACAGGCAGGTTCAAAGAGTTGCTAATCGGGGACAGTCAAGAAACAATAGCGCAGCCTTGGGGCAGGTCCTGGTTCCCCCTCAAGGGATACACGTCACAATATCTTTGAGCTGTTTTGCAGATACTGAAACCCCCACCAGGTGGGAGAAGTTAACTGTATGATTCCCACAGGCATATAGACCTCAGACAGGTTGGAACCAGAAGGTTGATGATGCTGACTCCCGCTTACCTCCCCACCAACCAATCAGAAGAATGTCTATGAGCTTATCATGCCTTCCTCTTTGAATCATTACTATAAAACCCCTCACTGCCCCCTCCAGGTCAGGACACACAGTTTTGAGGGCCTGCTGTGACCCCCTTTGTGTGGCAAAGCAATAAATCTATTCTTTTCTTCTTTATCCAAAACTCTGTCTCTGAGATTTAACTTGGTGTTGGGGTACAGAGGCCAGATTCAGCTTCAATGTCTCCATCTGTGAAGACATTGTGAAAAAGTTTGCCACACGGAAGAATTTTTCTCTAAATGGATAAATGACTGTAAGCATTTTATCTTGTCATATTATATTTGGTCTTTAAATATAGATAGAATTAGATCTAGGTATACATCTAAGTTTGATAAAAACATGAACCTCTGTCTCCCCACAATACAATGACCCCCTTAAAGATATGTTCCTGAGAAAAGAAAAAGCCCATGCATATTCCATGTCCCAATTTGAAAATCAGCTTTCATCTTTGAAAATAATTTTTAGAATTAATGTGCTTTAATGGAGATAAAAATGGAAAAATAATTAGACACTATCCTCCTTTTTTGCATTCATCAGACCCATTGCTGATTAAATCAAAGTAGTAGGGTATTTTTGTTTTTTTTTTCTTTCCATTGATGGCATTTTTCGTGAAGTGGTAATTAAGTCTCAGCCATGATGAGTGACCCACAAGCACCATAGGAAAGCCATTTCCCAAGAAACAGCTCTCACCCACCCTGTCTAATAGACAGTTGTTAGTGAAATGGGGATTTTTCAGCAAAGGCACAAAGAGTGTGTAATATCAGAGCAAACACACATAAGCTCTGAAAGGAATTTCTCTCTGAAAACTGCTGAAATCCAGCCCTTACTTCCCTAGAGTGTGTCTGGTGTGTTTGGACTGAAAGGAGAAGAACCCCAAAACTCTGTAAACTTGCAAATACAGAGTGTGTGAATCACTGAACTCAGTTACAATGTCCCTTGGATGGAACTGGTGAGAAGCCAGAGCTGAAAGTAATGGTGTGGACAGCCTCACCCCATTACTTTCAAAGCAACCAATTCTGTTGTAGCCATTATACCACTCTGGATTTAAAAAGAAAAGAAAATGGTGGTGGTTTATCATCTCTCCCTTCTAATGGAGAGGAACATGCATTTGCTCTCAATGTGGAGTAAGTGAATCAAACGTAAGGTGCTGGTGTTGTCAATCTCTGCATCTGACCCAGTGATGAGATAATGATGAGCTCTCAGCCCCACTGCCAACATCCATACGTGCTTCCTGTGTGAGGGAGTTCCTGGTGTGTGCTTGTCTACAATGGCTTCTGAGAGACCAGCTTGAAGGAAGAAGAGATACTTCTCAAAGTCTGTCATTCCTCAAGGCTTGAATATAATGGATCATGGGATGGTAAGATAGTAAGAGGATTGCATAGGCTCTGGCACCACTAATACTCTCTGTCTTAAGGTATGTGATTTTTGCTGTTTATTGTACTATTAGCTAGAAAGAGATATTATTGATTAACAGTGCTTATAGTGTCCTAGAGAGCAGATGTTAAAAAAAAAAAGGTAAAGAAAGTTAAAGAAAATTCTGTACTCAATACCAAGCATAGTTGTTCAAACATGCAAAACAAGCTTTTTGTTCAAGTTATTCTGCCAACACAGGTTTAAAAAGAAATAAATTCCTCCCATAAAAATGATATAATATCAGAAGGGAAATTTAAAAGGGTAAATTAAGAAAAGGAGAGTCAGATATGTTTTACAAGATTGTCGTTCTTTGGGTACTTGTTTAAGCTAATCGTTCTATGCTGTTGGTTAGGTTGCTGGGTATGAAAGCAGAGAGCTGAACAAGATTAGAAAGGACCTTGCAGCAGTGTTTCCAGTTGGTTAGGTAATGATTGGTTTATGTCTCTGGTTAAGTACAATGGTTCTCAAAGTTTGCTGTGCATTGGAGTCACGTTGGAGCTCCAAAACCTACTGATGCCTGTGTACCACTGCCAGAGGTTTGGATTGAAATTTTCTGGCTTTTGACCTGGTTATCAGGACTTTCAAAACCTCCCAAGTGATTCCAATGGGCAACCAGAATTCAGAACCCTAAATCTCAAAAATGAGGTTCCCTATCATGTCCAACTATTTCATAAATGCAGGCCTTTGAGCTCAAATTGGTCTGAGTTTTAGGAAACCCCTGTGACCATGAAAGTACGAACAGGACCCATAGCGTGTCTTTCTATGTCAAGGTGTTAATTTCTTCAAATACCACTGAAGTCACATTTTTATTGTTAGAAACAAAAGCTCAACTGGGAAATACTGGAAATAGTTAATGACTCATTCCTTTGCTAAAATTAAGTAAGTTCTGAATATTGATAACAAGATATCCTTTAGCTTGCAATCTACCTCTCAAAGAATTTTGATTGAGGTAAGAAAATTCAAACCACGAAGATTAAAGGGTACAAATTCCAGTTATAAGAGGAATAAGTTCTAGGGATCTAATACAGCATGGTGACTATAGTTAACAATATTTGTATTGTATATTTCAAAGTTGCTAAGAGTGCATCTTAAACACTCTCACCATAGCAACAACAACAACAACAAAAGGTAATTACGTGAAATGAAGGATGTGTTAACTTTTTTGTGTGGAAAATGTTTCACAATATATACATATATCAAATTATCATGTTGTGCACCTTAAACTTACACAATATCACATATCAATTATATCTCAATAAAGTTGGAAAAAAACATGAAGAAACTTTGATAAAGCTTAAGTGTTGACTTGTACTGTTCCTTTTTTTAAGAACATTTATTTATATAAGCAGTTATCTACGTCAATAGACGTGAGTTTATTGCAATGACTCTAGCACTTTTTTATTCAGAAGATAACCTTTAGATAGATTGATAATACATAATTCATATTATATCTAAATATATATTCCACATGTACATAAGTATACATGTACTTTTGTTACATTCACAATAACTCAAAAACACAGAATGGAAAATCACCCCCATTTTACAAATGAAGAAAATGAGTTTTTATAATATGAAATGACTTGCTCAAGGCTACTCATTTACAAAGCAATGGAACCAGAATCAAAACATTTTCTTCCTCATTCCAAACTACGATACCCTTTCTCTGGGAGAGTGGTATACCAGAAGTCTCTCAGAGCCTTAGCTTTTCTGAGGAGTAGCTAATTGAAATTTGAAAATTGTCCTTTACATAAAATCAGAGCCAGTAGCAAAGTGGTAGAAGGAAACACATCTAAATACTTACTGAGTTTGTGGAAATGAGATCACCTATTGCTGAATACCATTGTCAGGTAAAGAATTTTGAAATATGGTATTTGGTAACTGCCTTATATAGGAATTAATTTTGATTAATTAGAAATATATCAAAAGAGAAATAGAACAAGGAGTCCTTTCTCTTGGGTTGATGATATGTTCAGTTATAAAAATACCTTTGTAAGCAATAATTCTGGGATTTTTAAAGGTTATATTTAAAGCCCACTTCTGAAAGCATGAAAATATTTTGATAGATGTGTTTTGTCATAAGAGTGTTAGGATTCTGAGAGATGTACTTTGTCATTGATGTTATTTCTAAGATTGTAATTCGAAATTAGGGTCACAGAGTTAAGTACTTAACTGTACATAATGATTCTTAAACATTATCCCACAGACTTCCTTGAGAATGAATAAAAACTATAGAAGTTCTCTCTAGAAAAATTGCACATCATCACAACATTTTGAGTACAATTTTGATAAGTTCATATACTCTCAGACCCCAAATTAAGATCTGTACCTAATTAAATGGGTATAAAAATTCAACTAATGAATGTAATCCATTTAAATATCGAGCCAGATCAGGCACGGTGACTTTAAGTGAAATCTTTGTTTAATGCAGAATTTTCTTATTTCAATAGTCACAGTTCCTGCTATGTGTTTATCAATCTGCATATCCAGGATTATAAACTAAATTTTATGATACTGCTTATTTCCTCATTAGGCATTTTGCTTATATTTTTTAATACAGAATTAGAACCAATGGACCACTGATGACTGGTAATAAGGTGAACTAACATCTAGGTCTGGTAGAATTACTAGTAAAGAGAACAAATATGTACATTTTACTCAATTATCCTAAAAACAAGCAAGTCAAAGACCCTTCTCACAAGAGCTAAAGTTAAATGAGTCATCAAGAGAATTCTCTAGATCAGTTTTAATAGACATTTTGGTTCAATATGATTTCTTTCTTACTGATTCTTAAGTAATATCACTTACTAAATTCAATTTAACCTTGTTGTTAAACCCATTTTAAGATATACTCTAAAATCACCATAGGTTATCACAGTTCTTAGTGTTTGATCTTCCCCAGAATTCACTGGGAAGGTTTAAAATTTCAGAACTCAGTATCAAAAAACTAGCACATGGGTGAGTTCTAGTTTTAACTCTGACCTGTAAAGAACTTGGAACTTGTCACTTTAATCCTTACAGCAAGAAAAATTTGACATGTTGAAAATAAGTGACTATTCTTGGACCCACTAGAGAACTCAAATTGCAGGGCAAACCGTCACCCCCAAATCTACAAGACAGGCACATCAGAGCAATAGAGCACCTGAGAGCTGCTTACCTGAAACAGAAGCTACTGGATACAAAAACTGGTAAGAATGTTTAAATGGTAATGTTGATGAATTGCTGGAGATGGAGTGTGAACTAGCATGAAAGTGAAGTCAGAAATTCCTGAGCTCACTGTCGTAGGGGATCTCCCACACTTTTACCGTGCACCTGGTGAAACCTCACTAGATTCCTACAATGAAGATCAAAGAAAGATTCCCTTGCGTCTCTGCCAAGGGGAGGAGTAGAGAAATCACTGTGAAACATGACCAGAGCTTTCTCTGTAACAAAGGCTTAGTCTCTAGGGGTAGAATTTGTGAGAACTTTATCCCAGCTGGCAGAAGGGAATGTCTCCCATTGCAGCCCTTCTAGCCCTTCTATTTCACTGAAAGAGGACAAAAATAGTCAGCAAGGGTCAGGCTTCAAGGGAACAAATTCAGGAATACTATAGCCAGAGAGAGATCGAGGCGGGCAGGGGAAGAAAGAGTTCTGCCAATGAAGAAACATTTATGAAGATCACAGCCCCAAGTCACAGACCTACTCAAACACTGAGATTTATTTAGACAATTATAGAACACTTCCTGCCCCAACACTTTACCACCACATCCCAGGACTTCAGTGTAAAGCAGTGGATTACAGCTTAAAAGAGCTGCAAGACACTATTCTCCATGAGGAGGAGTACTTAAGGAAGCCTGTAGTCATGAGAAGAGAAAAACACAAGGACACTAGAGGAATTTGAATCCTTAGCACATATAGCTACACAAACATTAAACCCAGCCCCGTCCTAGCTAGGTCAACATAAATCCTCATGCTAAAGGCTTATTTACATCATTAGATCAGTTCCTATTACCCCAAATAACATGTCTGGCTTTCAGTGAGAAAATTAGAAGTCATGATAAAAGGAAAACAAACCACAGTCTGAGGTGGCAAAGGAATGGTCAGAACCAGACTCATGTGACAAATGTTAGAATTATTAGACAGGAAATTTTAAATAATTATTCTTGATATGGTAAAGGCTCTAAGTTAGAAAGTAGACAGATATGTAAGGGTAACATAGACAGAGAGATGGAAACCCTAAGAAAGAGTAAAAGATAAATGATAAAATCTAAAAGGATTGTAAGAGAAATGAAAAATGCCTCTGACAGGTTTATCACCAGACTGGACACAACTAAGGAAAGAGTCAGTGAACTTGAAGATGTGTCAATGGAAACGAGTATCAATTGTTGATGAGAAAGTGAAGCAATACAAACACATTCATCGTTGGTGGTCAGTTTGGCAGCTTCTTACAAACATTATCATAGCAATCATTCTTATAGGTATTTGCAACATTGATTTTAAAACTTATGTCTACAAAAATACTTGTATGCAAATATTTATAGCAGCTTTCTATAATTTCCCCAAAAGGTAAGCAACCAAGATGTTACTCAGTAGATGACTGGATAAGCAAACTGTAGTATATCCACAGAACAGAATACTCTTCAGCAATAAAAAGGAATGCGCTATCTAGTGACACAAAGATATGGATGCATGTTAAATGATCTTTCTAAGTGAAAGAAGTCCATCTGAAAAAGCAACAGATTTATGATTTCAACTATATGACATTCTTCAAAGAGCAAAACTATAGAGGTTTTAGCAGCTCAGATTAGGAGGGTGTGAATAGGTTAAGCATAGGGACTTTTTGAAGCAGGTGAAACTATTCTATATGATACTGTAATTGTGGGTGCATGACACTGAATTTGTCAAACTCACAGAACTTTAAAGAATGATGCTTAATGTATATAAATTAAAAATAAACAATTTAGGAGGTTCAGATATCCCATTATAGAATGCAGAATATGTCAAAGGAGTATAACTGTATTACAAATATATGAAATAATCTCACTAAAGGGAGTGGGGGAAAGGTGTTGACCTAAGTAACTTTGGAAATGGAGTCTTACAAACAAAAGCAAAATGTACATAGTCACTGTACTCTAGTTGATAAAGTTGTTTCCCATGCAGATACAGGTAAATGATTCTGAAATCACTTGACATGTACACTGGAATTAAGAAATTAAGTAAATGGATGGCGGATGGTAGGAGGCAGGTTCCCCACTGTTGGAGTGTGAGATTACAGATAAACAAGGGGAGGAGGCCACAGTGATCCATGTGGTAATGGCACAGGGCAGAAGACACCAGTGTGAATTCCTGCCTAGCGTAATATAGGTAAACTGGTTAGAGATTTAACATATCCATAGTTATAGGTATATACATGGGCTAGTATAAACAAACATATGTTTCCTTCTCCATTTGCTAAGAGAGTCTAGAAGAAATGACACCTGGTTAGAAATGTGCACGCCTAGTACCTAGATCTTGGTTTCTAATATCATTCTAAAATAAAAGGAACCAAGGATCCTTACAGAAGTGGCTGAGTCTAGGACTAAGCAGGAAATACTGAAGATGAGCCTAAAGCATTTGGTAGTAAAACAAAAAAATACACAATGCTGAGGTATGTCAAAGGGACAAAAGAGTCAGCTGAGGGAGCTCCCAACAGCCAAAGCTGGAGAAATTTGAGCAAAAATAAAGAAAGAAATAAAGTAGTATTGGGTTATAACACAAAGTATAAAGTAAACATCTAGGAACCCATACTATATAAATAACTGATGGAGTAAATAATGAATTATGGACTAATCTACCTCACAAAAAAATTCCAAGTAATTCATGTAGATACTCCACTCACGAGGTATTGGCACATAACTCCTCACTCTTTGAGTGTGACCTGCACATAGTGACTTCCAGAAAGTACAGTGTGGAAAACAAGAAAGAAGAGTAATTTACAGCAGAAAAAACCAATGAACACTATCTCAGTCAGGGGACCAAGGTTAATATCAGAGGTGATGTCATGTAAATTGCATGTACCCTTGGCATGATGTGATTAGAATAGACAACCTCTGTGGTTTTCCTTCCAAAAACCCATCAATTCAGTCTAAACATGAGAAAACACCAGACAAATCCCAATTGAGGAAACTTCCACAAAATACCTGACCAGCACTCCTTAAAACTTTCAAGGTCATCAAAAACAATATAAGTCCGAGAAGCTGTCACAGTCAAGAGGAGCCTAAGGAGACATGACAACTAAACAAAATGTGGTATCTTGGATGAGACCCTGGAACAGAAAAATGACATATGTAAAATCTAAGCAAACCTAAATAAAGTATGCACTTTAGTTATTATTATGTCAACAGTGGTTCATTAATTGTGACAAATAGACCATCCTATTATAAGATGTTAATAATAGAAGAAACTTGGTGTAGGGTGTTTGACAATTTTGTACTTTCTGTGTAATTTTTCTATAGATTTAAACATATTCTAAAACAGAAAGTTGATTTTTAAAATTTGTATAGAGTGTTTATTATCTGTCAAATTCTTATGTTTCAAAGGTATCAATTCTCTATGCCTTCTTAGAATATTATATGTACAAAAAAGCTTACTTTCCACTTACTCCTTTATACCTAATTTTTCTCTTAATCAGTTTCCATATATATGTGTATATTATATATAATTTACTTGATTCACAATAATATAAATCTTACAGATCCCTTTATTATCATGTAAAATAATTATTTCCCAGTTTGCTTTGCTCTCTGATGTGTCTTTAGATAGATGAACACTATTTTAATTATTTCTCACTTTTCTTTTGAGAAAACTACATTTTTGTTCTGACAAATGTGGATTAAACTCAAACTGCTTTTTATTAAAGTGAACTAGTTTAAATGCAACAGATTAACTTTTTTTTAAATTTACCAGTCTTTTTTTAATTGAAGTATAGTTGATTTACAATGTTGTGTTAGTTTCAGGTACAGCAAAGGGATTCAGTTATACATGCATATTCTTTTTCAGATTCTTTTCCCTTATATCAGGGGTCCCCAACCCCCAGGTCACGGACCGGTACCAGTCTGTGGCCTGTTAGGAACCGGGCCGTACAGCAGTAGGTGAGCGTCAGGCGAGCGAGTGAAGCCTCATCTGTATTTACAGCCGCACCCCATCGCCCACATTACTGCCTGAGCTCCGCCTCCTGTCAGTATTATGGTGAGTTGTATAATTATTTCATTATCTATTACAATGTAATAATAATAGAAATAAACTGCACAATAAATGTAATTTGCTTGAATCATCCTGAAACTGCCCCCCAGACCTGTCCGTGGAAAAATTGTCTTCCACGAAACTGGCCCCTGGTGCCAAAAAGGTTGGGGACCACTGCCTTATAGGTTATTACAAAATATTGAGGATAGTTCCCTGTGGTATATAGTAGGTCCTTGTTTGTTATCTATTTTATATATAGTATGTGTATATGTTAATTCCAAACTCATTTCTTCCCCCACTTTCTTTTTTGGTAATAAGTTTGTTTTCTATGTCTGTGTGTCTATTTCTGTTTTGTATATAAGTTCACCTCTATCTTTTTTTTTTTTTTTAGATTCACATATAGCACTGTCATATGATATTTGTCTTTGTCTGGCTTATTTCACTTAGTATGATAATCTCTAGGTCCATCCATGTTGCTGCAGATGGCATTATTTTATTCTTTTTTAGGGCTAAGTACCGTTCCATTGTATATATGTACCACATCTTCTTTATCCATTCATCTGTTGATGGACATTTAGGTTGTTTCCATGTCTTGGCTATTGTAAACAGTGCTGTTATGAACATTGAGGTGCATGTATCTTTTCTAATTATGCTTTTCTCCAGATACATGCCCAGAAGTGAGATTGCAGTATCATATGGTAGCTCTTTTTTAGTTTCTTGAGGAAACTCCATACTAACTTTTAACAACACCTTGAAAAATAAGTTACTAAAACTGGGCTACAAATAGCTTTAATATACAGATGCATAATGTTTGACCTGTAAATAATCAACAGAAGTAAACTTGATAATAGAGATTTGTTGGCCTTGCTGGTTTCCCATATTCCCTGAATTGGAGTCTGCATTGACTGGACTGAGAAGACATGGTGAGGCTCAGAGTGCCTGCCTCTTGCAGCACATTTACTACTGCACCTGAACACACAAACACATGCAGAATCATAAAATAGCAAATTGCATGTCCAGATGCCAAACTGCAAGTCCAGATTGCTATTTACACCTGCAATTACAAACCAAAGTACATAGTTCCTTATATGTTCCAAAGAGATATGAGATCACTGTTTGCAGGCACAGCCCGGCTGCTGGAAACCATGGCCTTCACTGACACAATGAGTTTTCTTGCTATAATCATGGTTGCACTGATGTGACCATTTTAAAGTTATGATTTGAAGGAAAGTCTTCCATTATACATTTCAGCTTCAAGGTTATTTCTGCAAAAGAGATGCATTAATCATTGTAACTAAAATAACTAAGAGGATAATTTGTATTCATTAGTGATAGAAATTTTGTCATTTTTAGATCTCTGAAAGTCTCAGAGTCATTTATTTTTAAGTTTATTTCAGTATGGACAAGAGAATAAAAAATGAAAAAATTTAAAAAGAAGGAAAGAGGTAAAACATTTATTGGGTGAAATTCTATCTCATGATGGGAATTACATGGAACCTTAAATCACACAGACTTTCTGGCTGCAAAATGGGGAAGAAAAAAATGGGGTAAGGAACATATGCAAGATATAAATAAGAACTACACCCTTCAAGAAGACTTAGCCAGGGAAAAGAGGACGCATTCAAATAAATATTTCTGCATTTCTCAAAAAATTTTCTGAAAATATAACATTTCTAGACAAGTGGCTCAAGAAAAAGATGGAAATAGTCAAAGAAGATATTTCACGACCACAAGATATGAAAATTGTGAAAAAAATCTAAACATGACAGAGCTGCAAGTTACAACAAGGAAGATGACAAAATAAATACAAATTAAAATATCATCAGTGATGTGTTACAGATCAGGGAAAATAATCGGAAACAAAATGGTAATGAACCATTTTTTACAAATGTAAAAGTTATTGTATTATAATTAAAATGATAGGTATAGAAGACCAAGGAAGGTTAAATTCCTGAAGATCAGAATAAGTAAAACAGAAAACATTAGAAATATAGTAGAAGAAAATTACTGAATCTGCAGATCAGTAGAACTCAGTAGATCCTGAGATTTACTACTAGAGAACAAAATTAGAACCAAGTGATGAAAACACTAAGGTCAGTTTTAGAGAATGCCAGTATGAAGGAGGAGATGCATTCAGATTGAAACACACTGAGTTTGTGGTTCATTAAGATATCCCAATGAGATATTGAGTAAACAGTTGCATATGTAGGCCTTGACCGCAAAAAAGTATAAATTTTATATTATATGGAATATGTAAATATATATGTATATATATGTTCTTTCTGGAATTTAGTAAATAAATAGATTACACATTTATAATAATATGATATATAATATCATGTATAATAATGTGTGTCCATCATACAAAAAGCAATTTCAGAATCCATAGACTATTAAGAAAAAATCAAATTAGATGAAAAGAGATTGAGAAAAGAGCTAATTTCTCGGCTGGTCTCTTCATGATTTTGGTTTCCCTGGTTGAATTATGAAGAAAGCATGAGGCAGATATAATATGAGTTCCTTTTTGCCATATTATAATAGTTTTTGCTTCAGTTTTTGATTGAGTCTAAAAGTATGCTGAAAATGGGAGGAGAGGGTACGTTGCCTGAGTAAAAGCAATGAATCCATCATGATAGAGTTCTTTTTTTCAGGTCATTTTAAGCTCATGTTAAGATAAGAACAACATTTTTTGGAGAAAAACCTGAAAGATATAGGTCTATAATAGTCTTATCTGTCTGCTTGACTAGGCCATGGAGTGCCCAGACATTTGATCAAATGTTATTCTGAGTATGTCTGTGAGGGTGCTTTGGATGAGATTAACATCTGAATTGCTAGACTAAGTAAAGCAGATTGCCCTCTGTGTAATGTGGGTGGCCCTCATCCAATCAGTTTAAGAACTTAATAGAACAAAACACTGAGCAAGAGGCAACTTTTCTCTAACTGTTTTGAGCTAGGACATCAGACTCAGACTGGAACTATGTCACTAACTTTCCTGGGTCTCCATCTTGCCCACTGCAGATCAGATCTTGGGATTTCACAGCCTCCATAATCACATGGGCCAATTCCTTATACAATAGCTGTGTGTGTGTGTGTGTGTGTGTGTGTGTGTGTGTATCTATCTATTCTTATATTTACATATATATATTCTTATCTATATCCTTTCTCTCTCTCTCTCTCTCTCTCTCTCTCTCTCTCTCTCTATATATATATATATATATATATATAGTATTGATAATATTTATTTTGTACTCATTTTTAAGCTAATTTCAGTTGCATTTTCAGCTTATATATAGCTTAGACACCTTTTTGTTTCATAGGTTATTTGCAAAAAGTGAGCTTATGTACACACATTTTCTTAGAGATAAAAAGCACATATGAACAAAGAGATGAGGGCCCACATCTGGGAATTACAGGACAATTTAGGTCTGTGGCAGCCATTCCAATATCTGGGAAAACAGAGAAAGCAGAAGGATGAGAATTACCCTCAAAGAAGAAACTGAGTGTTGTCCTTCCATCACTTTTTAGGGCACATACACATATTTCCTATTGGTTCTGTTTCTCTGGAGAACCCTGAGTAATACTGGGTCAGAGTAGAATATGGTAAAAACCAACATTAAAAGTATGAAATCAACAAGTCTACTGATGTGGGATATCAAGATGAGGCAATGGAAAAAGGCATGCAAGATAGAAGCAGATAACTGACCACACACTTTGGTCAGCAACTGGTAAATCAAGAACCAGGGTCATAGTCTCAAACCAAACACAGGTACTAGAAGCAATTTTTTTGAAATAGTACTCATTCTTACCTATTCAAGAATTTGTTTTCTTCAAGGATAGGAGACAATCAAAATGCATAGTCATTCCAAGTAGAGGCAGGTAGGACACATCTGGAGTTTGATAATTCAAACACCTAACTGAAGGAAAGAGTCTAAATATAAGAATGTTTTTTGAAGGCAATATTTCATTTATAAAAAGGTAATAGAGGTTTTCTTTAATGAAAATGGAAAACTAGCAAAGAAAAGCCATATAAATGTCATAACACTAGGTTATCTATCTATGAATATTTATCAAAATATTTATCAAAGTTGGACATGGCTTAGTTATATGTTGTAGACACTGTGCTGTACCACCCAGATGATCTTTGTAGGGCAGAAGGACCTATTCTCCCAGTTTCTTAGAGTACTGTCAGATGTCAGCCCTCAGTTGTCAGCTGTCTCCAAGAATTGCCCTCATCTGAAGAGAGTCCTTGCCCAAGACCTTCTCTGAGGCAGCCTACATCCACTGGCTGGTTGATGTGTGGGTATAAAGGCCCAACGTCTTTGCCCCTCTTTGAACCAACACCGAAAGACTATCTCAGTTTTACAGCCTCCCCTTGGGATCCTCTGATGTCTTTGTTCAGACTTTGTTGTGATGATACCACAGCTAATAACCTCCTCTTGTGCAATCTTCCTTCTTTACTTTTTCCCATAGATGTCTCCTTTTCTAACCCCATGCAGAAGGTATGGTTAAGGTAACAGTTTAAAGACAATACCTTGTCAGGGTGATATTTTATTCAGAATAAACTCTAAAGTAATATGTTTTATATCATGCTTTGCTCCCAAAAGTAGAATGCAGTGTCCATAAACCAAAGGGTGAAAATAGGGACAGCTTCTCTAACCATCACTTTGAGTAATCCACCTCAGAAATGTTTTTCTTCCCATCTCCACAAATGCAGGCTCTGGAGGTTTACAGATCTTAGTTCCCAAATGGTTCTTCTCCCACCAGGGGACACAGAAAGAGTCCTATGGAAATTTAAGGTATGGCTGCCACCTCGTACTTCAGGCTCCTTAAGGTGCTGAGGGGTCAGTAGGAAGTAACAGGAGTAACTGGCCCTAATTGACAAGAGGAAGTAGGGCTGCTCTTACACAATGGGAGCGTGGCTGTATATGTTCAGCATCCAGGTGATCTCCTTAGGCAACTCTTGGCACTTCCTGCCCAAATTTGATAGTAAATTGACAAGAGCAACAAAGTAGAACTGAGATGGGCACAGTGACAAGAGACCTAGATACTTTAGGAGGCAGGCTCTGAATCAAACTAGCAGAGAGGGTAGGTAAGGGCAAGAGGAAGCCAGAAGGCTTAATAGAGGAGGGAAATAATGAATATCAGTTTGGGGAGACCAGCTCCAATGGCAATAACTATCATTTATCCCCCTAATCTTTCTCCTATAAATTCACTGCAAGAAGACGAGACCACCATAATCCTGAAAAAGTGGCTTCCAGAATTTAAACAAAGAAGTGTATTTGAGCAAAGCAAGAGATGGACTTAGAAGTTGGGATGGGTCATTCAGATGCCTCTTGTCTCCCCAGTTGCTAGGAGTAGAGCTGGCTGACAGACAGGGTTTGATCTCTCACACAACATCTAATAAAAACACGTTAGCTATCTGGACATAATAACATGAGTTTCCTAAAGTTGGCTATAACAAATACTATCTAATCGTCCTTAACTGAAGAGAGCTGCTTCACCCAAGGTCTCACCAACTTGGTGGGTAGCCTGCATTGGATGAAATAGGGATATAAAGGCCTGGCCCCTTTGTCTAACCTTGGAATAATTATGAAGGTACAATGCCAACTTCACAGAACTCTGTGGGGTCATCTGAGATCTTTTCTATGATTGCATCATGGACCAACTTCTTACTCTGCCCAGTCCTGCCTCAGGTCCCTCACGCAATAATGTGGATCCAGAGAGCATTCCCTAACTAACTTCCTGAATGCCAACCTCTGCCTCAAGGTTGGCTTCCTAGGGAATTTAATCTTCAATATCATCCAAAGGTGAGATATAATTAATTAAGTGGTTTCCATCCTTCAGGATAGAATGACTACCACCACTTACTATCATGATTTCAAAGAATGGTTGGTAATATACATAAAAGTTCATAATGTAATGTTGCATGAAAAAGAAGCAAGGGATAGAATTTGATTAGGACGAAATATGAGAGAGGCAAAGATAGAGAAAGACATATGAAAAGAAATGCCCCAAGATGTTTAAATGGGTTTTCTAGACTTAAGAAAATTGTGATTTTTCCCTTTATGCTTTTCTGTGTTTTTCAACACTTCATAATTAATATGTATTGATTTTTGTATTGAAAAGCAATACAATTGCCCCTCGGTATCAGTAGGGGGATTAGTCCCACGACCCGCCCCAGATACCAGAATCTGCAGGTGCTCAAGCCCAGTGGTCCTCCCTACCCGTGAATTCTACATCCTCTGATTCTGCATTGGAGGGATTCTAACCACCCGCCAATCCTCCGATGTGGAACCCACAGATAGGAGGGCTGACTGTACATTTACTGAAAAAACATCCTACTGTAAGTAGACCCACACAAATTCAGAACCCTGTTGTTCAAGGGTCAACTCTATTTTAACTGGCATCTCAAAACTTGCTCTGATAGCATGGTATATTTTAGGAAATTTTGGTATCAGTGTGATTTTCACACATAGCCAGGATGAGTTTTTCACATTTATCATACTAAGGGAGTTATGGACTTCTTCATTTTAGCCAATATAGTAATTTTTGACGATTAAGCTACATTTTCTGTCTTCAAGTGAGATGAAATAATGAATCATTATTATTTTCAAATGTCCACCCCCAGTGAGTCCCTTCAAGCCTAATTTCTGATTCGTCTACCTTTAGGACAAGGGACCTAGGTGTGCACACGGCACTTTTCACAGTGCTCAAATGCTGAGAATGGGTATGTATGCAGGCTGCTGTTTTTGGACTGTGACAAAGCATCTAACTTGCAGCCATCAACGCTCTGGTCATTAGGACCCAAGCTTTCTAAAGATGGTCACCAGAGATGCTCTCCATTTACCAGTTTCAGCTACACCTCTTAATACTACATGCAGCCTTCTTATGAGTCATTTCTCATCTGATGAATTTATTATCTTCTTTCACTCCTCCAACACTGCTATTTAACCTTGGGTCCAAGAGCAATAGAGGCAGCTGAAAAGGAGGTGTGTGTGTGTGTGTGTGTGTGTGTGTGTGTGTGTGTGTGTGTGTGTAAGGGGCAAGGTGTTTTTTTAACAGCCACTTTCCTCCAGAGCTGATTTCTTCTAAATGGGAAAGGCCCCTTATTTTGAACAACTGGCTGATGTGATGTCTGGTTAAGTGATTACCTTTGAGTGCTGGCACCAGTGACTGATACAGGCTGACAGGTCCAGGTAACCGAAATAGGCATCTACTGCCAGCTGTTGTTAAATGAAGCAAGGAAAGAAGAGGATGAAAATATCCTACAACTGTGGTCCCAGGAATAAGAAGATAGCAACACAGCTGTAACAGGAGCAGTGAGATGGAGGCATTAACTGGCTTTCTCTTCTCGTTACCATTTTAAGACAAGATGGCTCTGCATTTTGGATGTGAATCTCACTTCTCTTACATATTTCCTAAAACTTATATGATTTCTGCGAATGTCATGCTATCCAGAATCAGCTACAAGCATTCTATCCCTTTTGTTCATTTTCATTTCATTTTTTTCCTAGCAAATAGAAAATGAAGCATGTGACATTTTTGTATCAGAAATGAAAATACTATTGCCCTGCTTTTGGTAATTCATTTCTACCTTTGCTTTTCCACATTTAGTTTTAGTTATTATTTTGAAACGACCTGAACGTTGAAAACTGGCCTAATAACTTGCATGGCATATCTAGCTGTTAAAGAGATCTGAATCTTTGGACAAAGCTTACCAACAAATTAAGGAGGTGGATTATTATCCAACAAATGTCACTATAACCTGAGGTTATAAAAATCCACATTATAAAATTCTTTCCAAGACCTAATCGGCAGCTCATCTATTTTCAGCGATATTTGACACAGCGTAATGTTACTGCATCAAAGGCATGTGGGCAGTCTTATGGCATTCCTGACTCTGATGGGTTAACTAAGTGAAGAAGGTTTGGGTTTATTCTGGAATCTTTGCTTCGAGTGCGAAGAATTTAGAGCTGAGTACGTTTGAAATAGTCTGTTACTTTCTCCCTTATGTGCCGAATTTAGGTGTACCCTCACGCGTAAACAATCTGCCCCAAATAAGAAGTAATAGATTCACCACACATCTAATTATTACTTGCTAAAGAGACCAAATTTGGCATCTTCATTAAGAGTAAATGAATTCACTGGACAATGAAAAGTTCATAAAATAATCAGAGCAGGTTAACTATGTGGCCGTGTGTGTGTTTGCGTGTGTGTGTGTGTTTAACTTAAAAAGGGAATACACAATAATCAAGAGCTGAATGGTTGATTTAATTTCATTGACAAACACAATGTTTGAAATGGAAATCAAGGGAACCATCTCGATAATTGCTTTTGCAGCAATTGAGACAAAAATGTTCCTGGAATATTCAGATAATTGTTTTACTTATCCATCTCATTTTGTACTTCAAAATAGAGATTATGAGACTTGACTATCAAAAACTTATCAAGTACGGTCATTAAGGGGAGAACTAGGTTTCTGCATTTAAGTGAGATAAAGTTTTAAAAAACGAATAAATAAAGGAATGCATATGAATGGATGAAGCTGGTAGCTATTTAGTGCCTTCTGTTTCAAAAATTTTTACACATGTACTTTATTTTTAATTTATTTTATTGAAGCATAGTTGATTTACAAGGTTGTGTTAATTTCTGCTGTACAGCAAAGTGATAAAGTTATATACACATATATATATACATTCTTTTTTATATTTTTTATTATTGTTTATCACAGGATGTTGAATATAGTTCCCTGTGCTATACAGTAGGACTCTGTTTTTTATCCATTCTATGTATAATAGTTGGCATCTGCTAATCCCAAACTCCCAGTCCTTCCCTCCCCCACCCCCTCTCTCCCCTTTGGCAACCACAAGTCTGTTCTCTGTGTCTGTGAGTCTGTTTCTGTTTTGTAGGTAAGTTCATTTGTGTCATATTTTAGATTCCACATATAAGTAAAATCATATGGTATTGTCTTTCTCTGTGTGGCTTACTTCACTTAGTAGGATAATTTCTAGGTGCATCCATGTAGCTGCAAATGGCATTATTTCATTAATTTTTATGGCTGAGAAGTATTCCATTGTATGTGTGTGTGCGTGTGTGTGTATATATATATATATATATATATATATATACACACACACGCACACACACATATGGCACATCTTCTTTATCCACTCATCTGTTGATACAAATTTAGATTGTTTTCATGTCTTGGCTATTTTACACATGCACTAATGGTTAACAATAAGACAAACACAAGACTCAAATTTGAGAATTGAGTTTGTTTCTTCATTTCACCAATCCATCCTAAACTCAACCTCAATTATCTATAAAATAAAAACAGCGTTATATAGGAATATTCATCACCTGACTTACCAGTGGGTGTAACTCCACTCATTCTTCTTTCTCTCTTTTCTTTGACTCGTGGATTCTTTCATTTATCCATTTAACAAACATGTTTCACTCCCCATATTATGCTGAAAATGTGATATATACAAAACTACATGTAAATTTTGGTTTCTTAACTCTGGATGCTTATACCATATATGGAGGAGCGGGAAATGAGTGATATCTGGGTTCAGATCCTGACTATGCCACTTTCTATCCGGGCTCAGTAGAGATTATTAGTTGTCTGCCCCAAACCCACCCTTGACTTTGCCTCAGAAACTTTGCTTTCCCCCCACTCTCTCACCAGCACCATTGCACTCATTCCTATATTACTATGATTGACCAATGGCCCTTGAGAGAGTTGTTCTGTGAAGATGGCTTCCAAGAAAAGTCCTTAAGAGGGAAACACATAGCTGCAATAGACCTCTTCTATCTTCCCCATGGTTGCTTCTGCTTCCTCAGTGAAACATAGATGTGATTTCCACAACTCCAGCAGTCATTTTGGGTAATGAGGTGAACTTGAGGATGAATGTCAAGTACATAGTTTGGCAGAGCAGGAAGAGAAACAGCACGGGGTTGTGAAGACTTACTGGAGGCTCCATACAAATCATGGACTGCCTACTTCTGAATATGTTTAACCTGTGAATGAAATTAATTTCTGTTATGTTTAAGTTAACTAACAAATTTAGTAATTGATAAAATGTGTCATCTTGGTGAGTCCCCTATTCTCCCCAAGCCTCCTTCTCTTCAGCTTTAAAATAGTACCAGCTTTGTAGTGCTAACTAAAAACTGTCGCTCACCATGTGTTCTACAAGAATTAAGTCATGAGCCACTGCAGCTGCTGACCTTCAACACCCCCTGAAAGGAGCCCAGGGCTGAGATCAGGAAGGAGGTACTCTGTGCTCTGGGAAAAACTGGCAGAGCAGGTCTTCAGATAGATATTTTCAGGAGAAGATTTGATGAGCCCAATTTCTTGCATCTTCTCATATCTAGAAAAGCACTAAAATTGTTAACAGAGACATCTGCTCTTCGTGAGTGACTAGCAGCCAGCCTCTGCCAAATGTGTGCTTCATTTCACATGTGCCCCTTCACTAAAATCACATGTATACTGACGTCCTCCCCTACCTCTGTGGAGCAGTTCCTCAGAGCTATGTGACAGGCTGTCTCCTGGGCTATAGTCCTCATTTGGCCCCAAATATAACGTGTCTCACAACTCTCAGGTTGTGCTTTTTTCTTTTTTTTTCATCGACTGTAGAATTTTCAGCTAAAAGGTTTGATGTCTATAAAACAGCCAGCACGTGGTGGGAGGCGGGGTGGGGGAAGGTTGCACAGCAGATATTCCCTGGGCCTGGAATATTCTGATACAGTCTGACTGCTTGATTATAGTGAGCTCTGTTTTGATTGGTCAGAATCTGTCTTACCAGGGGCTGATCTGGTTTTGAATACCAATGCCAGAATACGTTATAGAAATTAGCTCTTAGTCTAAAGAGAATTTTTAACCTTCCTAAGAGCTGAAATCAAAATAGGATTTAAATAGGAGAGAAATTCAGTAGAAAGGTCAGAGAATAATATTAGTGAGGGGTCAACATTTTGGTGCCAGACATAAGGGTTTTTCCTTTTTTTGAGCTCCTTGATTTGAGAGAGTAGCTGGAAGAGGAAAAGACCAATGAGGAAGATTTATCTCATATTCATGGCGTGTTGGCATTCACAGGAGATGAGGCCATGTAAAACACCATCAACAAAATATAGGTATACATCCTGCTATCATGAGAACTGAAAAGTAGGAAGACCCCATATGAAAAAGCCAAAGCTTTGTAAGCAGTTAAATATTGTCCACATTGCTTTCTTCAAACCCAATGCAAGTTCTGTACATGTTTTTAAAGTTTACTTTTATTTAATCATTTCAAGTATTCATGTGTATCTCTTTTAAATTGCCTCAAATGCTTTTTGGAAATAAGTGGGTATACACTGAACAGTATTTATTAAATAAATGAATTGACAAATAAATAGAAGAATGGAGTGGAAAGAGGTAATGAATAGTTTTGTCTTTGATGTTAGGTGTAAAGGATTTATTATTTCAACCTAGTCACAGAATACAGAACATTTCCAAAATAATGTTTGTGTTTGTTTTAAGCCCTGATGCTTAACCTAATTAACACAAATAAAGGAAATGATAATTAATACACACCAGAGTCTACATGACGTTTATAGCCCTCAGTGTGATCAATGAGGGGAAATGCCTGGCATTTTGAATGATGCGATAATTAAAGAGGGAAAGGAGAGGGATTCATTGTCACCATCATAATGAAGGATATGAAGACTTTCTAAGTACACGCTCTGCCTCGGGACTTGCCCAATTCTGCTCTAGACCAGAGAAGGAATAGCTGGATGTCTTTGTGGCCTGTCTTTATAGGAAAGCTGAGAATTCCTTATGACCCTTCCAAATAGTTCCCTTAACTACATTACCACAGAATAAACACAATTTTAAAAGTGTGAAGCCTTTCACTCCATAGTTAAGAGGAGGTAGAGAGTATCAATCATGGTATCACAGAAAGAAGTGGAAGAATCTTGGAGATCCAAACTTTCATTTTTGGGAAGTCCCTGGCAGTCCAGTGGTAAGGGCTCCACGCTTCCACTGCAGGGGGCGTTGGTTCGATCCCTGGTCAGGGAACTAAGATTCCACATGCTGCACAGTGCGGCCAAAAAAAAAAAAAAAAAAAAATCCAAACTTTCATTTCGTAGATGAGGAAAGCAAGAAGAGCAATAGTAATTTTTTAGGAATTTTTTGGAAATAAGAAAGTGCGGCAGGGGGCTTATAGGGTCAAAATATGATGGGCATTGGAAAAATATCAATAAATTTCTATTGTGTTTAAAGTAGTTTGAGTGGAATTTCTGTCATTTGCAGGTGAAAGAACATTTTCTAGTTCAATTTTCAAAAGTTCTCTACTTTTAAGTCAATGAATAGTAGTAATTATGATATAATAAAAAACGATGTTTAGACCAAAATTCATTTCTGCTTAGATGATGGGCTGGCAGCCTAATATATTTCAATGATGAAATAAAATGTACTGCCCTCATGCCCTTTGCTAATATGCGTGGTAATAGTGTGTGTGTGGCGCAGGGACAGGGAGTAGGTAAAGAAAAGATCTAGTGTGAATAACTGCATCTGTACAAAAAAGTTCAAAAGAGGAGTTTTAGGGGTAAGTTCTAGAGTGAACTGAACCATTCTGTGTATGAAAATGAGAATCTGTTTTGATCTCTTCTGACTGTTTAAAAGGAGAGTCAATGACATAAGAGAGAATGGCAGAACGACTTGGAAGAAGGTCTGAAGGATATTCAAAAACAGGTTTTAAATACACAGTTTTAAATTACTTGTATTTTTGCAATATAAATCTTCTCTACTTCCAAAACTTTCAGTAAAATCTGTTACATGCAGAATGACCTAGTGTGAAGTGTGTGTGTGTGTGTGTGTGTGTGTGTGTGTGTGTGTTTCTAAGTAAAAAAAAAAAAGGCCAGGTTCCTTTGGGCCAATGTCATGTTGACGATAAAGAAGTAACAGTACAATGGAGATACAGAAAACAAATATTTGTTGAACACAGGGCACCAGAGACAGAAATTACCATGAAATTCAACAGGAAAATAGGGATGGTATTAGACTTTCCACAAGATGTGGGAAGGTGATTTAGGTCTATTTACGGATCACTTTTCAACAAAGAAATTATTGACAAGCATGATATTCTGTAATAAATAGTACATGGATGTCACTATAAAAATAGATTCGTGTTGAATAGTTCAGTGAAGAAGGGTATATAACAGAAATATTTTTGTTGAAGTGAAGGTCCTCAGAGTTTTCACAAAAATCTGCTATAAATGTTAAAACCAATGTCTCAATCTATGCACAGCCAACTAAATAAATGGTGTGAACTTCAGGATATACCATTATGAAAAAAAATGTATCGTTCACCAAAATTGACGCCAGCCATGCTGTTTTGCACTTCCATTCTGTGGTTCTAGATCCTTCCAGTCACTCTAGGTAAATCTTTTCTACCCTCCTTCCATCTTCTGGGCCAAGCCTGCACTCCTTTTTTCCACTGGAGGAACATCCTACAACTCCTTGACGCTGGCATGATCTGCGTAGTCACGGCAAGACATGGTTACACTCCAAGGTACTCATTGAACCAATTCAAAACCCATGTCCTTTTGCCATACCCAATGTAGAATTACAGACTGCCCCACTGTAAAGAGGAGAGAAAACCACTGTGCCTCTATGTAGACAAATGACTCTGGACTCTGCCTATATCTTCAAATTCCTCCTTCTCCACAGCTGAATGCTTACATAGATCTTTGAGGTGAGAATGGTTAGAGTGACAGAAGAAGTTGGCCATCCTGCATCATTCTTGAGAAGATGCACAGCCCCAGGAATGCTCAGCTCCATTCATCTTTGTATCTTTCTTGATAGCGAGAAAGTGAGCTAGAAAACACAAACCTATTAAAGAGACCATGTGACACTAAAATAACAAATGGCTTTTGTACATAATTCAAGTAACATATCTCTTGATTTGTAATACCTTGAAAGATGGCCAACTGTTAAGATGGCCTGCTATCATGTACTCACATTTTTTCTCGGGCGAGGTAAGAGCTAAGAGATGAACCTATTTTCTAATATGGTTATGCATTTTTAAGATGCCACTGATCATTTTTAGTTCTACAGGAGGAATTGTGCTTTAGCTAAAGTGAGAGAGATTTAGGGTAAACGTAAGTAAGAATTCTTGTCAGAGTGTGATTAAACACTGAAAGGGGAAGCTCAGAAAATATATACATGATTCCAAATAATAAGGGAATTTGGCTATCCAAGAGCAATCTGTCAGATCAGTTCAAAAAATGAGTCCTGTCTACCTGTGCTGGACCTAGCATCCCTTGGGAAAAAATGACCTGGATCTGACAAAACTTTAACTTGATAAGTATCTCTCAGTGGAGTGGTATTGTTCTCTATGGGGAAATTGGACATTTTTAAAAATTGTGTTGATTGATGGATTCTAACAGGCATTTACTGGGAAGAAGCATAGGATGATAGACATCTTGCAATTCTTTTTTTTTTAATTGAAGTATAGTTGATTTACAGTGCTGTGCCAATCTCTGCTCTACAGCAAAGTGACTCAGTTATACATATGTACATTCTTTTTTAAATATTATTTTCTATTATGGTTTTTCCCAGGAGATTGGATATAGTTCCCTGTGCTATACAGTAGGACCTTGTTTATCCATTCTATATATAACAGTTTGCATCTACTAATCCCAAACTCCCAGTCCATC
This sequence comes from Phocoena phocoena, assembly GCF_963924675.1. Lineage (NCBI taxonomy): Eukaryota > Metazoa > Chordata > Mammalia > Artiodactyla > Phocoenidae > Phocoena > Phocoena phocoena. Next base: position 7,064,804 of record NC_089222.1, on the reverse strand, counting down.
ACTCCCCCACCTCCCCTCCCCCTTGGCAACCACAAATCTGTTCTTTATGTCTGTGAGTCTGTTTCTCTTTTGTAGATAAGTTCATTTGTGTCATATTTTAGATTCCACATATAAGTGATATCATATGGTATTTGCCTTTCTCTTTCTGATTTACTTCACTTAGTATGATAATCTCTAGTTGAATTCATGTTGCTTCAAATGACATTGTTTCATTCTTTTTTATGGCTGAGTAATATTCCATTGTATATATGTGCCACATCTTCTTTATCCATTCATCTGTCGATGGGCATTTAGGTTGTTTCCATGTATTGGCTATTGTGACTAGTGCTGCTATGAACATAGGGGTGAATGTATCTTTTTGAATTATAGTTTTGTCTAGGTACATGCCCAGGAGTGGGATTGCTGGATTATATGGTAATTCTATTTTTAGTTTACTGAGGAACCTGCATACTGTTTTCTATAGTGGCTGCACCAACTTACATTCCCACCAATAGTGTAAGAGAGTTCCCTTTTCTCCACACCCTCTCCAGCATTTGTTATTTGTAGACTTTTTAACGATGGCCATTCTGACTGGTGTGACGTGATACCTCATTGTAGTTTTGATTTGCATTTCTCTAATAATTAGTGCTGTTGAGCATTTCTTCGTGTGCCTACTGGCCATCTGTAAGACATCTTGCAATTCTTAAGACCATCTGGCACAAGAAAGAAATGTTCATTATTATACACAACTTTCAAAGAATTCCTCGCTAGACAGTCAAGTAGGTGAAAAGCCTACTGTTTGTATTTATCTGAGCCCCAAAGCAGCACGTTTTCATAAAATTTATAGTATTTTAACAGTTTTATTTTATTTGTTTTTGTTTTTTTTTTCTTGGCAAAGCCATGGGGCTTGTGGGATCTTAGTTCACCAACCAAGGATTGAACCCCTGCCCTCAGTAGTGAAAGCATGGAGTCCTAACCACTGGACCACCAGGGAATTCCCTGACACTGTTTTAATGTATGCTGAATGTTCCAGAAATGTAACCACTGTGTGTATAGAGTGAAAATCTTTCTTTGTTTTGTAAGGAATTTTAGGTAGAGTTGTTAGTTTGTTACTTCAGAAAACTACAGGCAAACAGCAGTGCTTTTCATGATATTTGGGACTTCAGCACACACTCCTATATTAATCAGTATTTGTAGCTGCCACATTCCAGGAATTCTACAATTAGGTGGAAACAGCTGGCTACTTAATTTATTTTCTAGTACCACAGTACTAGCAGTGCCACAGGATTTGTATATCAAAACCCCTATTATTTCATTTATAATTTATATTCCTTTTATATTGTTTACATTAGAATTTGAGGATTATATTAATTTTTAATGTGTATAGATAGTTTAGTAAATATGATTGTCATTTCAGGATACAAAGTATATGTTGTCAAAAGAAGGGAGTGAGGCTCATAGTCTGTGCTACTATTTAACTAGGTTATATGAAATCTTCAGGTCCTGGACACTGGATGTGGAGAGGTTTCTCATTCAATTCTAAAGGCACTGCTATTGATATAAATGTCTGAGAATCAATACTGTGAAAACTGGAAGACTCAAAATATACCCTTAAACAATCATTAAGGATTCCTTGGATTTTTATATTAAAATGGCATAAAATTGGATGCACTCCTGCTTGGCTGATAGGCTTATCAGGTCCAACAAGGTGGGAGTTTCTGGGTTTTTTTGTTTGTTTGTTTGTTTTAAGGTGGGAGATTCTTTGACCAGGAAGGAGGAGAGCAGATTCTGCGAAAACGGGAGACAATGCCCAAAACCAAAGATAGAAAAAAAAATTTTTTAATGGAGTACACCTTCTGGGTATTCTAAAGAATTCCAATATTATGAGGTAAAAGGCAAAGTATAAAAGTTCAGGTATGGAGAGAAATGTGGGGCCCTTTAAGGAGGAGATAGTGAGCATAAATCAGGGGTAAATAATTAATATGTTGAAGTGTGTTCAAATAATTGACATTGCACAAAATAGAAATCATCTGGCCCTGCTCCCCAGCCCTGGGGGTTTCATCAAGGTACATCAGGGTAACACATTTATCAAGGTACCTTAGGAAGAGGGTGGGACATACCTATTGACCCTCTCAACTCCTGCTTCTCTTCGTCCATAACAGCAGTTTTGCAATGTCCAAATTTACATATTTGGGCTAACAAGTAGACTATCATTCAAAAAAAAAAATTCTGTGGCTTTTATAGACCAAAAGACAGTATCCTAACTGAAAATTAGAGTTAACTTCTTCTTCTGTCTTAGTCTGTTTGGGCTGCTATAACAAAATACCACAGACTAGGGGGGCTTATCAATAACATAAATTTATTTCTAACAATTTTGGAGGCTGGAAGTCCAAGATCATGGTGCCAGCATTGTCAGGTTCTGGTGAAGGCCCTCTTTCAGGTTACAGGCTGCTGCCTTCTTGCTGCACTCTCACACGGCGGAAGGAGTTAGGAAGCCCTGTGGGGTCTCTTTTATAAGAGCATTAATCCCATTCATGAGGGCTCCACTCTTATGACTGAAGCACCTACCAAAGGCCTCACTTCCTAATAACACCACATTGGGCATTAAGATTCAACATACGGCGTCCAGACCACAGGCTATGAAGCTGAAATAGACTGTTCCATTGGTAGCCTTCAATGAACCATGCCTCTCACACTCACCCCTTGTATAACCCCTTTTCACACAGACTCTGGACTTGACCAAGTGACTTGCTTTGGTCAATGGGACATTAATAAGTGTGACATAAGCAAAGGCTTGATAAGCACGTTCACACTGTGTCTTCCCATCTAGAACCTTCCCTCTTGAGATGCTCATACTATGAGAAAGCTAAATTTACCACATGTGAGCGGGGCAAGTGGAAAAGAATGAAGGAAACTAGCCTAGAGACAGAACTGAGGCCCCAGACACATGACCCCAATGGAGCAGTCACAGGCAGCTCTTGACTGTTTGGGCTCGACAAGTTGAAGCCCTAAACACTGTGGGAAGACAAAATCCATCTTTTGCCCTGTCTCAATTCCTGACTCTCAGAAAGGTAAACAACAAAAACAAAATGGTGGTGGTTTTAAGTCACCAAGTGACATAAGGTAAGGGAAGCAGGGAGCCTTTATAATCCCCTTAGACAAGGCTGTAGTACATGTGAAAGCACAGGTGACGTGCTTCAACTATTTTTCCATAGAAATGCTGATAAAAGTTCCTGCTCCTGCTTTTGGTCCAAGTTCAAAGTGTCTCTAGATATAATAAGTATTATTTCCCAATACAAAATAATATGAAGGTTTGGGCATGACATGGATTAAGTTATTTCCTATTTGTTAGTTTTAAATGTCAGTGTCGTGACATTTCTATGGGGTCAGTGGAAATTCTCAAGAATAGAAAATGGTGTGGAAAATTGTAAGCTTGGTGCTTTTTTAAAAATGAAAATTCACCAAATGAAAAATGTGTTTATCTATTTAGAGAGTAGAATTCACAGTCCGCAGCTCACTGCATTTGCGCAGTAATATCCTTAATATATATTTACTGGTATAGAGTGCACCATGTAAATTGACCCTAATATCCATGTACTGCAAGACCTTTAGAAATCATTAACTATTTGCTTCTTTTTAATTCTCAAATTTAGGTCCACATCCTATTGACTATGCTCTTGTCTGCAGTGGAACATGAGGGCCTTGATATTTCAATTCCTCCATCAACTATCTGGGCAAAATTTGCACACTTACTGTGTAAGATCTGTAAGGTCTCACTGATGCCAGGAAGGCCAGCCCGTCCATTCCCTATTCTGGCCATGATCACACCAGCCCCTACTCCACCCTTGGTGAATAATTGTTTCAATAAAAAAAAAGTATGTAAGTTATCAGCTGGCATAAATGTGTAGTAGTGTGGAAAATTTTGCTTTACCCCACTACCAGCTTGAAAGGACGTGCTGTCTTTCAATGTGCAGCCACTTGGTAAACACATGCTGGGACTTCCAAAGAAACCATCAATGTGAACAGTAGCTCAATAGCAAAATCTCACTTACTTTCTTCCTTCTCTGTCCTAATATGAGACTTTGGGCAAGTCACAAATCTTGAGTTTCATTTCACCCAGAAATAGACTGGGATTTCTATGTTAGATGGTGGTTGAGAGGATATAATGAAGAGATAAAATTATATGCAAGTCTGTCTTGATATTAATTTCTGGGAGAGGGAGAGACATATGATTGTACAAATCCAAGATAGTATTTTTATAAATGTTGTTATTTAAAGTGTGAAACAAACAAACAAAAATCCACAACAACCATTGTGTTGATTGATTTTATGTGTCAATTTGACTGGGCTACAGCATGCTCAGGTAGCTTGTTAAACATTATTTCTGGGTGTGTCTACAAGGGTGTTTCCAGAAGATATTAGCATTTGAATCGGTGTAGTGAGTAAAGCAGAGGTCCCATACTCAATGTGGGTGGGCATCATCCAATCATTTGAGGGCCTGAGTAGAACTAAAAGGCAAAGAAAAGTTTAGTTCATTCTCTGTCTGATTGCAGGAGCTAGGAAATTAATCTGCCCTTGTTGCTGCCAATTCTCAGGTCTTCAAACTTAGCTTAGAATCTACACCATCATCTTGTTAGCTCTCAAGCATCTGAACTACACCACCAGCTTTCCTGGGTATGCCTGTATTGGGTAGATTCCCTACCTGCTTTGCCAAGAAAAAGTTTAAATTGAAAGTTGTTTAAGTTGTTTTATTTTTCTTACAATGAAATTAATTTCCAAGGCAAACTAAAATGTATACAAATGGCCATATCTCAAAAGAGTATGCTTAAGCAGCTGAATTATTCTAGCTCTATGCTCTCATACGCAGGCATGCCTCCTTCATAGATATTCTGTTTTTTACAATTGAAGGTTTCTGGCAATGCTGCATCAAGCAAGTCTATTGGCACTATTTTTCCAAAAGCATTTGCTCACTTCGTGTCACTGTATCACATTCTGGGAATTCTCACAATATTTCAAACTTCTTCATGATTACTATATTTGTTATGGTGATCTGTGACTGGTGATCTTCGATGTTACTTTTGTAATTGTTTTGGGGCGCCATGAACTGTGCCCATGTAAGACGGAAAACTTAATCAAATGTTGCGTGTGTTCTGACTGTTCCACTGATGGCCATTCCCCCATCTCTCTCCCTTTCCTCGACCTCCCTATTCCCTGAGATACAACAGTATTAAAATTAGACCAATTAATAACCCTGCAATGGCCTCTAAGTGTTCAAGTGACAGCAAGAGTAGTACATCTCTCACTTTCCATCAAAAGCTAGATATGGTTAAGCTTAGTGATGAAGACATGTCAAGAGCACAGATAGGCTGAAAGCTAGGCTTCATGCACCAAACAGGTAGCCAAGTTGTGAATGAAAAGAAAAAGTTCTTGAAGGAAATTAAAAGTGTGACTCCAGTGAACACAATAATGATAAGAAAGGAAAACAGCCTTATTGCTGATACAGAGAAAGTTTTAGTGGTCTGGTTAGAAGATCAAACCAGCCACAACATTTCCTTAAGCCAAAGCCTAACTCAGAGCAAGGCCCCAGCCCTCTTTAATTCTATGAAGGCTGAGAGAGATGAAGAAGCTGCAGAAGAAAAGTTTGAAGCTAGCAGAGGTTAGTTCATGATGTTTAAGGAAAGAAGCCATCTCCATAACATAAAAATGCAAGGTGAAGCAGCAGGTGCTGATATAGAAGCTGCAGCAAGTTATCCAGATCTAGCTAAGATAATTAACAAACGTGACTACACTAAACAAGAGATTTTCAATGCAGACAACACAAGCTTCTATTGGAAGAAGATGCCATCTAGGACTTTCATAGCTAGAGAGAAGTCAATGCCTGGCTTCAAATGTCCAAAGGACAGGCTGACTCTCTCGTTAGGGGTTAATACAGCTGGAGACTTTACGTTGAAGCCAATGCTCATTTACCATTCCTAAAATCCTAGGGCCCTTAAGACTTATGCTGCATTTATAATGCTCTATAAATGAAACAAAGCCTGGATGATAACACATCTGGTTACAACACGGTTACTGATTACTTTAAGCCCACTCTTAAGACCTACTGCTTGGAAAAAAAGATTCCTTTCCAAATATTACTTCTCATTGGCAATGCACCTGGTCACCCAAGAGCTCTGATGGAGTGATTAACAGGTACAACAAGATTAATATTGTTTTCATGCCAGCTAACACAACATCCATTCTGCAGCCCATGGATCAAGGAGTCATCTAGTCTTTCAAGTCTTATTATTTAAGAAATATATTTTGTGATGCTATAACTGTAATTCCTCTGATGGATCTGCCTAAAGCAAATTGAAAACTTCCTGGAAAGGATTCGCCATTCTAGATGCCACAAAATATCTACATTAACAGGAGTTTGGAAGAAATTATTCCAAGCCTCATGGATGACTTTGAAGGGGTTCAAGACTTCACTGGAGGAAGTAACTGCAGATGTGGTGGAAACAGCAATAGGACTAGAATTAGAAGTGGAGCCTGAAGATGAGACTGCATTGCCAAATTCTCAGGATAAAACTCTAAGGATGAGGAGTTGCTTCTTGTGGATGAGTAGAGAAGGCGGTTTCTTGAGATGGAGTCTACTCCTGGTGAAGATGCTGTGAAGGTTGTTAAAATGACAACAAAGGATTCAGAATATTACATAATCCTATTTGATAAAGCAGTGGCAGGGTTTGAGAGGACTGACTCCAATTTTGAAAGAAGTTCTAATGGGGGTAAAATCCTGTCAAACAGCCCTGCACGCTGCAGAGACATCGTTCATGAAAGGAAGCGTCAGTTGATGCAGCAAACTTCACTGCTGTCTTATTTTAAGTAATTGTCACGGCCTCCCTGCCCTCAGCAACCACGACCCTCATCAGTCAGCAGCCATCAACGCTAAGGCGAGACCCTCCAGCAGCAAAAAGATTACGACTCACTGAAGGCTCAGATGATGGTTTGCAATTTTTAGCAATAAGAGATTTTTAATTAAGGTATGTACTTTTTTTAGACATAATGCCATTAAACACTTAATAAAACTACAGTATAGTGTAAACATAACTTTTGTAGGCACTGGGAAAAAAAAAATCATGTGACTCCCTTTATTGCAGTATTCGCTTTATGGAGGTGGTCTGGAACAAAACTTGCAATATTCCCGAGGTGTGCCTACAATGCTTTTGCAGAATAAATTTAAAAGAGAATTTTTTCTGTTTTGTTTTTAACTAACTAGTTTTGTAAACCTACTTCCCTAATTCTTCAGCCATGACCTATTCCAATAGGAGGTTATCACATTTCAGACATTTCTGAGGTAGAATAGAAGCGGGAAAAATAAATGGAAAAATGTAGCCATACTTGCAGGCTACCATGGAGAATCTTAAAATGAGAAGCTAGAAAGCACCATGCCATTTCAATTTAAATGAACATCCAGGGCAGTATTAGAAGAAAGCGGTAGGAGGTTGTGAGTGCAGGAGGAGAATGAGGGAGAGAATGAAGGGCCATGGTGATGAGATAGGAAGAAACTGAGGAATTTCCTTCCAGGCTTATGTCAACTTGATTTCACTAATTTTATTCTGTGATCACCTGACTGTTGTGCCCACCTCCCCAACCTACTGCTCTGCACTATTTCTCTCTGTCTTTGTGGCTGTATATGGTAATCTCATAGAGCATGAATCTTTTGCTAAGACTGTCACATGCTAGGAAGGGCCCCAATTAGAAGAACCCTCAAAGCTCCTGAAGAGACAAGGTAACCTCCAGCCATGAATCCCACTGTGTAATGGAAAATGCACTGTGCTAAGTCCCAGAAGACACAGGTTCTCTCCCACTCCTACAAGGCACATGGGTGCAAGCCACTTAACCTTTCTGAGACCCTTTCATGTTATGTGTAAAAGGGGAATAACAATGTCTTCAGCCCAAGGCTGTTGTGAGTACTGAAATGAGAGCAAAATGTTTTACTCAGTAGACCTGAAGAGCTCCTTCAAAGGGAGTTATCAGTCAGATACAACTGCAACAAGGAAAAGAGGTAACAGCTCCTAATTTTCGTCTCCAGAACCCAAACGCACTGGCACCATGCAGTTGGTACACCTATATTTTTTTCTCTGGGGTTTATACTCTATATTTTAATTTTAAGGTAAGGCTGAATGCTTCCTTTTAAACTGCAATTTTGTAAATGGACATTTAGTTTCATGCTATAGAGGAGTCACAAGGATAATAAGACGCAATGAATGAGATAGTAAATATTTCTATGTCATACATAAAATATATATATATTTAAGTATATCATATATATTTCAACATATATAATGTATAAAAAATATAATATATATTTCAATAATTATCTTTTAGTCTGGAATATAACTCACCCTGTTTAGGTTGTAATGGATAGTAGTGATTTGTATCTGTTTATTTTTTATTTGAAGCATAGTTGAATTACAATGCTATGTTAATCACTTCTGTACAGCAAAGGGCCTCAGTTATACATATATATACATTTTTATTCATATTCGTTTCTTTTTTAATTAATTAATTTATTTTGGGCTGCATTGGGTCTTCGTTGCTGCGTGCGGGCTGTTCTCTAGTTGCGGTGAGCAGGGGCTACTCTTCATTGCGGTGCACGGGCTTCTCATTGCAGTGGCTTCTCTTGTTGTGGAGCATGGGCTCTAGGAACACAGGCTTCAGTAGTTGTGGCACATGGGTTTAGTTGCTCCACAGCATGTGGGATCTTCCAGGACCAGAGCTCAAACCAGTGTTCCCTGTACTGGCAGGCGGGTTCTCAACCTCAGGGGAACCAGGGAAGCCCTTCTTTTCCATTATGGTTTATCACAGGATATTGAATATAGTTCCTGTGCTATACAGTAAGACCTTGTTGTTTATAGTCATTTGTATCTTGTAGCACTTACTCAACTCAGCAATGGACCGAGTTTGGGAGGTTTTTTGGATTTTTTAAAATATTTATTTATTTGGCTGCACCAGGCCTTAGTTGTGATGTGCAGGATCTTTTAGTTGTGGCATGTGAACTCTTAGTTGTGGTATGTGAGATCTAGTTCCCTGACCAGAGATTGAAGCCGGGCCCCCTGCATTGGGAACATGGAGTCTTAGCCACTGGACCATCAGGGAAGTCCCAGTAATGGACCAAGTTTTAAAGTTGGAATGAGCTCAGGTTGTGCTTGGAAAACTTTTTGCATAAGACGGACTCTTATAAGTCATATGGAATCAGAAATCAGTTTGGCAAGCACTTCACTAAAAGCTTTAGCTGTATTAACTCACTTAATCGTCACAAACTCTCCAATGAAGTTGACGTTACTGCCATTACATATTTAAGTGCTTTATGAACATTATTGCATTTAATCTTTACAGTAAACCTCACGGATATTATTATCCCTTTTTGGAAATAAGAAAACTGATATTGAGAGAGGTTGAAGCAATTGAGCAAGATTCCTTACGTAAAAAGAATTCAAACTCAGATCTGACTTTCCCACGACACCAAGTCATAGCATTTGGACAGAAATAGGTATGCAGATATTTTAGAATGGATGGTATAAACTGAAGTGCCAGATTAGAAGCATTTGGTGCATTTAAATGGGAAATCACCTAATAACATCTCAATAAAAGCAATTTGCATTTATCTAGTAACAACTCTTCATCCTTTGCCTAGAGAAGTTTCATACTCTCTAAGCACCATCACAGTATTACACAGTGAGAAAGAGAAATGAACTTGTGGAACTGATGAAATAAAAAGAACGTGAAGTAGGAGGAAGAACATGGGAACAAAAGGAGAAAAAAATAGGAGAAAAAGAAAAAAATGATAAAATCATTTTCTGAATGACATTATGGCAGGAATGCAGAATGATTACTATGGCATATGAAACCCACGTTAGGATAACTACAGCATATTCTTACTACAGAAGGTAAACAATACATATAATTAAAGTCCCTGAAAGAATCAAAACATTGGATCAAAAGTAATATTTAAATATTTGAAAATTCAGAATTAAATACTAAACTCTGTCCACAAAATGATTAGTAGTAGAAATAAAATAGACCGCTTCTATACAAAACAACTTTAAGAATTAAACATTTTAGGTAATGAAAACAAACCATTTGGATAATGAAAATTTTCCTCTCAAATCAACCAAAAAATTTAAGAAACCAATAAATCACTTTATTAATTTGATATGGTTTCTATAATAATACCACAAACTTAGTGACTTAAAAGAACACAGTTTTTATTACCTTATAATTCTCCAGACCAGAAGTCCAAAGTCCTTTCTCTGAGTTAACTTCAAGATGTTGGTAGGGTTGGTTTCCTCTAGAGACTCTAGTGATGAATCCATTTCTGTGCCTTTCCTAAGAGCTTCCAGACCTGCCTACATACCTTGGCTTGTGATCCCTCCCTCTTATCACTCCAACCTCTTGCTTCCACCATCACATCTCTTACCTCCTCTTCTGTAGTCAGATCTTCCTCTGCTTCCATTTTATAAGTTTACCTATAATTCCAATAGGGTAAATCCAGATAATCCAGGATAATCTCCCCATCTCAAGATCCATAATGTAATCACATCAGCAAGGCTCCTTTTGTGATATAGAGTAACATTCTCAAGTTCCAAGGATTAGGTCATGTATATTTTTGGGGATTACTATTCACCTTACCACAGTCACTCTCTAAACTAAATTAAATATCCTAATACATGCCTGTGGAATATGCAAAAAATTTTGAATCTGTTATTTGAAACTTAAACAGAAGTGTACAAAAGTAGGAAGCAATCAAATATGTTGACTGGATTTAAAAAGACATAGAAGAAAAGTACAAAATCATATCTGAAAAGAAGATAAAATTATAAGGTACTCAAGGAAGAATAAATGTAAAAGAAAATTAAATAAGAAACGTTATAAACAGACAAGAGAATGAAAATGTTAATAAAAGAGTCAGAGAGAAAATGGTTGGAATGGAAAAAAGGGAAAAAGCGCCATGATACATGCTAAAAAAGAAGATGAAAACATTAGGACAGAACAGATGTGTAAAACTATGATCCAAGAAAAATTTCTAGATGTAATAGGAAACCTGAAAGATTCCACCAACTAACTGTAAATATGGGTGGGCAAGAATCAGTTTTGAGGTATATGCTAGCAAAATGATTGGAATTCAAAGGTAAGGAATATGTCCTCAGTGTTTCCAGGCAAAATGATTAAATAACCTCAAAGGACAAGATAATTACATGGGCATCAGAGTCTTCAAAACAACATACAAATCGAGGCACGATGGAGCAGCATTTCCAAAAACAAATTAAAGAAAGAGTGAATGACAGATTTCTCTATTAAGTACCAAGGCTTTTGGAAAACAATTTTAAACATGCAGGCACTAAGAATGCTGCACACATGTTCTCCCTGTGGAGTCTACTAGAAATGAGCTTGAACCAACCAGGAGATGCCTGGAAAACTTTAGCCAACAGACCAATAGTGAGTGTTTCATATATTTAATTTTATCACTGAGTCTAAAACAAAAAGTGGAAGAATAATATGTACACGTTATATGCTCTGGTAAAATAAAGAGAATGCAACTAAAAAACGGGAGAATGTGAGAGAGAGAAAAATAGTAGAGTAAGTCATAGATTATTGTGTAGGAATACCAATTAAGACTGGCCAGATAGTAATAGGTGAATAAAAAGTATGAGAAAGAGGCATTAAGTACACTTTAAAAATGTACAACAATAAAGTTATCTCTAGCACCAACAACAACAAAAGCAAAAACCGAAATTGTCATAAATACCAAAAGAAATTTTTAAAGCAGAGAAAACACACCAAATGCAGAAAGAAACACAGTAAATATGATATAATACACACAGGAATCATTAAATAATAATACAGTTGAGCCCAAATATATCAGTCACAACAAAAGTCTGTAGGCCTAACCCATCTTTTAAAAGAAAGACATTTCCAAATTGGCTCAGAAAGCAAAATTTACCTCGATGTGAATACTTGAAACACAGTGATTCAAAAAGGTTAAAAATAAAGGGAAGGACAAACACAAAGGAAAAATATATGAAAGTGGTGATTACAATCCTAGTAGCCAGATAAAGTCAAATTTAGACACCAAAAAAAATAAATTAAAAGAGACCAGAAAGGCTGTATAATGCTGAGTGCATGCTTGGGAGAAAACAGCATTGAGTTCTACTTCTAGTTCTTCTCATAAGGTTGAGGTCATAGGTAAGGAAATTGAGTCCCAATTTTCTCACATACGAAATGGTAATAATAACTTTATCACACAGACAGTACCTTCCTTTTGTAATAAATAGAATTCACCTTCTAATAATGAGGAAGCAATTCCTGGCACCAAGCAAATGTTTTAATGCTGAATGGGATATACATGCTCTATCAGCTCCAGCATCCAGAATATTCTTAAGTGCTCCTCTAGATTATTTTTTAAGCATCTCATTTAAAACTAAGAACTTCCTGACCCTTTTGGATTTCCAAGAAGACTGAACAATATTCTGGCTATGGGTCTCCAAAGGAAGTATCCTATAATCTCCTGTGGTAATAGGTAGAGAAATAATTGACCAAAGCCCATCCAGCTTTTAGCAAAATCCATTGCTTTTTCCTCCTTTGGAGTCAATATACGTTTATTGAATCCTACTATGTACCTTGTACATATGGTTTTTTTTCTTGTATCGGGATTTATTTTGATTTCACAAATTTTTATTGGGGGACTGCTCTGCCATGCACTAAGAGTTGTCAGGGTTGCAGATGAGACACACAATTCTCAGGGACCTCACAAAGTGTCCTGAGTTCCCCATCTCCCTTATCTAAGGAATTCTCATACTCCTGCCCTATAGATTCTGAAAATGATTCCTTGTCTGCAACCCAATCTGGAAGACCAGTGAACATTACTATGTGGAGGTGATGGAAGCACACATAAGACATCTTATAGGACTATCCAGTGTGGATCAGTAAAGGAACCCCCGACTTTCACAGATTGGATTGGGTTCCAAAGTTGTTGAGCAAAAAAATCAGAGAGATTTTCCCTGTCACCATATAAACAGAAATTTTTCATCCAAGCACTAAAAGAAAGAAGGATGAAAGAAAGGGAGAGTGTGAGAGATAAAAGAAGAAAGAAAGAAAAGGAGAGAATTTGCCTGTATATACTTACAGATTTTCAAATGCCACATAATTTGTCCTTTGAATATCATAGAATGTACATACTTTTGACTTCAGCTTTTGCATTATGTATTTATGTAAAATACATTTAGCCAGGAGGAGCCTTTGAAATTCTCATTACTATTCCATGGGGGAAACTTATAAACTTGTTCCTGCTCATACAAACTCAGAGAGAGTTGTCTGAGGTACCCTGCAATTTAGTTATTTAATTTAATTATTAAACTGAACATGACTGTAATATGTCTCTTTTCTTTCCTTCCATCTGACTGATTGACATGAAATTATCCTGTGGTTATTGTGTTTCATTAATACCATTTTCATTAATTTCCATTTTGTTCTGACGTCATTCGATTATAAATGCCTTAGGTAGGATCGGTTTAATCCCAGCTATATTGTATCTAATAGTTTGCCACCTACAGAATTTCCACGTGTATTTTCAGTTTGCAGAATACACAGAGAATTGGGAACCTCAGTCCTGACTGAAAATTGGAGCTATTTATTGGAATAGTAGAAACTGAAAGCACAGGCATTCAAAGATGTGAGCTGTTTTCATTTTGCAAGAGTTGAAGATTTGAGGACAATTTTGGGCATATAGTTTATCAGATATTACAAAACCACCTGAATGACCCATGTTTTTATGCAAACATAAAGCGAAGTCCATAATAGAAATGCATATATTGGGGTATTTGTGGCTGTAAGGCCTCCACAATGTAACAATATAAAAATAAAGCTTAAGTGTATTGTAATCATGAGTTTTAACACTCAGTTTTGACTTTGCCTGTAGATTAACTGCTGTGCTTTTTTTTATCAAGATCATGCAAATTTAATTTTTAACATTGTAAATATTGTGATCATGTTTCCTAAGAGTTTAAATAATGAAAATGAGAACAATTCCAATCCCAATGCTAGCATGACCCAGATAACACCAAAAAGAAGGCTAAGTGCCTATATTAATAACAGGTGGAAATACAACTGGATGAAGAAGGAAAATGATCAAAACAGAGTGTATAAAATCACATACTGCAGAGAATTTGGAAATGAGCTGGGTGGAGAAGGAGACAATCTCACAAGTTTGAGATGAGATATGCAAGCCCTTCTAAACCAATTAAAAGCTTTCATCTCCCCAAAAGATATTGATGCTCAGCAAAAAGCAGCCACTGAATCAGCTTGACATTCCTCACAAATGAACACACGTGTCTGCTGTGACTTTGTCAAATTAACATTTGGTAAGTAGAGCCCCAAGTCTACTGTTGGATGGTGAGCCTTGATTCAACAAAAGACCACAAAGGAAAGTGAAATAGAGAAGCTTAAGACTCATAGGTCCTGGAGGAAGTAGGTGGCATGACTTGAGGGGCCACATAGGGAGGTCAAGGCAGGGCGAAGACAGAGAGAGCTCCAGGACCTGGGGCATTTGCCTTTATTAGGGTTAGTGCGTGGGGTGCTTTGGAGTATCAAGGCTAAGGCTAGATGGGTCAATTCAAACCAAAAGTGTGGGGCTTTAGTAAGCTCCGTGAGGGTCTTATATAAGGAGCACATAAGGGAGGGCCCTGGGAAAAGGGGGAGACTTCTTCCATCACAAGGGCCAATGGCAAGGTCATATCAGAAACGTACCTTTGCTTGTGACTCTGCAGACTGTTATCTAAATGTGAAAGAATTTCAATTTAAAATGGAACCAGAGGATATGAAATGGAGAATCCCACACATGTGCCTGGGGTGGGGGGGACATTAAGAACTGAGAGACTTATTTCCCCTAAATGCTGGATTTACAGAAAACTGGAATTAATCTCCTGACCAATGAACATCTGCCAATAATCTCTCCCCCTCCTCAAGCCAATTAACACACTGCATGGACTCTTGGCTGGACATCCCCACCTCCAGCCTGTCTTTACACTCCTTGTGCATAAATACAACCCACCCCAAACTCTCACCAGACTCACCTGTAGCTTGCTGTAATTTGCATTTCCTGATTTACTGATACAATTCCTCGGCTATTCCCAAATAAACTCAATGTCCCCACCCCAAACCCTCACCAGACTCACCTGTAGCTTGCTGCAATTTGCATTTCCTGATTTATTGATACAATTCCTCTGCTATTCCCAAATAAACTCAATGTCTGGTAATTTGAGCTTGCCCCAGTTTACCTCTTTACCTAGATTGACAAGGTTGTGCATTTGCAACAGAGGCCCCCCACTTGGCCCAACACAATGGAGGCCAAGACAGTACCAAGCAGTGACTCAGCTAAACTCTGAACAATATCATATCACTCCTTTCTCTTTTTCTTATTCTATGAAAATGAGTTAAGTTACATTTCCTGGTTCAGAGATTGAAACTAAAATGTCTTCTGGGTAAACGAAAGGAGAAATTTTGAAAATCTCTTGGCTCCTTCCAGTGTACAGATCAAAGATCTTACAGGTCTTATCAAAGATCATACTTTTTATAGTATCTCAAGTGATAAGCTGAATCATAGAAAAAACAAACAAGTGAAAATGTTATCCCTAGCTATTTAGGTACTTTGATTTGAAGAAGGTAGTTTGAAATTACTTTCTAAATTTCTATGAAGAATTTAATGAAACATGTAAAATAAAAGATTGTTGATATCCTGTCCAAATACCCTCTAAACTCTACTCATCAATCTACAGATTTGGCCAACAGAGCAAATGTAAATTTTGGAAAATTCCACTCAATTTATAAACTTCTAACAAAAGAAAATGTAAGGATTTTACCTTGTGAAATTTTCTGCAAAACTTTATACAACAGTGCTAAGAAGGGATGTGATTTCCTTATCTGTGATAGTGAGGATTTTGTAATGAATTTTTTTTTATCACTTTTCAGTTTCCTCAGAATGTGCAGAAGCCCTTAATGGTAATTTAGACTTTACTGAAATAAAAGAACATAGCCTTTCTAGAGGATAGCTCTCAGTAATGCCAGCTATAGGAAAGATAAAATGTTGGCCTATTGTAAACTCATATTTTCAAGGTTTGGGACAAGAAAAATGTTCTCCAATTTAGAAATATATTGAAGATAAAAAATGGGAAAAGAATTACAATAAATCAGAAACTTAAATGCTGTTTCCCTAAAACTGTTTGATGATCTTCAAAGGGCCATAATGAGTTGAGAAAAGGATGAACTCTCTGTACCTGGATTATTTGATGCTTATGTGTAGGGTGCAACAAAAATTCATGAAAATGAAAAGCATGACTCATTTTATGGAAATCCAAAAGCATGTCTACAGAATAGGGAAGCCAAGTTTAATAGAACTTCCTCAATATCTTTACTAAAACTGTAATTTAAAATTTGGAATCCAATTTTGGTTTCGCAAGTTCAAATTATCTCTGTGTATTAAAACCATTGACCTGAAGAAATTTGAATTATGATGCAATCCATTGAATTTCTGAATGCTTAAAAATGATGGGTATTTTAGACATGGCTAGTCTATATGATGATTTTATAGATGCAAAAGACCTGATGACAAGCAGCTCATCTACATTGACCTGAAGAAA